>NC_134082.1:33990815-34615815 GCF_000715075.1 Nicotiana tabacum | reverse complement strand
TTTCATTTCCCCCCGCTATTGGAAACTCTGGTAGAATTTTGAGGAGGACCCTCAAAATTCCGAAGTCGATTCCAGCCATTTATCATTAACAGCCGTCAGAAGCAGCAGCCCAATAAACTGGGGTAGAATTTTGAGGAGGGCCCTCAAAATTCTGGAGCAAGAAAAGTTGCAATGTCTTGAACCACGTCGCAGTCGTCGGTTCATCTAAAGAAAACTAATCTTAATTATGTATTTATGTTACATTTTCTTTACTAAAATCATGCATGTTTGTTTCTGAAATCGCTCTGTTTAGCAACGCTACCCCAATGATACAGGTAGTATCACCAGATCAAAATCGAGCAGGTCAAGCAAAGCCAGCAGGGGACACGAACTAACCTTTCCCCTTTACAAAACACACAATTTTTCTTTGGATGCAGGCACTTGAGTCAAAAAGTCATCAAATATACTATACACTCACGAAACTCGCAATGCTCAGAAATACTACTCTCAGGACCGTTGCACTTACTCATAGCTGCTATCTGCACGCAGTGTCCCTAGCAGACACAGTATCCCCAAGAGTCACGATATCGCAATTTGCTATCAGCTAAGAAAACTCTATTATCATTTGTCTTTTTACTTCCTGCATAAGGCTACCATTCTGCCATCCGAGACTAAGCTTTGTCTCCATCTGCATTCTTGCATTGCATAAAGCTACTATTCTGCCTTCCGAGACTAAGCTCTATCTCCATCTGCATTCTTGCATTGCATAAGGCTACCATTCTGCCTTCCAAGACTAAACGCTATCTCCATCTGCATTTTTGCATTGCATAAGGCTACCATTCTGCCTTCTGAGGTTAAGCTCTACCTCCATCTGCATTTCCTGCATTGCATAAGGCTACCATTCTGCCTTCCGAGACTATGCTCTATCTTCATCTGCATTCTCTGCATTGCATAAGGCTACTATTCTGCCTTCCGAGACTATGCTCTGTTTTCATCTGCATTCTTTGCATTTCATAAGGCTACCATTCTGCCTTTCGAGACTAAGCTCTGTCTCCATCTGCATTCTTTGCATTGCATAAGGCTACCATTCTGCCTTCCGAGACTAAGCTCTGTCTCCATCTGCATTCACTGCATTGCATAAGGCTACCATTCTGCCTTCCAAGGTTAAGCTCTACCTCCATTTGCATGGCTGAAAGATCTCCACTTTATTTACAGTCTGCATGGCTGAAAGATCGCCACTTCATGTACATCTTGCATCGGCTGAAAGATCGCCACTTCATCTACGTCTTTCATGGTTGAAATATCCTCACTTCATCTACATCTTGCATGGCTGAAAGATCGCCACATACTGCATCTGCATGGGCTGAAAGATCGCCTTATACTACATTCTCATGGGCTGAAAGATCGCCAAATTGTCCAAAGGCGTCATCGTTCGGAGGCACCATCTTCATAGCCCGAGCACACCATGTCATGGCCTGAGGATTCCTTTTAATCTTTTGCATATCATTATTCAAAGGCATCATGGTTCAGAGGAATCATTCTCATAGCCCGAGAGCAACATGTCATGGCCTGCGAATCCTTTATATACGCTTCATGGCCTAGGACATCATGGTCTAAGGACATCATCCTCACCGTCCAAAGACAACATTCATGGTCCGACGGAAATTTGCGTCATGTTTAAATTTCCGCACAATACATTGTTTATTTGCAGGCAAACAAGCGAGCAACGGCTGCCTCAGTAGGAGCAATCCCGCTCCAATTCCCCCAAGCCCTATTAGACCTTAATCGCTCATCCCATTGCGTCTGTTCTTGAAAAACCTCCATCGGCATACCTCGCCGATGGATCCTGAACTACATATGACCTGATTCCTGTAAGACCAGGGATATGTAGGCAGCTCAGGAACCAGAGCACGGTCATCAAACCATTTCATTCGATCAAAATTGGTCATCATATCTTTACCTGACAACTCTTTCATCCTTCCCAGGTAAAGAGGGGCAGTTGTCGATATCCAATTTTTCCCTATATATTTTCATATGTAAAATACCTTTTAAAACAATATATATATATGCATATATAAGCATATCCCAAGGTCCTATTATTTTTCTCAATTTTTTTTAAGATTTTTAAATCAATTTTATTGCCCTATTATATATAAAAAAACAATAAGTGTTCCAAAATTGGTATTTTGGTAATTCATTTATTAGATTCTCTTGTTTATACCAAAATATAGCTAAGGTAATTTTTGCACATTTTTTACAAATTTATTTAGTATTTTAAAGCTAAATTGCATATAATTGTAATATTAGCCTATTTTAGATTTAATTGCGTTTATAATTACAAAATTGATTCCAGTATTTTAATTTAATATTTACATATTATTAATTGATTTAGTACTTTAAATTTTGTTTCCAGAAATTATTTTACTATTTTAAAAATAAATAAGGAAAAAAGTGGCTATTTAAATACTAGCCCCAACTATTTCGATTATAGCCTTAAATCAACCCCAATTGAACCCAATTCCCAATCTCAATTTCCCAACCCAATTTTAATTTAAACCCCCTGACCCCAATTAAATCCTACCCGAACCAGACCCCTCTCATCCTGGCCGTTGATCTCTGAGATCAACGGCCCCTATTCACTCTTACCTTTTTTAACCCAAACGACCACCCTAACCTTCTCATTTCTCACCTACCAGCCGCCTCTGAACCCTCCACTCTCTCAAACACTCTCGAACCTTCTCAAACCCTAGCCGCCTCATACCATCTCTGCCCTGAAAGCCACCGGAATCTATGGCTTCCAAAGCTATGAGAGTCCTACACCGGCCTCCTATGACTCCCACGTGCCTGATTTCTGAAGATTCAAGGCCTGGCCTTGAAGGATTGTACCCAGACCTCTGTCTATTCGAGGTTCCACGGCCATCTCCGGCCTTATTCTGGCGTACCATGGTTGTTCGAGCCTGATTTTGACCTCTCCAACTTAGATCGGTGACTCTTCAAAGCCTTTCTCACTACTGGGTTCCTCTGAAACCCTAACCCTTTGAGGTTTTCTTTGATTCTTTTATATCTGTTGTATATCTATGCTTTCCCTAGGTTTTCAAACGATTTCTCTGGCCTTTCTTTCAAAATTACTTTCAAAACCATTTCTTTTCTGATCTAGGGTTTTCTGGAAAAATGTTTAAGTGTTTCTCTGACTTTCTTTCTTTTTTCTTTTGTGTGCATCTGCCTATACTATGTTCTTATATTTTTTCTTCTTCTACCACATTTTTGTATGCTTCTTCTACTGTGTTTTCTGTTCTTGTACGCATCTCCTACTGTGTTTTCCTATAATATGTTCTCGTATGCTTTTCTGTTGTGTTCTGGTACTTTCTTCTACCATGTTCTGATATGTTTCTCCTACGATATTTTCTACTGTGTTCTTAAGTGTTTTACTATTTTCCTTCTACTAAGTTCTGTTTAAGTTTCTTCTAAAAACTTCTCAGCATGTTTCTACTACTGATCTTATCAGTCTTTTCCATTACGTTTCGTGTTAGTTTCTTCTACTCTATTTTCTTTGAATTCTTCCGCTATGCTCTGTATGTTACTTTTCTATCATGTTTCTCACGAGTTTCAGTTGCTGAGAGGAACATAGTAGAGGTTTCAATTCTTTCTAAGACCTCTGAACCTATTTTGAATCTCTGAAATGAGTTTCAAAATATTTGTTCTTCATATGATTCCAGCTCTTGCTAAGCTCTTCTGCACTGGATCTTCTACTGATTTTACAATGACACCACAGTCTTTTTCATGCTTAACATGTTCGTATGCTCCTTATATATGATGAATTTCCCTCTAAAATGGTTTTCAAAGTGAGGTGCATTAAAGACGAGGACGGTCGAGTATTGATGGAAGAGGCCTAGATTAGGCAAAGATGGTAGTCGTACTTTCATAAACTTCTGAATGAAGAGGGGGATAGAAAAAGCCATCTCAACTTTAGGTATTGTAGGTGCATTAAGGTTGGGGAGGTCGTGGGTGCGATAGGTAAGATGAGTCGGGGCAAAGCGACCGGACCAGACGAGATTCTAGTAGATTTTTAGAGATATGAGGGTAGAGCAAGCTTGGTGTGGCTGACTGGGTTGTTTAATGTTATCTTCAGGATGAAGAGGATGCCTAATGAGTGGCGGTGGAGTACAATGGTTCCAGTGTACAAGAATAAATGTGATATACAAAATTGTAACACCTATAGGGGTATCAAGCTACTAAGTCATACCATAAAAGTTTGGGAGAGGGTGGTGGAAGGGAGGATAAGGAGGGAGGTGTCTATATCAGAAAACCAGTTTGGGTTCATGCCGGGTCGTTCTACTACAAAAGCTATCCACCTTATCAGGAGGTTGCTGGAACAATACAGGGATAAGAAGAAAGATTTGCATATGGTGTTTATTGACCTAGAGAAGGCGTATGACAAGGTTCCCATGAACGTCCTTTGGAGATGTTTGGAGGTGAAAGGTGTGCCGATAGCTTACATTAGGGCGATAAAGGATATGTATGATGGAGCTATGACTCAGGTTAGGACTGTGGGAGGTGACTCAGAGCCTTTTCCGGTGGTTATGGGGTTACACCAAGGATCTGCACTCAGCCCGTTCTTATTTGCTCCGGTGATGAATGCACTGATACACCATATCCAATGAGAGGTGCCATGGTGTATGTTGTTCATTGATGATATAGTTTTGATTGATGAGACACGAGGCGGCGTTGGGGATGAGTGTTGGCCAGTCAAGAAGTCACATAACCAGAAGATGAAAGTTGTAGAAATGAGGATTGTTGAGGTGGATATGTGGGCACACTAGGCTGGATAAAATTAGGAATGAAGATATTCGGGAGAAGGTAGGTGTGGCTTCGGTAGATGACAAGATGTGGGAAGCACGACTTAGATGGTTCGGACACATGCAGAGGAGAAGCCTATATGCACCGGTTAGGAGGTGTGAGCGGTTGGCTTTGGCAGGTATGAGAAGAGGTAGAGGGCGACCTAAGAAGTATTAGGTTGAGGTGATCAGACAGGACATGGTGCGGCTCTAAATTTTCGAGGATATGGCTCTAGATAGGAAGGTGTGGAGGTCGAGCATTAGGGTTGTAGGTTAAGGGGTAGTCGAGCATTAGGGTTGTAGGTTAAGGGGTAGTCGGGCAGTCGATTTATGTTGTGTTTCAGACTTTTGTATAATATTTGTGGTACTACTTTTCCATCTATTTGATATCTCTCACGTTGCTGATATTATTTTTTCGGGTTTTGTTGTCACAGATCTATTATTTTAGAGCCGATGTTTTGGCCGAAACAGCCTCTCTACCTCATCCGGGGTAGGGGTAAGGTCTGCGTACACTTTACCCTCCCCAGACCCCACTGAGTGGGATTTTACTTGGTTGTTGTTGTTGTTCAAGAAGAAGGAGCTAAATTTGAGGCAGATGAGGTGGTTGGAGCTATTGAAAGACTATGATATCACCATCTTGTATCATCCCGGGAAGGTCAATGTGGTAGACGATGCCTTGAGTAGAAAGTCAGCTAGTATGGGTAGCCTTGCGTATATTCCAGTCGGTGAGAGACCCCTTGCTTTGGATGTTTAGGCTTTGGCCAATCCGTTCATGAGGTTGGATGTTTCGGAGCCCAACCGTGCTCTAGCTTGTATAATCGCTTGGTATTCATTACTTGAGTGTATCAGAGATCGGCAGTATGATGACCCTCATTTGCTTGTCCTTAGGTACACAGTGCGGCATGGAGATGCCAAGCAAGTTACAGTTAGAGATGATGGATTTTTGAAGATGCATGGTCGTATTTGTGTGCCCAATGTGGATGAACTTAATGAGTTGATTCTAGAGGAGGCCCATAGTTCCCGGTACTCTATTCATCCGGGCACCGCCAATATATATCAGGACTTGTGGCAGCATTATTGGTGGACGAGGATGAAGAAGGATATTGTTGCATATGTAACTCGATGTTTGAATTGTTAGTAGGTAAAGTACGAGCATTAGAGACCTGGTAGTTTGCTTTAGAAGATTGAGATTCCTGAGTGGAAGTGGGAGCGTATCACTATGGATTTCGTTGTTGGACTCCCACGGACTCAGAGGAAGTTTGATGCAGTATGGGTTATTGTGGACAGGCTCACTAAGTCAGCGCATTTCATTCCTGTGGCAGTTTTATTGTCACAACCCAAACCGATGGGCCGTGACGGGTGACTGAGTCCTACCTGTCAAGCACCCCTAAGCATGCGTCTAGGATATGAATCTGTATAAGATCTGTTGAGTTACGAGATGTATAAGGAGGAAATCTGTCCAAAAAAGGCATATATACATATACATACAATATACGTAGGGCGAGCCGACAAGGCTGCTATAGACAACTATACATCAAAAACTGAAAGCCGACAAGGCCACATACAACCCAACTAGACATACTGTCTACAGACCTCTAATAGAAACATAACTGTACAAAGACGGGACTGAGCCACGTCATACCCATATATATATACAAACGTATCGTACCAAAATCAAAATACAAACGTATCGTACCAAAATCAAAAGCAGCTCCGGATCAAGTGGAGCATGCCAACTCTCGCTGATCAGGGATCCTAAGAAGGGGGACCGTCAGCTTGCCTACCTACACCCGCGGGCATGAAACGCAGGCCCCGTGAAATAGTGCGTCAGTACGAAAAATGTACTGAGTATGTAAGACATGAACATTAGTACGTAAAAGACATAGATGAAACATGGAATATAGAAACACGTCTTTAAATCTGAATAACTTTATAAATTCTGAAACATTTATAATGTCATGCACGTGCGTATAAATGTCATGCCATGCATAGGTATGGGTGTACATAATATCATCAAGCCACTGAGGGCATCCCATCATATTGTCTCGGCCACTGTGGGCAACATCATCAATATATACTAGCTGATCAGGTGGTGATATGTATATAATGCTATAACCTTTTCCTATATCTCATATATATATATTTACATATATACGCGTATATAACGCCATCTGATCATGGGTCAATGCACATATATGAAATGCATAAAAAAATACGTAATAATCTCAATATCCCTTCCGGATAAACTTTTCCAACTGCGTATATTTCTGAGACCCATGAACAGAAGATAATAATAATTCTCATGGGGAATCAAGAATATAGACACCCCTACTATTTCTATGAATAGAGTAATTTATGAAAACTGTGTGTTTGCTCGTTTCTTCTATATAATTTGGACCATGCCAAAAGAAAGAAGGGAGGGCCTTAACATACCTGGAATAGGAAAAACTCCGTATAATACTCCATTGGAAAACTTTTGTTGATTGAACGAAATTTGCCTTTGCTCCTTAGAAATTCATGGAAGAAAATATTTTCTGGTTCACAAAATTTTGGAACGAATAACATTGAATTCATTTGATTTTGAAGGAAAACGTTTCTAGTTCTAACCTTTGAATGGATTTGGTACTAAATTGTGATAATATCACATTTGTGGATTATCAGATTCCTACAAGGATAGATTATACCAAAAACCAGAATAGAGATTGAAAAGTGCAGTAAAAAAAATACTTCCATAGTTCTAGAAAAGTTGTCTTCTTAAACAATTGTGATGTTGGGTCTGACACCTATTACGTACACAGGTAACTCCATGGATAGCATATGATTTTTCTATCTTTGCGGAGATAATAATCTTGATTTCTCATAACTTTCATTTAATTTTATTAACTAATAAATAACACTCTTAGATAAGAAAAAGTAAACTTGGGGCATGGGAGGTTAAAAAAAATCTGATTTGACTCCTAAAAAAATATTTATTAAAATGACTTACACTTGCGAGAAATTTGAACACGTTGAATGAAACCTAAACTATTCCAAAAGAGGAAAAGCAATGAGAAAATAAAAAGAGACCAAAAGGAGGCAATAATGAAAAGATGTAGTAGTATCTATTAAACTTTTCTTATTCCTTAGGTGTAAGACACCTATTTACAATAGTTATGAGTCACCTTTTAAATTGGTGGCCTTGTGCCACGTGGAGACTGGGTGAAGATTAGTAATCTTTACCCACTTATTAGTTAACTGAGTAATGCCCCGTTACACGATAATTAACTAATTACCTGCATAATTTAAAAATTACCCCAAATTACTTAAAATTCTATTTATTTTTAGTATACTTCATATATACTTTATATATTATACTACGTGGTCGTTTGGTACCTTGCATGGTACTAGTTCATGATTATCGGGTATTATCGCTCGACCCGTATTTTACTCCAAATTGGCCACTTTCAACTAAACTCGTTTTCTTTAATTCATGTACCCTTTATCCTTCATGACACTTATTTATCGCTTGTTACAAATAGCATAAATACATTAACCTCAAGATAATCTCATCCCCGAGTCCATGTCGGTTAACTGAAAATTAAATTTTAACGTACGAAAACGCGAGATGTAGCATCCTTCCCCCTTAGAAACATTCGTCATCGAATGTTCAACTCCCCGTGATCCATATAACTTTGGCAGGTTCGCCTCTGTAACAACACCCCTACCAACTCTCCCCGTAGAAGCTTAATGACCCAACGACATATAAGACCATAATTATGAATAACGACAATGGCCTCACATGACCAACGACAATAACCAACACAAGAATTTATACACGCAGCTTGAGGTTATGACGTTTCAGTTGGACCCTTCTTTGGAGGAGGAAATAGGTAGGGATATCTAGACTTCATGTCTTCTTCGGCCCCCCAAACCATTTCTTCCACATTGTTGTTCCTCCAAAGCACTTTCACGGAGGCTATCTTCTTATTCCGTAACTTGCGGATTTGTCAGTCTAGAATGGCAACCGAAACTTCCTCATATGATAAGTCTTCTGTAATCTGTACGTCATTCATGGGCACCACTCGGGTAGGATCGCCAATGCACTTTCGTAACATAGATACATGAAAGAAACTGGATGGACAGACTCCAATTCCGAGGGCAATTCTAACTCATAGGCTACTTGGCCCATTCTCCAAATGATCCTATAAGACCCAATATACCGTGGGCTAAGTTTGCCTTTCTTGCCAAACCTCATCACACCCTTCATAGGTAAAACCTTTAAGAATACCCAGTCATCAACCTCAAACTCTAAGTCTCGTCGCTGCACATCACAATATGACTTCTGACGACTCTGAGCTGTCAATAGTCAATCCCGAATCAATTTTACTATTTCTATGGCTCGCCAAACCAGGTCTGGCCCATGTAATCCAGATTCTCCAACATCAAACCACCCTATAGACGACCTACACTTTCGTCCGTAAAGAGCTTCATATGGAGCCATCTGAATGCTAGAATGGTAGTTATTATTATACGCGAACTCAGTAAGCGGCAGATGATCATCCCAACTATCTTTGAAGTCTATTATACAAGCTCGTAACATATCCTCCAATGTTTGAATAGTATGCTCAGCTTGTCCATCTATCTAGGGATGAAATGTTGTATTAAGACTTACTTGAGTCCCCAATCTTTTTTGGAAGGACCTCCAGAAGTTAGATGTAAATTGAGCTCCCCTATCCGAGATAATAGATACAGGGACACCATGCAGTCGTACTATTTCTCTGATATAAAGCCTCGCATAATCCTTTGAGGAACATGTAGTTCTAACGGGTAGAAAATGGGCTGACTTTGTAAGCCTATAAACAATCACCCATATCAAATCGAACCTAAGCTGGGTACAAGGTAAGCCTACGATGAAATCCATATTGATTATTTCCCATTTCCAAGTCGGAATATCCATAGCCTGCAATAATCCACCGGGTTTTTGATGTTCAATCTTAACCTGCTGACAGTTAGGGCACTGGGCAACAAACTCCGCTATATTCTTTTTCATTCCATCCCACCAATATACCTCCTTGATATCATGATACATCTTTGTTGCTTTTTGATGGATAGTGAGTTTCTCCAGGATGGTGAGTTTCTCCCATACCTACCGACGCAGCCTTATAACATTAGGGATACATAATCGTCCTCGATATCTGAGGACCCCATCTTCTATAATTTCAAATGGTGTCTTCTTCTTTTGAGGGGTGTATCCCTATAATGAACTAATACAAGATCCTCGTACTGGAGTTCCTTTACTTGTTACTAATGAGGATATTGTCGTATCCTGAATAGAAATTCCAATATGACCTGAGTCTAGTAACCGAACTCCAAGACTAGCTAGCTGGTGAACCTCATGGGCTATTCTCCTTTTTTCTTTCTGGTTATCAATGTGACAGGCTACCCATAGATCTATGGCTGAGGGCGTCGGCTACTACGTTCGCTTTCCCCGGATGGCATGAAATATCAAAGTCATAATCTTTAAGTAGCTCCAACCGTCTTTTTGACGTGAATTCAATTCTTTTTTTTTTCTTGAAGATATACTGAAGGCTCTTATGATCCGCATAGGTATCAACATGAATACCATACAAGTAGTGCCTCCACATCTTTAGTGCATGAATCACCAGGGCTAACTCTTAATCGTGGGTCGGGTAGATCTTCTCGTGCTTTTTTTTAGTTATCTGGAAGCATAAGCTACAATGCCCGAAAGCGGTATAACCGGTGTTGAAGTTAATCCATCCTTCAATGCCCAAAAACTTCATTTGCAAGGATTGGTCCATTGAAACTTAGTTCCCTTCTGAGTTAACTTACATGGGTATCCTAATCTTTTACAATTCAGGAATTTTTCCTCTTTGTAGGCCCAAACTTTATCCTTTATCCATCACAATTACGCCCTTATCCCACTAGTAGGGCAGCATTTCATCTATTCTAAACATTACTAGTTTTAGACTCCTTTGAGTTCTTTCAGGCTATACTGAGCCTTCTGTAACTTAGAGAAATCATCAGCTTTATTATGAACTTATTCCCAAGGACTTATCCATTGTTGTTACCTTTTTCACTCATCTTTTCTTATCCTTCCTCCTGTCTTTCTAAAACCTTGTCGCTCTACCATACTTTAGCTTTGCGACCTACACATATCTATTTATACTTATTCGCAACCTTTCTTCAACTTACTTGCATCATATTTCCTTATGTTATTCCGGAACATTAAGCGAGACACCACATACTATTTTGGTCGAAGGTGCTTAGAAGAGAAGAAAATTCTGTTACAAGTTTCCTGTAATAACCTGCCAAACGGAGAAGCTACGAACCTCCGTCGGTGTTATGGGTCTAGGCCAAGCCTTCAATGTCTCACTCTTTTGTGTATTCACCCGGATGCCTTCACCCAAAATAATATGCCTAAGGAAAGTTACAGAGTTCAACCAGAATTCACATTTAGAGAATTTTGCATACAACTTCCCTTTTTGTAGAACTCTGGGTACAATACGCAAGTGATCTGCATGCTCAGCCTTTGAACGAGAATATACCAATATATATCACCGATAAATACGATTACGAACAGATCTTAAAAAGGGCTTGAAAACACGGTTCACTAAATCCATGAATACTACTGAGGCATTCGTTAAACCAAACGACATAACACGAAACTAAAAGTGCCCATATCTAGTCCTGAATGCTGTCTTCGGAATATCTTCATCCTTAACTCTTACTTGATGGTACCCGAATATTACGCCTTGCAGTATTATGATGATATTATGCTCTGCAGTAATATATTACGATGATGTTACCCTTTACAGTAATATATTACGATGATGTTGCGTCCTGTAGTAATATATTACGATGATGTTATGCCTTGCAATATTATATTACGGTGATATCATGGTTCGCAGTATTAAGTTACGACAATGTTGCACCCTGCAGTATTACATTACGGTGATGTTACGCTTTGCAGTAATAAGTTACGACGATGTTGCACCCTGCAGTATTGTACGTTGAATTTGTTGTAAGGTAATTGACATCAGTCCAAGGAAAAGATTACTTGGGGATTATAAGGATTATAAGTGATGAGTAAATTCGTGAAGGTAAGAGGGTAAGTAATATCGAAGAAAATGAATTTTGTCGAAGTTTGGCATTTTGGGTAAAATACGGCCCGAGCTAAAATACCCGGTATTTATGGACTAGTGTCATACAAGATACTACATGACCATGTTAGTAAGGTGTATAAGGTATGTGAAAAGTGAGTAATATTTTAAGTAAATGGGAATAATTCTCAATTTTGCGGGTAATTGATTAATTACCGGGTAACGAGACATTACCTAATTAATTGGGAATATATTTGGCTAAGATTAATCCTTTCCCTCCCCTCCAAAAATGTGGCAGCAAGCCACTACACTAACTATATGACTCTTAGTCTTGGTTAAATAGGTGGCAAGCTAATTTGTGGTATACAAGACATTTATACATCAAAAGGACTCCACCAACGTCTAAGAATGTAAAAAATGGAGTTTTGGGTTTTCTGCTTGGTAAAAGTTGATTCAAATTTTCTATTTCACTTCCCTTTGATATGGCTAGACCATTCTTGTTCATTAAACAAGCATTTAACCAAGTACTGTCATCAGTGTGCTCTTAAAACCCCATATTTTCTAGTTCAAGAATGCCTCATTAAGCAGAAACTTGATTCGTTCCAAGTAATTCAAAGAATTGAAGCTTGATTCGTTCAAGGATTCAAGAACAAAAGCAAGAATTCAATCCGATTTTTGGGGTTCTAAATTCAATCCACGAAGGTTTCCAACAAAAAATGTTAGAATCATCGCAACGTAAAATTATGCGGTTCCAAAAGAGTACTGTGCAATTTTCAAGAATATTATACGGAGTTTTCCCTACTCTAGGTATGTTAAGGCTAAGCTTTTTCTTCATTTTAGCATTATCTCGTAATTACACAAGTTTGATAACGAGGCATAAAGAAAAATTCATATCCCGGAATTTACGTATATTTTGCTAGTCTCGCAAGTTATAATATTTTCTTTATCTGGACTTCATATTCCATTGAGTATTTCCGTCTTCCAGTAAAGAAAGCAGAGAGTTTTTATATACAGTATTAAAGTATTTTTATTACCATCGAGCTATAATCGATGGGCAGGCCCCTATTGGGCAACGTCTGATCAGATAGTAAGTTATATGGCGATCCAACTATGGCCGAGCGCCTGTGAGTGAGCCCAGTTAGTCGAGATACCGAGCCTAGTATGGCCGAGTGCCTATGAGCGAGTCTACTACGGTAGAGCAGTTATATATATACCGAGCCTTATAGGGGCGGATAACTATTTTACTTATATATTGAGAGAGTTGAGTCAGTATCAGCAGGTAAGCATATCTTCAAATTATCTATGACTTCCAGCTACTTGCAGTTATTATAATATCAGTTCAGTTTCAGCTTTCACTATATTGCCTTACATACTTAGTACATTATTTCGTACTCACGTCCTTTTTCTAGGGGCACTGCATTTCATGCGTGTAGGTCAGACAGACAGATGGGCAGGCCACTTCAATAAGTGTTGCCCGAGTTCAGCTTGATCGGTAAGCTCCATGCCTTTCGGAGTTTCCGGGTCTAGAGCCTTATGTACCTCATGTATATATATGTATATATGTTATGAGTAGGTAGGGGAGCTATTCCGATCATAGTATATCGATTAGTAGAGGCTTGTAGACATATCTTGTCAGTTAGTGCAATATGTTTGGCTTGCAAGCCTTGTATGTATATTTGGTTGGTTTGTCAGCTGTAATAGTTATGACGGCCTTGTCGGCCCAGTTTTATATTAACATTTAGTCAGCATTCACAGTTATCTTGAAATGTAGCCCATGGCCAAAGTATGACATCATATGTTCAGAGTCCCTTAGTTGCAAGTTGGTATGCAAGGATATGTGAGGCACTGAGGTGCTGGTCTCGGCTCCAGGTTCGGGGCATGACACCAGACCTCAAGTCTATCTTTGAAAAATACTTGGCACTTTGCAACTGATAAAATAAATCATCAATTCTCGGGAGCGGGTACTTATTCTTGATCATCACCTTATTCAACTGCCTATAATTAATACACATTCATAAGGAACCATCCTCCTTTCTCACAAACAACACAGGTGCTCCCCACGGTGACGTACTAGATCTGATAAAGTCCTTTTCAAGCAAGCCCCTTAGTTGTTCCTTTAACTCGTTCAGCTATGCAGGGGCCATTCTATAGGGGGAATAGATATTGGATGCGTATCTGGTAGTAGGTCAATAACAACTCAATTTCTCGCTCTGGAGGTGTCACGCCCCTTTTTCTCGCGAAATCAGGTTTATGACATTTGGGAGGACAACTTGTTCCCTTTCGGGAATTGGGTTTGAATTGAAGAGTCGTCACCTAATGATTTAAGTGCATTAGGACACTAAGAAGGGTTTGATTTGAGCAACTAGAGATTGGGTAAGGGCTTGAAATTATCCCAAGGGGAAGGTATTAGGCACCCCTCAAGATCCACTAGTGTGGTTCCCGGCCAAACCATTGTTGTGACTTTAGGTACAAATAACACGTAGGCAAATAAGAACTTCAAACAAGAGGGGATTTTCACGTAATGGTTACAAAATAGGTGAAGTTAAAAGAACTAAAAGAAAAGCTGATTCTTTTTAAAGAAAATAGTTTGAAATTTGAGAATAAACAACGAAACAAATAAATAAAGGAAAAAGGGTCCTAGGTTTGTAAATAATATGGATCACCCCACACAACATCCGGTAATCACTCCTCAGTGAGGGGCTACACGTGATGTTACCGCGAGGTCATCATATCCATATCTACCTTTCCCACCCATTAAGGTATTAAAACGCGGAATGATCTCGTTTACTGATTGCATGCTATTACACGCCCCAATCCTATCAGTCCCTGAGGCATTTGGGACTACTAATCCTAAATGGGAGGGATATTGGGCTTACTTGTGGTTTCAAAAGGTAAAAATACTAAGGCGACAAACAAAACATATATGGCAAGTATGGGAAAGCATATAAACAAATGAAAAGGCTCAAACAGACCTCCTTTAAACAGAGAAAGCAAGTAGTTAGCATGACTTACACATACTGTTTAGGGTTTGATTAAAACTTAAAGGGTCGAGGCAGACTGATTTATTACATAGTTCAGATAAGAAGCCCAAATCAGGCCTGCCTGCTGGTTGTAGCATAAAAAATCTGATTCAGTTTATAAGTTATCCTTCGGCTTGCCTAAGTGTTGGATGAAGACCTATATGCATGATGACTATTGATTTCAGAAACAATGAAGTGAATTGATTACATACTGAAGAAACAAAGGCGAGCTTTTAGCAAAAGATCGCCAATTGTACAACTGGTAATGCGTTATTATTGCTGATTTTAGGCTTATAAATGAGTGAGGCGATTCAGATTAGAAAGGCTTTGAAATATGATCTCTTGGAGTCGGTTTACTTCATACTTCATACAGAAAGTCTGAATCAAGCTCTCCTTGGTTGTATTTTAATTTCTGATGTATTTTTCTTTACTTTATTTTTCTGGGCTATAACTTTGTAATAAAACTCTCGGGGATGGCTAGTGAAAAGGGAGGGGTAACTATGTATGCAAAAAGGTGTAGATAACCTGCCTATAGGAGTTTCTAAATTTCTACATTTCCATATAGATACCATGTCTATAGGAGTTTCTGAATTTCTGCACTTCCATATAGATACCATGTCTATAAGAATCTCTGATTTCTACACTTCCATATAGATACCATGTCTATAGAATTTCTACATTCTCATATTAGATAACCTCCCTATAGGAATTTCTGCGCTCTCATGTAGATACCATGTCTATAATTATTCGAAATCTGAATTTTGCATATGCATGTAAAAAATATGCCTATAGGATTTTCTGAATCTTGCATATCCACTTCTCATTAGGCAAACATGTTTATAGGTCTTAATAACCAACTGCAATTAGATATCATGTTCATATAATACATAGTACCCAGACATCATGTTTATAGGATTTTTACATTTCATTATGTCTATAAAGGTGTTCTAAAGTGGACAACCGCATAGAAAGCATGCCTATAGGAGCAAGTCGCAAGCCTTATTCTCTCTTGCTTTGGCCAATCGGAATAACTTCTTGTCCCCGCCTTTGCCCCCAAGCTCCTTATACAGCCGACCAAATGTAGCAGTCTTATCCTCTATGACCGCTAATTTTGCCTCCTTCCTAGCCTCCTTATATCTTTCTCTGTTCGCTCTCATCTGATCCTCGTCTGTGCTCTCTACTAACTTAATGTAAGCCGCTTTCTTGGCTTCCACTTTACCTTGGACCATGTCATTCCACCACCAATCGCCTCGGTGCCTGCTAGAGTAACCTTTCTAAACTCCCAACACCTCTTTCGCTGCCTCCCTTATACAATCCGTTGTTGCCGTCCACATAGCGCTAGCGTCCCCACCACTCTTCCAGGCACCCATAGTCGTCAACCGCCCCTCCAACTCCCGTGCATTATCCTTAGACAAAGCTCCCTACCTGATTCTCGACTGACCCCATACAAACCTCTTCTTCCTCTTCATCAAGATACCCACGTCCATCACCAGGAGCCTATGTTGATTTGTGAGGTTCTCACTCGGGATCACCTTGCAATCCTCGCACAACCCCTTATCATACCTCCTGAAGAGGAGATAGTCAATGTATGTCTTAGCCACCATACTCCGGAAAGTAACCAAATGTTCCTCTCTCTTAGGAAACATAGACTTCACGATTACCAACTCAAAAGTGCTAGCAAAATCTAACAGTGAGGTACCACCCCCGTTCCTATCACCAAAGCTGAAGCCACCATGCACCTCACCATAGCCACCAGCAGACGACCCAATATGACCATTGAAATTCCCTCCTATGAATAGATTCTCCGTAGGTGGAATACCTCGTACCACCTCATCCATCGCCTCCCAGAAGTGCCTTTTAACCTCCTCGTCCAAGCCCGTTTGTGGGGCGTAAGCGCTAATGACATTCAGAGTGCTCCCTTCAACTACTACCTTAATCGCCATCAATCTGTCATTCACCCGCCTAACCTCTACCACCGACTCTCTGAGCTCTCTATCCACCAAAATGTCCACTCTGTTCTTGCCCTTCATGACCCCGGAGAACCACAATTTATACCCGTCTACATTCCTCGCCTTCAATCCTACCCACCTAGTCTTCTGCACACACGCTATATTGACCCTCCTTTTCTGGAGAATCTTTGCCAGCTCTATAGACTTACCCGTCAATGTTCCTATATTCCACGATCCAATTCTCAACCTACAGGAGACCTTGTTCCCTTTACCCCCTTCGGGCCCCGTCCCAACCCTTGACCTTTGCCCTCTCCACCTCTCTACTACCCGAACTCCCCGAGGACATGACCCTACTCTGGCATTACAAACCACAGTCTCTATACCTACAATGGTGTAAAGTTAAAAAAAGAAAAAACACTACATAGACTAGACTGACTAGACTAGTACGAAATATTATGACAACAAAGTAACTAACACATGAGACAGAGAAACAGGAGGCGGGAGGTACCAATTCCCGCGAATAAAACTTGGAACTTTTGACTTGGTATACTCCCGATACTGTGAAACCCGGCGTATAGCTGCTGCTCTACTGCTTGTGCGCATGCACCTCCCTACCGCCGCCAAACAGCCACCAAGTGATACCTGCAAAACACACAAATGCCCATTGAACCAAGAGAATAGGGCGTTCCGACGGCAAATAATTCCGATGGCGAATACGGGTCTTCCCTAATTCCGTTTCAAAAAAAGTTTTTTTTTTGAAGAAAGATATGGTGACTATTAATTCAAAATTCACAAAACAAACTTTTCAAGTATAACCAGGTAGGTTGAATTACTATTGTTTCTTTAAGAAATAATTGACAGTTCGAAAATGCATGCTTTTTCTTTCAAGAAAGGAACGAAGACAAAACTTGGAAAGCTGAAAATTTTGAAGGAAACCCAATTCAAATTGCTAGTAAACAAACTGATTTGAGCAAAAATTGGATGAAAAAGTGTCAAGATTTGAACAAAAAATTGGATGAGAAAGTGTCAAGATCTGAGTAAAATCTCAATTCAAAGCAGGAAAAAGTTTGAGTCTGTTGGAATCTGCTACTGAGCAAGAAAAAGTATTAGAAAAATATTGCAGTGGCAAAAAATAAACTAAATAAAACAAAATTGAATTTCTTGCAAATGAAATTAAAGAAAGAAAGGACCAGTTCTGCCGTATTCGGCGAAAGAACGATGGAGTCACCGGATGGAGTGATACGGTGTACGGCAACGAATGTAATGTAAACCAAAGAACCAAAATCAATATCAGACAATGGCTTTCAACTTGAAATCCCTTTTTCTTGTGAAATTGAGAACTAATTTTTGACTTGAAAATAGAAAAAGAGAAGAACTTTTCGGGTATGGATTTTTCAAAATGGATATATGGTCATGTGGTATTATTCTGTACGTGATAATCGCCGGTTATTTGCCGTTTTACGATCAGAATTTAATGCTAATGTACAAAAAAATCTACAAAGGTGAATTCAAGTGCCCGAAATGAATTTTATCCTTCTGAACAAGTACTGCAAACTCTTGTGATTCGTGAACACTTCACACGATACGCCATATAGATAATGTCTCCAAATCTTCAGTGCGCGAACAATGACTGCTAGCTTCAAGTCATGAACTGGATAATTCTTTTCGTGAATCTTCAACTGCCGCGAAGCATATGCAATAACCTTGCCACCCTGCATCAATATCGCACCTAGTCCAATACGAGATGTGTCACAATATACTGTATAGGGCCCTGAACCTGTGGGCAACACCAACACTGGCGTTGTAGTCAAAGCTGTCTTAAGCTTCTGAAAACTCGCCTCACACTCATCCGACCACCTGAACGAGGCACCTTTCTAGGTCAACCTGGTCAGCGGGGCTGTTATAGATGAAAGCCCCACCACAAACCAACGATAATAACCCACCAAGCCCAAGAAACTCCGAATCTCTGTAGCTTCTGTGGGTCTAGGTCAGTCCTTGACTGCCTCAGTCTTCTTAGGATCCACCTGAATACCTTATGCTGATACAACATGACCCAAGAATGCAACTGAACTCAACCAAAACTCACATTTCGAGAACTTAGCGTATAGTTGGCTGTCACTCAAAGTTTGAAGAACGGTTCGAAGATGCTGCTCATGCTCCTCCCAGCTGCTGGAGTATATTAAGATATTGTCAATGAAGACAATCACAAAAGAAATCCAAATACGGCCTAAACACTCGGTTCATCAAATCCATAAATGCTGCTGGGGAATTTGTCAACCCAAATGACATCACTAGAAAGTCATAAATGCCTATACCGAGTGCGAAAAGCTGTCTTAGGGACATCGGATGCCCTAATCCTCAACTGATGGTAGCCAGACCTCAAATCAATCTTTGAAAACACCTTTGCACCCTGAAGCTGATCAAATAAATCATCAATCCTCGGCAAGGGATACTTGTTCTTGATGGTGACTTTGTTCAACTGCCAATAATATATGCACATCCTCATTGATCCATCCTTTTTCTTTACAAATAACACTGGCGCACCCCAAGGCGAGACACTAGGCCTAATGAAGCCCTTATTAAGCAAATCTTGCAATTGTTCCTTCAATTCTTTCAACTCTAGCGGGGCCATACAATATGGCAGAATAGAGATGGGTTGAGTGTCCGGAGCCAAATCAATGCAAAAGTCAATATCCCTGTGAGGTGGCATCCCCAGTAGGTCTGCAGGAAATACCTCTGGAAACTCACGAACAACCGTTACGGAATCCATGGAAGGAACCTCTGCACTGGAATCGTGAACATAAGCCAAATAAGCCAAACACCCCTTCTCAACCATACGACGAGCCTTCATATAAGAAATAACCTTACTAGTAGAATGACCAGGAGTCCCTCTCCACTCCAATTGAGGCAACCCCGGCAAGGTTAAGGTCACGGTCTTCGCGTGACAGTCCAGTATAGCATGATAAGGTAACAGCCAATCCATCCCCAAAATGACATCAAATCGACTATATCCAGAAGTAGGAGATCTACAGGGGTCTAAATGCCCCCAATAATAACCATACACGAGCGATAGACACGATCTATAACAATAGAATCACCCACCGATGTGGACACATATACAAGAGCACTCAAAGAATCACGAGGCACAATCAAATACGTAGAAAAATAAGATGACACATAGGAGTATGTATAACCTGGATCAAATAGAATTGAAGTATCTCTACTGCAAACTAAAATAGTACTTGTGATAACAGCGTCGGATGACTCAGCCTCAGGCCTAGCTGGGAAAGCATAACATCGGGGTTGGGCCCCACCACTCGGAACTACATCCCTGGGACGACCTCCTGCTTGCTGGCCACCACCTCTAGCGGCTTGACCTCCACCTCTAGCTATCTGACCCCTACCTCTAGTTGGCTAAGCGGCCGGTGGAACACCTGGTGCTAGAACCATGGCACGAGAACCTTGATGTTGTGAACTGCTCGATGCTCGAGGGGAAGATATAGAAATGTGCCTCGGATCGTCACAAGTATAACAAGACCTCGGCTGTTGAGATTGCTGAGCCTGAAACTGACCCTAACGGCCTGAGTAACCACCTTGAAAACTCTAGAGCGGAGGTGCACTGATAGGAGCTGGTGGTGCACTAGAGGGTAGATGATCAAAATACTGCATATGAGGGCCACGACCACCTGGAGCACCGTGAGAAGCCTGAAGTGATGAATGAAATGGCCTGGGAGGATGGCCTCCACCAAAAGAATCCCTACCTAAAGACGAGGAACCACTGAACCTACCAGAATGACGAGGCCTCTTGTCAGACCCCTAACCACTCCCCTAAGATAAAACTGCCTCAACCCGCCTGGCCATATTGGCTGCATCCTAAAAAGAGATCTCGCTCCCTGTCTCCTTAGCCATCCGCAATCTGATAGGCTGAGTAAGTCCCTCAATAAACCTCATCACTCTTTCTCTCTCGGTTGAGAGTATAAGAAGAGCATGATGAGCCAAATCAACGAACCTAGTCTCGTACTAAGTGACGGTCATAGGACCCTGCTGAAGATGTTCGAACCGCCTGCGGTAGTCCTCTCTCTGAGTGACGGAAGTAACTTCTTGAGAAATAGCTGAGAGAATTGGTCCCAAGTCAAGGCAGGCGACCCAGCTGGTCTAGTCAACACAAAATCATTCCACCATCTCTTGGCCGACCCTATCATCTAGAATACAACAAATTTGACCCCATTGGTCTCTACTATCCCCATGTTCCGCAATACCTCATGGCAGCGGTCAAGATAATCTTGAGGGTCCTCAGAAGCTGCCCTACTTAAATGCACCGAATGGTGAACTTATCCAACTTCAACAAAGCCTCAGAAGACATAGATGATCCACCAGCGGCCTGAGCCACAACAACTGGCTGAGCTACTCCCACTGGCTGAGCTGCTGGAGTCTGGAACTGAGGTGCCATCTGCTCCGGAGTGTGGGTAGCGGGAGTCTGGGCTCCTCCCCCAGCCTGAGAGACGGCTGGTGCTACAGGGAATGTGCCAGTCTGAGCTACGCTCTCCATAAGGCCCCATTAGACGGACCACAGCATCCTGAAGTGTCGGGGTAGCGATGAACCCCTCGGGAACTTGAGTTGGCCCTACCAGAATGGTCTGAGCCAGAACCTCTTCATCGAACTCCATTTGAGGCTCCACTGCTGGTGCTGCAGCTCGAGCTCTAGGCTGAGCCCTGCCCCTACCTCGGCCTCTAACATGGCCTCGGCCTCGTCCTTTGCCCCTCGTAGAAGCTGCCACTGGGGGCTCGGGCTGCTAATCAGCTAATGAAGCAGTACATGTTCTCGCCATCTGCGAAAGAAAAGAGTAGAAGTTCAATTAGCATTGAGAAATCAAATCGCACGATATAGAAGAATAGATGTGAAGTAATTCCTAAACTTTGTATCATCTGGGGGATAAGCACACATGTCCATACCAATCCCTCAAACTCTACCTAGCTTGTTCATGAATTATGAGACCTAGGCAACCTAGTGTTCTGATACCAACTTTCACGACCCGGATTTCCCTCTGTCGGGATCGTAATGGCGCCTAACTATTAGGATGTTAGGCAAGCCAATAGACACAGTTCTAATAAATTAAACATTAGCCATAACAGTGATTAACAATAATTAAAACTAAACAAATATGAAGTGCAGAATTTTTATAACAGTTTAAACTCTATGACACGACTACCCAAAAGATCTGGTGTCACAATCCAAGAACTTCTAAGAATTTTCTACAAACACTGGTTTAAAAGAAATACATATGTTCTCAAAATGAAAAGAGACAGGAAATCTAAGATAGAGGGAGAGGGACTCTTGGGTCTGCCAGCGCCGGCAGATCTACCTTGGGTCTCCTATGGACTGAAGGCAGCAACCCAACTCTAATCACGAGGTTCGGCACCGAGATCCGCATAGAAAGTGTAGAGTGCAATATCAGTACAACCGACCCCATGTACTGGTAAGTGCCGAGCCTAACCTCGGCGAAGTAGTGACGAGGCTAGGACACGCCAGCAATATAAACCTGTGTAGTTAAATCATATACGAGAAAATAATTATAGCAGAAATTTAACAAATAATAACGGGAAAGGGGAAACATGCTGAGTGGAAAATCAAATTCTAACAGTAATACAGTAAAGAAACAAAGTAAATATCATGCTTGAACCAACAGAAATAATAACATAGCAACATGTACACGGCATCACCCTTCGTGCTTTTACTCTCGTCCTTACCATAAGAAACAACAAAAACGGCACGACATCACCCTTCGTGCACTAATTCTCTCATAATCATGACACGGCATCACCCTTGGTGCATTAACACTCGCAGAATATGGCACGGCATCACCCTTCGTGCATTAACACTCACTCACAATATCGTGCACGGTATCACCCTTCGTGTTTTACACTCTTCCTCACCCAAACAATAGAAATAATAACAACCCGGCTAGGGGATCAGCAATAACCAACCTCGTTTCAACATTTAACTTCACAATATAAATCCCAACTTGAGTCAATACTCAACCAATATCTACAACAAGGGTAAATATAATAAAACTTGTTTAACATGAAGAATTTACCAATTAAAGCATGAATAGTGCGTATAAAGGAATACCACAATCACAAGTATAAGACTCACTCGCATGCTATCACCCAACAACAACGTATAGATACTCGTCACGCCACCTATACGTCGTACTCAATAACTAACACGTAACAAATAAGGCAACAACACCTACTCCCTCAAGCTAAGGTTAGTCACAACACTTACCTCGATTCCACGGCCAAACTCAAGCATCAAATACCATTTTTCCTTTAGATTCCACCTCCAATCCACTGGTATCTAGCCACAATCAATTCAGTAACAACAATTATTACTAAGGGAATCAACTACAAATGCACAATTTTAGTTTTTCCAAACTTTCCCCCAAAAAGTCAAAAAATCGACCTCGGACCGCTTAGTCAAAACTCGAGGTTCGAACTAAAACCCATTCACCCATTCACCCACGAGCCCAAATATGCAATTAGTTTCGGAATCCGATTCCAAATCGAGGTCTAAATCCCCAAATTTATAAAATCCCTAATTTCTACCCTTAAATAACAAGATTTAGGACTAGAAATCTAATGGGTGTTGATGGAAATGGAAAAGAATGAGTTTTTGAACACGAACCTATGATTTGGTGATGAATTTCCACTTCAAAAAATCGCCCAAGGTCGAGCTCTATGGAAGAAAATATGAAATTTTGGTCTAATCCCATGCTGGTTCTGTTTTTAAATTCGCTGGACAGACCTTCATCGTGTTCGCAAGAGGCCTATCACAATCGCAATATACAGCGGCCTAAGGCCTTCCCGTTCGAGAGTCTATTTACACGTTTGCGTACGGCAACCCCCCCCCCCCCAAGCCATCGCGTTCGCGACCCAGTTGTCGCATTCGCGTAGAAGGACGAGACTCCCCTCCCCAGGTCCCTTGACCATCCCCTTCGCGGGAAACTGATTGCGTTCGCGAAGAGTACCACCCCCAGTGCTTCGCGTTCACGACCAGTCCTCTGCGTTCGCGAAGAAGAAATTTTCCCTTAGCCTGGTTTACACTTCGTGATCGCGAGAGAGGCTTCGTGGTCACGAAGCACAAAACACATGTGCACCTGCAACAACAAAAACAACAGAATTCTCTAAGTTTAAAACATCACGAAGCCTATCTGAAACTCACCCGAGCCCTCGGGGCTCCAAATCAAACATGCACATAAGTCTAAAAACATCATACGGACTTGCTCGTGCGATCAAATCGCTAAAATAACACCTAAAACTAAGGATTTAGTATCAAAATTAATGAAATTCTCAAGAACACTTAAAGTTTCTATTTCCTTAACCGAGGGTCCGAATCACGTCATATTTACTTCATTTCTCACCAAATTTCACACACATGACTTAAATACCATATTTAACCTGTACCGGGCTCTGGAACCAAAATACAAGCCGACACCAATAAGATCAAACATTATTCAATTTCTAAAAACCATTAAATTTCCAATTTAACAATTTTCTTCAAAAATTTATTTCTCGGGCTAGGGACCTCGGAATTCGATTCCGGGCATACGCCCAAGTCCCATATTTTTATACGGACCCTCCGGGACTGTTGAAATACGGGTCCAGTTCTGCTTACTCAAAATATTAACCGAAGTCAACTTAAATTTATTTTTTTAGGGTAACGCGCCCGGACTATGCACGCAAATCGAGGAGAAAGAAAAATGAGGTCTTGAAGGCCTCGGAACCCCGAATTGGGTTCTAAAACACGAGATAATCTTTTGGGTCATCACAACAAAATGGTAATATCATAGACTTTTAATATCTCCAACCATCTCCGCTGCCTCAAACTTAGATCCTTTTGCTTGAACAAGTGCTATATATTCCGATGATCAGTAAATACCTTACAAGACATGATGTAGAGATAATGTGTCCAAATCTTCAATGCATAAACAATGGCTGCCAACTCTAAATTATGAACGGGGTAGTTCTTCTCATGGAGTTTCAATTAGAGTGAAGCATAAGCAATCGCCCTACCTTCCTGCATCAAGAAACACATAATACCAATTCGAGAAGCATCACAATACATTGTATATGAACTCGATGTTGAAGGTAAAACTAGAACTGGAGTTGTGGTCAAGACAGTCTTGAGCTTCCTAACACTCGCCTCACACTCATCCAACCACCTGAATAGGGACCCTTCTAGGTCAATCTAGTCAAAGGCAACAATGGACGAGAAACCCTCCACGAAATGGCGATAATATCCGTCCAAGCTAAGAAAACTCTAAATCTCAGTAGTTGAAGACGATATGAGCCAACTCTAAACTACCTAAATATTCTTTAGATATACCTTGATCCCCTCACTGGACTCCATGTGCGCCAAGAACGCCATAGAATCAAGCCAAAACTCACACTTAGAGAATATAGCATAGAGTTTCTTCTCCCTCAACCTCTGTAGTACAATCCTTAAATGTTGCTCATGCTCCTCTTAGTTGCGTGAGTATACCAGTATATAATCAATGAATATTATGACAAAAGAATCAAGATATGGCTGGAATACAATGTTCATCAGATACATGAATGCTAATATAAAGCCTATTACGCTTGTTGCGGCATCCAGCCAGATCCACATTAATAAATAAGCCAATAAGTCATGTTGCAGCGTGTAGCTCGATCTACAATAATAATTATAGTAATAAAGCCAATATGGACTACTGTGACGTGCAACCCGATCGACAATAACACTCACAACACGCTCTCAGGCCCACCTCAATCACCAATCTCTCAATTCTCAATGCTCATAACCTCGTGCTACTCAGCCCAAATAATAATAGTAATAATAGTATGTGATGTAATAGTGAATGACAACAGAGATTGTGATATGATATGCAAATGATGGATCATGACTGAGCACATAATTCCAGTTTAAGCAGATAACTCAAAACAACATAAATAACCTCACTAGGCCTCAATAGAATAAGCACATAGCCTAAACATGTTTTTCTAACATGAATTACAGTTCAATTACTCTAACAAGGAAGCATTTCATAGATAGAACAAGACTTGCTAACAACACAGTCCAAAAGAATTAAACAAATCATGAATACCATGGTGTGTGCCCCACGCCTGTCACCTAGCATCTGCGTCACCCCAACACAAACCATATAACATGTTTTCTAGGGATTTATATCCTTAGTTCCAAGTTTATAAGTGTTACTTATCTCAAATGCGCAACTCAATGCTCCAACAAACCCTTGCCTAGCGTATCGGCCTCCGAACAACTCGAATATAGTCACAAACAACTTAATATAATCAATACAAGATATAGGAATCGATTCTATACGATAAAGCTAAGTTTTTTAACCAAATTCAAAAAGTCAACCCCAGGCTCATGCCTCGGAACCGACAAAATTCACAAATTCCAAACACCCATTAAATAATGAGTCCAACCATACCAAAATCATTTAATTCCAACCAAAAACTAACCTCAAATCCCCAAATCTTATTCTACAATACATAGACCACAAATCCCCCAAATTTCACCTCAAATACACATAATCTAGGTGTCAAAATCAATGGGTACTCAATATTATGGACAAAAGTAATCAAAAGTCACTTACCACTTGAATTGTGGTGAAATCCCATTGAAAAATTGCCACAAGCCGAGCTTCTAAAGTCCAAAAATGAGAGAAAACTTGAAACCCTCGTTTAAACCCTTCTGCCTAGCATTCCCGCTTTTGCGGGCTCATCAGAGTCGCTTTTGCAAAATTACGTTAACCTTCTCGACCAGCCACTTCTGCAGCCAGATCCCACTTCTACAAGTCCGCTTTTGTGGTCCAAGGTCCGCTCATACGGGACCGCACCGGCACATCACCTTTACTTCTGCAACCCCACTTCCCCTGACCAAAATCTATATCTACGGCAGCTTCATCGCATACATGGACTCGCAAATACGGAAATAATCTCGCACCTGCGACCACTGTCCAGCTTAGCCAAAACCCCACATTTGTGCCTTTATGGCCCCATCTACGGCCAAATGCACGCAGGTGTGGTCGCACCAGAACTGAAGCCAACAGAAAATCTTCAAGTCCAAAACTCAATCTGATTTCAATTTGAAACACACCCGAGGCCCCTGGACCCATACAAACATACTAACATGTTCTAAAACATGATATGAATTTAGTGTAAGCCTCAAATCACATCAAACAACATCAAATACACGAATCGCACCCCAATTCAAAACTTATTGAAATTAATAGATTTCTAACTTTAAAACCAATGTCGAAAATATCAAATCAATTTCGAGTGACCTCAAATTTTGCAACCAAGTCATAAATTACACAATGTACCTATTCCAACTTTCGGAACCAAAATCTGAGCCTACATCAATAAAGTCAACTATCGGTAAAATTTCTCAACCTTCAAACCTTCAATTTTCAACTTTCGCCAACTCAAACTAATACAACTTATAGACATCTAAATCAATATTTGTACATATTCTTAAGTCCAAAATCACCATACAAAGCTATCAGAACCATCAAAACTCAATTCTGTAGTCATTTGCACATACGTCAACATCTTATTAACTCTTTCAACTTAAGCTTCCAACCTTCGGAATAAGTGTCCCAATTCATTCCGAAACATCCCCAGAACCAAACTAACCATCCCGGCAAGTCACATAACCACAAATGAACATAGAATAAGAAATAAATAGGGGAACGGGGCTATAATACTCAAAACGACCAACCGAGTCGTTACATTATTGCATTGGAAAAATGACTTGATCATACTACGACAATCATAAAACAACAATTTACTGACGAACAGAAACTATAAAGTAGGAAACACACTTAAATATTACTGACGGACTGGAGTTGTGGTCAAGGCAGTCTTGAGCTTCCGAAAGCTCGCCTCACACTCATCCGACCACCTGAATAGGGCACCCTTCTAGGTCAGTCTAGTCAAAGGTGCAGCAATGGACGAGAAACCCTCCATGAAATGGCAATAATATCTGTCCAAGCTAAGAAAGCTCGAAATCTCAGTAGTTGAAGACGGTAGGAAACACACTTAACAACATAACATGTTAGTTTTAGGTTTTTGAATTAAAATAGGGTGAATGAAAAATGGGTGAAAAAATAAAATTTTGATTTTCTCTCCTTTACAAAGTGGTAGGAGGGAAAAACATTTAGAGGATTTATATACAATTGCACTTCTTCCTACTCTTAAAGGGTTGAGAAGAAGTCAAAGCTCGCACCATCGTCGTCACCACTCAGCTTAGGTTTTGGATTTATAATTTTATTTTCTCGTTTTTTTAGTAAATAGCCATTTTCGTAATGGTCGTTTTACGCAAAAGGTCACCTGTAAGAGTTGCACCTCTTTATTTGAACCCAACCTTTGAATCCAACTTGTTGGTTATAAATACCATGTCATTCCCTCATATTATCCTTACGAAATTCTTAATCTCCTTCCTTTTTGCATTATTTTCTAATTGAATGTAAACAAAAGTAAGTGTGATTTTCTACCGATCTTTGAGTAAGTTGGTCACTAGGGTTTGAAGTACCTCTACACCAGTGAGGGTAATCCATTCTATTATGCAAGAAAATAATCCTAAACCTCATGTACTGGGAGGGGATTACTTTTTTAAAGAAACACTGTGAATTCAGTGGGTTAGGATTTATTTCTATTTCTTCTACATTTCTATTTTTTATTGTTTACAAGTTCCATAGTTTATTTTTCGGATATAGATTATTAACAAGCTTAAGGAACTTAATTCTTAATATTCTATATTCATGTTTATTACATTGTTCGAGAGTGTAATGGTTTTCTACCCCTAGTTTGGAGATTAAACCTTCGTGGTTTTCTACTTTGTCTCTTAACTTTTAGATCCAACCCAACCTTTGGAGATTAAACCTTCGGTGACTGCTAATGCTTCTTCAAGTCGCACAGTGCCTGCACAAATACTGGCACCACAGACAACCTCGAATTTTTTTCCAGGATTGAATTCAAGCAATGGCAGCAGAAAATGTTCTTCTACTTGGTGACTCCAAGTCTTTAGAAATTTATTAAGGGGGACATTTTGGTTCTTCCAGACGGAACTCCACATAATGAACACTTCCTTTTGATTGAGTCATGGAAGCATTCTGATTTTCTGTGCAAGAATTATATTCTTAGCAGACTGGAGGACAATTTGTATAATGTCTATAATAACCTGGAGAAGTCGAAAGAACTGTGGACTGCGCTTGAAAAGAAATACAAAACTAAAGATGTCGGGTGGAAGAAGTTTGTAGCCACAAAATTTCTGGATTATAAAATGGTAGATAGCAAGTCTATTATAACTCAAGTCCAAGAATTGCAAGTGACTATCCATGATCTCCTTGCTAAAGGTATAATCCGAATTAATACTTTTGTTAAAAGTATTAATCATATTATTACTAATGTATTTTTCATTGAAGGCTTCGTCATCAATGAATCATTCCAAGTTGCAGTGTTGATTGAGAAGTTGCCTCATTTATGGAAGGCAAAAATTATCTGAAACACAAACGTAAGGAGATGTCACTCGAAGATTTCATTGTTCGGATGATGATTGAAGAGGACAACAAAGCTGCTTAAAAGAAGGTTCATGGAAACTCAACGATAATGAAAGCAAACATTGTTGAGGATGCTCCACAAAATAACAAAAAGAGAAAGAAGTCATCTGGATCAAAGATTAACCCGAGGTTCAAAGGAAATTGATACAACTGTGGGAAAGCCGGACACAAATTTGCAGATTGTCGTGCTCCAAAGCAGGACTAGAAAAATGGTCAAGCAAACATTATTAAAAAGAACGAGGAAATTGATGACTTATGCAGTATGCTTTCTGAATGCAAGTTGGTAGGAAATCCCAAGGAATAGTGGATTGATTCTGGAGCCATCGTCATGTCTATGTTGTTAGAGAAGTGCTTGCTACATAAGCTCCTGTTGGACCCGAAAAGACACTTTTTATGAGAAATTTTGCAAGGGCCAAGATTGAAGCATCTGGAAAGATATTTTTGAAGATGACTTCTAGCAAGGTGGTAACTCTGAATAACATTCTTTATGTTCCTAAAATAAGGAAGAATTTGGTTTCTACCACACTTCTTGTTAAGAACGGGTTTAAGTGCATTTTCTATCTGACAAAGTTGTTATAAGTAAAAATGAGATGTTTGTATGAAAATGTCACCTTTCTGAGGGCCTTTTCAAACTGAATGTAAGGGTCGTTGACAATAATAAAATTTTAGCTTCTTCTTACATTAGTCAAATGATTTATGGTATATACGTTTAAGACATATCAGTTATAAAACCTTGCGCATAATGATTAATTTGGAAATATTGCCCAAGTTTGAATGCAACAAATCAAAATGTGTGGAATTCAAGTATGTTAAACATCCTTATAAGTCAACAACAACAACAACAACCTAGTAAAATCCCACGGGTAGGGTCTAGGGAGTGGTAGTGTGTACTCAGACCTTACCCCTACCCCGGAGGAGTAGAGAGGTTGCTTCTGATAGACCCTCAGCTTAAGAAGACGAAAAGAGACAATAGATCAGTAGTAGAAACAGAAGCCAGAAAGATAATACCAGCATCGTAAGAACCAGAAAATAGATGGAAAAGAAAAAGCAATAACCGGTAATAATGGCACGGTACTATAAAAATAGAAAAATAGTATGAACACAATAATAACCACTATCTATCTAAGAAAAAAACACTATCAGACTATCCTCACACCTGGTACAAAGTAGAAAAATGCTCAACTATCTCCTAACCTTCAACCTTAATGTTCGATCTCCACACCTTCCTATCAAGGGTCATATCCTCGAAAATCTGAAGCCGTGCTAACCTCTCCCCAATACTTCTTAGGTCGCCTTTTACCTTTTCTCATACCTGCCAAAACCAACCGCCCACCCTTTTTACCGGGGCATCTAGGATTCTCCCCCGCACATGCCCGAACCATCTAAGCCTCGCTTCCCGCATCTTGTCTTCCATGGGAGCCACACCTGCCTTCACCCGAATATCTTAATTACTAATCTTATCCAGCCTAGTATGCCCACACATCCATCTCAACATCCTCTTTCTACTACCTTCATCTTCTAGATATGTGAATTATTGACTGGCTAACACTCTATCCTATACAACTTGGTCGATCTTACCACCACTCTATAGAACTTACCTTTAAGTTTCGGTGGCACATTCTTGTCATACAGGATGCCAGATGCTATCCTGCATTTCATCCACCCCACCCCTCTACGATGTGTGACATCCTCGTTAATCTCCCATTCCCCATGGATAACTAACCCAAGGTACTTGAAACTTCCTTTTTGGGGATGACTTGTGAGTCCACCCGTACATCCATGTCCGCTACCCCTGTCACATCGTTGAACTTGCACACTAGGTATTCTATCTTAGTCCTGCTCAACTTGAAACATTTAGACTCAAGGGTGTGTCTCCAAGCATCCAACCTCTCATTAACGTCGCCAAGCATCTTATTAGACAAAACTATATCATCAACAAATAACAAACACCGTGGCACCTCCCCTTGAATATGGTGTGTCAGTACGTCCATCGCCAGGACTTTTTAAAATAAGTTAGTTGAAAGGATGTAACAACCCCACCGCTCATTTTATATAATTGAGCCATGTTTCCCCTTTGATGTTTCACACATGTGTTTTTATGGTTTTATGACTTACGGGGTAGATTAGTTTTGTTCCGGGAAGGTTTTGGATTGATTTGGGACCCTTTGATTCTTGGCTTAGAAGCCTAAGTTGTGTATGTTGACCAATGGTTGACTTTTGTGAAAATGACCACGGAACGATGTTTGATGATTCTGATAGATTTGTATCGCGATTTTGGACATGGGAATATGCCCAAAATCGAATTCGGAAATCCGTAGCTTGATTTGTGTTGTTTTGCTGAAATTTGGCAATTTGAAGTCTAGAAGTTTGACTGTAGCTTGATTTTTGTCTATCGGGATCGTAATTTGGTTCTTAGAATTGGAATAGGTTCTTTATTCTATTTAGAACTTGTCTGCAAAATTTGGTATTGTTTGGATCTTATTTGATAGGATTCGGACGTTTAGTTGCAATTCTAGAGGTTCTTGAAATTTACTTTGAAATTCATGCATTTTGGTGTCCAATTCGTAGTTTTGGATGTTATTTTTGTATTTTGATAGAGTGAGCGAGTTCGTATGATATTTTTAGACTTGTGTGGATATTTGGTTTGGAGCCCCGAGGGCTTGGAAGAGTTTCGAACATGATTCAGAATGGTTTGAACTGAAAATGGAATTGTTGGTGTCCTGGTGCTCAGTTATCGCAATTGCGAGCACTGGCCTCGCAATTACGAAGGTGACCGGGGTTGGTCATATGTTGCAAATGTGATTTCCCTTTGCATTTGCGAAGTTAGCAGGCGTGAGGGCTGGTTAGCAATTGCTATTATTTGGTTGCATTTGCGATAGTGGTCAGCTTCACAATTATGACTTTTGTTGAGGCTGTCAGCGCTCGCAAATACGACCCGTGATTTACAAATGCAAGGGCTCGCATGCAAAGGGGAGTCGCAATTGTGACATCAGACCATCCCCTGTCACCTCCGCAATTGCGAGGCTGGTGCTCGCAGTTGCGATATTTAGCGCACCATCAATTCCATTTTTCAGTTCAAACCATTCTGAATCATGTCTGAAACTCATCCGAGCCCTCGGAGCTCCAAATCAGACATCCACACAAGTCTAAAAACATCATACGAATTTGCACGATCAAAACATAAAAATAACATCCCGACCTACGAATCGGACACCAAAACGTATAAATTTTAAAGTAAATTTGAAGAACCTCTAGAATTGTAACTAAATGCCCGAATCCTATCACATCAACTCCAAATGATACCAAATTTTGCAGAAAATTTCTAAATAGAATAACGGACCTATTCCAAATCCAAAAACCAAATTACGATCCCGATACACAAAAGTCAAGCCAAATTTCAGCAAAATAACACAAATCAACCTACAGGCTTTCGAATTCGATTACAAGCATACGCCTAAGTCCAAAATCACAATGCGAAGCTATGAGAGCCATCAAAACATCATTCCGGGGTTGTTTCACAAAAGTCAACCATTGGTCAACATGCACAACTTATGCTTCTAAGCTAAGAATCAAAGGGTCACAAATCAACCCGAAATGGTCCCGAAACTAAACTAATCAACCCCGTAAGTCATAAAACCATAAACTCACATGTGTGAAGCATCAAAAAGGCAAACGGGCACAATTACCCAAAACGACCGGTCGGGTCGTTATATTATCCCCATCTTAAAACAAACGTTCATCCTTAAACGTGCATAAGGACATACCTGAAGTGATGAATAGATGAGGATAACGACTTCGCATGTCGTACTCGGTCTCCCAGGTCGCCTCCTCAATCGGATGACCCCTCCATTAAACCTTCACTAAAGCCATGTCCTTTGATCTCAATTTCCTGACCTGTCCAAGATAGCCCCTGGCTCCTCAATATAGGTCAAATTCTTGTCCAATTGGGCTGAGATGAAGTCTAAAACATGAGACAGATCCCCATAATTTTAACTCACCAACCAAATAAGCGAAAATAAGTGATAAAAACCATTCATTTTTCAGAAAAATATTTTCCTTCATACCAAACACACTCAAAATTGCGGCCGGAAAACAATCCAATAAAGAGAGAAATGTATATCATAGACGCACCCCAAGTCAGAAGACATGGTCAAAAGTTGCTCAATACCTATTACACATGACTGCAATCCTGAGCAGTAGCAAAATCTCAGGTTCTGGAAGTATTACAACTTTTATCATAATATTTATTTGATAAATAAAAAGTTTTGAATTAACTGAAAGTCCCAGGGACATGAGACAACACTATATATGTCAACTGACTTAGCACAAAAATAGAATGACAAAGAGGACTGTCGGAGGGTTAAGCTAAAATATTCCATCATTTGCGTTGTCTCCTACTATTTGGTGAATATAGCATGAGACAGATCACCATGAGACGTGGCCATGGACGCACCCCAAGTCTAAAACATGAGATAGATCACCTTAATTTTCACTCACCAACCAAATAAGCGAAAATAAATAATAAAAATCATTCATTTTTCAGGAAAATATTTTCTTTCATACCAAATACACTCAAAATCGCGGCCGGAAAACAATCCAATAGAGAGAGAAATGTATATCATAGACGCACCCCAAGTCAGAAGACATGGTCAAAAGTTGCTCAATACCTATTACACATGACTTCAACCCTGAGCAGTAGCAAAATCTCAAGTTTTGGAAGTATTACAACTTTTATCATAATATTTATTTGATAAATAAATTACTTTTAAATTAACTAAAAGTCCCGAGGACATGAGACAACAATATATATGTCAACTGACTTAGCACAAAAATCGAATGACAGAGGAGACTGTCGGAGGGTTAAGCTAAAATATTCCATCATTTGCGTTGTCTCCTACTATTTGGTGAATTTAGCCAACTCTAAGGCCACTTAAAACGCTTAAAACTTTCGGAATGGTATCAAGATATATTACCACTAGGAATCGATAGAGAAACAATTAGACTATGATACATATTGAAACAATAAATTATGATACATATTTAGACAAAATCGCTCACTCATAGCTGTTGAACCCGGGCTTAACCTCACTAGTGTGATATAGATTTCTGACTATTTGACTGCTCCCACTTTGATAGGTAAAGAGTCCCGAAGATGGCAATAGCATGCACATATTAGTACTGAAAATTTTAATCTTTATGCAGACATTAGTCACAAATATTACGCTGATGTTTACTTGCGAACAGATTGACCGAGACACCCTACTATATTAGCCCAGATTTTTTACCAGAAAACTCTTCTTTGCCTTCTACACTATATTTTTCTATCCTATCTAATGTCATAAAAGTTGAAAAAAGGAAGAAACCAATTAATGGAAGCTTCTGAATACAGCTGCATTGAGATTGAGCTGAAGTTCACCAAGATTAACTAACTTTTGACATTTTATTCTTATTGCTCAAAGTGTACAACAATAGAGTCCTAGATCTAGTACAACAAATTTCTTTTATGGCCTTCGAGCCAGGTCGTCCCACCATTCAGCATTTTCCTCATCTACCGCACCTTGATCTTCGCCAAATTAGCAGCCGTCATTATGTTAGAATTCAATACCTCGGTACCTGCAACATAGCTTTCACTCTCCCCACCCCCATCGCATCTCTGCAATGGTGAGTGGAGAGCCACCAAACAACAAGGAAAAGGATTTTGTTCTGGTGACTACACTTTCACATCAGCAGGGTAGGCAGCAGAGGAACTCAATTGGGTTAAGAAACAAAAAACAAAAAAAATCTAGGCATAACCTTTGCAATTACAATCGGAGACATGCATCATGACATCAAGGACTTACTTAGGATTTAGATGGCAACCGCCAAAGAAATATTTATTTAAATCCAAAAAATCAAACTTTAGACTGAGACGGGTGAGAACTTTGTTTCTGACACATCTAGTTTCCAATTTGGAAATACTTTTTAAAAGTGAATACAACACGTGACCTTAAGCAAGAAATTGGTATGTTCCATAATCCTTTTGACTGCGAATTAAATCTAATACAATTCCAGGAACATTGCTCAAGCAGCGCCAATGAAAGATGAAAATAGGAACTTGTTTCCAATAGCATGTCGAAATCACAACAAAACTAATTCTATGCCCTCATGCCAACCAGGGTAGACCACAGACCATAGCAGGAATAGATAACCATCTTGATTTCAATTTCAAAGAACAAGCAATCACTTTCTGATTATGTATAGGAATTTAACAGGCATCACCACTTAGATTCAATAATAGATCTAAATACAGTGCAAATCATGAACAGGAACCACCAAATAAGCTGAAAATAGATCCAGTATGCTTGAGAAATGGTGAAAGCCAAAACTATGACACAAATGACACATGTTCAATTTGGAGCAAGTACAAAGCTAGTATTAGGTTCAATCGAACACAAATCCTGGAAACAGCAACAGCATAGTGATGTAGACAGGATTCTGCTAAGCTCAAGTCACTGATACATCAAACCACCCGCCCACAAGACAACACACACACAGAGACGCACTTGCATTACGTGTTTGTTAACCCGACTGACTTCACACTATCTCCCTTTCCCAAGTTCACCCACAAAAGAAAACAAGGAAATTAGGAGAGGAAGAAAAGTAACAAGGATCTTCAGATGGTAGAACAAATAATGAGATAATTCCCCAAAAATAAGTGGATTTTTTCCTGGAGTATATTCCAATAATTCCAAACAAGGTGGATTTAAAGGAAAAACAAACTAGAGTTTTCATTTTCTTCTTTTCTGTTTCGACAAGTGATAGCTATGCCACCGGTTATTGAGACAGCTAAAAAATGCAGGCAAATTGGCAAACAGCAGATTTTGGTTCTTGATACCACATAACATTTGCAAGTTTCCAGTCTCCCTAACACCAGTCCAGATGTTTATGGACATAATTCTGATAAAAACAATATGAATATATTGCCCTTGCTTCAGATTATCGATTCAAATCAGTGACTGACAGCATCAAAAAAGACCCTTCTCTTCACTAGTTATTGAGACAACTAGAAAATGCAGTACAGTCACACGGTGTTCATTTTAGAACTTAATACCACAAAACTTTTGTGCTTCTCAATCTTCCAATCACCGCTCCAGATATGTATGAATTAGTATTGTTTTTATTTTAAAATACTATAATTAAAATTAAAATAATATAGAGATTTTGTTTGCATCGAATATTTTGTTTCAGATCATCGAATATAAAGATCCTTCATAGTCTACATATAAAAAAGCTAAGCCAATAATGGCTATCATATAACATGATAGAAGACTTAGAAGAACGCCATATTCTCCAGATCATTAGAAAGATCATTTAGAAAGATTGCCAGATAAGAAACATACAAGAAACGGGAAGTACGGGTAATATTAGATAGCAAAACTGACATAATCCACAATACACTAAACAAAAGATACAGCAATTTTTAAAGTAACCTAGTCCTAGCTTGAATCTAGCAAATATTAACTAACAGCCACACATAGGAGCAGATAGGTGAAGCAGCAACAGATGTACAGCAGTCCATGGCAACAAAGATTTCAGAGTCTGCAATCAGGAAATCAGCACAACCATTTAAAGCATGTTGCGTCCAAGAAGCTCTCAATACACCTGAACAGATATCCATGTACAATTCAATCATTCAAGATTCCAACATATAAATCTTCTTGTGGGCAAACATTTGTAAGCAAATTACTTTCAAAGTACAGGGGACATAAACCACACTAAACAGCATAATGAATCAAGCTATAAGGGGTTCTACAGAAGATGAATTGGATAAGTGCAAATAGATCCACTTACACCCCATGGGAAAACGAACTCTTGTTACTAGAAGCAGAAAAATCACCAGAAATATCAGACAAAATTCAACAGATATGCCAGGAGCCCCAGAAGAACAATGGTAAGCCAATGAACTGGGATTTTCCAATCTGCAGTTCCTGGTCCAAATGCTAAACACATACACACACAAAAAAAAACAAGAGAGAGAGAGATCTTTGTAGAATTCAGAATAAAAGATAGAGATTTACCCAAAAAGAACACACAATGATTACCAGACAGTCACTCACAAAATATGTAAACCAGGCACTCCTACAAAATATGTAAACTACGCAAGAAATGAACCAAGACTCATTAGATAGTTGCTAAATAAATATATGCATAAAAAATACTATGTAAAAGGCAGCATATTATCACAAATACATATAAACAAACAAACTGAAAGATTACCTCAGTAGTATGGGGGCATGCCCTGGTACATCCCACCTGGTGGAACCCTGGCCACTGCTCCTCCTGGTTGTGGTACCTGTGAGGGATAACCCGACTGTAATCCATAATTACCACCATCTGGATAACCTCCTGAACTAGGCATTCCAGCAGAACTTTGTGGCATCCTGTAACCAGCATTTCCAAGTCCACCAGTGTAATCCCCTGCACCACCACCATACCCACCAGCGCCAGCATATCCACCAGCACTGCCAGTAAAAGAACCCGGTCCTTGGTTTCCATATCCAGGTCCAACAGGATGTGGATTCTGATGTGCCACCATTCCAGGCTGAGGCGGTGGCTGCTGCATTCCTGGACCAGGCACACCTGAATACCCAGGATACGGACCCAACCCGCTTACAGGAACACCATAATTAGAACCAGGCATCGTTCCAACCCTATCATCACCAGGCATTCCTGTAGGATGTCCAGTATTGGACATTCCACCAGGCCCCATATTATGTTGGGGCTTCCCCTTCTTATTATCCGTCGCCAATTTGCACAACACCTGATGTCCATCAATCGTCTTCACAGGATCAACCAAAGACGCCCTTGCTCCTTCCTCAGTCTTGTACACAAAAAACGCAAAACCTTTTGCCTTTCCAGTCTGTTTATCAAATCCCAAAGGCCCCTCTTCAATCTCTCCGTACATGGAAAAGTGATTCAAAAGCTTCTCAGACGTAATCTCAAATGGAACATTACCAACATAGATCTTCCTAAGCGCCACATCAGCAGACTGTGAATTCCCCGCATTACCTGCAGCTGCCAGCTGTGTCACCGTAATACGGCCATCAATTTTCTTGTTGGGCTCCTTTAAAGCAAGAATCGACGCATCCACATGCTTGAAAGTTACAAAACCATAGCCTTTTGATTTCTGCGAGGCCTTGTCGGTTATAACTATGGCCTCGTCGAGTTCTCCGTATGCAGAAAAAACCTGTTTGAGCTTGTCGGTAGTGGTCTCCCAACCAAGACCACGGACAAAAAGCTTGCGCTGAGAGACGTCGGCATCGGCGATGGAACGAACAGCTTCGAGGATATCGGGGTAACGAAGGGAGGCGTTACGGAGGATTGAGATGCACTGGTCTTTCGTGAACGGTTCGAGAATTCTGTCGATGTCTTCGGGGGAGAGAACGCCGAGTGCCGGAGGAGCGGCGGCGGTAACGAGTTCGTTAGATACAGGATAAGCACCGCCGTTCTCATCTGCCTTGCGTTTCTTCGTTAGATCCATCGCAGAAACCCTAGGAGAAAGAGAGAGAAAGTAAACCCTAGAGAGAGAATGTGATTTGGTAACTGTATAGTACGTAGCGCGTTGCCGCTTTGGAATAAAACCCTACAACTACAAGGGAGGAACTGTGTATTTATAAGATTACTAGTCTCAGTGTACCCTATTTATGGATGTGCAATTCTTTTAAATCACATAAATATTATATTAAAAATTATGTTTAAATTATAAAATAAAGTTTAAATTTTTAAAATTGATAAACTTTAATCCTATGTAACTAACCAAAAAAGAGAGAAACTCTGCCTCTTAAAAGTAATCAATCACCGTTTAATATAAGTGAAAAGTATTATGTTTCTTTAATTAATAAGAAATACGATATGACTATTACCAAGAAAAATAAAAAAATCGATAAAAACTGATATAAACTGAATCGATAAAAAAATTAATTTAATTGGTTTGGTTTTAATGTTTGAAATATTGACTTACTTGATTGGTTTCTTTTTAGGAAAATTAATCCAAACGGAAGCCATGAATACCCCTATGTTAGACATCCTAGCTAAGAGCGTACTTCAAGATATTTTTTTTATATAAAACATGATACTATTCTTCAATCTACCATCACTTACGATGCTAGTAGGATACATCAATACAAAGATAATATTCCTTAGCCATGAGTGTATATATATATATATGTGTGCGCGCGCGCGCTTTTTTGTGTGGTAATAAATGTGAACTATTACCATATCACTCCAAACATTACATCCTAAAGAGTCTCCAATGTCATGGCCACCTTCTAGGAAGAGTGCCACATCCATTAGATCTCAATACAAACAATCCAATTAGTTACATAGCTTCTTGAATTAGCAACTCACTCTTGCGAGCTCTTTTAGATTCCTGGAGTATACCTAATCTATATGTAATCTCTCTTCTTATTTGAGCAAATACAAAATCTATCTCTACATTTCCTTTCCTAGAGATTTTCAATTCCTAGCTTGCCAAGTATAATACATCATTGCTCCCCATATTGCTATAACTATTTCCTTCTGAAACTGGTTCCATTTCTTCTTTTTGATCCATTTGATCACTTTGACTTGATGCAGTATCCTATAGTCTAATGCCCAGCCAAGTGCTCAGTTTTTCCCTAAGCTCTGAGATCTATTTACACTTGCCAAAAATGTGCAGTTGTGTCTCTGTCAGTGCTTGATCACAGAAGCAGCATTGCTATTCATCTACATAGATCATAAGTCTACTTAGTCTCTCCTTGGTTAGCAACTTATTCTGGTATGCTAGCCATACTAGATATCTCTGTTTAGGCAGCATAATAGAGCTCTAGATTAAGTCAGTTGCCCTTACTCTGTCCATAGGTCCCAACATCTGCTGATAGCTCCTTGACATTTAGTACTCTCCTGTTGTAACCAATAAGACTCTCATTTTATTTCTTTTCAGTTGGGGATTGGGGTGTTACTGTCACACCTCCTTTTTGCGCGCCTACCCCGAAGGATAAATGCGTGAGGGAGTTTTTCCAATTTAAGTGACAATATTCGAAATGAGATTATTTATTTAATTCAGAGTCGCCACTTGGGAAAGGTTTGGCTTTTGGTATCCCAAGTCACCGATTTATCTTGAATCCCAATTCTAGGAAAATATTCGACTTTCCAAATGAAGTCTGCGAACCAGAAATTCTAAGTAAGGAATTCTGTTGACCCGAGGGAAGGTGTTAGGCACCCCTGAATCCCGTGGTTCTAGCACGGTCACTTAAATTGTTGTAATTGCTAAATATCTGATTTTTATACATGTTATGACTTGTGTGCTTTTATTAAGTTTAAACCTTTTTTATTATTATTTTTTTTATAGAATTGCAACGTCGTGAAAATGCATCTCGAACCACGTCACAATCAATGCACCCGTGGTTGTTAATACGTTCCGACTCCGTTGAGATTTGGATTTGGGTCACATAAATGCGCACCCGAATTTAAACATGTAATTTAATTAAAATCGCGTCTAAAGAGTCTAACGCGTTATTATCTTTGGGGAAAGCCGTGAAGTTCGCTAAATGGCCACTCCCGAAATCTAAGTAATTATTAACATCTATTGAGGGCCCCGTAGTTTGTGCGTCTTTGTTTGGCGAGGCTCGCCTCATTTTTATTTTAAAAAGATTGACCTATAGTGACTATGTTTTCTATTTTGTTCGTCTCTATAATAAAAGAAAAGAGTTCTAACTTATTTACATGCTCACGAGTTATTATAGTTGAGTTTCGAAAGTGAGTCGTTAAATCTGAAAACGATACAATAAGGGCAGTCGGTTAACAATTATGGGCTCAGATCCAATGTATAAGGGGTAAAACTAGACCTGTGCCATTCTTATTCAGTTGTTGGGCTTAGCTAAATGATTCTACACATGTTCAAACTTTAAGAATCCGAAATGAAAGTGATACCTAATGAAACCCGTTTTTTACGAATTTAGATGAGCAAGTTGTTAACTAAAATAGTTTGAACTATTGAGTAATCAACCTAAGGCCTGATGCGTATTTGGAACATGTTGTTTAATCGAACAAATTGAACTAGCAGAATGTTACAAGTACACTATTAGTCCTTTTAAACTAAAAGCCTACGGGGAAGAAGTTTACAACTTAAACTGCTATAGGATAGATGCTCATGTTATACATAACCAACAACTACCTGATTCTAGTGAAGGCAACTAGTTAACATATATACAACCGAGATTCAGTATATAACCAGAGTTTACATGGGCAGCGCATAGAATGTTCTAAGTACAGACAGTAAAAGAAAGAAAAGACTACATTAAACTACAGCTTCAAATCTTTCCCATTTTTTACATTCATGCTTCGAGTAGCTTACAAGATGTACCAGTGTATCAGTTTGTGTACCTGGTATTTGGAAAGCAAGGAAAGAAGATGAAGATCAGTAGAAGTAGCAGTAGTGTAAATACACAGCAACAACAGGTTCAGCAAAAGCAAAACTAGTAACGACCAGTAGAATAACCCAGTAACAGATTGAAAACCAGCAGTACCAGAATGCAATCGTAGTCAAAGTAGAAGAGAGACGGATACAAGACGCAGTAGTTTACTGATTTTTGAATAACACTCAAGGAAAAGCAACCTGAAATTATTCAAGTAAAAGTTCAACTTGTTTTTCTCTTTTTGCTCTCAAATTCTAATTTCTCAAAATTCAATCAACTCTCTCAACTTTCTCCTCTATCCCCTTTTTTTCTCCCCATAAAAGTCTCTCTCCTTTTGTGTCAAAAAATGACTCTATTTATAACAAGACCCTTGTCTTGAACCACTAACCCGAAATATTCACATCATTGCATGTTTTGTTCCCCACTACCTTAAACAAATGAATTATTCCCCCTCCATTATGTCTTGTCCCCCACCATGTACTATTGTAATATTATTAATGCATAGTGGACGGAGCACTCAGATTAAATAATTGTTCAAATTTTCAATTCCAAAAATACCCATTCGAACTTACTGAAATTACCATTTTACCCCTGAAAATACTATAATTTACCATTCTATCCCCGTCAGCTATAACCAATTCGCCTAATCAATTCTAACCAAAATACAACAACTATAACCAATTCCTAAACAAATTCAAACAACAAATTCAAACTAAATGATGAACAACAAAGAAACAAACTGGAATTATTTTGACTGAACAATATTTTTATTTTATTTTTTCTTTTAACAACAAACATACTTTCAGATTCAACAACAATAACAAACAAGTAGATTCAAATCACTAAACTTAAAAAAAAATCAATTGAACTTCAATTTAAATCTAACAACATTATAACCAACACACTTCCATATTAAAACTAAACAAGAACAAATGCATAAAAACAAACAGAAGAAATAATCAAGAAATGAATCAAACATATACTGATTTCAAATCCGAAAATATCAAACAAGATACGGACAAAACTAAAACTTAAACCAACTAACCGGATCGGAAAAACGACGAACTCGAACGGAAATAAATCTGCCCGGAAATTTTGAAACCAAAATAACTCGAATCTGCCCGGAAAATAACTCGACGAGTAGGAACGCAGCAGTGGCGGCGCCGGTTCGTTTGTTTTGACAAGAAGAAGAAGAACGAAGCAACAGCAACAAACGTTGCTCAACTGGACGGGCAGCAGCAGCAACGATGCTCATTTGGACGTGACGATTAAGCTATGGTCGTTCGTGGCTGGAGCTCGAAGCAGTGGCAGCCATGGTCGTCGAGCAAGCAATGGCATCCATGGCGATGAGGCGAAGACGAAGCAGAAGATGAAGCAGTAGGGATGTTTGGAGATGACGGGTTGACGACGAGGAGATGAAGCTGGGGGATGACTGTTTCAGGTCGTGGGGCTGCTGAAGATCGATGGACTGGGTGTCGGAGCTGGAAGTCGACAGACTGTGGAGCTGTGTGTGTGTGTTGCGACGTGAAAACGAAGCGGAAGGGGGGGTCGTCGATGGAGCTGGTCATTCATGGCTGTCGTTGGGTGGTTGTGTTGTTTGGTTGTTTGGTCGTGAAAGTTGTTGCTGGTTTGGGGGTGATGAAGAAGACGAGGTTGAGGGGCAGCCATGGGAGGGGAGCTTTGGGAGTTTTGGAGAAGAAGAGGGAAAGAGAGGGGGGCGGACAACTTAGGGTTTTCTTAGGGTTGGAAAAATGAAAAATCAAGAAAGGGGTTGGGTCTTTGGGGTTATGGACTGGGTCGACCCGGTTTGAAATGGACCGGATCGTAGGGGAAGGCTGGGCATTTGGTTTAAAATTTGAAGAAAAGGCCCAATCCGATTTCTTCTATTTTTGTTCTTTTCTATTTATTCAATTTCCTAAATAATAAAGCTAAAAATGCTAAGATTAAATTATAAAAACCCAAAATTATCTAAAAATACTAATTAGCTCCTAATAACAATTAACACACAATTAAATAGCAATTAACGATAAAATCATACAATTTGGACGTTAAATGCTAAAAATGTAAAATACATATTTTTATGATTTTTTCATTTTGTGAAACAAACTTAATTACTCCTAACTGTAGAATTAAATATTAAATGCAAATGCGACATATTTTTATTTTTTTATTAATATAACAAATAAACATGCACAGACAAATGCAAACAATATAAGAAAAATAACACAAAATTCACAACAATTGCAAACAAACAAAAAAAAATTGTTTTATTTTTTTTGGAATTTTTGGGAGTGATTCTCATATAGGGCAAAAATCACGTGCTTTCAGCTGCCCCTCTTTGTCCGAAAACACGAAGAGTTTTCGTGCAAAGATAAAGTGAGCGATTTTTGCCCATCCGAGTACTCCGTGTGAAGCATTTTTTGAAAAAGATTTGACCGAACCTTTGCTTCAAAGGTTTCCTACATATCCTGGGCTAAACAGGAATCAGGTTAAATGTAGTTTGGGAAGTTTTGGTAGCTGGGACTAACATGACACTGCGACTTTACTGTTACTGCTGTTGTTGCTGCTGCTACTGCTCACTGACCTCCTTATTACATTAAAAAGAAAAATCAAAGCTAAGCTAGCTAACTATGCCTATCAACTACTAGTTACAAGATTCTTATATATAATTCTTTCGCAACTTGATCTTGAGTCTTAGCTGATTCTGCTTGTAGACTTCGATCTGAATCTTGATGCTCGCAAGTTGTAGGCGCTTGTTTATTTCTGCAGCATTGAGTGAAGCGGGATTGGCGGAGCTCGTGACTTCAATCAGATTTTGAGCGATACGCACTTTGTCTGTTCCAGTATTTGGGCTCATCTTCTTTTGTTCTTTTCCTCCTTTCTTTTATTCTGGATTGAGACTCACTCCGTAGGTCATCTCGATCCCTGGGCCTCGAGGTCAAACCTGCTCAGACAACAAAACAAACAAACGAACGAAATTTTTCTGCCCCAGTTTCACTAGGAAAATTTCGGGAATAAAAATCTACAGAATTGATGAGGGGATTGGAAACCTCAAGTCTAAAAGACGCAACTCAGGGATTGGAGCCCTAATGTCGGCTAAAGAAAAATCGCTCAACTCAGGGATTGGAGCCCTAATGTCGGCTAAAGGAAAATCGCTCAACTCAGGGATTGGAGCCCTAATGTCGGCTAAAGAAAAATTTGCTCAACCCAGGGATTGGAGCCCTAATGTCGGCTAAAGGAAAATTGCCCAACTCAGGGATTAGAGCCCTAATGTCAACTAAAGGAAAATTGCTCAACTCAGGGATTGGAGCCCTAATGCCGGCTAAAGGAAAATCGCTCAACTCAGGGATTGGAGCCCTAATGTCGGCTAAAAGAAAAATCGCTCAACTCAGGGATTGGAGCCCTAATGTCGGCTAGAGGAAAATCGCTCAACTCAGGGATTGGAGCCCTAATGTCGGCTAAAGACGACTATGGAATGGAGGCCCTATGTCTAAAATCTCAACTTAGGGATTGGAGCGCTAATATTGATAAAGGCGACTAGGGAATGGAGGCCCTATGTCTAAAATCTCAACTTAGGGATTGAAGCCCTAATATTGGTAAAGGCGACTAGGGAATAGAGGCCCTATGTCTAAAATCTCAACTCAGGGATTGGAGCCCTAATATTGGTAAAGGCGACTAGGGAATGGAGGCCCTATGTCTAAAATCTCAACTCAGGGATTGGAGCCCTAATGTTGGCAAAGGTGACTAGGGAATGGAGGCCCTATGTCTAAAATCTCAACTCAGGGATTGGAGCCCTAATGTTGGCAAAAAGCGACTAGGGAATGGAGGCCCTATGTCTAAAATCTCAACTCAGGGATTGGAGCCCTAATGTTGGCAAAAGGCGACTAGGGAATGGAGGCCCTATGTCTAAAATCTCAACTCAGGGATTGGAGCCCTAATATTGATAAAGGCGACTAGGGAATGGAGGCCCTATGTCTAAAATCTCAACTTAGGGATTGGAGCCCTAATATTGGTAAAGGCGACTAGGGAATAGATGCCCTACGTCTAAAATCTCAACTTAGGGATTGGAGCCCTAATATTGGCAAAGGTGAAAGATTGATTTTGGGGCTTCTAAACTAACCTTTTTTTTGGAATTTTCTTCTTATTTCTCTTTTCGTTTTTATTTTATTTTATTTTTTTGTTTAGTAAAAATGCAGGAAAGAATTTGGAAGAAACTTCCCTTTTGGGTTGATTCCTTGCTGCAAAGCTGTTTCTTGCACTTGTGCATTTCTTTTCCTTTTTGATTGCACCTGCTTCTTGCACGGTTGCTTTGGATTGCACTTGTTTCAATTTTTCAAACATAGAACAACTGTTAGTTTGAAACAGTGGTTGGTTTTGTGGCCTTGGTTAGTTTTGATCACTCGATCCCGGCCCAATTTCGTTGATGAAGATCTCAACTGCAACTATTTTCTCCCTGAGGATCGATTCATTTCAGGCCCTGGAGAACCTCTGATTATTCCAGACTTTGCCATGATGGTTGGTCGGTGGAACTCAACTTCCACCTTTATTTCGCCTTCGTATGTCTTTCCTTCTGACTTCCTTTTTTTTTTAGCATTGGGGAACCTTTGGCTCTTCAAACTTTGCTACAACGGCTAGTTGCGTGGGACTTAACCTCTTTAAACTTTATTTCGCCTTTATAAGCACTTCGATTTGATTTTCTCCTTTCAAGAGTTTTCAATTTCGGAGCAGCGGCCCACATGGCCAATCGAGGTCGACTTGATGCACCTGCTGAGGCCGGGTATCTTTTGCACATTAGCCCGCACCAAATGAGAACCCTGTAAATCAGTCTTGCCATCCTTTCTTTGTCTCAGTTTCGAAAGAGTGTTAGACCGAAAGGGATTCAAAGAAAACAAATAATGAAATGGAGAATGAGTTTAAAAAAAAAAAGTGTCCCTTCCAGGGAAAGGAAAGAAGGACTTATCTGGAGTGCATGCGGACTTCAATGAACATGACATGCCTTTTGGACTGGATACCTGATCTGTGTAAACCGTCCGACTCTCAAAAATTCATCACAACTTTGCCTTGAAACCGAGGAACCTTGCCATGACTCTGTTGATGCCGATGGCTGTGAGGATCTTATTTTCGATCATGGGCGCCCTTTGTGGGTTTTCACGAGCTGGCATTTTTCATTTCATTTCTTACCATCGCCTCATAGTGCCCGTGTGAGTTTTCACTAACAAGATTCTCTCATCTTCATTTTTCTCTACTTACCGTCGCCTTACGATGCCCGTGTGGGTTTTCACCAATAAGACTCTCTCATTTTATTTCTCTTATTTTGCTTGCGAGGATCTAAGTAACTACATTCTCTGATCCTTGAACATTCTTATCGATTGATCGGAAGGACTTGAACAGGATTTGGGGTAAAACGAGCTTGGATGGAATTACAACTTTAGAACCTTTCTGGCGAACTGTCGCCGAACCACTATAACTTTTGCCCCAGTTTCACTTTTGGGGGACTTTGGATTTTTATTTTGGTGTGACTGAACCCCAAGGAGAGGTTGCCTACGTATCCTTTCGGAATCAAGTCAAACGTAGTTCAGGAAAACTTTGTTTTTGGTTTTCTTTTGTTTTTTCCTGTTTTTTTTCTTTTGTTTTTCCGTTTTGTTTTGTTTTCTCCTCTTCTCTTTTTTTTGCTTTGTTTTCTTTGTTTTTTTTATTTTTCTTTTCAATTCAATTTCTTTCTCTCCCTTTTTATTTCATTTTTCAATAACACTTTCAGGTTCCAAAGAGGGTAGTCAAAGAATGGTAACCGGCTCAAAGGGTTTGCAAAGGGTCGATAGTGTTTGGGTAGCGAGAATGAAAGTCTTCATCATCCCAACCGGAGAATATTAGAACTAAATGAAGGATCAAACAAAATACCTTTTGACTGCATTTGCATTGACAGTTGTTTCGGGGACATTTCTTCGATGTGTCCCAAGTTCAACACACTCTTTTGGCAGTACTCTTGTTGCAATATATGTACCTTTCCAATCTTGACCCAATTTTCTTTCAGCTTTTCCAACTCTTTGTTTTATTTTCTTAAATGTATCTTCATTGCGATCTAATCCTTGATTCATTATTTCGAGGTCTGACGGCTTTCAGGATCCAGGCATGAAGTCCGCAAGCATGTCGTGTTATTGAAATCTGCATTTAAGAGAATTGAAAAGAGAAATAAGAAAGAAAAATGACAAGATTAAGAGAAGAGACATTCCTAGACAGTGAAATATTAATTTAATTTTTTTTTGTTTTGATTGAATTTTTTTTGAATTTTTTGAAGATAGAAGGGTTTATACAAGAAAGTAAGACAATAAAGTAAAACATCTGGATCACACCCCAAGATAATCTGGATGTAGAAAGGATAGCAAGACTGGCTACTGAGACTCCCGTCTGATGGGAAACTTTCATGTTTGACAACCATTTATGGCTTTTCATCTATCTCGGCAATGGTTGTAATGGCCTTCAGTGCCGGATCAAATTCCTCATCTTCACAAATCATTCCGACTATTGCCTGTTGTTATGGGGGGGCAACAGATTATTGATCACATCAGGAGCTTCTTCATCTTGAAAAACGATTCTTTCAGCTTCAATCGAATCTTCAACTGCCCTTTTGAGGGTCCAACAGTCTTTTGTACTTTGCCTCACTGCTTCAGAGTGGTATTCACATATAGTGTTAGCTCAGTGCGGTGGGGACTCGGGGTTCAGCCGAATTTGGTCCACTGGCTGCAATAGATCTAGCCTAATCAGCTTTTGGAACAATCTTGAATACGATTCACCAATAGGGGTGAGCTGATTCTTTCTGAAAGGCTCTCTTGGGCGAGGATTGTATCGGGGAACATCTGATTGAGGATTGTATGGAGCTTGGTAAGGATGGACATTTCTGGGAAGTGGAGCTCAGTTTTGTGGATAATATTGTGGCCGCGTGTAAGGTTGCGCATTCATCAACGCATACCAACAAAACCAATCACCTGAACAGAACCTGGCTAATTTACTCACACACACAACCTTGTTAGTTTTGAGGCATTTAACATATAGGAAATTGCACCTTGGGATGCAATGCACCTAAATAGTTAAACGCTTCTACCATGTGTTTGAACGGGTCGCATGTTTCATCCCGGCCTTAAACTAGCCCTCTTCACTATGTATCTCTTTTCTTTTATTCCTGCCTCTCTTTAACCACTCTTGATCTTGTTTTTGCTGCTCTTTTTTTTTTAATTTTTTTCTCTTTTTTCCCATTTTTTACTCAATTATTTTATGGCTATAATCGAATCCGATGGGGATTGCCTACGTATCATGACCCCGCATGAATCAGATCTTGCGTAGTTCGGGAAGTCGTGAATGGAGTAAGTAAACTAACTCTTTTTTTCTTTTTTGGAATTTTTTTTAACAAAAAATGCTTTAAAAGAATAAAGGTTTTTTTTTTGGATTTTTGTTTCTTTTTGGATTTTTCTAAAAAAATGCTTTAAAAGAAGAAAAGGATATTTTTTGGATTTTTGAATTTGACTCTATTTTTATTTTTTGAAAGAAAGACTTCTAAAAATTTCTTTTTTTTTTGATTGGAACTTTGAGAATTTTAGAAGTAAAAAAGAAAATATTTTTGTTTGAATTTTCATTTGTTCTCTCTTTTTCTAAATAAGAAAGAAAATATTTTCTTTGGATTTTGGATGTCGCCTCTTAATTTTCGAAAGAGGCACTTTTAAGAAAATATTTTGGATTTTTGAGTTTTTTATTTATTTACAAAAGCACTTCTAAAGAAAAGCGAAAATATTTCTGGACTCATATTTTCAAAGTTTTTATGGATATTTACAAAATAAAGACAGCTAAAGAGCAATTTTTGGATTTTTGTTTCTGATATTTTTTTGGATTTTTTGGAAAAATACTTTAGAATGAAGGAAACCCGTATTTTAGATTTTGATTTTTATTAATTTTTCTCTTTTTTTTTTGTATGAAAGATATTAGAAAGAAGGAAACCATTTTTTTTGAGTTTAAAAACTACTTCTTTTTTTAAAAATTTTTTAAGGAAATATTTTCAAAGAAGAGACTGGAAGAAAATATTTTTGGATTTTTTTTTGAAAATTGGGGTCGGAACCGATAAGGTTTGCCTACGTATCTCACATCTGGTAAGAATCAGACCCGCGTAGTTCGGTCCGATAAAACAAACTTCTTTTGAAAACAAGACTCTTTCATTGGCAAATAAGACTAACTAAAACCCTTTTTTCTCTTTTTTTTTCTTTTTCTCAAAAATTCGGCAGAGTTTCGACACTACTAGTTTTTCAAAGCAGGTGATTTAACTCTTTTTAACCCTCGTACTTCTATCTCTCGTTCCTCAAAATATACAAAAGCCGGTCAGCATGCAAGTCCGAAGCAAATAAATGCACAAGTAGAAGCAAGTACGATGCATCAGGATGGTCTTCTGTCATTTTGGTACACCTGTCCTAGACAGACTCAACCCCTGTGTTGAGCCTCCAAAGTCAAATGCACGTGATGCAAACAAACGTTCCTACTAGGGATCCGGCATGAAGCTGAGTTATTCTAGGTTCATAACCTGGGTATTTGTTCTAGACTGTGTACCCGAGCGGACAACTCGAGTCGAGGAGGGGGCTACGTACCGGGGACCCGCGGGATCGTCCGGCTTTGTAACTTGTCCGACCTCTTTCTTATTTCAGGTATTGACACTAACAGAATAGGGAGTCTCGACCAGCGAGCTTCTCCCAGAAGGTAAGAAGAGAAGGTTTCGGCACAGTTTATATACAGTTCAGATAATATCAAAGCGGTAAAAGCAGCATTTAGCACCTTAGGCCCAAACATGTAAAAATCAGATAATAAACAAAGCCAAATGTAACAATTCATCTAAGCTCGAATTCTGAACCCTGAACCAGAGATTCTGGGTTCGTTCCCCAGCAGAGTCGCCAGAGCTGTCACACCTCCTTTTTGCGCGCCTACCCCGAAGGATAAATGCGTGAGGGAGTTTTTCCAATTTAAGTGACAATATTCGAAATGGGATTATTTATTTAATTCAGAGTCGCCACTTGGGAAAGATTTGGCTTTTGGTGTCCCAAGTCACCGGTTTATCTTGAATCCCAATTCGAGGAAAATATTCGACTTTCCAAATGAAGTCTGCGAACCAGAAATTCTAAGTAAGGAATTATGTTGACCCGAGGGAAGGTGTTAGGCACCCCCGAATCCCGTAGTTCTAGCACGGTCGCTTAAATTGTTGTAATGTATACATGTTATGACTTGTGTGCTTTTATTAAGTTTAAACCTTTTTTATTATTATTTTTTTTATAGAATTGCAACGTCGTGAAAATGCATCTCGAACCACGTCACAATCAATGCACCCGTGGTTGTTAATACGTTCCGACTCCGTTGAGATTTGGATTTGGGTCGCATAAATGCGCACCCGAATTTAAGCATGTAATTTAATTAAAATCGCGTCTAAAGAGTCTAACGCATTATTATCTTTGGGGAAAGCCGTGAAGTTCGCTAAATGGCCACTCCCGAAATCTAAGTAATTATTAACATCTATTGAGGGCCCTGCAGTTTGTGCGTCTTTGTTTGGCGAGGCTCGCCTCATTTTTATTTTAAAAAGATTGACCTATAGTGACTATGTTTTCTATTTCGTTCGTCTCTATAATAAAAGAAAAGAGTTCTAACTTATTTACATGCTCACGAGTTATTATAGTTGAGTTTAGAAAGTGAGTCGTTAAATCTGAAAACGATACAATAAGGGCACTCGATTAACAATTATGGGCCCAGGTCTAATGTATAAGGGGTAAAACTGGACTTGTGCCATCCTTATTCAGATGTTGGGCTTAGCTAAATGATTCTACAGATGTTCAAACTTTAAGAATCCGAAATGAAAGTGATACCTAATGAAACCCGTTTTTTACAAATTTAGATGAGCAAGTTGTTAACTAAAATAGTTTGAACTATTGAGTAATCAACCTAAGGCCTGATGTGTATTTGGAACATGCTGTTTAATCGAACAAATTGAACTAGCAGAATGTTACAAGTACACTATTAGTCCTTTTAAACTAAAAGCCTACGGGGAAGAAGTTTACAACTTAAACTGCTATAGGATAGATGCCCATGTTATACATAACCAAAAACTACCTGATTCTAGTGAAGGCAACTAGCTAACATATATACAACCGAGATTCAGTATATAACCAGAGTTTACATGGGCAGCGCATAGAATGTTCTAAGTACAGATAGTAAAAGAAATAAAAGACTACATTAAACTACAGCTTCAAATCTTTCCCATTTTTTACATTCATGCTTCGAGTAGCTTACAAGATGCACCAGTGTATCAGTTTGTGTACCTGGTATTTGGAAAGCAAGGAAAGAAGATGAAGATCAGTAGAAGCAGCAGTAGTGTAAATACACAGCAACAACAGGTTCAACAAAAGCAAAACCAGTAACGACCAGTAGAAAAACCCAGTAACAGATTGAAAACCAGCAGTACCAGAATGCAATCGTAGTCAAAGCAGAAGAGAGACGGATACAAGACGCAGTAGTTTACTGATTTTTGAATAACACTCAAGGAAAAGCAACCTGAAATTATTCAAGTAAAAGTTTAGCTTGTTTTTCTCTTTTTGCTCTCAAATTCTGATTTCTCAAAATTCAGTCAACTCTCTCAACTTTCTCCTCTATCCCCTTTTTTTCTCCCCATAAAAGTCTCTCTCCTTTTGTGTCAGAAAATGACTCTATTTATAATAAGGCCCTTGTCTTGAACCACTAACCCGAAATATTCCCATCATTGCATGCTTTGTTCCCCACTACCTTAAACAAATGAATTATTCCCCCTCCATTATGTCTTGTTCTCCACCATGTACTATTGTAATATTATTAATGCCTAGTGGACGAAGCACTCAGATTAAATAATTGTTCAAATTTTCAATTCCAAAAATACCCCTCCGAACTTACTGAAATTACCATTTTACCCCTTAAAATACTGTAATTTACCATTCTATCCCCGTCAGCTATAACCAATTCGCCTAATCAATTCTAACCAAAATACAACAGCTATAACCAATTCCTAAACAAATTCAAACAACAAATTCAAACTAAATGATGAACATCAAAGAAACAAACTGGAATTATTTTGACTGAACAATATTTTTATTTTATTTTTTCTTTTAACAACAAACCTACTTTCAGATTCAACAACAATAACAAACAAGTAGATTCAAATCACTAAACGCAAAAAAAAAAATCAATTGAACTTCAAATTAAATCTAACAACATTATAACCAACACACTTCCATATTAAAACTAAACAAGAACAAATGCATAAAAACGAACTGAAGAAATAATCAAGAAATGAATCAAACATATACTGATTTCAAATCCGAAAATATCAAACAAGATACGGACAGAACTGAAACTTAAACCAACTAACCGGATCGGAACAACGACGAACTCGAACGGAAACAAATCTGCCCGAAAATTTTGAAACCAAAATAACTCGAATCTGCCCAGAAAATAACTCGACGAGTAGGAACGCAGCAGTGGTGGCGCTGGTTCGTTTGTTTTGACAAGAAGAAGAACGAAGCAACAACAACAAACGCTGCTCAACTGGACGGGCAGCAGCAGCAATGATGCTCATTTGGACGTGACGATCGAGCTGTGGTCATTCGTGGCTAGAGCTCGAAGCAGTGGCAGCCATGGTCGTCGAGCAAGCAATGACAGCCATGGCGATGAGGCAAAGATGAAGCAGAAGATGAAGCAACAGGGATGTTTGGAGACGACGGGTTGACGACGAGGAAATGAAGCTGGGGGATGACTGTTTCAGGTCGTGGGGCTGCTGGAGATCGATGGACTGGGTGTCGGAGCTGGACGTCGACAGATTGTGGAGCTGTGTGTGTGTGTTGCGACGTGAAAACGAAGCGGAAGGGGGGGTCGTCGATGGAGCTGGTCGTTCATGGCTGTCGTTGGGTGGTTGTGTTGTTTGGTTGTTTGGTCGTGGAAGTTGCTGCTGGTTTGGGGGTGATGAAGAAGACGAGGTTGAGGGGCAGCCATGGGAGGGGAGCTTTGGGAGTTTTGGAGAAGAAGAGGGAAAGAGAGAGGGGGCGGACAACTTAGGGTTTTCTTAGGGTTGGAAAAATGAAAAATCAAGAAAGGGGTTGGGTCTTTGGGGTTATGGACTGGGTCGACCCGGTTTGAAATGGACCGGGTCGTAGGGGAAGGCTGGGCATTTGGTTTAAAATTTGAAGAAAAGGCCCAATCCGATTTCTTCTATTTTTGTTCTTTTCTATTTATTCAATTTCCTAAATAATAAAACTAAAAATACTAAGATTAAATTATAAAAACCCAAAATTATCTAAAAATACTAATTAGCTCCTAATAACAATTAACATACAATTAAATAGCAATTAACGATAAAATCACACAATTTGGACGTTAAATGCTAAAAATGCAAAATACATATTTTTATGATTTTTTCATTTTGTAAAACAAACTTAATTACTCATAACTGTAGAATTAAATATTAAATGCAAATGCGATATATTTTTATTTTTTTATTAATATAACAAATAAACATGCACAGACAAATGCAAATAATACAAGAAAAATAACACAAAATTCACAACAATTGCAAACAAACAAAAAACAAATTGTTTTATTTTTTTTGGAATTTTTGGGAGTGATTCTCATATAAGGCAAAAATCATGTGCTTACACTTCCAATGCCAGCTACAATCCTGTCACGACCCTAAACCCGAACCCGATCGTGATGACGCCTCTCGTGAAGACAAGGCTAGCAGACACACTCCCAATTCATTTTTAAGCAATTAAATAATTAAAACTAAGTCCTTAACATAACAATAACAATCCCAAAATAAGGTGAATAGTATATTTGCGGAATAGACATAGCCCGACGTCGGGGTGTCACCAGTCATGAACATCTATCATAAAAACTACAAGTCTAAAAGAGCCTATACCACTATTACATAACTAAGACATGAGAAAATAAGATAGAGGGAGAAGCACTAGGCTGCGAATGCTGAGCAACTACCTAGTGAATCTCCGAAGTCTATTGGAAGCTCTCAACCCTCGCAAGCAGGACCTGAAGCGCCTAAATCTGCACACGGGGTGCACGGAGTAAAGTGAGTACTCCAACTCAGTGAGTAATAATAATAAATGAAGACTGAGCAATAAGAAATCACGTAAAAGCATGTCAACAGGATATAAAGAAGTAGTAAAATCCAGTAAAAGCAATGAAACAGTGAAAACATGTAAAGTCACCTTAGTTCAGTTCAAGCTTCTATAAAACACTTTTTTAATAGTTAAAAAATTAAGTGAGAAGCAGCTAGAACAGATAAACACATAGAAATCTGCCCCTCGGGCACAATGTCAAGAGAATCCTCCCCAATATCATGGAACAACACCAACCCCTCGGGCTATATCTCATATCACAATGGGTATCCACGCTCACTGGAGGTGTACAGACTTCGGGAGGGGCCCCTTACAGCCCAAGCGCAATATCAAGCCATATCGTGGCATAAGCAGTAGGCTATCGGCCTCATATCAACAAGACACCTCATGGCGTACAATCTCGGGCCCTTGGCCTCATAATCATGAATCAGCTCAAATACCTCACAACACAGGCCCTCGGCCTTACTCAGTCAAAATCTCATAAGCCTCTCGGGCATAATAAAACATAATGCTCAGCCCAAAATATCATTAAAATGTCACTTAATGTGTTAAAACAGAGTAAGCATGGCTGAGTTATGAAAATAGTAGAATGTAGCATGACTAAGTACAAGTATAGAGTCAAAACAATGAGGAAATATCAGGAAAAGTCCCTTGAGGGTTCAAATAGTTGTCACGAGGCCCAAATATGGCATTCCGCACAAAACATGATGATAGCAAACAATTTTTAGTCAAATACGCAGTAAAACAATCATTCGGGATGGACTAAGTCACAATCCCCAACAGTGCAGGACCCCACGCTCGTCATCTAGCGTGTGCATCACCTCAATATAGCACAACAATGTGCAATCCGGGGTTTCATACTCTCAGGACAATATTTACAATCATTACTCACCTCTATCAGGTCCAAACCTCTAGCTCGCGATACCTTTGCCCCTCGAATCGGCCTCCGGAAGCTCCAAATCTAACCACAATCAATGCAAAACCATCAAAATATGCTAAGGGAACAAAGCCCACTCGAAAAAAATCAAATTACAACACAAATCCCGAAATTGGCCAAACCCGACCCCCGGGCCCACGTCTCGGATTCCTATAAAAATTACATCAATAGACTCCTTATCACTCCCCGAGTTCATTTATATCAAAAGCATCAAAATCCAACCATAAACAACCCCTCAAATCCTAAATCCTAGGTCTCCAATCACAAGCCCTAGTTCTTCAATATTAGGCTTAATTTTCATGATTAATTAGGTAGAATTCATATTAGAATCGAGTATTAAGTCCATAAATCTTACCTCCAAGTGTTTCCCCTTGAATCCCTCTTCAATCCTCTTCAAAAAGCTCAAAAATCGCTCAAAAATGGTGGAAGTTAACCCCAAAATCGCGGAAAAATGGCTATTTAAACATTCTGGCCATGCATCCAATCCTTCTTCGCGAACGCGATCAATGCCTCGCGTTTGCGAAGCACAAACTTACTTTGACCAAATTTCCTTCATCGCAATCACGACTCCTAGCTCGTGAACGCGAAGACCTAGCTCCCTTACTCACCGCGAACGCGACTCCTCCTACGCGAACGCGAAGAACAAATCACCCTGAACCTCAGCTGCTCAACTTCCTCTATGCGAACGTGGCATAACCTCGCGAACGCTACGCACAACAACCCCAGCCCTTCGCAAATGCGGAGCCTTCCTCGCAAACGGGAAGGCTAAATCTCCAGCCTCACCTGCTAACCCTTCGCGAACGCGAGGGCCTACTCGCGAATGCGAAGGTCAATTTTTCTGCAACACTTGAGCAGATTTTTTGCAACTTTCCAAAACATAAAATGGTCTGATTGACCACCCGAAACTCACCCGAGGCCTCCGGGACCCCAACTAAACATGCCAACATAACTCATAATATTATTCATACTTGTTCCAATCTTCGGAACGCTCAAAACAACATCAAAACACCAAATTCGCATCAGATTCAAGCCTAAGAATTCCAAAATCTTCTAAATTACGCTTTTGATCAAAAAGTCTACCAAACCATGTCCGAATAACCTGAAATTTTGCACACACATCCCAAAAGAAACAACGGAACTACTGCAACTCCTGGAATTCCATTCCGATCCCTATATCAAAATCTCACCTATCAATCGAAAAATGCCAAAATTCCAATTTCGCCAATTCAAGCCTAAATCTACTCCGGACCTCCAAAACACATTCCGATCACGCTCCTAAGTCCCAAATCACCTTTCGAAGCTGCCCGAACCATCGGAACTCACATCCGAGTCCTCCAATATATAAGTCAACATCCGGTTGACTTTTCCAACTTAAGTTTCCTCAAAAGAGACTAAATGTCTTAAACCTTCTCAAAATCTTTCCGAACCCGAGCCAACCAAGTTGATCACGCATAGAACCGATAAATAAAGCAATAAGAAGCAAAAATAGGGGAAACGGAGAGGTAACTCATGAAACGACTAGCCAGATCGTTGTATCCTCCCCCTCTTAAACAATTGTTCGTCCTCGAACGAGTCAAGAAACATACCTGAAGCGTCAAACAGGTGAGGATATCTGCTCTGCATCTCCCGTTCGGCCTCCCAGGTAGCCTCATCCACGGGCCAACCTCTCCACTGCACCTTCACTGAAGCTATATCCTTTGATCTCAACTTTCGAACCTAACGCTCCAAAATAGTTGCTGGCTCCACATCATAATTCAAATCACCATCTAACTGCATCGTGCTAAAATCCAGAACATGAGACGGATCCCCAATATACTTTCGGAACATAAAAACATGAAATACCGGATGCACACTTGGCAAGCTGGGTGGTAAAGCAAGCTTATAAACCACCTCCCCAATCCTCCGAAGCACCTCAAAAGGCCCAATGAACTGAGGACTCAATTTACCTTTCTTCCTTAATCTCATAACACCCTTCATAGGCGAAACCTTCAATAGAACCTTCTCACCAACCATGTAGGACATATCCCGAACCTTCCTGTCAGCATAACTCTTTTGTCTCGACTGTGCTGTACGAAGCCTCTCCTGAATCACATTTACCTTTTCTAAAGCATCATCCACCAAGTCCGTCCCTAATAGTCTAGCCTCACCCGGCTCAAACCAACCCACTGGAGTTCTACACCGCCTCCCATACAAAGCATCATATGGAGCCATCTGAATACTCGACTAGTAGCTATTATTATAAGCAAACTCTGCAAGCGGTAGAAACTGATCCCATGACCCTCCAAAATCAATGACATAAGCACACAACATGTCCTCCAATATCTGAATAGTGCGCTCGGACTGTCCGTCCGTCTAAGGGTGAAAAGTTGTGCTCAACTCAACCTGAGTACCCAACTCTCGCTACACAGAGCTCCAAAACTGCAAAGTAAACTGAGTGCCTCTATCTGAAATGATGGAAACCTGGACACCATGCAAACGAACAATCTCCCAGATATAGATCTTTGCCAACCGCTCTGAAGAATAGGTAGTACACACAGAAATGAAGTGCGCGGACTTGGTCAGCCAATCCACAATCACCCAAATAGCATTGAACTTTTTCAAAGTCTGCGGAAGTCTAACTACAAAGTCCATAGTGATCCGCTCCCACTTCCACTCTGGAATATCCATCCGTTGAATCAAGCCACCTAGTCTCTGATGCTTATATTTCACCTGCTGACAATTGAGACACCGAGCTACAAATCCCACAATGTCCTTCTTCATTCTCCTCCACCAATAATGTTGTCTCAGATCCTGATACATCTTCGCGGCCCCCGATGAATGGAATACTGCGAGCTGTGGGACTCCTCCAAAATCAACTCCTGAAGCCCATCTACATTGGGCACACATATCCGGCCCTGCATCCTCAACACCCTATCATCACCAATAGTCATATCTCTGGCATCATCATGCTGAACTCTATCCTTAAGGACAAGCAAATGATGATGATCATACTGGCGCTCTCTGATGCGATCATATAAATAAGATCGAGAAACCACACAAGCCAATACCCGACTAGGCTCCAAAATATCTAACCTTACAAATTGATTGTCCAACTGCAAAAGGTCTCTCCCCAACTGGAATATATGCCAAGCTCCCCATACTTACCGCATTTCGGCTCAAAGCATCATCCACCACATTGGCCTTCCCCGGATGGTACAATGTAGTAATATCATAATCCTTCAGCAACTCCAACCACCTCCGCTGCCTCAAATTGAGATCCTTCTACTTGAACAAGTGCTGGAGGCTACGATGATCGGTAAACACCTCACAAGACACACCATACAAGTAATGCCTCTAAATTTTCAACGCGTAAACTATGGCAGCCAACTCTAAATCATGAACGTGGTAGTTCTTCTCATGGGGTTTCAACTGACGAGAAGCATAAGCAATAACTCTACCCTCCTACATCAATACACACCCAATACCAACTCTTGAAGCATCACAGTACACGGTATATGAACCTGAAGCTAATGGCAAAACTAACACTGGAGCTGTGGTTAAAGCTGTCTTGAGCTTCTGAAAGCTCTCCTCACACTCATCCAACCATACAAATGAAGCACCCTTCTAAGTCAACTTGGTCAAGAGCGTTGTGATAGATGAGAATCCCTTAACAAACCGGCGATAATAGCCCGCCAAACCAAGAAAACTCCGAATCTCTGTGGCTGAGGACGGTCTGGGCCAACTCTGAACCACCTCTATCTTTTTCGAATCAACCTGAATACCCTCACTAGACACCACGTGCCCCAAGAAAGCCATTGAACTAAGCCAAAACTCACACTTGGAGAACTTTGCATAAAGCTTCTCCTCCCTCAATCTCTATAACACAACTCTCAAATGCTCCGCGTGCTCTTCATGACTATGCGAATATACCAGAATATCATCGATGAAAACTATGACAAATGAATCAAGATAAGGCCGGAACACGATGTTCATCAAATGCATGAACGCTGCTAGGGCATTGGTCAGCCCAAAAGACATCACCAAGAACTCATAATGACCATATCGGGTCCTGAAAGCTGTCTTATGAATATTCGAGCCCCTGATTTTCAACTGGTGATAGCCTGAATGGAGATCAATCTTGAAGAACACTCTCACTCCCTGAAGCTGGTCAAATAAATCATCAATGTGAGGCAAGGAATACTTGTTCTTAATTGTTACTTTGTTCAACTGTCTATAATCAATGCACATCCTCATAGTGCCATACTTCTTTTTCACAAATAGAACCGGCGCACCCTAAGGTGACACATTAGATCGAATGAACCTCTTATCAAGGAGTTCCTGAAGGTTCTCCTTTAACTCCTTCAACTCTACTGGTTCCATACGATACGACGGAATAAAAATAGGTTGAGTGCACGACACCAGGTCAATACCAAAATCAATATCCCTGTCCGGTGGCATGACCGACAGGTCTGCATGAAACATATTGTGGAACTCCCTCATAACTGGAACAAAATCAATATTGGGAGTCTCTGCACCGACATCCCTTACAAAGGCTAGATACGAAAGACAACCCTTCCCAACCATACGTTGGGCCTTCAAGAATAAGATTACCCTACTAGAAACATAATCTGTCAAACCTCGCCCCTCAATCCATGGCATATCTGGTATAGCCAATGTGACTGTCTTAGCATGACAGTCCAGAATAGCACGACACTGAGATAGCCAATCCATGCCCAAAATAACATCAAAATCCACTATACATAATAGTAAAAGATCCATTCGGGTCTCTAGACCCCCAATAGTTACCATACATGACCGGTACATACGGTCTACAACAACAGTATCACCCACTAGAGTAGATACATGAACAGGTGAAACAAGAGACTCACGAGGCGTATCCAAATAACGAGCAAAGTATGATGACACATAAGAAAATGTGGAACCGGGATCAAATAATATAGAAGCATCTCCGTGGCAGACTGAGACAATACTTGTAATAACAACATCAGAAGCAATAGCATCGGGTCCAGCTGGAAGTGCATAGAAACGGGCCTGACTGTCACCTGATCGACCTCCCCCTCTAGGGCGACCTCTAGCTGACTGACCTCCACCCTTAACTGGCTGAGCGGGTGGTGGTGGAGTAATTGGTGCTGAAGCCAATGGTTGACTCCTCTACTGAGATAAACCCACAAGGCGACGAGGACACTACCTCTACATATGACCCATCTCTCCACACTCATAGCAACTCCCGGTGATGGAGACGGGGACTGAATGGAACCCCTAGCACCAGAATGACTAGCTGATGCACCTGGCATAGAAGAGCCCTGAACTGATGGAGCACGGGATGAACTCTGAGTTGGAAGGGCACTAAGTGATGACTGGCCCTGATGAGAACTGTGAAAACCATGACCCCATGATGCCCCACAATAACCTGGGCGAGCTGGCTGAGCATGCCTGAATGGACAGCCTCTATCGTGCTGAAACTGACCTCTTGAAGAAGCACCACCATAACTACCAGATTCTCGAGGCCTCTTGGCCTCCCTCTCATCTCGCTCCTGGCGACGAACTAACTCAATCTCACGAGCAATGTCCACAACCTCTTCAAAGGTAGCACCAGACACCCTCTCTCTGGTCATGATAATACGAAGCTGATAAGTGAGGCCATCCACAAACCTCATAATCCTCTCTCTATTTGTCGGAACCAACCACATAGCATGACGAGCTAACTCGAAGAACCTCATCTCATACTATGTCACAATCATCTCTCCCCGGTGCAACCTCTCAAACTGCCTGTGCAGCTCCTCTCTGCGAGACCGTGGCACATACTTCTCTAGAAAAAGAACGGAGAACTGCTGCCAGGTAGGAGGTGCTGCACCAATAGGCCTACACCTCTTATATGCCTCCCACCAAGTGAAGGCAACTTCAGAAAATTGAAAAGTAGTGAAAGCAACCCCGCTAGTCTCCAGAATACCCGTTGTGCGAAGAATCCGCTGACACTTGTCTAAGAAACCCTAGATATCCTCGCCCTCTGCACCACTGAAAGTCGGAGGCTGAAGTCTACCAAACCTCTCCAACCTATGCTGCTCGTCCTCTGACATGACAGGAGCTACATAGTCCTGAGCAGCTGCAACTGGATGGGCTGGATGTGCCCCCGGTGTTTGAAGTCCCTGCACGACCTGCTTAGGTGTACGAGCGGTAGGAGTCCGAGTGCCTCCCCGCCTGAGAAGTAGCTGTGACTGTAGTAACTGAGACCGCCTGAGCTAGGCTAGAGCATACTGATAGAATCTAAGTCAAGGCCTCCTGAAGACCCGAAATCACGATGGGCACAGCTGGTGCTTGAGCTGGTACTGCTGGAGCGTCCACAACTGGGACCTGATCCTGAACTAGGGCGACTGGTAGATCTGCAGGTGCTTCCCTAGCTACTATACAGGCCACACCCCTGCCCCTACCGCGACCACGACCGCATCCTCGGCCTCTAGTGGCCACAGCTGGTGGTACTGGTGGTCGTCCATCGTGACCGGTAGCGCGTTTCCTCACCATCTGTGAGAGAATAGAATACAGAAGTTTAGTACTCGGATCAACAAATTAGCACGACAAGAATTTCAAGATTATGAAGTTTTTCCTAAAGGTTCTGCAGGCTCTAGAGAATAAATACACACGTCTTTGTACCGATCCGCGAGACTCTACTAAACCTGCTCATGACTCATGAGACCTATGCAACCTAGGGTCTGATACCAACTTGTCACGATCCTAAACTCGGACCCGATCGTAATGGAACTTCTTGTGAAGACAAGGCCAACCGACACACTCCCAATTCATTTTTAAGCAACTAAATAATTAAAACTAAGTCCTTAACATAACAATAACAATCCCAAAATAAGGTGAATAGTATATTTGCGGAATAAACATAGCCCGACATTGGGGTGTCACCAGTCAGGAGCATCTATCATAAAAACTACAAGTCTAAAAGAGCCTATAACATTATTACATAACTAAGACAGGAGAAAATAAGATAGAGGGAGAAGCTCTGGGCTGCGAACACTGAGCAACTACCTAGTGAATTTCCGAAGTCTGTTGGAAGCTCTCAACCCTCGCAAGCAGGACCTGAAATGCCTAAATCTGCACACGGGGTGCACGGAGTAAAGTGAGTACTCCAACTCAGTAAGTAATAATAATAAATGAAGACTAAGCGATAAGAAATCACATAATTGTGATACACTGATTAGACTGTACTTTAGGCAATCAATCAAGTAGACATTCTCAATAGAGTGAGAATCAGTCTTACCTACCTTTCCAACCCCAATGATTTCACCTTTCTTCCCATTTCCAAAGGAGACATTACCTCCTTTGAGGTCCTCAAGGAGCTGGTTCTTGCTTCTTGTCATATGCTTTGAGCAGCCACTATCCATGTACCATATTTGGCTGCTCCCCTTCTCTTGGACCCACAAAAATAAATCAGGGGTTAGTCTTAGGAACCCAAACTAGTTTGGGACCCTTTCTATAGGCAAAAGGGTGAATCAGATTCTTTTTAGCCCAACCTGACAACCTATTTTCCCTTGAACAAATTCTTTATTCTTTTGACTAGCCTTTTCTTTTGCAATACATTCAGATTTATAGTGACCAATTTTACCACAATGTGTGCAAATTATGTTCTCAGGAAGTGTGAGGTACTTGCTTTTGGGATCCCACTTAGGTGCAGGGGTCCCGTAGTCAAGTCCTCTCTTATTGCTACTATGGTGTTCATGTAGCCATGAAAGTGCATCAGAGGACCTATTCCATTTACAGGTTCTGTCTAGCTCGTGCTTAACCTTGTTTAGATCCTCCTTAAGGACTCTTATCTGCTCATCTCTTTTGTACAACTCATCTTTTATTTTTCCTACATTTTCTTCTAAAGTGAGTTGTGTGTGATCAGCTTTCTTTTTACCAGTTCCTAATTTCAATTTTAGATTTTTAGATCTAAGCTCTAGTATAGTAGTGTCAAGTTCATGAACCTGGTTCTTTAGCTCAGCATTTTTACTTTCACTTTCACTAGCCCTAAGTTCCAGATTTTTGCACTTAGCTTTCAAAATCACACACTCCTTAGATAACTGTTCATTTTCATTATTTAGATCCTCAGATTCATCAATGAAATCCAGGAGTAACTCAGATAGCCTTTCTTTAGACAGAAACTTAATCTTGTCTTTGAGATAAATTATACTTACCTCAGATTTCTCATCGGATTCTCCAATTGCCATAAGTGCTTGTTCATCTCCATCTTCACCCTCGGAGTCCTCATCTGAGCTTTCTCCCCAGACAGCAACCATAGCCTTTGTTGTCCTTTGTTCTTCTTGGGTTGAACCTATTCCTTCTTCCTATTCCTTCGTTCAGCTCTTTCCTTCTTCTATTCAATTTCCTATTAAGGGTAGTTTTTGATGTGGTGATCAGTCTTCCCACACTTGTAACACCCCTCATTGTTTTGTTTTTCAGGAACCCTTGGTTTATTGTAGCTTCCACTTCTGGAAGGACCCTTTCCTCTCATTAGGTACTTCTTGAAGTCCTTTGTGATCATGGTCATTTCATCCTCCTCTAGATCAGCACCTTCAGTAATTCTGAATGCCTTGCTCATTTCCTTTTTGGGTGCATCCATCTTTATGGTTTGCCTTCTAAGTTCATAGGCAGTAAATTTCCAATTAGCTCATCCAACTTAAGAGTAGCAATGTTCTTTGATTCCTGAATGGTAGTGATTTTGCTTTCCCAAGTGACTGGCAGTACCCTTGTCAAAATTTTCTCAACTTTGTCCTCTTCAAGAATAACCCTTCCAAGAAACTTAAGTTCATTTGTCAGTGTGGTGAACCTTGTATAAATCTCCTGGATGGTTTCCCCTTCCTCCATGGTGAAATTCTTATATTGAGAATATAACAATGTTCCTTTAGACCTCTTCACTTGAGGTATTTCTTCATGAGCCACTACAAAGTATCCTAATTTCCTTAGCAGTGGTACAACTTTGAATTCTACTGTACTCGTCTGGACCCAGTCCACACACAATCCATTTTTTGGCCTTGACATTCTTCTCCCATTTCTTCAAATCTTCAGCAGTGCAGTCAGCTCTTTTCTTTGGCACATCCTCTCCTTCAACATTCTTCTTTGTAGTTACCAGAGGACCATCTGTGACTATGTCCCAGAGTTCATAGTCTTCTCCTATGATGTGATCTCTCATCCTGTTCTTCCACCAAGAATAGTAGTGGCCATTAAAGAGTGAAGATCTATCAGTGGATTGCCCTTCCCAGTTTTCAGGTGGTGCACTCATTTTGATCTTTTCCTAAGGTGTTAGCCTCTTCAAGGATAACCCGCTCTGATACCAATTGATGTTTTATAAGTCAATACCACACAAGAGGGGGGGGGTGATTTGTATGGTGACCAATTTTTCGCTTAAACTATTTATGGAAGGACCTGGTTCTTCTATGTGTTCCAACTACTACTGTTGCAGAATAATAAATATAGAAAGTAAAGAACACAAGTATTTTTACGTGGAAAACACCTGCTCAAAAGGTGAAAAAACCATGACCTACTACTCAGTAGGATTTTCCCCAACACTTCACTAAATCACTGAGCCAAAACAACATTTATGAAACTCTTTTTAAACCTAAGGATTACCTCTAATCCCATTGTAGCAACCAGCCTCTGACTGTTGCGACAACTTCAAGTTAACTCTAACTTGAATACTCAAAGTACCTATTACAATTGCTTCTAGATAAAGCTGAAAAGTACAATATGAAAACACCTACTACAATTGAACTAGAATAAAGAAAGACAGATAAAACTCTTTATGGAGCTGGTTCTTCAATCTGGTTCATGTAGCTTCAGGTTTGCATACTTGAATCACACACGAACTGCTTGCAAAAAGCCTTGCTATTTTGCTCCCAATTCACGTTTAACTTCTGTGTTTTTGTGCAACACTTGTAATGTAAGAACATCCTGCAATTTATAGAGTTAGTAGATGAAGAAATAACTAGAGTTCTGATGCAACTCTTCCTTGGTGGAAGAGTTCTAGTTGATTTTAACTTCTAACTCCTTCCCTATCTTGGATAGTGTTCTCTTTGATTAAGGAGTCCTTCTCCTTATCAATTATGCAACCTTTTCGATCAAGAGATATTAAATACACCAAGTTAACCTTATCTCCTTCACGTGCAACCCATATGCTCGAATCTGCCCGTTTTGTGCACCTGAGGAATGGACCTGGTTCATCCTGAGTTCCTTTGTCAGTCTTCAAAACTAACCTTTACTTGGGCCAACAAACACATAGAAATCCGCCCCTCGAGCACAATGTCAATAGAATCCACCCATCGGGAAATATCATGGAACAACACTAGCCCCTCGGGCTATATCTCATATCACAATAGGTACCCGTGCTCATTAGGGGTGTACAGACTCCGGGAGTGGCCCCTTATGGCCCAAGCGCAATATCAGGCCATCTCGTGGCATAAGCAGTAGGCTCTTGGCCTCATATCAACAAGCCACCTCGTGGCACACAATCTCGGGCCCTCAGCCTCATAATCATGAATCAACTCAAATACCTCATAACACAGGCCCTCGGCCTTACTCAGTCAAAATCTTATAAGCCACTCGGGCATAATAAACATGATGCTCAGCACAAAATATCGTTAAAATATCACTTAATGTGTTAAAATAGAGTAAGCATGGTTGAGTTATGAAAAATAGTAGAATATAGCATGACTGAGTACAAGTATAGAGTTAAAACAGTGAGAAAATATCAGGAAAAGTCCCCTAAGGGTTCAAATAGTTGGCACGAGGCCCAAATATGGCATTCTGCCCATAACATGATGATAGCAAATAGTTCAATCAAATATGCGATAAAACAATCATTTGGGATGTATTAAGTCACAATCCCCAATAGTGCACGACCCCACGCTCGTCATCTAGCATGTGCGTCACCTCAATATAGCACAACGATGTGCAATCCGGGATTTCATACCCTCAGGACAATATTTACAATTATTACTCAACTCTATCCGGTCCAAACCTCTAGCTCGCGATGCCTTTACCCCTCGAATCGGCCTCCGGATGCTCCAAATCTAACCAAAATCAGTGCAAAACCATCAAAATATGCTAAGGGAACAAAGCCCACTCGAAAGAAATCAAATTACAACATAAATCCCGAAATTGGTCAAACCCGACCCGGGGCCACGTCTCGGATTCCGATAAAAATTACATCAATAGACTCCTTATCACTCCCCGAGTTCATTCATATCAAAAGCATCAAAATCCAACCACAAACGACCCCTCAAATCCCAAATCATAGGTCTCCAGTTTCAAGCCCTAGTTCTTCAATATTAGGCTTAAATTCCATGATTAATTAGGTAGAATTCACATTAGAATCGAGTATTAAGTCCATAAATCTTACCTCCAAGTGTTTCCCCTTGAATCCCTCTTCAATCCTCTTCAAAATGCTCCAAAATCGCGGACAAATGGCTATTTAAACATTCTGCCCAGGCATCCAATCTTTCTTCGCGAATGCGGTCAACACCTCGCGTTCGCGAAGCACAAACTTACTTTGACCAAATTTCCTTCATCGCGATCGCGACTCCCAGCTCGTGATCGCGAAGACCTAGCTCCCTTACTCACCGCGAACGGGACTCCCCTTACGCGAATGCGAAGAACAAATCACCCTGAACCTTAGCTGCTCAACTTCCTCTATGCGAACGCGGCATAACCTCGCGAACGCGATGCACAACGACCCCAGCCCTTCGCGAAGGAGAAACCTTCCTCACGAATGGGAAGGCTAAATCTCCAGCCTCACCTGCTAACCCTTCGCAAATGTGAGGGCCTACTCGCGAACGCGAAGGTCAATTTTTTTGCAACATTTCAGCAGATTTTCCACAACTTTCCAAAACATGAAATGGTCCGATTGACCACCCGAAACTCACCCGAGGCTCCTAGGACCTCAACCAAACATGCCAACATAACCCATAACATCATTCAAACTTGGTCCACTCTTTGGAACGCTCAAAACAACATCAAAACACCAAATTTGCATCGGATTCAAGCCTAAGAATTCTAAAATTTTCTAAATTACGCTTTTGATCAAAAAGTCTACCAAACCATGCCTGAATGACCTGAAATTTTGCACACACATCCCAAATGACACAACTGAACTATTTCAACTCCCGAAATTCCATTCTGACCCCTATATCAAAATCTCACCTATCAACCGGAAAACGCCAAAATTCCAATTTCGCCAATTCAAGCCTAAATCTACTCCAGACCTCCAAAAAATATTCCGATCACGCAGCTAAGTCCCAAATCACCTTCCGAAGCTGTCTGAACCATCGGAACTCACATCTGAGCCCTCTAACACATAAGTCAATATCCAATTGACTTTTCCAACTTAAGCTTCCTCAAAAGAGACTAAGTGTCTTAAACCTTCTAAAAACCTTTCCGAACCCAAGCCAACCAATCCGATCACACTTAGAACCGATAAATAAAGAAATAAGAAGCAGAAATGGGGGAAATAGAGCGGTAACTCATAAAACGATCGACCGGGTCGTTACAAATCCCCTGTGGATTATGTTCCCATATAGACTCATTGTTCTTCATGTAAATACTGTTGATCCACTTTACCGACATGATATCTTTTTTCCTGGCTAGCTGCCATAGCAGTTTTCCTGTAGAAGCAACATTCCATTCACTGCAACCTTTAATATTCAATCTCCCATATCTCTTTGGTACACACACTTTGTCCCAAGCTACAGGAGTTATCTTCCTTATCCCATTTGATTTTCCCATAAGAAATTCTACACTTTCTATCAACCTTTTTAACTACACTTTGTGGTATTATAAACACAGATATCTGGAAATTGTAGATGGAAAACAATACCGCCATAATAACCTGCAATCTACCAGCATATGATAATTGTCTTGTATAGGCATTTATTCTGTTTGTGATCTTGTCCACTAGTTGTTTGCAATCTATCTTGTTTCATTTTCTAGAGGTAAGAGGGAGACCCAAGCACCTGATTGACAAGGTTCCCAAGGAGAAATATGTTTGTCTGATAATTTCATCTTTTGTGTTTTCATCAACACCTGCTATGAAAATGTTGGACTTTTCCTGGTTTGCCTCCACTCCTATGATCTCATTGAAATGTTGCAGTGCTCCCATGACTATAGTAATAGATCTTTCATTCCTTTTGAAGAATATCACAAGATCATCTGCAAAAGCTAGGTAAGTCAGTTTTGTAGCCTTACAGATGGGATAAAATCTAAAGTCTGGTAGCTCACTTATCTTGCTTAGAACTTTAAAAAGGTATTCCATAACCAGAACAAACAACAAGGGGGATATTGGGTCCCCTTACCTAAGTCCTTTCCTTCCTTCAAAATACCCATAACATTCCCCATTAACTCTGATTGAGAACTGTGTTGTGGTTACACAAGTCATTACCAGACTAATGAAGGATCCTGGGAAACCAAAACCTCTTAGAGCTTCTACTATAAACTCCCAGTTGATCATGTCATAGGCCTTTCTTAGGTCTATTTTTATTAGGCATCTAGGTGAGGTCTTCTTATTGTAGTGTCTTAGCAGATCATGGCATATTATGACATTATGAATCTGGGATCTTTCTTCAACAAAAACAGCCTGGTTCTCTGCTACTAGGCTTTTTATTGCTTCCTTGAGTCTCTTACAAATCATTTTTGAAATGCCTTTATAAATCACATTACAACATGCTATTGGTGTGAATTGTTTGTCATTTTCTGGAACTGAAACTTTAGGAATTTATGAGATGATTGTCGAGTTAATCTGCCTCAATATCTTACCATTCTTTAGAAAATCCAGGATTGCTTTGGTAACATCTTTGCCTATTATGCTCCATGCTTCTTTATAGAAACCACTTCCATAACCATTAGGTCCAGAACTTTTTTTAATATCTATACTGCATATAACTTGTTTCACCTCTTTAGCTTCATAAGGTTTAATTAGTTCCAACTGTTTCTCAACTATGAGAGTATGTCCATTCTTCAGGAAGCTGCCAAAAGCTTTTGCTTGCCTTCTTCCCCTCCTTCCTAGAATGTTCTCATAATATTCCACCAGAACATTGGCTATATCTGTGCTATATGTTACCACTGCCCCTGTATGATCTTTAATCTAGGTAATAGTCTGCTGAAGTTGTTTATGTTTTATAATTGAATAGAAATACCTGGTGTTGTCATCACCTAGTATGATCCAATTAGACTTACTCCTCTGTTGTAGGAACATTTCAACTAGGTAGGAGGACTTCCTATATTTCTGATGAATTTTCTTTCCCTACTCTTGTAGTTCTGCATCTGAAGGCTTTCATGTAGTTTTGTCTGGGCTACTTGCAAGGCTGCTCGATCATCTTCGACTTCATTTAGAATATTTATAAAATTTCTTTCATTCAGCCTCTTTAAAGTCTTCTTCAGTAACTTTCGCTTCTTTACTACTTGGTTCATACTGTAACCCTCTATAGGTTGTTGCCACAGTCTCCTTGAATTGAGAGTGTTGTGTCCAAACATTGCAAAATTTGAAAGCTCTTTTAGTGTTATATGAACCAGTTGCTTTAGTTATTTTTAGAGGACAATGATCACTTATCCCTTCTACTAGGAAGTTAGCATATACGACTGGCATAATATCCACTCATTCCTTGTTGACAAAAGCCCAATCAATTTTGGAGAAGATTTTATTGTCCTCATGTTTGTCATTCCATGTGTATCTACAACCTCCACATGGTAATTCTATTAGTTTACACAATACAGTCTGGAATTCCATTACCTCTCCCATGCTGACTGGAACTCCTCCAATTCTATCATCTACCTATAATATTGAGTTGAAATCTCCCAGAATCAACCATGGCTGGTTGATACCCACCTTAATGCTCTCCAGATTCTGCCACAGCTCTCTTCTTTCCTCCTTAGTATTAAATGCATACACCATTGTCAGTTGGAACTCAACTTGAGCAGTAATATCTTTTACCAAACATGTGATACTCTATACAGTTCCAATCAGTTGCCTAATATGGTAATAGTCTGGTCTCCATGTTAGAAACACTCTTCCATTATAATGGTAATAAAGGTTTGTGAGGTAGGGCCATCCTCCAAACCATATTATTTGCTATTCCATCGATCTTTCAAGCTTTTACTTTTGTCTCCAGCAATCCAGCTAAGCCAATATTTTCCTTGTTACATAGGAGTTTTACCTCATTTTGCTTGTTAGGGGCATTTAGACCCCTAACATTCCAACATAGTATATTATCCATCCCCATGTGGAGTAGGGACCTTGCCTCCCCCATATTGAACTTGACTGTCTTGTTGTGATATGTTAGTGCCGACATTACCTCTCCTATGTTGAAACTGACTAGCTTGTTGCATACTGCTATTACCAACATCTTTTAACATATTGAAAGTGCTGTGAGTAGTTTGTATCTATTGCGTGTGAATTATAGGTGATTTCCTTGCATTAATATGAGTCACCCATCTTGCTGCATTTGGTCCTTTCCTTCCTTCATTTACTCACTGTGCTTGGTTAGTTCCAGGATCTTGTGATGTGCCTGTATTCTTTCCTTCTAGTATCTTTAGTGTTCCTTCCATACTATTATTGACCTCCTGTTGCCTAGTTTCCTGATCATCTTTTGTGTTGTTTACATGTGTTTACCGTAAAATGGTAATAACAATTAAATTTGTTGATGAGACTCTAAAAATACATGATCTATTTTTATGCTAGTTTGGTAAGCAGTTGATGCTAAGTATACGAGATTTAGAGACGAAATAAAGTTAAGGAGAGAACTACAATCAAACCGATAGGTCAGTTATTAGGGCCTCGAGCTTGTCAATTCGGAGCCTCGAGGTCGATTCCAGGGCTTGGACTCGAGCTATCGTGGGTGATCAGGGTAGGGCTAACATATATAAAATAATCAATGAAGGCTCTTTATGGCCAATGACAAGCAATAAATGGTGAACAAATATGAAGATAATAAATGAAAGCTATGATATCAAGAGAATATGTTAGAGAGTGAAGTAGAGAGTTCTTGTATATTTTCGTGTGGAGCAACTGAAGTGACCAACCCTTACAAAGTGATAGGTATACCTTTTATATAGGAGGGAAATCCCATCATAGTACAAAAAATATTAATTACAAAGTTATGGAGATGTGACCACTAGATAACACCCGTACTCGGGTCTTAGAGTAATTCTTTAGGCTTTGTCAGTCCTAGCCACGTGCCTTGGGAACTCCCCGTTTCCTTCGTGGCCGTGGTTGACATTATCACAAGACTGAGTGTCGACGAACCTCGAGGGAGGAAACTCGATCGTAGCCTTGTAACCCAGGGACTTCGAGATGGTCTTCCGAGGTGCTTTGATAATGAGAAATTGGACTCTCCGATTTCACCGTATACAGATAGTCCCCGCGTTTCTTAGAGAGGAGTGATAAGAAATGGTTTTGACCCCCAACTCTTTGGACTTCCCGTAGTGATGTCACATTGACGATATCATACTTATGATGTAAGTCTCCACGATAACCGGTACATCCCATGGACTTGTCTTTTCAGTGTCATTCAGTACGCTGCCGATTCCCATTCTTCAAGGCGATCGTATCGCCGTTGATCTAGTTTCCAATGGCGCATTGATTGCACCTATCGATACGTCTTCTAAAGGCTTTGATCGCATTGTAGGCCACACTATCATCCCCTATAAATGGGGCCTTTCCATGCTAACTTTTTATTCAAGTGTTTCTCAACGTCTTTTCATTCCTTTATTCTCATTCTCATTATCCTTCTCTTATTGCTACCCTCCATGTCTAGGGTTTCTAACCTTAAGATCTTACGGCGACGTTCTTACCAGCCGTGCCATGGCCCTTTACTTGGGCTTTGCTGTGTCGAGCGAGATTACACTGTCTCATTGTTGTTGTTGTTGTTATTGTTACGACTATCACTACTGTTGTCATTAGACCGAGGTGACGAGATGAAAGGGGGTCAGCCTATTCCAACTTGGGGGAATATTTGGACTCTACGCTGCTGCTTGGGAGAGTGTTCGAACTATACACCGCTGCTCACTTTCCTACCCTGGCCTGGTGCTGCACTTCATCCCTCGGGTCTTTTCCCAAGGGATAAAATGGCACACCAGCCGTTAAGCTCGCACGACACAATGTTCCGGAAGGTGTACCCGGAGCGGTCGTGCGAGTAGGGTTGAGGCCCGCTGAATCTTCAACCTTTGGCTTCGGCGGGCTATGTCTCTTTTTTCTACCTCTTCTACATCACCTTCCTCTTCTTTGCCTTCCCGCTTTCCTCTTCTTCATCTTCGCCCTTGGAGATATTGCCCTATGGGATTGAGCTGGGAACCTAGAGGAGGCGGCCGTCGAAGGTATCACCGTTGAGGGGGTGGAGCTCGGAGATGCTGATACCGGAGATGAACCTTCGAGAGTAGATTAGGTCCTAGGTTTTCACTACATGTGTACCCTCTCACTTCTTTGTTTCTCTGTAAGGAACCCTCGTGGGCTTTTGTAATCATATGTAAGGACCCCTCGTGAGCTTTTGCAATTGAATGTTTCATAAATACAAAGATATTTCTCCAATTTGTCTCCGATGCTTGCTATATTCTTTTATGTTTGTGGAGACTCTGAATGCATGGCTCTGTCTGCTTTTGCCAATATCAAACCCGTGTGTGAGTATTATTTCTAGCCTTTGGTTTTTTAATATGTCCTTGTGCGGAACCCTTTGCGATCCCTTGGATCGAACTTGAATCAGGCCGATAAACTTGGGTCGTCGGGACCTTGACTTCGAGTAGAATAAAAGTAATGTTTTGGGCCTTGGAATCATGGTTTATTAATAAAACTCTGTGGTAACCTTTGAGAAAAAATTTGCTCGGAGTCCTGTGGACAGGGACTGCCTTTGATCTCTCGAGGGCGGTCCCCGAGCGGAGGTTCGTTCAAATTTGGACCACCTAGAACCTCGCTCTAGGCTTAGTGTAAATAGCGTTAGGGCACTGTAGATAGATCTTGAAAGAGGGTTTATCTGATCTCAGATGGTACCCCGAGGCCAAGACCATACATATGGGGTTTAAATGCTTATTTCTTTGGAGCTTGAAACCCCCGAGGTCGGGTACCGCCTCGGGTCTTGTAATGATGCCACTGGCTTTCTGGAGCCTAACCTTCCCCTTGATGGAGATCCTTGAGGTTGGGTACCACATCAGTGCTGGCGAAGGCATCATCGGCTTCCTGGAGCCTAGCCTTGTCTTGATGGAGGTCCTTGAGGTCGGGTACCACCTCGGGACTGGCGACGATGTCGTTAGCTCCTTAAAGCCTAACTTCTATTTGATGGAGATCCTCGAGGTTGGGTACCACTTGGAGACTGGCGATGTTGTTTTTAGCTGGGTTTTGAGGCAAGCGGACCGTCGCCATTTCTTCTATATATATATACATGGACATTTTTTAACATGGACGTTTTTTTCTCTTTAAGGGATCCCACCACTTTAAGCAGTTGCCTTTCTTTTTCTACGCTAGCCTTTCGTTACTCTAGCACTAACGCACTTGCACATATTCCCGCTTTAGTTTTCTAATTTTGTGATAGCCGTGACTACCATATCGCTGCATCGGGGTCTGCCCAGCAGAGAGGGAAGAGCTCCGCCTCCAGCATTCAGGACCAACGAGAGTATGCCTTGAAGGTTGCTTTTTCGATAGGAGAAGGACATCTTGGGTTGGTGAAAAAAGACTGCGGATGGGGGGGAAAAGGTAGTACCACAGATACTTCTTCCGAGTGAGGGCATCATGGATCGTGCCGATGGATTCTTGAATGTGTACACATACCCTTTCACATTGGGCCCCCTCGATAAGGTTATGCTTGACTTCTGCCTAGAGTATCGGGTTACCTTGGCGCATATCCATCCGTCATTTTGGCAAATAGTGCTGATGATGAGATTTTTTGCGGAGAAGGCGGGGCTTGACTTTACTCTTAGTCATCTTATTAGGCTGTACCGACCCTTCGACCATTGAGGTCTGCTGACCTTGCGATGCCGATCGACTATGCCCTTCATTGTTTATGATGAGGAAGATGAAGACCGGGGATCGATGAGTCGCTTCGTCTGGGTGCGGATCGCTGACATTATCCTCGTGGAGCTCATTCCATTCCCTGAGGAATAGAACTATACTCGTAAGTGGTGCATCTCATGCTTTCTCAGTTCTATCTATGAGAAAGCCCGGTTTCGTAACCATGCCTCCTTTTCTTTTCCCGCAGCGTTTTCATGGGCACCGGGCGACATTCCTGATTTTCCGGATTGGGTCCGAAAGTTGGCGACCTACTCGACCTGTGACGAGCACAAATGGTGAGCTACTTCCCGGGGCAGATGGGAAGCGAAACATCATGGTGAGTGTTGTGTTATACCTTCCCCTCCCTTCCTCTATTTGGGGGGGGGGGTATTCTCCCTTCATGCATATTAAGCTTGTTGTTGTAGGCATTGAAGAGCCGTTCGAGATGAGCCTGCACTTCTCCGGAGAGGGGGGAGGGTTTCCAACTCCCGGGCTGAAGAACAGCGACAATAAGGGAGAGATACTTTTACAAGGGGATGGTGCTAAAAATAAGGTAGAACAGGACCGGGGCTTTAGAGCGAAAGCATCATTTGAGCCTTCCGTGTCCGTGGTTCCTGGTTTTGGAAAGAGGCTTTCCCCGTTGTGGTCGCCTTCTTTTTCCGTTGATAATACTTCGGGAGATACTAGAAACCCGGGGTCGCGTACATCAAGCAACCGTGCTTCAACCAGAGTCGACTCTTTCAGGGCTAAAGGAACTAGACTAGCAAGCATTCTCTCGGCCTTCGAGGAAGCCCAGCGGCTTCACTTTGTGGTAAGTTTCGGCATAGGTTTTTCGAGCTTTGCGCCTTCCCTTCCTTATTAAGTTTTCTTTTGCAGGCATTCGACAAGCTTAAATTCGGGCTTCTTTGTTGTGAAGCCATGCTACGGAAAGCTCTGGATGAGGAGAGATCCCTGAGGCTCCTTTGTGATGAAAAAGAAGTCGAGTTGATACATTTGCAGTATGAGGCAGGCCGGAGCTTGAATTATGAAAACCACCTGAAAGAGCAGGTAGTTTTGTGTGTCGGGTGAGTGTGCATTCCGCCTCCTAGCTCTTGGGGATAATACATAGTTTATTTCAGTTGCAGAAAAAGACGGAGGTTTTGGAATTCCTTCGAGGTGAAGTTGGCTAGGTCAGGCGTGAGCGTGATGAATTGAAAGCTCGGGCTGAGGCTAAGGCTTTAAGGGGGAGGATGCTCTAGCCAAAGTTCCTGGTTTTGAAGCTCAACCTCGCCTAGCTTGTGACAATGCTTTGGTTCAGATAGAAATGATTGCAAAGCTCGAGTTCGAGCTTTCAAAAGTCAGGGCTGAGATCGTTGATGCCCGGGCAGAAGCCGCAGTGAGCCGGACTAAGGCTGACCAGGAGATGGCGATCTACTCAAAGGATGCTGCCAATGCTTAAGCCGAGATAAGAAGGATCCTCGACCGCGAAGGGAGGATTGAAGAATATGCTCATTGAAAGTCTCAAAGAAAGACCCTCGAGGAGATCCGTGATAGAGGTTTCGCCCTCTCGGAAGGATTGGCTCTAGCAAGGGCGGATGAGCGTGATGCTCGGTTGCTTTTGCCTGATGCCAAAGAAAGCGAGGATGAGACCAACAGGCCGTAACCCCTGGTGGGGGCATATATTTTGTCATCTGTATGTAGTATTTTCAAAGCATGTTTGTAGCTAGAGGTTGCATTTCTTGCATGTGTATGAAATAAAACCTTGCGGCTTTACTACTTTCGTATCTTTTCTGTCTTGATTTTGACCAGGCGAGCTGGTTTTTGCGTTGGTAGGAATCCTCAGAGTAGTGATGTGGTCCCGGGGCTTATTGGATTGGCCCGGGGGGCTCTCACGTGCTTGGTCAATGCGACCTTTAGTATAAGCTGGCACTTGAGCTCGTATGCTTTTGTTCAACTATTTTGGGTTTAGTCTCTGAGTCGGGTTTTGACTCGAGCTCATTTAACCCTCAGGCTTTTACATTCGCATGGGCTGGAGACAATGGCTCTTACGCCTTGGACTAAAGTGGCCTTTTAATGTAAGCTGGCGACAGTGGCTCTTACACCTTGGGTCGAAGCGACCTTTTAATGTAAGATGGCGATAATGGCTCTCACACTTTGGGTTGAAACGACTTTTTAATGTAAGTTGGCGATAATGGCTCTCACGGTTTGGGTCGAAGCGACATTTTAATGTAAGCTGGCGACAATGGCTTTTATGATTTGCCCTTTGGCATATATAGTTAACTATTTTGGGTCCAGTCTCTGAGTCGGGTTATGACTCGAGCTCATTTTGACCCTTAAGTTTTCAGATTTTAGGTTGGCAACATCGGCTCTTACGCTTTCGGTCGATGCAACCTTTTATGTAGGCTTTATTTTCCTCTTGTTAAGGACTTTTGAAGTAATTTTTTCCTGACTCGTTGTCGGTTCGAGAAGAACCTTGATTTCGAGTAACTTGCAGCGATGTTCGAGCACCTCGGGAGGTTTGGCTCGGAGGCTGAGTAGCTCGAAGCCTGTGATTTGGAGCCGACATGGTCGAAGCTCATTTGCCTATGTCAAGGGTAGCCTACTTAACCGATTCTTTCTGAAGTAGATTCAGAGTAATTGAAGGCCTGTGTGGGCTGGAGACAATGGCTCTTACGCCTTGTAACGATAGTCTGGTGTCCCCAAGTCGCGTTAGTTTGGCTGGTATAGTCGTGTGACCGGAGTCACTTGTGTTTGGCCGGAGCCTTTGAGTCCCGAGTGAAGTAGTTTCGATATCTATATCGAGGGTATGCCTTATTAGGGGTCTTACAAGTTCGATATATAGCCAAAACTTTGGGATCAGGTCTATGCCTTTAGTGAGGTCTTACAAGTTTTACATGCCATTGAGGTCTTACAGGTTTTTCATGCCGTTGAGGTCTTACAATTTTTACCTGCCATTGAGGTCTTACAGTTTTTTCATGCCGTTGAGGTCTTATAGTTTTTACATGCCATTGAAGTCTTATAGTTTTTGCATGCCGTTGAGGTCTTATGAGACTGAGTTTGCCCGCTCGGGGTATTACGTCCTAAGGTTTTGATAAGTCGATGGAGGTGGCACTTGGAGGTAGTCCTCGAGTCATCGAGGGCTTCTTAACTCGGGAGCCATTATTTTCAAACTTTGCATTACCTCGTCGAGGGCTTACGATTTTGGAGATCCTGACCCTGAGGGTCGTGTGTTTTTTTGTTGAGATTTTGACGCCAGTCCCTGAGTATTCGGGGTACTTTCAGCGTTGGAGATGTTTTATAATTTCTGCGTTGCCTTATCTGAGGGCTTATGATTTTGGAGTCCTGATCCGGAGGTCGTCTAGGTGTTGAATTGTTGACACCAGTCCCCGAGTGTTCGGGATGTTTTCGGCGGAGGAGTTGTTTTTGCGAAGGTGATGAGCCTCTTTTGGAGCGTGAGATGCTTTGATGACAAATATTCTTCAATTATTTGGTATAAGTGTACACGTTTTTGCCATCGGGGGCCCGACTATACGGACACGGTTCGTTCGACCATTTGGCCCGGTACATCATTTTCCTATAGGGACCCGGTTCGGTGTCTCTTGGCTTTCCCGAGCGGATGACCTCCGGGGGAGGGGGGGGATGCCCCTCAATGTTCGAGGTTGATTGCAAAATAAGCCTCAGACATTTGTTGAGTCTCCCTTAGGCAGCATGCAGATATTGCCTCATTAAAAACCTTACCAGTAAAACCTTTTTCAGGACAAAAACTCGGCCGAAGGAAAAGAGTGCAATAGATGCTTTAAAACCTCAATGTCTTCGAGCTGGGTTAATGTTCTGACTGCTTCGATCGAGTGCCTGCATAATGGTTAGTCTAAAATATGAAATGAAAAGGGAGATGGTTATACCTTAGTGTGAGATGCGCCGGCGGTGTTTTGAGGACCGATATGTCCTATCACTCGATATGAAGACAGGGTACAGTCCTTTATTTTGTTTAATCGGGTATAACTGAAGGTGTGGCTTGATTACCCTTTTGTCTCTTTTGCGAGCGGAGGTACTGATGCTAGTGCCATGTCATGCACCACGAACATCTCCCTTACCGCATGCTATTTCCCATCGATGGTTTTGATCCCATCCTTTGTCGGGAATTTCATCATTTGGTGCAGAGTGGATGGTACTGCTCTCATGCAGTGTATCCACAGCCATCCGAATAAGGCGTTGTACCTCATGTCTTCTTCGATGACATGGAATTTGGCGTTTTGGGTCGTGCCGGCCACGGTGACTGGGAGGGTGATTTCTCCTTTTGTTGTTTCACTTGCCATATTGAATACATTGAGGACTCGAGTGGCAGGCACAATTTGGTCAAGCAATCCGAGCTGTTCTATCACCCTCGACCTGATGATGTTGGCTGAGCTACCTGGATCTACGAGTACATATTTTATTTGAAAAGAATTTACAAGGAAAGAGATTGCTAGTGCGTCATTGTGAGGCTGAGACAAAGTCTCGGTGTCCTCTTCACTGAAAGTGAGGGCATCCTTGGGTATGTACCCCCGGGTTCGCTTTTCTTTGGTGATGGATATTTTTGTCCTTCTCATCACGGGTTCCTGTGGGGCATCGACGCCTCCCAAGATCATGTGGATGACATGTTGTGGCTCATTTGTTTCATTCTTCTTGGCCGCCTCTCTTTCTCGGAACTGAATTTTGGCTCAGTCGCTGAGGAATTCTCGGAGGTGACCTTTGTTAAGTAGTCGAACTACCTTATCTCAGAGTTGGTGGCAATCCTCGGCCCTGTGGCTGTGCGTTTTGTGAAACTCGCACACTAAGTTATGATTCCTTTGTGAAGGATCCGATTGTACATGCCTGGGCCATCTGCCATCTCTGATTTTACTGATGGCGAACACGATGTCCGATACATCGATGTTTAAGTTGTATTCTGACAAGTGAGGTGCCCCCGTTGGCCCTGCGTTCCTATCGAATTTGGCTCTATTGGTGAGTCCCTGAGGATCCTGTCCTCGATTTATCCTTCGATCATTGCGAGGTGGGTTGCGCCTCGGGGCGTTCCTCCTGCTTCGATGTACGATTGATATCTTTCTTTGAGTGGTTTTGTCTCCTTTGCCAGGAGCGTGCTTGGGTATACTGAGCCTGAGGGGGCTCCCAACTGGTCATCCTCAGCCCTGATTTTCAATTGGTACCGATTGTGGATGTCCGACCAGGTCATAGCTGGATACTTGATCAAATTCTATTTCAACTGTTTTGAAGCTACCGAGCTTCGTTCATTCAGACCTTGAGTGAAAGCCTACACTACCCAGTCATTGGAGACTGGCGGTAGCTCCATCCATTCCATTTGAAAGCGAGATACGAATTCTCGTAGCATTTCATTCTCCCTTTGCTTAATTTTGAAAACGTCAGATTTCCTCGTTGCTACTTTGATGGCACCAGCATGTGCCTTTATGAAGGAGTCTGCTAGCATGGCGAATGAGTCTATGGAGTTAGGAGCTAAGTTGTGATACCACATCATGGCCCCCTTTGAGAGCGTTTCCCTGAATTTCTTTAACAAGACGGACTCGATTTCGTCGTCCTTTATGTCGTTGCCTTTTACCGCACCAGTGTAGGCAGTAACGTGCTCATTAGGATCTAAGGTCCCGTTGTATTTTGGGAGTTCCGGCATTCTGAACTTCTTTGGAATGGGTTTTGGGGCCGCTTCCTCAGGGAACAACATTTGTATTAACTTCTTCGAATCCACGCCTTTCAGGACCGGGGGAGCGCCCGAAATTTTGTCGACCTTGGAGTTGTAAGTTTCGACCTTTTTGTCATTGACTTCTATCATCTTCTCGCCTGACTTGATCCTCCTGGTGAGGTCCTCGAGCATTTTTACGATGGTGGGATCGGTGATCGACTCGTTATTGCTTGATATCTCCGGTACCTGTTCAGCTGGGGGATCTATCCCCGGTGCTACTGTGCTAGGAGTTTTCTGGTGACTTTGCAGCTGAGCAATAGCTAGCTATTGTGCCAGCAACATTTCAAAAATAACGTGAAGGCTAACCTCACGTTCTTCCCTGTCGGGGTTTTCTGAGCTTCTTGTGGATCTCCCTGACGCACGCTCCTATTGGTATGCGAGCTTATATCAATGCGTTGGGTGTCGCACGAAACTACATCTATGGGGATTGGTTCTGGAGCATTCCCAGGGTTTTGTGGTGGTACACCAACACCCGGAATATCCACACCGTTCTCTCCGTGGTCCTCGAGATTGTTGTTTTCGCCTCCATTCACTGAGTTAGACATATTGACCTGAAATCGAAGATCTTGGACAAGAAAACACGTGAAAGATAACTTGCGTTGAGTGACGAAGCCAACAAGAAAGTAATCACTATTATTTTTAGCCCCACGGTGGGCGCCAAACTATTTACCGTGAAAATGATAATAACAATTAAATTTGTTGATGAGACTCTAAAAATACGTGATCTATTTTTATGCTAGTTTTTAAGTAGTTGATGCTAAGTATACGAGATTTAGAGACGAAATAAAGTTAAGGAGAGAGCTACAATTAAACCGATAGGTCAGTTATTCGGGGCCTCTAGCTTGTCGATCCGGAGCCTCGAGGTCAATTCCAGGGCTCGGACTCGAGCTATCGTAGGTGATCGGGGTAGGGCTAACAGACATGAAATAATCAATAAAGGCTCTTTATGGCCAATGACAAGCAATAAATGGTGAACAAATATGAAGATAATAAATGAAAGCTATGATATCAAGAGAATATGTTAGAGAGTGAAGTAGAGAGTTCTTGTATATTTTCGTATGGAGCAACTGAATTGACCAATCCTTACAAAGTGATAGGGATCCCCTTTATATAGGAGGGAAATCCTATCATAGTACAAAAAGCATTAATTACAAAGATATGGTGATGTGACCACTAGATGACACCCGGACTCGGGTCTTAGAGTAGTTCTCTAGGCTCTGTCAGTCCTAGCCACGTGCCTTGGGAACTCCCTATTTCCGTCGTGGCCGTGGTTGACATTATCATAAGACCGAGTGTCGACAAACCTCGAGGGAGGAAACTCGATCGTAGCCTTGTAGCCCCGGGACTTCGAGATGGTCTTCCGAGGTGCTTTGATAATGAGAAATTGGACCCTCCGATTTCATCGTATACAACATGTTGTCTTGTGCTTGCACCTTAGGATGAGGCTGCTGCACTTTTTTAGCTCTACATATTTGTTCATTATGGCCATACTTCTTGCAAATTTTACATAGAATTGGCTTCCAATCATATTTCACCTTTTGTTCTATAAGTAGGCCTCTTTCATATTTGAAATACACTTTATTTGGCAGAGGAGTATCCATTTCAACTTCAATAAGTAGTCTACCGAAGCTCAAATCAATCTTCCTTTCAGTGTTTTTATCAGCCATCAAAGGCTTTCCTATCATGCTTCCAATTTTGCTGTCTTTTAGGCCCCAGTATTTAAAGTTTAAACCTGGTAATTTCACCCAGATTGTTACTGTGTATAGTTCTTCCCTTGTAAATTCCATATCTTTGTGCCATGCCTTTACAATGAAAGGTTTGTTGTCGAAATGGTAGATTCATCCTTGAAGCACCTCATCCTTACCATTAGCAGTATGAAACCTCACTAGCACAATACCATTCTTCAACACCATATTTTCCTCATTGCCTTTGTATATAGATGTTAAGTACACTGAAAGGGGAGTGTGCCCCCAGTACATAGCACACCTACAGCTACATGGAGTAAGAAAGACACCATATCAGACATTAAATTGCAGCTTCACAATAAATAAGGCAAGGAAAAACACCGTTTTTAAATTCTATATCCATAAATGTCGGCTTTTCAACTTCCAGCATTTTAAAGGTTAAGCCTGCATTCACCATCTAATTTGTTGTGGTCGTCCTTCACTAGTGAAAAGTAAAAAACATGCTTTCACCTTGCTTTTTTCTTTTCTCCAATTTTTTCTACTACATATTTTTATTGTGAGGTTGCTATGATCTTTCACTCAAAGAAATATGAGTATATTATAATTAGTTGAGTGAATTTGTTAAATTTTGTATGTGATGGTTTGTTTTGTTATTTTCTTTTTGAAGTGAAAATTTTGCCAATCTTTTCATCATGCTTTTATCTTTCTCCAATTCTTTCTAATATTTTTTTTTATTATGAGGCTGCTATGCTCGTTCACCTAAATTTTTTTGATTATATTAAGTTTAGTGGTTTTGTATGTGATGGTTTGTTTTGGTGTTTTCTATTTACATTTAATCCCCGAAATTACCATCTTTCACATGTTTAGAATTGTTAGATTTCAATTGCCTTTGTGATACTTATCAGTGAGAATTAAACGTAAAATATTCTTATGGTATATCATTTATTTATGCTTGTAAATGTTTTCCTTACTTTGTCTTCTACACTCCTGAGCTTTATCCATTTTATGGTATATTAGAAATGATGATCAAAGAAATAATATAGTATTCATGTCTAATTCATCAATGTTGAATGTACTTTTTTCACGTCTAACCCATGGACATAGTCCCTTTTCTTGTTTTCTTTCTTTTTTTGCGCTAGGAAGAAGAAATATTGAAGAAGTGTTTGTTAAGTCCTTACATTGATTATTTCTTGAAGATCTACCTCTATGCTATAAGCATGGTGGTGTATCGGTGCTAAAGATCTCCCAACCTAAAATATTGATTATTTCTTGAAGATTTACCTCACTCTTGATTTGGTGTTCTATTATTATTTTTTTGTTTTCTCATTGATTTCATGTTCCTCTCCTTTTTACGGTCACTCTATTATTGAGAGGATGTTTAGCTTTACATACTAGGACAATTCCATCTGTACTAATGTTCCTTTTGCCGGGATGCTGCATCTTTAATGGATGCAGGTGGTTCTACAACAGGTGACATCGATCAGTAATAGCGATGCACCCTCTTCTCAGTTGACTTGGTGAGCCCCACTTCATATCGGGATCTTGTGTCTTTTGCTTCTCATGTATATTATTAGCTAGGGCCTTGTCATCGGTACTATCATATTTCTCTTTTGTATCAATTAAAGGTACTATAGACATAGTGTGGGGTAGTATTTTGATTTGGGAAAAACAAACTAGAAATGTTGTACTTGTAACACATGTTTTCACTTCTAAATTACGAATGCGTAATGTATTTTGGGAATTGTAAATGGGGTTTCTAAAGGAAATGAAATTGGTGTTGTACATGTTACTCTTTCGTTGTCTAACTCATGATATTCATCTTCACGTTATTTATGGGTAAGGTCGGGTAGAAAGCATCAAGTAGGCTTACTTAACTATGATATTGCAATTAAGCATCAGTCATGCTATCCAAAGTTGGGGCATGGCATACCTCCAGTCCCTCACCTAATTGCTCCCGAGGAGGATATGGATATGCGAAGTGTTGTTTAGTTATTGACTCAACTAGTGGCTTCTCAGGCTCCACGTCATACCCCTAACACTTCTGATAGATCAACCAGCATGAGAGTTCGGGATTTCATCAACCTGGACCTTCGGGTATTCAAAGGGAATAATTCAAAAATGGACCCGCAGAATTTTCTGGATTGGATGTAGTGAACCTTACGAGTTATGCATGCCACTGATGCTGAGAAAGTGGAACTTGTTTGTTATAGGTTGCCAGATGTTACCGGCACTTGGTATGAGACTTGGGAGTACTCTAGGGGGCCTGTGTCCCACCAGTAGGATGGATGGAGTTTTTAGAGGCATTCTTGTAGCAATATTTGCATGTTGAGCTTCACCGAGTTAGTCAAGACAGGTTTCTACATCTGGAGCAGTGCAATATGAGTGTTTGAGAGTATAGTATGTAGTTTAACTCCTTGGTTAGGTATGCTCCTACAGTTGTGGCTGAGATGAGAGACCGATTATATCGATTCATTTGTTTTTTGGAACCACACTTGGTTAATGAATGTATTATGTCCTCTTTGAATTTGAATATGGATATCGCTTGGATTCAGGCCTATGCACAGAACTTGGAGGATCGTAAGAGGAAGAAACGGGTTGATCGAGAGTGGGATAGGGTTTAACAAAGAGGGCTCAATCTGTGAGTAACACAGGAGACTTCAGAGATGGGTTCAGGCCACAGTTATCTAGGCACCCATCTTATCTGGTTAGGGGTAGGCGTTTGGTACCTCGGTACGATATTTAATAACTATGATTCAGTATTTGGTATATCAATTATGCATACCAAATACCGTACCAAAGTAATTCAGTATGATTTGGTATTTTGGTTCAGTATGATTTCGGTATCATACCAAGGTGATTTTATATTTCAAAGTTGATTTTCTAATCACAAAGTTCACTCAAGTCAACATCCTAAAACTATTTCTTTAGTCATATTAATAAAGTATTTGGTTTTTGTATAACATATAAAATCAGCTATTTGCCTATTTGTTTCTACTTTATGAGAAACTGCCATAATTTCAGGTTATGGAACATCATGTTGCATCATAATTCTCTAAATTGATAAGGATATGCAACAAATAACAACAGATCTATGAACCAAACTGAAATAAGCACCACAAACTTACATAAAAGTAGGCAAAGTACAAGGAGGAGGTCACTAGCACACGGGTAGAGTATATGCAATTTGACCCTAATAAAGGTGGGCTGGTCAGTGTAGATTTCAGTATTTTGGAAATATCAAAATATCGAAAGCTCAATACCGAATACCATACCAAAATAACAAAATACCGGAAAACTATACCGAAGAATAACGAAATATCGAATAAATCAATACCGAAATACCAAATTAATTCGGTTCGATCCGGTGCGGAATTTGGTTTTTCAAATTTTATGCACACCCCTATATTCCGTAGCTAGTGCACCACCGCAGTTCCAGGTCCAACTTTATGATCAGACCACTTATTTTGGTCAGGGTAAGAGTTCACGAACGTCAGGCCCTCATTACAAAGCCGAGTCTAGTTAGAAGAAACCTTCGTTGCCTTATTGTGATCAGTGCGGTAGAGCTTATTCTAGGCAATGCCGCCAGGTTTTGGATGTGTGTTATTCGTGTGGGCAGCCCGATCATATTACGATGTTTTGTCCTGTGAGAGGCGGGGGTGGTATGGCGCAACCAATATGATCTGTAGCTGGTTCTTCTTCATCTGTACACCCTCATGAGCATGATATGCAGATGTTGGATAGTAGAGGTAGAGGCAGGGGTGGAGCATCTGACTCAAGTTGTCATCACAATCACATTTATGCTTTGTCAGGTCAATAAGACCTAGAGTCATCTCCGAATGTGGTTGTAGGTGTATTTTCTGTCTTTTCCCTTAATATGTATGTCCTAATAGATCCATGTTCTACTCTATCGTATATTACTCATTTGGTTACTAGCATGTGCTGTAAAGAACCTAAATTGTTGTGTAAGTCATTTGATGTAGTTACACCTATGGTTGAATCCAAAATTGTTAGGTAAGTATATCAGGGTACCGATGTGATGACATATGATTGCCATACTTCAGTAGATCTAAATGAATTGGAGATGGCCGATTTCGACGTTGTCATGGGCATGGATTGGTTGGCTTCTTGCTATGCCAATGTAGATTGCTGGACGAAGGTTGTCCACTTTAATTTTCCAAGTGAGCCCATTATTGAATGGAAAGGTAATTCTCCAGCGCCTAAGGGGAGGTTTATTTCCTACCCTAAGGCTCAGAAAATGATCTTGAAGGGGTATATATATCACTTGGTTCCGGTGCAGGATGCGGGGGCGAAACCTCCAACTCTTCAGATTGTCCCTTTTGTTAATGAATTCCTTGATGTATTTCCTAACAAACTTCCAGGCATTCCTTCCAAAAGGGAAATTGACTTCGCTATCATTGTGCTTCCTAACACCCAACCTAAATCTATTCCTCCGTACATAATGGCCCTTCCTAAAATTGAAAGCTCAGTTGAAAGATCTCTTAGAAAAGGGCTTTATCAAGCCCAATACTTCCCTGTGGCGTGCAACAGTGTTAATAGTTCGTAAGAAGAATGGTTCACTGAGGATGTGTATTGATTACCATCAGTTGAACAAGGTAACTATAAGGAATAATATCCGCTTCCCAGTATTGATAAGTTGTTTGATCAGCTGCAAGGTGCCAAATATTTCTTAAATATTAATCTTAGATCTGGATATCATCAGTTAAGGGTTAAGATATTCCAAAGACTGCTTTCAGGACCTGATACGATCATCATGAGTTCCTTATTATGTCCTTCGGTCTTACTAATGCACCAACGACTTTTATAGATTTGATGAATCAGGTGCTCTAGTTGTTCTAGGATATCTTTGTTATCGTGTTTATTGATAATACTCTTGTATATTCTTGATCAGAGGTGGAGCATGTGGATCACTTGCGGGGGGTGTCGCAGACACTCCATGATCGTATGTTGTATGCTAAGTTTTCTAAATAAGAGTCTGATTGAACTCGGTATCCTTTCTTGGGCATATAGTATCGGATGAGGGCATCAAAGTTGATAGCCAGAAGATCGAGGTAGTGAAGAATTGCCCGAGGCCCATAAATCCTACTAAGGTGCATAATTTCTTGGGCTTGGAAAGTTATTATTGAAGATTTCTAGAGAATTTCTCTTTTATTGTATCTCCATTGACAAAGCTAACGCATAAGGCAGCTAAGTTCCGGTGGTCAGATATTTGTGAAAAGACTTTCCAAGAGTTGAAGAGCGATTAACATCAACACATGTTCTAGTAGTTCCTGAAGGATCAAAAGGTTATGTTTCTAAAGTTTGATTGGGTTGTGTTTTGATGCAGAACGACCATGTTATTGTGTATGCTTCAAGACAACTGAGAAAGCACGAGCAGAATTACTCGACTCATGATCTCAAGGTGGCGACTGTTATATTTCCTCTAAAGTCATGGCATATATGGAGTTCATCTAGTTTTGTAGAAGCCTACAATATATTTTCAGGCAGAAAGAATTGAATTTGAGATAGCGGAGATGGCTTGAGTTGCTGAAAGACAATGATGTTGATATTTTATACCATCCCCGCAAGGTGAATGTTGCAGCATGCACATTAAGTCGTAAGTTTATGGGCAACTTGAGGCATGTGGGATGTCATGCCCCGACCTCGGGGAGCGCGGCCGATGCTCAACCGAGATAACCCGGCCGAGCAGGCCTGCTAGATTGCCTTCTGCCCAACTCACCCATAAATAAAGAGAAGATGTATTTCGTCAATTAGACAATGAGGAGTTCATGTGAACAACACCAATTCATCACTAATAGTTACTTCATTTTTAGATCTCAAAATACATAATTTTCATAGTTTGAAGAGGAACAAGTGATTCAAATACAACATTACTAGTTTGACTTTCCCAACACCAATATACAACTCACATCATGTCTACGGAGCCTCTGATAAATACAAATAGTACTATGATAATGCCGGCAATAAGGCCACGACTATACCTCAAAACATAATACACAAGAACAAAAGATACACGACACTAAAATAAAGTGGGGCTCACCAAGTTAGCTGGGAAGAGGGTGTACTGCTATCACTGATCAATGCCGCCTGCTGTAGAACCACCTGCATCTATTAAAGATGTAGCGCCCCCAACAAAAGGGACATTATTACATATGGAATAGTACTAGTATGAATGACTAGATACCTTCTCAATAGAACAAGTAATAACACAAGGAAGAACAATCATACAATCAATGGGATCCTAAAACAATACCAAAACATCAAGTTAGTAGCAAGATAAGATTTCAAGTAAATTTCCATATTATAGGTTAGGAGATCTTTAGTACCAATATACCATCGTGTCTTTAGCACGGAATTCGATCACGGCCCGATCGCCTAGGCCGTCTTACCCAAAGACATCCAATTACAATCATAATCGCAATCTTAATCACTATCTCAAGCACAATATCCACCATGTGTGTGGCATGGTATCCAATCACGACCCGATCGGCTAGACCGTCTCACCACAATGCTGTGTGAATTGGCATCACCCTTTGCTAGCAATCATCTCATTCCAATTAAGGGGAATAATCTCGTCACATTAATCTCATCCCAAAGAGGGAAATAATTACAATCCACTCCTACACCAACATGTATAGTTTCGGGGTTAGGTTATTTCAACCTACCATTCCTCGATGACTAATGATACTCCAAAATGTTTATTAAATAAAGGGCTTTCGGCTCATTTCATAGTCTTTTACTCATCTTTTAATTTTCATTGGCACTAGTGGCCAAAAATATAATATCATTCTTGGCACGTCAGCCTTATTTCATGTTTCATGTCCACCCCTTTCACTTTCAAGCATCATCAATGATTATTATCAACAAAGCATTTTTAAACACAGCTTTTAGTACACATATGAGCAAATACGAGTCTTAGGCACATTGAGCTTTCTTCCACATTTTGACATAAAACTAGCTTGAGACATGACTGAATTCATAGTATTTTGACACAAGGTCACATTTGAATACATTTTCGGAGGATAACGCAATATGATAAGAGCATTTAGAGTACATTTTGAACATACATCTTTCGCCACAAAGTTTATTTGCAATAGTCAGATTTATAATAAATCACTCAGTAGATGAGAAGTAAGTAATTGACCCATCATTCTTGAAACTTACACGAATACTGTGGGATTCAATTCTAAGAGAGAAGTTTTGCTAACATACCTCGCTTTTCTCTTCCTTAAATTACTACAATGTTCCAAAAATCCTAGAAATCACAATCTATTTTGTGACATAACAAAATTGAACACAAATTAGGAAGATATTCGTGGTTTCAGCTCCTTTGAACATTTTATCAAATACTAGGTGGGCATTATTATTTCAAGGTCCTCCTACGGTGGATTCCTTCATCCCACAACCAAATGTATACCCTTTTTAGCTCAACAACTACCCATAACTTTGTTGGTACATGCATGCATAGATAACACCCCCATACTTAAGAATCACTCTTCCAATTACCCATCTTCTACCCAAACTCGAATTTGAAGACTAGGGTATGGAACCTTATCTCTTGGATGAAGACCTTGTGAGTTTTCCTTTTTAATTCTCTAAGTCTTGAGGAAGGATCAATGGACAATTAGCTTAGGAATCCCCCCTCTCACTCTAGACCACTTTCCTCTCTCTAAAATATCAGTTAGAACCAACCAAAATAAACCCTAAGTCGTTTTTATAAAAATGGTGTCGGGTGAAATTTTCCAAAACTTAAACTCTATAAAGTAGGGTTTGCAGTTGCAGACTGGACCGCAAAACTGGGCAGAGCTAGATAGGTCTGCGATAGATATGTATTCTGCAGATCAGTTCTATGGTAGCATAATGGACCGTAAAACCTCCTTCTGAAGGTTTCTCATGTTGGTTCTGCGGTGGATTGTACGGCCCACGAAATGGTTATGCGGTCGTATAATGGTCCTCAAAATTAGCTCAATCTTGCTTCACTCCGTGGCCGATCTACAACCCACAAAGTGGTCCTGGAGTTACATAGTGGAACACAAAAATGCCATGGTCTGCAAAATGGTTCCTTCAACACCCCGACGTGCTGTATAACCCATAAAGTCCATACCCTCAAACACATTGCTTGACCTCGATGCCATGAAACCTTGGGTTTTAGGTAAATTTTTACAGGGCCTTACATCCTTCCCCACTTAAGATCATTTGTCCTTGAATAAGGGAAAAAATCTGCCATTAGCATCCAATGTGACCCAACTGTTACTTCACACACCAGCAGTTCCAAATTTTGGAATAACTCCTTAAATTTCCAGAAATTTCAGTAGACTCTCCCATATAACTAGGCCTATCCACCTGTCAGAGAATCCCAAAGTCTAATACTAACAACATATACAAAATCCGACAATGCAACATAACACAAAAACAACACCAACTGTGGCCTCATAAGCAATATATTACCAAAAAGGAACACCCTTAACATTACATGTATAAGTGATACATAATTCAAACAAGGTAAGCTCTTAATATTCTCATAGAAACATAGTTATTCAAACAAATAAGGGTACTTCTTCTTCTTCATCATCTCTTCATTGGCCTCCCAAGTGGCCTCTTAAACCTATTGGTTCTGCCATAGCACTTTCACGGAGGCAATCTCCTTATTTCTCAGCTTTCAAATTTGCCTATAAAGGATGGAAACTACAATCTCTTCATAAGTCAATTCTTTATTAACCTTAATAGTCCCAATCGGAGTAGTGAGTGTCAGGTCTCAAACTACCTTCTTCAATATAGATACATGAAATACCGGGTGCACCAAGGCTATCTTTGGTGTTAGCTCAAGTTGTAGGCCCCCAATCAATCCTCTGAATGATTATGTGTGGTCCGGCATATCTCGGACTCAATTTCCCTCTCTTACCAAACCGCATTATACCCTTCATGTGGGAAACCTTCAAGAATACCCAATCATCCTCTTTGAAATCCAAATCCCTACGACATACATCCGAATAGGACTTCTGACGACTCGAGGCAATTTTCAATCAATCTATAATGACCCGAACTTTCTCCTTAGCCTGATGCACGAGGTCTGGTCCTATCAACTCTGCTTCCCCAATCTTGAACCACCCAATGGGAGATCTACATCTCCTACCATATAAAGCCTCGAATGGTGCCATCTGAATGCTAGCATGAAAACTATTGTTGTAGACAAATTTTATGAGTGGAAAATGATTATCCCATCTATCCTTGAAGTCAAGAACACAAACGCACAACATATCCTCGAGCGTTTGAATGGTCCACTCTGCCTCTTTGTCGGTCTATGGATGAAAGGCTGTACGAAGATTCACCTGAGTACCCAAACTTTGCTGAAATTTCATCCAAAAATTAGCCATGAACTGTGCCCCTCAATCTAAGATAGTAGAAATTGGAGTGGTATGCAACCTGACTATTTCCTTGATATAAAATTGAGCATACTGTGCCGCTGTGTCGGTAGTCTTAACAGGTAAGAAGTGTGCTGATTTCGTGAGTCGATCCACAATCACCCAAATCTAGTCGAATTTGCGAGGGGTGCGAGGTAGTCCTACCACAAAGTCCATATTGATCATCTCCCACTTCCACATTGGAATTTCTATGTTTTGTGCCAACCCACCGGGCCGTTGGTAATCGGCCATCACTTGCTGACAATTTGGACATCTTGCCAAAAGTCGGCTACATTCCTATTCATATTATTCCACTAGTAGACTTCCTTAAGATCATGATATATCTTTGTAGAGCCCGGTGCATGAAATACCTAGAATGGTGAGCCTCGGCCATGATTCTTTCCCAGAGACCATCTATATTTGCAACACATAATTGCCCTTGGTACCTTAGCGTACCATCATCCATACCAAGAGAAAAGTCTTGGTCTTATGTGTATGAATCCCCTCCTTCAACTATACCAACAATGGATAGTTGTGTTGCTTCTCCTTGACTTCCACCACAAGCGATGATTCAGCCCTACTTAGTATAATTACCCCTTATTCACTAGAGTCTGCAAGACGAACTCCCAAACTAGACAATCGATGAAGCTCCTTGGCCAACGACCTTTGATATACCTCCAAGTGAGCAAAACTACCCATAGATTTCCGGCTAAGAGCATCCGCCACAACATTAGCTTTACTCGAATGATATAGAATATCGATGTCGTAATCCTTGAGTAACTCAAGCCATCTTCTCTGCCTCAGATTTAATTCCTTCTGTTTGTAAATATATTGAAGGCTCTTATGGTCTGTGAATGCATCCACATGGACCCCATATAAATAATGACGCAAAATCTTTAATGCAATTACCACCGCCGCACGTTCTAAGTCATGTGTTGGATAGTTCTTCTCATGATTTTTGAGTTGCCTAGAAGCATAAGCAATCACTTTTCCATGTTGCATTAATACACACCAATTCTGAACCTTGAAGCATCACAATATACCACGAACCCATCCATACCCTGGTAAGGTCAATACCGGTGTCGTAGTCAATCTTGATTTCAACTCTTGGAAGCTCTTTTCACAAGCATCTGACCATTGGAACTTAACTACCTTTTGTGTCAAATTAGTATATGGAGAGGCAAGAGTAGAGAACCCCTCCACAAACTTTCTATAATACCCAACTAAGCCCAAAAAACTGCAAATAGCCGTTGTAGTTAAAGGCTTAGGCCAATTCTTCACAGCTGCAATCTTCTGAGGATCAACTTTAATTCCTTCTATGGAGATGACATGACCCAAGAATGTGACAGATTCAACCCAAAATTCACACTTCAAAAACTTCACATACAACTTGTGCTGATATAGAATCTGCAGAACTGCCGTGAGATAATTGGCATGGTCCTTTCTACTTCGTGAATATATAAGAATATCGTCAATGAACACTATCACAAAGGAGTCAAGGAAAGGCTTGATGACTCGATTCATAAGATCCATAAAAGTTGTCGGGGCATTTTTTAGGCATTACCTGAAATTCAAAGCGCCCATATCAGGTCCTGGAAGATATTTTCGGAATATCCTACTCCCTGATCTTTGATTGATGATACTCGGATCTTAATTCAATTTTGGAGAAGTACTTAGCACCCTGCAATTGGTCAAACAAGTCATATATACTTGGCAGTAGGTACTTATTCTTGATTGTGACCTTGTCGAGCTATCGTTAGTCAATACACATTCTTAGTGACCCATCTTTCTTCCTTACAAAGAGGATCGGTGCACCCCAAGGTGACACACTCAGCCGGATGAAACCCTTATCTAACATATCCTTCAATTGTTCCTTTAGTTCCTTCAATTTTGTTGGTGCCATCCTGTAGGGAAAATAGATATAGGTTGTATGCCTGGCATCACATCAATCCCAAAATCAATCTCCCAGTCTGGTGGAATCCTAGGGAGCTCATCGGGAAAGACCTCCGAAAATTCATTCACAACTGAAACAGACTAAAGTGTAAGTGCCTCAACATCGGTGTTCATAAATCGGACCAAATGGTAAATACATCCTTGTTGATCATCTTCATGGCCTTAAGGTAAGAAATAAACATACTCTTCGACACCACATTATCCCCCTTCCATTCAACATATGGCTCATTTGGAAATTCAAACCTAACAATTCCAGTTCGGCAATCAAGCTTGGCAAAATATGAATAAAGCTAGTCCATCCCCATTATTACATCAAAATCAACCATCCCCAATTCAACGAGATCGAACTTGGTGTCCCGATCACACATAGTGACAACATAATACCTACAAACCATGTGGCCGCAATAAACTCATCAACTAGAGTAGATACAGAGAACGGCTCATGAAGTTGTTCTGGTTCTATCCCAAATTCCATAGTAACATATGAAGTGACATATGACAAAGTGGAACAGGGATCAATAAGAGCATATACATCATGAGAATGGACAGTCAATATATATGTGACGATATCTGGAGAAGCCTCTGAACTATAGCAACCCTCATAGTATAAAAATGGCTGGATCCCCCTAAACTCTGTGCACCACCCCTAGTTGCACTACGCCATGCGGGTGCTTGAGGGCCTCGAGCTGAAGGAGGTATTGCAGATGTAGTAGCTGTAGAACTGGCTGGCTGTGCCGTGCCCCTGCCCATACCCTGGCGGGACGAACGTCAATCCCTCATAATATGGCCCCTCAACCCACACCCGTAGCATATAGGTAGGTCCATAAAGTAGACCCCTAAGTGCATCTTCCCACACCTAGGGCATCGGGTCCTTTGCTGCTGCTGGAATCTCCCACCAGGACGACCCTACTAGTAGGATCCCTTGTTGCCCTAACTGGGCCTAAAATGGCTCCACTGCTACTAACTGCACCCCGATGGCTATGCACTGACTGAAGATTGAGCAAAGGAGTGGGATGGCTTTGATGACCCTCCCCTAAACTTCCCTTCCACCACCACCAGAAGAACTACCAAAGTTGCCCGTGGACCTAGCCTTATTGCTACCCTCCCGATACATTCTATTCTTCAATTTGTAGCTTTTTGTGGCTTGAGCAAATGCCATCATCTTCCCATAGTTTATATTAGAATTGAAGGCAGCAGTAGCGGCCTCATTAATGACCAAGGGGCTGAGGCCCTGCACAAACCAGTGCCCTCTAGCCTCCATAGTGGGCAAATATGTAAATAGAATATTTGGACAGGCGTGAAAATCTCATATGGTACTCCCACATACTCAGGCTACCTTGCCTCAAGCTCTCAATCTCGGTGGCACGGGCTGCCTTAGTCTCGACAGGCAAAAAATGATCAATGAAGGCATCGACAGACTCACCTACCTTGCCAGAGGGCTCCCCTCCCACAGGACTCCTCCCATAGCTCAAACCAAGAATATGCCACCTCTTTCAGGCGGTAGGAAGCGACCTCCGCTGCTTCCATCTCAGTAGCACGCATAACTTGGAGAGTCTTGTGCATCTCATCAATAAAGTCCTGGGGGGTGCGCCTCGAGATTAGTACCCCTGAACACTGGAGGATCTAGCTGAAGAAACTTTTTCACCCTGGAACTAGCAAAATCCCCTGGCTGACTGGAAGAAATAGGTGCAACATTCAAACTTTGTGCCTGGGAAGCCAGTATCTGAGCCAACATCTGTATGGCTCCCCTAAGGTCCACCTCAAAAAAATTGGGACCAAAAGCTTGGGCGGGATGTGGAATTGCATTATCAGTTAGAGGAATCGTTTCACCCTTAATTGGTGTAGGAATTGATGTAGTATGAGCAGGAGTGGTAGAATCAGGTGGTGTAGTAATTAGGGGAATATCCTCACCCCTTAGGTGCTCACCCGCATCATCAAGTATAGAATTGACTGCCACTCCTGGGTAGCATTGGCTCCTTGGCCAGTCCTTGCCTTCTTTTTAGGTACCATGTACTGAAAATTAGAGCAATGCATGAGTTAAAGGAGGAACAATCTTACAATCAGCTCCATCGCATGATCTAGAACATCAAAGAAGGGTATCATTCCTAAATGCCAAAGTAGCCTCCTATAGATGTGGTCGGTAGCATACCGATAATAAAAACTCTACTAGACACAACTCTGAGACATCCTTGGACACTTTAAAACCTTAGGCTCTAATACAAAGTTTTTCACGGCCTGATCTCCGGGAGCGTGACCGGCGCTCAACCGAGATAACCCGGCCGATCAAGCCTGCTTGATTGCCTTTTACCCAACTCACCCATAAATAAAGAGAAGATGTATTTCATTAATTAGACAATGAGGAGTTCATGTGAACAACACCAATTCATCACTAATAGTTACTTTATTTTTAGATCTCAAAATACATGCACTTTCATAGTTTGAAGTGGAACAAGTGATTCAAATACAACATTACTTGTTTGACTCTACCAGCACCAATATACAACCCACACCATGTATACAGAGCCTCCAATAGATACAAAGAGTACTGTGATAATGCCGTCAACAAGTCCCTGGATATACCTCAAAACATAATACACAAGAACAAAAGATACACGACACCGAAATGAAATGGGGCTCACCAAGTTAGCCGGGAAGAGGGTGAACTGCTATCACTGATCAATGCCGCCTGCTGTAGAACCACCTGCATCTATTAAAGATGTAGCGCCCCAACAAAAGGGACATTATTACATATATAATAATACTAGTATAAATGCCTAGATACTTTCTCAATAGAACAAGTAATAACACAAGGAAGAACAATCATATAATCACTGGGATCCTCAAACAATACCAAAACATCAAGTTAGGAGCAATATAAGATTTCAAGTAACTTTCCATATTTTAGGTTGGGAGATCTTTAGCACCGATATACCACCGTGTCTTTAGCATGGAGTCTGATCACGACCCGATCGGCTAGGACATCTCGCCTAAAGACATCCAGTTATTATCATAATCGCAATCTCAATCAATATCTCAAGCACAATTACCACCATTTGTATGGCATAGCGTCCGATCACGGCCCGATTGGCTAGAGCGTCTCACCACAATTCCTTGTGGATCGACATCGCCCTTCGCTAGCAATCATCTCATCCCAATTAAGGGAATAATCTCATCACATCAATCTCATCACAAATAGGGGAATAATTACAATCCACTCCTACACTGGCAGGTGTAGTTTCAGGGTTAGCTTATTTCAACCTATTCTTCCTCGGTGACTAACAATACTCCCAAATGTTTATTAAATAAAGGGATTTCGGCTCATTTCATAGTCCTTTACTCATCTATTTATTTCATTGGCACTAGTTGGAACAAATGTAATTTCAGTCATGGCATGTCAGCCTTATTTCTTGTTTCATGCTCACCCTTTTCACTTTCAAGCATCATCAAGGATTATTATCAACAAAGAATCTTTAATCACGACTTTTAGTACACATATGAGCAAATAAGAGTCTTAGGCACATTGAGCTTTCTTCCACATTTTGACATAAAACTAGTAATTGAGACATGATTGAATTCATAATGTTTTGATACATGGTCACATTTGAATACATTCTCGGAGGATAACACAATATGATAAGAGCATTCAGAATACATTTTGAACATATCTTTCGCATCAGAGTTTATTTGCAATAGTCAAATTTATAATAAATAACTCAGTACATGAGAAGTAAGTAATTGATCCATCATTCTTGAGACTTACATGAATACCGTGGGATTCGATTCTAAGAGAGAAGTTTAGCCAGCATACCTCACTTTTAGCTTCCTTAAATTACTAAAATGTTCCAAAAATCCTAGCAATCCCAATCTATTTTAAGACATAACAAAATTGAACACAAATTCGGAAGATATTTGTTGTTTCAACTCCTTTGAGCATTTTATCAAAAACTAGGTTGGCATTATGATTTCAAGGTCCTTCTATGGTGGATTCCTTCATCCCACAACCCAATGTCTACTCTAATGATCTCAACATCCTTCCCACAACTTTGTTGGTACATGCATGCATAGATAACACCCCCACACCTAAGAATTCACTCCCCATTACCTATCTTCTACCCCAAACTCGAAATTAAAGACTAGGGTATGGAACCTTACCTTTTGGATGAAGACCTTGTGAGTTTTCCTTGTGAATTCTCCAAGTCTTGAGCATGGATTGATGAACAATTAGTATAGAAATCCACTGATCACTCTAGACCACTTTCCTCTCTCTAAAATATCAGTTAGAATTAGCCAAAATAAACCCCAAGTTGTTTTTATACAAATGGGATCGGATGAAAATTTCCAAAACTTAAACTCCATGAAATCGGGTCTGGGGTCGCAGAACGGACGACAAAGTAGGTATGCACCTCGCAAAGGGGACCGCAAAAAGGGTCCCAAAAATTGGGCAAACTGGACAGGCTTGCAATAGATATGCGATTAGTAGATTAGTTCTGTGGTAGCATAATGGACCGCAGAACCACCTTCTGAAGGTTTCTCATGATGGTTTTGCAGTGGATTGTGCGGCCCACAAAATGGTTATGCAGCTGTATCATGGTCCTCAAAATTATCTCAAGTCCTGCTTCAGTCTACGCCCGATCTGTGGTCGCATAATGGACGGAAGAAATGCCATGGTCTACAAAATGGTTCCTTCAACACCCCAACGTGTTGTACAACCCATAAAGTCTGTACTCTCAATCACATTGCTCCACCTCGGTGCCACGAAACCCTGAATTTTAGGTGAAATTTTATATGGCCTTACATCCTCCCGTAATTAACATCATTCGTCCTCGAATGAGGGTAAAAATTCTCCATTAGCATCCAATATGACCCAAATGTTACTTCATACACTAGTAATTCCAAATTTTGACTAACTCCATAAAATTCCAGAATTTTTGGTAGTCTCCCCTATAACTGGGCCTATCCATCTATTAGAGAATCCCATAAACCAATCCTAACAACATATACAAAATCCAACGACACAACATAACACGAAACAACACCAACCGTGGCCTCATAAACAATATATTACCAAAAAGGAACACCCTTATCATCAACTGTCCAAGTGATACATAATTCATACAAGGTAAGCTCTTAACATTCGCATAGAACACAACTACCCAAATGCATAGTTATTTAAACAAATGAGGGTACTTCTTCTTCATCTATTCCTCGGCCTCCTAAGCGGCCATTCAACCTGTTTGTTTCGCCGTAGCACTTTTACGGAGGCAATCTCCTTATTTCTCAACTTTGAACTTGCCTATCAAGGATAGCAACTGGAATCTCTTCGTAAGTCAATTCTTCATTAACCTCAATAATCTCAACCGGAATAGTGAGTGCTGGGTCTCCAACTACCTTCTTCAACATAGATACATGAAATACCGGGTGCACCAACGACATCTCTAGTGGTAGCTCAAGTTTGTAAGCCACCTGACCGATCCTCTGAATGATTATGTATGATCCGACATATCTCAGATTCAATTTCCCTCTCTTACCAAACCACATTATACCCTTCATGGGAGAAACCTTCAAGAATACTCAATCATCCTCTTTGAACTCCAAATCCCTACGTTGTACATCTGAATAAGACTTCTAAAAACTCTGGCAGTTTTTAACCGATCCTTAATGACCTTAACTTTCGTCAATATAAATGTGAAGCTAAGCAGCTAGGTTTTTTGAGAGAGAGTAAGCGCGAGGGAGGGAGGGAGCAGAAGAGCTTAAATTGAGGCGCGTTGCGTTGGCATTTCTCTCTCTAACTCTCTTTCCTTATTGCTGTGCAATCCATAATATGCACGAGGTCTGGTCCTATCAACATTGCTTCCCTAATCTCGGACCACCCAATAGGAGATCCATATCTCATACCATATAATACCTCGAATAGTGCCAACTGAATGCTAGCATGATAACTGTCAAAACCCAAATCGATGGGCCGTGACGGGCACCCAGTACCTTACTCAATCGAGTACCAACGTAACATATCTTTCTTATTACATCATCATATACACGTGACATATGGGCCTATAGGACAACATGATCATTTATAAAATTCATAACATAGGCCGACAAGGCCATACAATCTTGCACGTACACGACATATGTCTAGAAGCCTCTAAGAGTACATAAATATCATAAAGGTCGAGACAGACTCCCGCCATACCAAACAATACACGTCTAAATCATACTAACCAAACACGCAACTCCGAAGCAAATGGAGTTCACCAAGATCTTCCGCTGAGCTGATAGCCTACTTGGAGGGTTCTCGACCTGTCTATCTAGACTTGCGGGCATGAAACGCAGCGTCCCCAGGCAAAAGGGACGTTAGTATGTAATAATATACCGAGTATGTAAGTCAATATACTGAAAGCTAAAACTGAACTGATAATATAATAACTACAAGTAGCTGGAAGTCAACGAAAATTTGAAGATGTGCTTACCTGTTGATACTGACTCAGCTCTCTCAATATAGTAAGTACTGAAAGCTGAAACTGAACTGATAATATAATATAATAATTGAAAGCAACTGGGGGTCAAAGATAATCTGAAGATATGCTCACCTGCTGATACTGACTCTATTTAATAAGTAAAATAGTTGTCCGGTCTCATAAGGCTCGGTATATATATATAACTGCTTTGCCGTAGTAGGCTCGCTCATAGGTGCTCGGCCATACTAGGCTCTGTATCTCGACCAACTGAGCTCGCTCATAAGCGCTCAGCCCCAGTAGGCTCAGTATATAATTTACCATCTGATCAGAGGTTGCCTAATAGGGGCCTGCCGATCGATTATAACTCGATGGTAATAAAAATACCTTTAATACTGCATATATGTAAATTCTCTACTTTCTTGACTGGAAGAAGAAAATACTCAATTGAATATGAAGTTCCGATAAGGAGAATATTATAACTTATAAAACTAGGAAAATATACGCAATTTGCGAGACTAGCAAAATATACGTAAATTCTGGGATATGAATTTTTCTCTATGCCTCGTTATCGAACTTGTGTAATTATGATGTCATTCTAAAATTAAGAAAAAGCTTAGCCTTAACATACCTATTCTAGGAATTATTCGAACAGATCTACTTTTTGCAAAATGTGGACGAAATTCACACTTGGACGAACTTGTTCTGCTTTGCTTCCATCGTTTTTGATCAAACCAGAATGAATTTAATCTAATTGTTGGATCTTGAACTCTTTGGCTAAGAGTTCTTTGGACGAAAATGGAGTGTCCTTTGGTCCTCACTTTCTTTATTCAAAATCAGAATGTAAAAGTGTTTTTTTTATCCTTTCCTCTTTCTATATAAGAATCCTTACTAGATAAGGCATTTGTAAATTAGCCTTGACACATGTAAAAGTGGTTTATGCCTAACCTTACAACTAATAAGGGGCTGCCACATATTGTTTTGGAGATAATTATAAATTTTTATTCACTTATTAGTTAACCGGGTAATGTCATGTTATCCGATAATTAACCAATTACCCGCATAATTTAAAAATTTTCCCAAATTACTTAAAATTCTATTTATTACCAAAATTCTCCATATATATTTTATATGTTATGCTACATTGGTCATATGGTACCTTGCATGGTACTAGTCCACAAATACTTGGGTATTTTAGCTTAGGCTGTATTTTACCCCAAATTGCCAAACTTGGACAAAAATTATTTTCTTTGACTTGCTCCCCCTTTCACCTTCATGAATTTACTAATCACTTGTGAAATAGCATAATCCTTATGACAAATTCAACATACAATACTTCAGGGTGCAACATCGTCGTAACTTGATACCGCAATATATTTTACTGTAGAGCATAACATCGACGTAATACTATGGGGCGTAACATTATTCCCGCCTTTGGAACATTCGTCCTCGAATGTTGACTGACGCACTTATTATTTTCATAACTTATATCTTTCGAATGTTTTAGAACTTCTCTTGCCATTTAGGTGACTGTCGTGTGAATGAGTCCAAAGTCCAGGGCATTCCCCCCTTAGGCCTCTTTTTCACACCACAACTTGTAGTCGAAATCCTTCCAATCTCGTAACTGTTACTACCTTTTATCATGTAGCCTATACAATTTTGACCTTGTAAGTGTGCCCAATCTCTGGGATTCATATATAGAGTATGATAAGATGTCCCTTTGGGCATATATGAGTATAATGAAGTTCTTCGCTCGGTACTTTGTTGAATTCACGAATATTGATCTACAATATGCCACTGATAACTTGAAAATTCTTACGTAATACTTTTCCCCTAGGGCTTACGTTACCTCAAGGAATATTTGAAGTGATTCCCATAATCGTATTTCATAGTGTCTCAATGTGATTCACCTTGTGGAAGTATTCTAATTTCGTGCCGCCAATGAAAACTTTTCTCCTTCTCTTTCAAATCATTATTCAAACGAAGGCCCAAACGTCATCCTATACCTGTAACAATTATCCCCTTATTTTATTACTAGGTCAGCATTTCATTCCTTCTAAATGTTATTAATCTTAGACTCCTTTGAGTTCACTAAACTATAGTGAGCTTTGTATAACATAGAGAAATTGTTTGCTCTTCTTGTTTTCATGGGCTTAATCCTAAAGACTTATCCATTCTTGTCACCTATTCACTTGCCTTTCCTCATCCTTACTCATGCTTCATTAAAACGTTATCGCTCTACCATAGTTTAACTTGCGACATATACATATCCATTTATAAACTTTCCTTCAATTTGCTTGCACCATAGATTTTCTTATGTTATTCTGGAACGTCAAACGAGACATCACATTGTCTCCAAATTTTCTCTATTCTCTTAACTAGATCTCTCAGTAATTAGAAACCATAGGCTGGAAGACATGCCGCTGACGATGCCGCTATCATTCCCGGTTATTGGATCCCCATGCTTATAGCCTTATATCTTAAGTATGGACTATTCACGATCTTCTGCCTTTGAGTATCTCGTATGTTGTTCACCTTTACCTCACTTACCTTAAAATCTTGCATCATATCTTCTATCTCTTTCATGACCTCCCTTCCACCTAGGTGTAATTCACGTCCATAACTTGAATCTCTATTATAATACTCGCACCTCTGGTACATACACAATCCGGTAGGAGCTTCGTACTGACTTCTTATGAGGCTGGTACTTCTTCTAACTGGCTTCCTTGTAGAGCCATTATATATTATGGTTGTTGTGTTATTTCTCTTGAACATCTGATATTAAGAGTGATTCTGTCATGTTCTCAAGCACAACTTCTATAATTTTTCTAGGTCCAATAATCAGACTCCTGATTTACTTGGGTGATGTAATTCTTTAGTTTCTTCTCCCTACTGATCAGCCTTTATATAGGCTTAAGTTATCTTCCAATCTGTGGCTCATGATATCAGTTATTACCTTAGCCTTTCATGGGCGTTATGGAATATCCATGATATAATCTTCTAACAATTCAATCATTTGTCTATGCCTTGGGCTCAATTATTTCTTTTAACTTATATCAGAGTTTTCTATGGTTGTATGATTATCAACAAATATGCAGCCTGGATAATGCTCCAAATTCTTGAGTGTATCCATAACGTACTAACTCTGGATCATTGATCGAATAATTCCTTTCGTTCCATCTCAACTTTCTTTAAACGTGTGCAATTACTTTACCTGGTCTTTCTGCCCCTTGTTGTGCCCATACTTAGTTATCTTAGTGCCCACACTTGCCAGAGTTCTCATACAACTCATATGATCTTGAATATTACTTTTAATTCTTACTTCCCGTTCATTAGCCACGGTAGGTGCCATTTTCCTTTGGAATGCTTACAATGTTGTTGCGAGATTGTTGTTACACGACCATTTCCTCTTTAGGTTGTTGTGCTTAGGTTGAAAATTTCTTTCTTATATCCTTAGCTAGTCTTTATTTGTAGTACTTAGGGAGAACCCTTACCTCTTGTAAAGCTGTGAGCTTATTACAGACCTTTTTGATGTCCTTACTTGCCTGTAATCATCCGTAGTTGCTTACCTCCATGCCCTTGTGCTTGTATGGTTGCTTTTGAACTGATATTTTGACTACCTTCCTAGTGGTACTTTCTTTTATCCCGGTAACACTTGTCGCACCTCCTTTTTACATACCCGAGAGGGTGCGTAGGGAGTTTTCTCCAATTAAAGGACAGTCGAAAAGGGATTTGTTTGTTTGTTTCAGAGTCACCACCTGGGAATTTTAAGGCATCCCAAGTCACCGGTTTTAATCCCTGAATCGAGGAGAATATGACTCTGTCTATTTAACAGTCTGCGCACCAGAAATCTGGATAAGGAATTCTGTTAACCCGGGAGAAGGTGTTAGGCATTCCCGAGTTCCGTGGTTCCAGCACGGTCGCTCAACTGTTATATTCGGCTTGATTATTTTGATTTGTAAAATACATTTTTATTGCATGATTTTATTGTTACCGCTTCTATTTAGATTTAAAGACCCTTCTTTGAATCGAATCACGCGTACGTGTATCCGTTTTATATATTATATATATTTTAACGTGAAAAATCGTGTCACGCGTACGTATACACAATGATATTGATAATATAATAATTATTATTTTTTTTCGAAATTTTTTATTATAAAAAAAAGACTAGTTCGAAATTGTGCTTAAAATAAAATTAAGAACGTTCGTCGCTCTTGTATAATTAAATATTGAACCGCACATCTCGAGTTATATGAAATTAATATTGATATTCTCCGAAGATCCCCCTTTTTATTAAATGTTCGTTCGAAGTTGCGCGAACGCATAATCCGAATTGCTTTTAGAAATATAATCAGGTTACGCGAACGCATCCCTAATCACGCAAAATATTCTTAATAGTAGTATAGATTTTCCATAAATTGTTGAATGTTGACCGCAAATTATATTTTTTGCGTAAGAATTATATTTCTCCAAGCCATTCAAATTTAAAAGGGTAAAAATAAACGTGAGATTAATAATACCATTTTTCCGTAAATACAATATATGCATACCCAAAAAGTGAATTGCATATAAAACTAGGAAAAAGAATTAATTTGATAAACAAACTAATAGTTTTCGAAGAAATTATATCTCCTTCTCATCTACTTGTTTTTAGTCCAAAGTTATAATTATTCGGTTAATTTTTTATTACGAAGATTGAGTTTGAGATAAATAAACCAATTCTTATTCTCTGCCTATGCGAATATTTGCAAACACTAACTCTATATTTTGTAAAAAAAAATCATCGACATTATTTCATACATTAAAAGAAATGAGTTGATTTAACTACGCCATTTGTTATTAATAAAGAGAATTAATCTACCAATTGATTTAATAAGACGACATCATCTAGCCTTAAACAAAATTGGATATTTGACAAAATAAGCTAGTAATGTAATTTATGGGTATTTCCGTACTATTCTTTACTTAGCTAACAATATCACAAGATTTAATTAATGGCCAATTTTCTGCAATGTTCCCTATCAATTCAAACAGTAAATATCATCACTAGTCCTCAAAACATATAAGATTATCGTGGAATTTACTACTCCAAAAGGTTAATTAGTTAACAGTTTATCATGTCAAGTATAATACTATACTAACCAATTAAAACAAAACTGAAACTTAAACTAATAAAATTTAAATGAGTAGAAGACATCCTTATAACCAAACTTCATTTACTTGCCATGTTGAAGCTTTTCATGACATGAATTTACAGATATGTACCTGATATTGGAAGCAAAAGAAAATGATGATGAGAATCAGCAGCAATAATAACAGTACAATAGCAACAACTGCCCAGCAACAGTAACAACCCAGTAACAGACCGGTGGAGTAGTAATCCCAAAAACAAAAGCTTTAAGCTTTAAATGAAACAACAACCATTAATACTAATTTCAAACAAAGAAAGAAAGCAGTAGATTTTTTTTTAGTTTTATTTTTATTTTGAAAGCTTAAATATTTTTCGGAATTTTTCTCTCTTCTATTCTCTGTCCGTTTTTTTCTCTCTATCTGTCTGTGTATTTTTTCGTATCTCTCTCTATTTCTTCTCCTGTCTTGTGTTCAAGACTTCTTCTTATAACCCATCCCATAAACCTTTCAATTAATTAAAATCCATATTTTTTCTCTACCCAACCCATTATCTTTACACTCATCCCCATTACATTAAATAAACATATCACACCACCCCATTATATTTTGTCCCCCATGCTTCATTTAAAATAATGCAAGATTCCCCCTTTAAATTAAATCTTGTCCCCCCTTTATATTAAATAATCATATCACAACCCACCCCATTTTATTTTGTCCCCCATGCTTCAAATAAACAATTACAAAATGTACAATTCCTAAACTACCCCTCACTACCTTACTGAAATTACCAAACTACCCCTGAACGTACTACAAATTACCAAACTACCCATCAGCTATAACACATCATTTAATCAAACATAACCAAAATATAGACAATATGATCAATTTCTAACAATGTTCAAACAACAATATGAACACGGATGAACATCATAACAACAATATCACATGAACACGATTTTAACAACATTTCAACAACAATATCACATGAACACGATTTTAACAACATTTCAACAACAAATCACATGAACACAAATTGAACAACAAAGAACAACTAAAATTTGATTGAACAATATTTTAGCAACAAACAATTCTATTTTCGGATTCAACAACAACAACAAACAAAGTATGAAGATTTCTAAATTCAAATATATTGAACTTAAAATCAACTCTAACAATATTACAACCAACAATTCCTATATTAAACTTAAACGACAAGATTATGAGACAAATTCAAGAAATAATCATAAATGATAAACAAGAAATCAAACTATACAAATTTCGGATTCAAGAACAATCAAACAAAATATGAACATGAATTAAATCTATTTTAAACAACAAACATGATGGATTTAAACGATTAAACCAACATATTTCTCTAACACAACTAAATTCTTTAAACAAATAACAAGATCGACGAAGAAACAATTATGAACTTAAACTTGAACTTAACAATATTAACAATTTCTAACAATACATAAACACATGAAACAAAATGGAAGAAATAGTTAATTAAATTTCAATTTGAATCTAACAAACATTTAAACTAACAAATTTTTACCTTTTTTACAAAATAAATAAAATTAACATGACATAAACATGAAAAACAACTAATTAAATTTCCATTTGAAATCTGAAAATTAAATCAACAAAACACATGAACAAACAACACAAAAAATCAAATATCTAACGATTTTAGATTCGAGAAATATCAAAACGAAATACGGACAAACATAAAACTCAAAATCTACTAACCGGATCGAACGACATACGTACGGACTGTTTTGACGACCCAAACATCGAGCGAATGATGATGAACTTGGATGGAAACAATCTGTCCGGAAATGAATCTCGCACCAAGATAACTTGACGCCGAAGATGACCACGAACGGACGACCAAAGAAGGTGGTCGTTTGGCATCGTTTTAAAAACGAAAAATGGCAGCCCGTCACAAGCAGAAGGCAGCAGTAGCTCGATTAGTGAAGAAGACGAATGTGAGGCAGCATCGCGGCAGCAGCAGCTCGGAGGAAGGAGGAGAAGCAGCGGAGACGAAGGAGCTTGGTCAACGAACTATGGTGAAGCAATAGCGTTTGGTCGACGTCGAACAGCAGCAGCAGTGGGGTGTCGAGCAGCAGCAGTGTCGACGCGGACGACTCAGAGGCAGCAAGAAGAAGCAACAAACATGGCGTTATGGCCATGGCGATGGGTCGACGACGAAGACGCAGCCATGGACGAGCCTTTTGAGCTCGACATGGAGAAGATGGGCTTCTTGGTGGTGTGTGCGCTTGTGTCGAAGGAGATGAAGCTGCTGGAGCTTAGCCATGGCAGCCATGGATGTGTGTTTTAGAGTTTGGAGAAGAAAGAAGAAAAGAAGAAGAAGAATGATAGGGGGGCGGATGACTTAGGTCATTTTTAGGGTTTTTGGGTTTTCTTTTTTTGTTTTGTTTTGTGTCTTTGAAATGCAAGATAGGGGTACTGGGTCTTTTGGGTTATGGACTGGGTCGACCCAGTTCAAAATGGACTGGGTCGTAGGGAAGATTGGGCCATTTTTTGGGCCTGTGGCTTGAAATTGAAGAAGAGGCCTAATTCCGACTTTCTTTATATTTTCGCTCTCTTTTCTTCTTTTATTTTTTCTAAAACTAAATTATAAAAATACTTAAACTATTATTAAGAATTAAATTAAGTTATAAAAGCGCAAATTAACTCCCAATAACAATTAACGCACAATTAAGTATTAATTAAGCATAAAATTGTATATTTGGACATTAAATGCTAAAAATGCAAACGATGCCTATTTTTGTAATTTTTTAACTTTTGTAAAACAAATTTAATTACTAACAATTTGTAGAATTAAATCCTACATGCGAAATGCGACATATTTTTGTATATTTTTTTTTAAAATTTAGCAAATAAACACGCACAGACAAATACAAATAATTATTCAAAATATCACAAAATATCACAAAATTGCACACCAAAGAAAAATTATTTTATTTTTGAATTTTTTGGGAGTAATTCTCATATTGGGCAAAAATCACGTGCTTACAACACTCATACGGTATCTTTAGCTACCCCAACTCTTGTTTGAATATATCTCAAGTATTATAATGATATTCTTCGAGGTTGAACTCTCTATGTTGGATTCTAGTATGTTTATCACACACGATCTGATGACTCATCTGTAACCTCCTGTTTAGCCATAACTGGGATCTTCCTGACCAATTACTAACTACTCATTAGCCCATTCTCATATCAATATTCCTTGTAATCTTTCTTGGGTTATTTCCTTTGTCTTAACTTAACTTACGTCTCGCACTAGCTCCTTATTTATTAATAACAGCTCGGGCAGGAACCTTTACTTCCTCTCCTTGACCTCGTGCTTGCACAATGTTCTTGAATCATAGCATATCTGTAAGATTTGGATAAGTTCCGTCTCATTCCTCTTTCATTTACCGCATTCTTCCTTTACCATTCCATAGTCACTAGAACCACTTAATTCTGACTTAATGCCACATCATTCCATATTCCCCCCTTTAGGGGTGTACTAAGAGCTGAAGCAACGAGGATCTACCTATAGATGTTTTACCTCTTTATTTTTGGCGTCGTTTCTCAACATCAATGATACTTACTCGCCTTACGACAATCCTTTTGTACCAACGATGACAAATCCCCTTACTCACGAGGGTGACACTTAATGTAACTAGTACATACTGTCCTTTAAGCTTAACTTTGCTAACATTGCTTGCTTTAGGGAAGCGTCTTCCTGAATGACCAATCTATGAATTTCTCATGAACCTTCTTCTGTTGTCCGTCCTATTATTGCCGGAATATAATATGAAATTCTCATGATGCTGACTATTACCAAATCACTTAGTCCCTAATTCATATTTAGTTTATCTTATTCACCAGCCTATACTGATTTCTATTACTCTAGGGTCTAACTTTTCCTCTTGGTAATCACACTACAGTTGCGGACTTATTTCTCGAAATGGGGACATGATTGTATGGCCTATACTCTTTTGTTGTTCTAAGGCCTATCACCCCTTGTCTCTTCCTTCACTTGACTATAAATTTTGTAATATTGTCATCTTTTGATCTACCATTGTCATCCATGTATCACATCTTACTCATAATGCTTCATTAACTCTTTTCTTATTTCCTGCTAATATTTATGCCTATCACTTTATACTGTAAACTTGAACAAGACATTCTTTTGCTTTTAGCTTCCCTTTGCTCCCTCCCGTGTCTCTTCAAGTTGCTTAATGTTCTTGCTTTACTAGGGATGCGAGCCATACTAAGGTAATATGTATCCCTTCAAGGCTTATAGTGCATGTCTTTGTAGTACTCATATCTGGCTGCACTATTTTAAAGTGTACCATCTGGGTGTCTCACAAGGAGATCTATTAGCACATTTGCAATATCCTTTGGAAATGTCAACTGTCACAAACAATTCATCCATCATATCTTCTTATACTACTTCTATTAACCCTCATAGGGCATATCTGGAATAGGTGCGACCAATTGTATATACCTCTGTTACTATTGAATATAACTCAAAAAGCTTATATGCCTCTGCCTGAATTATAAACACTGTTAACCTTTGTTAACTGGGCGCCTCGTACCATTCTTTATCTTGCTTCTTTTGCTTGTTGAAACTTGTATTTATCTTCTTAATCTCTCATTTTCTTTCACCATAAAGGTGGATAGGCATTCTTGCCTTAAGGCTTCTTATCAAGAGGCTTACACCTTTCAGTACGCACATGATCTGCTGAAGATCTCACATTTACTCATCATAAGCATGATACAAAGTCGAGTTCCTCTAATTCAACACTTCCACATCTATATCTCTTATCAATCATCTTTCTAAACGTAGGCATTGTCTTATTACGAATAAAAATAGAAGTTCGGGACTTGAATTCTTATAAGTGAGCTCTACCACATGATCTAGAGTAAGAAAAAAGAGTGACAGTCTTAAATGCCCTATAGCCTCCTGCTTATAAGTGTGGTGCACGGTACACCCATAAACAAGACTCTACTAGACACGGCTTGTAGACTCCCTAGGATAGAACTGCTCTGATACCACTTCTATCATGACCCAAACCGATGGGCCGTGACGGGCACCCGGTACCTTACTCAACTGAGTACCAACGTAACGTATCTTACTTATTACATCATCATATATACATGACATACGGGTCTAATAAGCCAACATGATCATTTATAAATTCAAAACATAGGCCGACAAGGCCGTACAATCGTTCATGTACACGACATATGTCTACAAGCCTCTAAAAGTACATAAATGTCATAAAGGTCGGTACAGAGTCCTGCCATACCTAACAATACATGTCTAAATCATACTAACCAAACACGCAACTCCGAAGCAAACGGAGTGCACCAACATCTTCCGCTGAGCTAATAGCCTACTTGTAGGGCTCTCGACCTGTCTATCTGGACTTGCGGGCATGAAAAGCAGCATCCCCAGGCAAAAGGGATGTCAGTACGAACTAATATACCGAGTATGTAAGGCAATATACTGAAAGCTGAAACTGAACTGATAATTTGATAACTGCAAGTAGCTGGAAGTCAACAAAAATCTAAAGATGTGCTTACTTGCTGATACTGACTCAACTCTCTCAATATAGTAAGTAAAATAGTTGTTCGGCCCTATAAGGCTCGGTATATATATAACTGCTCTGCCGTAGTAGGCTCGCTCATAGGCACTCGGCCATACTAAGCTCTGTATCTCGACCAACTGGGCTCACTCATAAGCGCTCGGCCACAGTAGGCTCAGTATATATATAACTGCTCTGCCGTAGTAGAATTGATCATAGGTGCTCGGCCATACTAGGCCCTGTATCTCGACCAACTGAGCTCGCTCATAAGCACTCGGCCATAGTAGGCTCGATATATAATTTACTATCTGATCAGAGGTTGCCCAATAGGGGCCTGCCCATCGACTATAGCTCGATGGTAATGAAAATACCTTTAATACTGCATATATGTAAATTCTCTACTCTCTTGACTGGAAGAAGGAAATACTCAACTGAATATGAAGTCTTGATAAGGAGAATATTATAACTTACTAAACTAGGAAAATATACGCAATTTGCGAGACTAGCAAAATATACGTAAATTCTGGGATATGAATTTTTCTCTATGCCTCGTTATCGAACTTGTGTAATTATGATATCATGCTAAAATGAAGGAAAATCTTAGCCTTAACTTACCTGTTCCAGGAATTATTCGAACGGATCTGCTTTTTGCGAAATGTGGACGAAATTCACACTTGGACGAACATGTTCTGCTTTGCTTCCAACGTTTTTGATCAAACCAGAATAAATTTAATCTAATTATTGGATCTTGAACTCTTTGGCTAAGAGTTATTTAGATGAAAATGGAGTGTCCTTTGGTCCTTACGTTCTTTGTTCAAAATCAGAATGTAAAAGTATTTTTTTATCCTTTCCTCTTTCTATATAAGAATCCTTACTAGATAAGGCATTTGTAAATTAGCCTTGACACATGTAAAGGTGGTTTATGACTCACCTTAAAACTAAAAAGGGGCTGCCACATTTTGTTTTGGAGATAATTATAAATTTTTATCTCTTATTAGTTAACCGGATAATGTCTCATTACCCGGTAATTAACCAATTACCCACATAATTTAAAAATTACCCCAAATTACTTAAAATCCTATTTATTACTTAAATACTTCATATATACTTTATATGTTATGCTATTGTGGTCATATGGTACCTTGTGTGGTACTAGTCCACAAATACTAGGTATTTTAGCTCGGGCCGTATTTTATCCCAAAATGCCAAACTTTGACAAAAATTTATTTTCTTTGACTTGCTCCCCCTTTCACCTTCATGAATTTACTAATCACTTGTAAAAAAGCATAATCCTTATGAAAAATTTAACGTACAATACTTCAGGGTGCAATATCGTCGTAACTTGATACCGCAATATATTTTACTGCAGAGCATAACATCGACGTAATACTGCGGGGTGTAACAATAACTATTGTTGTATGCAAATTTTATGAATGGAAAATGATCATACCAGCTACCCTTGAAGTCAATAACACAAGCGCATAATATATCCTCGAGGATCTGAATGGTCCGTGCTGCCTGCCCGCCGGTCTGTGTATGAAAGGTTGTACTAAGATTCACCTGAGTACCCAAACATTACTGAAATTTTGTCCAAAAAATTAGCCATGAACGGTGCCCCCCGATCTGAGATATTAGAAACTAAAGTGCCATGTAATCTGACTATTTCTTTGATATACAATTGAGCATACTGTTCTGCTGTGTTGGTAGTCTTAACAGGTAAGAAGTGTGCTAATTTCGTGACTCGATCTACAATCACCTAAATCGAGTCGAATTTGTCAGGAGTGCGAGGTAGTCCTACAACAAAGTCCATATTGATCATCTCCCACTTAGTAGTAAATTAAGGAAAGCTCAAGCGAGGTATGTTGGTTAAATTTCTCTTATAGAATCGAATTCCATGATGTTCTTGTAAGTCTCAAGTGCGATTGGCCCATTTTCTTATTCCTCACATTCCGAGTAATTCCTAATATATCTGATTATTCCAAATAAGCATTGTGTCAGAAATTATATGCTCCAAATGTGCTACAATTGCTCCTATCACATTATGCTCTCCTTCAGGAATGTGTTCAAGTATAGTTTGTGTATTAAAATGCTATGACTTCAATTCGTGTTTCAAATGAAAATTATTATGCCAAATTGTAGAAGCAAACTCAATGCGCTTAAGAATCATGTTGCTAATATACATATTTAAAGTCTTGGTTCCAAATGCTCTTGTTGTCGATAATCTATGATGATGCTTGAAAGTGAAAGAAGTAAATATGAGATATAACATGTGGCCTTCGTGCTAAGAATGAGAATTTCACTTGTGGTTAATCGTGCCAGTGAAATGAAGAGGACGTGTACTAGACTATGAATTGAACCGTAAATCCTTTGTATAATAAATATTTTGGGAGTATCATTTAGTCACTAAAGAAGGGTAGGTTGAAATGGTCGAACCCCGAAACTACATGTGCCGGTATAGGAATGGTTGAGGGGTAAAATCCCCGTATTGATGTGATGAGATTGTTCCCCTTAAATGGGATGAGATTGATATGTTGATATAATTCCCTTTAATTGGGATGAGATGATTGCTAGCGGAAAGTGATGTCTACCCACATAACATTGTAGTGAGACGGCTTGGCCGATCAGTGTCATGACCCTAAAATCGACCCGATTGTGATGGCGCCTATCATGAAACTAGGCCAGCCAGCCGACACAAATTCCAAATCAAACTATTAATTTATAAAAGACAGTTTTAAGCTATTAATTGAGAATATCACATAATATGGGTCTAAATAACCAGTGCGGAATAAATACACAAGCCCGACATCAGGGTGTCACAAGTCACGAGCAACTACAAGATCCGTCTAAGCACAAGAAAGGCTATCATAGCCCGGAAATAAAATACTAAGAACAGTCTGAGTAAGGTAAGAAGGAGAAGTGCAGGGCTGCAAACGCCAAACAACTACCTTGCTAACTCCGAATACCAGCTAGAAGAACGATCGGCGCTCACTATCACGACTGCAACTCCTGGATCTGCATACAAGGTGCAGTGAGTAATGTGAGTGCGCCAATTCAGTAAGTAATAAAAGTAAATGAAAGCTGAGCAGTAGGAAATGGGATAATTCCACGTCATAACACTATAACAAATACAGTACATTTCCAAAATAATACAGAAATCAATTATCTCATAAAACAAACTTAGTTTCAGTAAAACCCTTTCTTTTAAAAAAATCTTTCAGTAGTTTCAAACAAGTGATGAAACAGTGAGTAAAAATGATAGAAACGTAAACAGCTCCTCGGGCAAGACATGTACCATAAACCGCCCCTTGGACAAAATATCAATAGAACCAGCCCCTGGGCTACCTCACAATCACCCGTAATCAGCCCCTCGGGCAACAACATAAATCAAAAACAGCCCCTCAGGCAACATCACATCACTCACACTAGGTACCCACGCTCATTGGGGTGTTCAGACTCCGGAGGGGCTCCTACAGCCCAAGCGCTATCACAAGCCATCTTGTGGCATAATAAATCAGGACCTCAGCCTCTCATATATCACAAAGCAGTAAAAACATGCTACGACGCGTTGCCCGATCCCCTGATATCCTCACAACACAGGACCTCGGCCTCACTCAGTTAGAAATCTCTCAAGCCACTCGGGCTAACAGTAAAACAAGGTGCTCAACACAAAATATCGTTTATAGTATCAAAACGGAGTAAATAAAATCGAGTTATGAAATCGGTAAATAGCATGACTGAGTGTATATATTAAACCAAACAGTGAGGAAATAGTAGTAAAAAGTCCCTAAGGGTCTAAACAGTTGGCACAAGGCCCAAATATGACATCCAACCCAAAATATAGTAATAACTTTCAGAACACAATAGTATCAAATAGTTTTCAATCAAATACTCGACTTAATAGTCGAACGGGGCGGATCAAGTCACAATTCCCAACAGTGCATGTCCCCACACTCGTCATCTAGCGTGCGCGTCATCTCAAAGTAGTGAAACGATGTGAAATTCGGGGTTTCATACCCTCAGGACAATATTTATAATCATTACTTAGCTTAAAACGGACAAAACTCTAGCCCACGATACCTTTGCCTCTTGACTCGGCCTTCAAAGGCTCCAAATCAAACCAAAAATCAATATTACATCATTAATACACGCTAAAGGAACAAAGGCCAAGCGAAAATAATCAAATTAACTCAAAAATCTCTAAATTGGCCAAACCCCACCTAGGCCCACATCTCGAAATTCGATAAAAATTACATCACTAGAATCCTTATCCTTCCACGAGTCTATACATACCAAAAATATCAAAATCGGACCTCAAATGGCCCCTCAAATCCCCACTCAAAACTCTCCAAAAACACAAGCCCTAGCCTTCAATTTCACTCTAAGTTCCCCACTAATTTTTTGATTTAGTAGTGGATAAATCATCACAAACACCAAATACAAAGCCCAAGCAACTTACCTCACTGAAATCCTTCAATTACTCATTGAATTCCCGGCTTGGAGCTCCAAAATCGCACAAAAATGGTGAAAAATGACTGAAAATCACGAAGTGAGGCTTTTATAGTTTCTGTCCCAGGGATTCCGCACCTGCAGTCCCATAAGCGCACCTGCGCTTCCGCTTCTGCGGATTTCACTTAAGACACCAGCTTCCGCACCTGCGCCCCAGGCCTCGCACATGCGGGTTCATAGGTGCGGTTAATCCTTCCGCTCCTGTGACAATCTCTGCTCCTGCATTTTCTCTACGCACCTGTGGTCCCCAATCCGCAGGTGCGGAAACAACAGAAGCAGTAAAATCTGCAACTCCAACTCAACTCTAAACCTTCCGTCAACCACCCAAATCCATCCCGAGGCCCTCGGGACCTCAACCAAACATGCCAACAAGTCACACATCACCATTCAAACTTGTTCCAAACCTCGGAATACTCAAAAAAATCTCAAGACATCAAATCACCCTCGGATTCAAGCCTACGGATTCCAAAACTTCTAATTCCGCAAATGACGTAAAAACCTATCAAACCTCATCCAAATGACCTGAAATTTTGTACACACGTCACAAATGACACAAGGTACCTAATCAAATTTCTGGAATTCCAACCCGACCTCTATATCAAGATTTTCATTGCCGACTGGAAAACGCCAATTTTTCAATTTTACCAATTCAAGCCTAAATCTACCATGGACCTCCAAAATACATTCCGATCACGCTCTTAAGTCCCAATTCACCTAAAGAATCTATCTGAATCATAAAAACCTAATTCCGAGATTATTTACCCACAAGTGAACTTCCGATTGACTTTACCAACTAGATAACCAACTTAAGAGACTAAGTGTCTCATTCCACTCTAATACCACTCCAAACACAACATCACCAACACGATATGATCAAATACAGCTGAATATCACACCGGGAAGCGAAAATGGGGATTTGTCTGCAACTCATGAAATGACCGTCTGGGTCATTACAATCAGGCTAAGATCTGACGCCATGTCATATACACGGTGGTGTTGTGATTGGATGTCTTTGGGTGAGATGGCTTAGCCGATCGGGTCGTGATCAAAATTCGTGCTAACAATACGGTGGTATATCGGTACTAAAGATATCCCAACCTAAAATATTGAAATTCCCTGAAAACTTATCTTGCTCCTAAATTGATGCTTTTATATTGTTGAGGCTTTCATTGATCCTATGTTGTTACTCCTTGTACTGTTACTCGATTCTTCGAGAGGGTGTTTAGTGCTACATACTAGTATTATTCCATATGTACTAACGTCCCTTTTGCCGTGGGCATTGCATCTTTAATGGATGCATGTAGTTCCATAGCAGGCGGCATCGATCAGTGATAGCGGTACACCCTCTTCTTAGCTGACTTGGTGAGCCCCACTTCATATCGGGGTCTAGCATTTTATGTTATTTATGTATAGAGTTTTGAGGTATTACCGGGGTCTTATTGTCCGCACCATCACATTACTCTTTTGTATCTTGGTTTTGGAAAGTCAAACTAAAAATGTTGTATTTGTATTACATATTACACTTCAAGCTATGAATGTATAATGTATTTTTGGAAATTATAGTAACTAATGGTAATGGAATTGGTGTTGTTCATGAAATTCTATTATTATTTAATTAGTGAAATACATCTTCACTCTATTTATGGGTATGGTCGGGTAGAAAGCATTTAGCAGGCTTGTTTGACCGTGTTATCTCGGTTGAGTGTTGGTCACTCTCTTCGAGGTCGGGACGTGATAATATCCCTCTTGAAAGTACAATAAAAGCCGATACTCTTGTAAATGACATAAGATTGTTTGTGTAATACCTATGTAAATTGAGACTCCGCATCAGAAAAACAAAGGATAAGTTTATCATCTTTCATTTTTCAAGAATTTCAACATCAATTCTTCCCATAAACTAACTATTGTATTATTATACTTATATCTTAAAATTTAAAATCGCTTAAATACATTGACTTATCCATATAACACGTCAATGTTCATTTTTCATGAAAATTAACTAAATAATTGAATAAAATATCTTATTTATAATTAATTCAAAATATCTTACCATGAGATTATTTTGACATTATCTTCTTTTTTCTCTTTTAATGTTAAACGTATTCAACCTTTATCTTATCAAACTTTAGATAATAATAATAATAATAATAATAATAATAATAATAATAATAATAATAATAATAATAATAATAATAATAATAATACATTTTTAGGGTTATAGTCACACCATTCCCTTTTTTCAAGTTTTGTATTGTAATATGTAAATACTGCAGTTTCGGACAACTTAACAATGAAAAAGTTACAATCTAAACGACAATATTACGAAGATCAATAAGAGTTCGAAATATGCAAGAAACTATTTATTATTTTTCTTTTAATTTGTTATAATTAAATTTTTTGATACTAAATGACACGCATTTCTTTTTCAAATTAAGAATTGTAATATTTTTCATATGCGAATTCTTTAGTTTCTGAGAACCAAATATGAAAAATTTACCATTTGAACTACAACATTATGAGGGCAAATAAGAGTTCGAAATATGCAAGTACCCAGTGTTTTTAAAAGTGTTTTTCGGGCGAGCTTTGGGGCGAAGCGTCCAAAAATACCCTGAGGCATAAATATCGTGGGACATAAGACTCAATCTTTCAGACGTTCGCCTGGGCGTAAGCCTTAATATTGTGGGTGTTCATTTGGGATGTAAAGAGAGGCGGATCCAGGACTTTAAGTTTATGGGTTCTTGTCGCAATTTCAAATTAATATACAATAATAATTGGGTTCACTAATAGATATTTAATAAATTTTTTAATAAAAATATAGGGTCTATGCAAAAGTTACTGGGTTCCCGGGAACCCGTATACTACACGCTAGATCCGCCCCTGGATGTAAACCCCGAGATCCTTTCCAAATTTGAAACAAAATTGCTTTATCAATCTTTTTTGAAAAAAGTTAAATATCCAAATTTTAACTTATAGTAAATTCTCAAACTAAGAAATTTCAAAAAAACAAAAAGTTTTTTCTAATTGTTTATCTTAATTTCATAATCTTTATTTCTCTTTGCTGATTACAGAGTAACCTATACACTTTAGATCTTTGTGTACAAAGTGTAAATTAAAAAGCAAAGAGTTTTGTCCCCAATTCTCACCATATTTCCATGCTCATATTTATCTTCTTTATGCTTTATTTTCTTCAAGATTTTTTTTAGCATTCTTCAATTTATCTTTTTCAAGATAGCTTTTAGTTTTAGAATTCTTTTGGTATCGCTCGAATGAAGTTTATGTTTTGAAGACTCTAGTCTAGTTATTTGTATTATAATGACTATTAATTTGTTATTGTTATAAATAGAATTTTATTTATGGTGAATGTCTATATTTAGAGAGATTCTAGGGTTCATACTTGGTGGCTAAGTCAGCCTCTCCCTATAAATAGAGGGTTCTATTCCATTGTAATTTATCCCATACCAATAAGAATTCTCTTCTCCCTACTTTTCTCTGCAATACTCTTCTTCTTCTTTTATTATTTCATAACACGTTATCAGCACGAGACTCTAACCAATTGAGTAGAAGCTTTGGGATTGAGCATAATGATTGTTAATTATTCTATGAACTTCCTTCATGATTAAGTTCTGGATTTAAGGTAAGTATTTTACTTTTCTCTTTCAAATTCTTGACATTCTATAATTTGATTTTAAATACAAACAAAGACGATAAATTTTGATTGCAACTCTAATGGAGTTTGAAAGATATTATAACCACCCAAAGTGGTAAAATTTCTATACCTTGCCATGATCAAATTCATGTATGATTGTGGGCAAAGAATTGAAAACCCGTCCCATTGAATTAGCTCCATTCCCATTCCCTTTAGAGAATGTGATAGCAGTATGTGATAAGTCTGAAAGAAGACAAAAATTATTACTATGAATGTATCAACGGATGTGGACGTGACAATAGACGAAATTATAATCGTCATCATTGTAGTAATGAGAACAATAAGGATTCTCAAAATAATCATTCACTTTGTGAAAGTAATATTTGTCATCGATTTGACATGAGATTTTGTAAAGCACATATAGATGATTATGGTTCATTCATGATGTGAATATGACAACATCTAATTTATGAATACATATTCATTATTGGAAGAATATGAACATGCTAGTGGTAGTGAATATACCACACTCACCTCTAGAAGGAGGTTTGAGATGATATAAGAAAATAATGACATTGTTATGGCATGAATGGTCATTGGTCACGTACCTATTGCACACCAAAATATTTTGGTAATGCGATTATTAAAGAATAACATTAATGCAAGAAACATATCTTGCATATAATTTTGACCATAACCATAATGGTATAACTTTCTCTTTAAAAGAGATATTCATCATATTGATGTTGATGAATATGTGGCAGTACAAAATTAATTGAGAAATCTGCAAAAGCCAATTATACTATTTTGGAGAAACACAATTGATTACCAATAAGGTATTGTATTGTAGTAAGTCTCAAAGAAACTTATTCAGTTTCCAAAGTACACGCGAAAGCAGTTGATTATATTGAGGCTATAAATAAAGGAAAGATTTAATATCTTCTATTACTACAACTTGTAGCGGGGTAATATGTATGTGAAAAGTTACCTGCTTTATTCTTCAGTTTGTACTATATAAATAAAAGAATGCCACAATAAAGTAGAACTTTATTAATATAAAACTCATATCATAATAAACTTGGAGTTTATTGATATCCAGTTGGCATAGCTGGTTTAGTCATATCAATTTAAGTATGATATGCAAAAATAAAAGAGAATTCAAATGAGTAAACATTAAAGAACTAGAAAGTTCTTTACGAATTCTCCTAGGTTGCTTGTTCTCATTAATTAGTAGACCAACTAAAATTGGGATTGAATCCCATAAACGCTGGAAATATCAAAAGTGAATATGGGCCCATTCACTTGCCATGTATACACATAAGATGCATCTATGAGATGGTTACATGTGCGATTATTATTAACCCGCAATATGATATTTTGCGAGGTAACTTGCTTAATAATTTAATTTCGAGTATAATTTCCAGATTTTCTACTCAAGAAAGTTTATCTTGATAAGTTGGTTTACATCACAGTTGGTTTAGCAAAATAATTTATTGAGTGCCTCCACTTAATAACTAAACTATTGCTTATGAGAACAAAGTTATATATATCAATTTGATATATGTTATATACGAAAGTATATTACATTCTCCCCTCACAAATGGTTCAGGGCCAGGAACCAAATAATTCCATCTTATTATTATTGATGTGCAGTATATATTGATTAACACCATAACGCACAAAGATGAGTTCTCAAAGTTGAGGAAACAAGTTAGTTTTTCTAACATGAGGGGGAGACAAGATACAACAGTTGAGAAAAAAGTTACATGGAATGAATTATTATTTATACATATAGATTCTCGAATAGGATAATATGAACCTGAAGTTCATAAAAGGATAATTCATTTGCAATATATTGCAAAGCATGCCAGACGTATTTGCTGGTCCAAAGAAAGTAACTATATTCTCATTACAAATGCTCATATTAAGTCCTAGAAGGACAAAGTCTATGGTACGCTTAAACCATATAGACAAATCGGTTTCAAATAAACTTCTTGATAAAGAAGATGAGCAAATGATCAAAGTGATCATAATAAAGAGGCAAGTGATCTAGAAGATCACAAGACATAACACTTCATAAAATCTCATGAGAGATTCAGGTACCTGAATATATGAATGAAGAGATCTCTATGTTATGTCTTTATGAAAAATTATTGGAACCGATATAAAATGTTCGTCGACGACATCTATCATAGCGCTAAGTATAGATGGGGATCTTAAGGCTGTCGAGACAGATACAAAAATATTGGCCAAATGGAAGAGACACAATTCAAATAGAATTGGTTTAATATGAAAGACATGTAGTTTTGGACATGTAGTTCAAATACTTGAAAGTATAAAGTCAATGGTATGTGCAATTAATTTTCGATATCTTATATGTCTAGCATGACATAAAAACTTGATATGCATCTAAAGTCTGTTATATAGCTTATATGACTTAACTTATATGACAATCCATGAAGGATTTAAGTTGCTTGAAGCATTTACAATTCTTGATCTTGAGGTACTACTTCCTCAGTGCAATTTGTGCACAAATGTATCTTGCTATAACTATAAGCATGATAATATGATAGCAAGAGTTTTCACCTCTATGTGAAGATATTGAACTGACGATTCTAACAAGATCATATGAAGACAATACATCTTAGCTTCTACCAAAGATCTTTTGAAGATGGTGCACAAGATTGGAATGCAAATGCTTAAAGATGTGAATTGATGCTCTCATCAGGGAGAGTTAATGCGCGTTGCACTCTTTTTCCCTTACAAGGTTTTGTCCCACTGGATTTTCCTTGCAAGGTTTTTAACGAGAAAACCAAAAGGCGTATTATTAGATATGTGTACTCTTTTTTCTTCTCTAGAATTTTTTTCCCGCTGGGTTTTATTTAGTTAAGGTTTTAACGAGGCATATTATCTGTTGAATAGACATCAAGGGGGAGTGTTATAAATAGAATTTTATTTATGGTGAATGTCTATATTTAGAGAGATTCTAGGGTTCATACTTGGTGGCTAGGTCAGTCTCCCCCTATAAATAAAAGGTTCTATTTCATTGTAATTTATCCCATACCAATAAGAATTCTCCTCTCCCTACTTTTCTCTGCAATACTCTTCTTCTTCTTTTAGTGTTTCATAACAGTTATCTAATTTTAGGTTTTAAAATAATAACTGTGTTATTGTCATTTTTATCTTTGTACTATTAGGATAGAGTATCATATTTACAACTCTAATTATGTTTTATCATAATTATGGTATTGGTGTAATGCATCTTTACGTCATTCAATTTTTCAAGATTTTTAATGATTCATGCACATGTTAGCATGTTAATAATAGATACATATATACATTTTCCTACTAAATTTTTATTTTTTATAATTTTAATGTATTTTTTAATTTATATATTTATTTAATAGTTTATAAAATTCTAAATATTAAATACCCTTAGGGCTTAGGCCCATGCTCTACCTCACCTTATGCCCATGCCTTTTAAAAACACTACAAGTACCTAATTATGATTTTTCATTTTAATTTGATAAAATTGAATTCAGTGTTACAACAACAACAACACGCATGAAGAACTATTAAAAGACTTTAATAAGATATTGTTGCCTAATTGTTAATATATAGTTGTGGAGAGCTTTATTTTTCGACAGTTAATAAGTATTTATTTTCTTAATTTTCGAATGACAACTATCATAGTAAGAATTTGTTTTAAAAAGGAATACCAAAAAATTAATAAGTAAAATATTCATCAATTGAACCGGTCAAAGATATGTGGAATTATACTAAGACTCACTATATACTATCATGGGTGTTCGCCTAGCAAAATAAGAAAAATAAGAGACGGTGGAACTCTAACAATCAAGTACACGAAGAGAGACAAAGTAAGAAAATATAATAATCACTCTATTTGAAGTGAAGAAGAAAAAGAAAATACATGTTATTGGAAAAAGAATTAACTGGACTTAAAAGGAGGATAAAAGTGTTTTACCCCAAAATCGGGTAACAATTAAATTTGTTTGCAGTTTAAAGGATACGTGAGTTAATTTAACACAAATAATTAAGAGCAATTGATAAATGAATTAAGGATGAAATAAACAATCAAACCACTCGCAATGTTAAGATCAAGCCTGTTCTTAGATTGAACAGTGACCTCGTCTTCGATTGGACCTCGGTCGAGCCCAATCGCGAATAAAGAACATAAGAAAAAAAATAATGCTTTTAACAGTAGCTAGAGAACAAAGTAAACTTTTATTGCCTTGGATTGTGTGATACAATACGTCAGACTAAAGAAAAACTTCTCTTTTATATGGTAGGACAGTTTCAGTCCTAGTTTAAGTCTAAAAAAAAGTAAAAATCTTCCTTTCCCGGTAATTGTTGATCTATAATTGACATCGAACGAGATTTTCGCCGTGATATCCGATTGAGGGAGAGTATTACGGCCCTCTATCCGCCGTGCATAACTGTTCACCGTGTCTCCCGAGATCTAGAACTTTTACTCGGTTTCGGGCACGTTATTTTACCGTGTTCGATGTCGGATATATTGTTCACCCTTCCCGAATCTCGATATGATGGATCTCTGGTTCCGATTACAGTCTCGTGGACCGTGTTCCCCCTTTGTTCTTTCATTGGGGAATCAGGGTAGACATTGCCCTCGATTTACCCGTACATACATAGTCCCCTCGTTTTCCAAAGGATAGATTTATTGAAGCGATGGGAAGCGAAAAGTGAAACCTAATTCCTTCCTCATACATTATGGTAGCTAGAGAACAAAGTAAACTTTTACTGCCTTGGATTACGTGTCACAATGTGTTAGACTAAAGAAAAACTTTCCCTTTATATAGTAGGAGAGTTTCAGTCCTAGTATAAGTCTAAAAAGTTAAAAATCTTCTTTTCTAGTAATTATTGATTCATAATTGACATCGAGCGAGATTTTCGTCATGATATCCGGTTGAAGGCGAGTATTACGGCCCTCTATTCCCCGTGCATAACCGTTCATCGTGTCTCTCGAGGTCTAGAATTTATACTTGCTCTAGGGTGCATTGTTGTATCGTGTCTGATGTCGGATATATCGTTCACCCTTCCCGGATCTCGGTACGATGGGTCTCTAGCTCCGATTACAATCTCACGGATCGTGCTCCCCCTTCGTTCTTTTATCGGGGAATCGGGGTAGACGTTGCCCCCGATTTTTGCATACACAGATAGCTCCCTCGTTGTTTGGAGGGTAGATTTATCGAAGCGACAGGAAGCAAAAAGTGAACTCCGGTTCCTTCCTCCATACGTTATGATCGAGTCGTTGGGTCAACGAAACGTTCCATCAGCCGCGTCGTTCTGATTTCGAACACATGTCAATCATGGATTGGCTGTCCTCGAATGCGGAACGTTGCACATTAATTGTTCTCCCCCATAAAAACTATGACCCCTTTTCACTTCTCCATTTTTCGATTCCTGAAGTCTTCGACTTACCCTCAAATTCTCTACTTACATTGAACTACTTCAAATCCTCATACATTGCCCTTTAGACCTTCATATCTTCATCCTCAATCTTCATATATTCTCTTGAATCTTCAATTCTGACCTTTATATCTTCGTCCCATCTTCAAATCTTCATATCTTTCTTCAAACCTTCATATTTTTTCTTCAAACCTTCATATTTCCCAGATCCCGATAGAAAAACTTCCAAATCCATGCCTCAGCAAACCATCCCCTCATCTTCCAACTCGCACAATTGTCGAGGTGACCATTCCTGAGGTAGCCCAGGAGACTCCCTTGAAGAGTTTCGTATTTATGGGCTGCTCCATCGGGAACGAATTCAATGTCGTGAAGGCCTCCAGTCAACATGACCGGGGTGAGGGAGCATGGAGGTATATATGCTCCATTACTAAGTGTTGATACCCAATTTTTCCTGTATATTTTATATATGCAAAATACTTTCAAAATATCATATGTATGCATATATAGGTATATCCAAATGTTTTAATATTTTTTCTAATTTTAAAAGATTTTTAAATTGATTTATTACCCTATTTTAGCAATACAAAAACTAATAATTATTCCCAAAATTATCATTTTGGTGAATAACTTATTTTATTCTTATATTTATACCAAAATATAGCTAAGGTAATTTTTGCACATTTTTGTAAATTTATTTAGTATTTTAAAAGTTAAATTGCATTTAATTGTAATTTTAGCCTATTTTAAGATTTAATTGCGCTTATAATTATAAATTGGTTCCAATATTTTTAATATAATATCTATATATTATTAATTAATTTAGTACCTTTAATTTATTTTCAGAAATCATGTTACTAGTTTTTATAAAATAAAAAGGGAAAAACTGGCTATTTAAAATATAGCCCCATTTTGTTTGAATTATAGCCCAAATTGATCCCCCAAATAACCCAATTTCAAATCCCAAATTACCCAGCCAAATTTCAATTTAACCCGACCCCTGACCCGCTTATCCGATCTGCCCGACCCTCTCTTTAATCCAGGACGTTGATCATTTTGATCAACGACCACGATCATTCCTTACCTTTTTAATTCCCCAATGACTACCCTAATCCCCTCATTCTCTTCTATCAGCCGCCTCTGAAATCCCTCTCATCTCAAACTCTCTCGAAACCCTAGCCTCTCTCACCGTCTTCTACCTCAAGCTCACCGGAATCCATAGCCTCTCAAGCCATGGATGGCCTAAACTCATCTCCCTCTGCTCTCAAACACTTGGTATTCGAAGGTCCTAGGTCTGACCTCGAAGGTGTCCGTTCAGATCTCTACAGATACAAGGTTCTATGGCCCTTGCCGGTTTTGCTCCGGCATATAATGATGTTTTGAGCATAGTTCTAACCTCTCCGACTCAGATCGAACCTTTTCAAAGCCTTTCTCGTTTTAGGGTTCCTCTGAAATACTAAGCTATTCGAGGTTTTCTCTGATTTTTTTTCTTAGATCTGTTCTATATCTGTGCTCTACTTCAGTTTTTAAATGTTTTCCCCAATTTTTCTTTCAAAAAGAAAATTACTTCTTTCCGATTTAGGGTTTCTGAAAAAGCTTAAAATGTTTCTCCGACTCTTCTTTTCCTTTCTTTGTGTGTATTTGTCATGCATGTGCTTCTACTGCTTTCTTATGCTATACATGTTCTTCTGTGCTTTGTTTTTCTACTATATTTTGTACCATGCTCGCATGTTTATCTTGTTGTGTTTTCCTATATGATCTTTTGCTATGCTTTTCCGGTATTTTTGTGTTCTTCTACTGTATGTATTTCCTACTAAGTTCTTAATTTTTTCTTGCCTTCTATTGAACTTTGTCTGAGTTCTTTTAAAAGACCTCTTTAAACACGTTTCTTCTACGGTTTTCTTAAGTGTTATACCATCTCTTTTATCTTCTGAACCTTGGCTAAGTTCCTTCTGAAAAGTACTTTCTTCTGCTATATCTCCTATTGTGTTCTTAAGTGTTATTGCTTTCTCTTCTACTGAACTCTGTTTAAGTCCCTTCTAGTTTTCTTAAACACGTTTCTTTTACTGTCGTGACTATTCTCTCATTATGCTCCTACACTCTGTCTGCTTTGAATGTTATTTGTATTTGCTTGTCTTCTCATGAGATTCTGAAAAGAAATCTCTGAGCCTGTTGCCTCCTCATCTCTATATTTGACTCGAGTCGGAAACCCTAGAATTTGGGGGTTTCCTCCAAGTTTGATCATATGATCAAACTAGGGTTCTGTTTGAGGACCCTTGACTCTTTCAGACTTATTTCTGGATCTATGAACTAAGTGTGAACTTCTTTTGTTTGCACACAATTCTGATTCTCCTACACTAGACTCTTCTATTGAATAGCATGACAAATTTCTTCATGTTTAACGTGTATGTGTGCTTTTATATATGAGGAATCTTTCTTCAAAATGGTTTTCCAACTTGTGATTGACTAAGAATTACTTTTAATAAGTTTAATTGATTGATACTGATTTTCCTTAAGTCGAAATCCTTCCCATCTTTCTGACCTGGTTCATTCATACGAAATCCTCAATTTCTGATTTACTAGCTGTTAATTGATTTCCTTTCCTTATTTGCACAAACCATGTACTATCAAGACTTTATCCTTAAATAAACCTCTATGTATTTACCCCTCTTGTACTGCTCTAGAAAAGTGTTTGATTGACCCCCTTCCTTAATTATTTTGCCCGTTTGAAATCAGAATCCCTTAATTAAAGGGAGACCTTGTGTTATTGATTTACAAACTATTTTCTTACCTATTTCTACTTGCTTTCTGCATTATAAAAGGGCACGACCCTTCTGCACTTTAGGACACCTTCAATTCAATACTTATACACTTCAGACTTCACAATTCTCTTCTAAACTCATAACATTCTAATTGCTCGTTTGCACTTTGGCTTTACAAGACTACTGCTTTCTCTTTGTTTTTTTTTCTCTGAAACTGGTATGTCCTAATTTTAGTTTCAGCATTACCCCAATGTGTTTACTTAAAGTTTTTATATCCATGGCTACCTTACTGCTTATGTAGAGTTCAATATTTAACTTAATATGCCTATGTTCTACTGCCTGTTTCTACTGTGAATCTTTGTTCCCTACCCCATTACCCCTATGTGTTTGTAAGTGGTGACTTAGGGCATGGCAACATGAGTTGTTGCCCATGACTTGAGTTCTGAACCAGTGAGGTCCTAACCTCTAACAGGCTGGAGGGTGTGCCAGCATATCCCATTGCTGAGTATGCCCATCAGCCTACTTCTCTTGTGTTCTTGCAAATTCCCTACTCCTCTATACCCCTATATGCACTGATTTTTAAGCTATTCCCCCTTTCCTCTTTCAGAATTTCACTTCTGCATTTGCACTCTCTCCTAGCTTCTAGGTTCTGCCCCTCTCTTGTGAGCCCTGCCTTGGGACCTTGAGTTCCCTCTAAACTTGGACACTTAAGGGCTGGCCCTTCCACACAGCACTATGTTCTTAATCTGGTAACATTTGGGTGTGAGCACTGCCCGGAGTCCATATGAGGCTCTTAAGGAACTTTGACACATCCAAAGATGATAGAAAGGCTTTGGATCATGATCTTTAGAGTTGGTTCATCTCATATTTCGGACATGGAGTCTGAATTAGGCTCCCCTTGGTTATACTTTTAATTTTGCTTTTCTTATTTCATTCCGGGCTGTAATAACTTGTAATAACTATTAGGGATGGCTAGTGAAAAGTCAGGGAATCATGCATGCAAAAGGGTAGATATCATGTTCATAGGGAATTATTATATTTCTGTACTTCTGCATTTCATATAGATACTATGTCTATAGGTTTCTGCACTTCTGCATTATATGGAGACCATGTCTATAGCTTTCTGTATTTCTGTATTATATAGAGACCATGTCCATAAGTCATTTATGAAATTCTGCATATCATATAGATAATATGCCTATAGGAATTCCTGTAATTTGCATGTGTATCTGTCATTAGGCAAACCTATTTATAGGAGTTAAACAACTAACTGCATATAGATGACTTGCCTATAGGATTTCTGCATGTCAATAACAATGTTTTTAAAGTCAACAACGCCTAGAAAGCATGCCTATAGGAATTAACAACCTAGTATGAAACATTTTCGTTCACTTATAAGTCTAAAATCGGCAATATCATTGTCTAACATCTGCAAAATCTTTTGTCAAAACTCGTCTTCCCTGAATAAATGACAACCTCTTCGAAAATCAGTACACTTCATCTTTTCTGAAACTAGTATATATCATGCCTATAGGTTTCGTCTAACACTTAGGCAAGCCTTAGGATAAAAGTTATGACGGCACCAGTTTTTTTTTGTTAATTACAACCAGCGGGCATGTCTAATTCGGACTTCTTATCTGAAAATATGTGATAAATCAGCCTGCCTTAGCCTTTTAAGTTTTAATCAAACCCTAATCATTACGTGTAAAACATGCTAAACTATATGCTTTCTTTGATTTGAGGAGGTTTATTTGAGCCATACCTGTTTATGTGTTTTCCCAATACTTGCTATACATGTTTTGGTTGTCGCCTTAGAATTTTGTCCTTTTAAAACTGCAAAACCTCATACCCCCTTCCCCTTTTAGGATTAGTATTCCCAAGTACCTCCGGGACTGATAAGAATGGGGCGGGTAATAGCATGCAATAAGTAACGAAGCCATTCCGCGCTTTAATACCTTAATGGGGTGGGAAAGGGTAGATATGGATATGATGACCACACGATAACATCTCGTGTAGCCCCTCTTTGAGGAGTAATTACCGGATATTGTGTGGGGTGATCCATATTATTTGTAAACCTAGGACCCCCCTCCCTTTACTTGTTTATTTTCATTACTTTCAGAATTTTCAAACTTTTTTCCTCAAAAATTCAGCTTCTTTTTGTTCTTTTAAACTTTAATCTATTTGCAACTATTATGTGAAACCCCCCCTTTATTTGAGACTTCTACTTGCCTACTTGTTTCTTAAAGTCACAATGGTAGCATGACCGGGAACCACACTAGTGGATCCTGAGGGGTGCCTAACACCTTCTCTTCGGGATAATTTCAAGCCCTTACCCAATCTCTGGTTTTCCTAAATCAAACTCTTCTTAGTGTCCTAATGCACTTTAATCATTAGGTGGCGACTCTTCAATTTAAACCCAATTCCCAAAAGGGAACGAGTTGTCCTCCCAAGTGTCATAAACCCGATTTCACGAGAAAAAGGGGGCGTGACACTAAGGAAACACTACCCACAGTCCGGGTAGACAGTAACTGGGAGGGCAAGAGGTGGTCGTTCCCGAGCCCAACGAAGACATCAACACTCATCTGGAGGGATACTTAAGTGTTTACACTTACCCCTTCACGCTCGCCTCGGTGGACCCCATAGCATGGACTTCTATAAAAGTTTCAAGGTCAGGCAGATTCAACCGTCCTTTTGGAGGATCGTAATCCTCCTTCGACACTTTGTAGACAACACCGAAGCACCTCAGTTTACCCTCAACCATATTCTTTGTCTATACACTCCCCGGATCTTCGGAGAGTGGTCGATCAGGCTTGTTCAGCTAGCAAGAAAGGCTATGTTCTTGAGCATCGGCGAGAACCGAGATTGAGGACGACATGGGATGTTCGTTCGGGTGAAAATCGAAGACCTTATCCCCTCTAAATTTCTATCGTTCCGCAAAAAATGGAATGCACCCCGCAAGTCTTTTCCTTCTCGGTTATTTGGCATTCCATTTTATTATTTTTCTAATTGCCTGTGTTTGTCATTGTGCAGCAGTTGCCAAGGTTCCTAATGCAGTCCCTCACTTCAAGGAGTGTATCGAGGGGATCTGCAAACAAATGCCCTACTTCGAGCGCACATGGCGTAGGCTCTCGAAAGGCAAGTGGGAGGTTCGTTCCCATGGTGAGTCTCTTTCCTGAACAATTACATTCATACACTTGACTTACATATTTCTAAGTCTTCTTTGTTCTCATAGGTTTGCCTAAGATCATCAAGCTCAGGCTGTTCGATGACGATGAGGATCCGTCCTCGCTCATCAAGCCCTCTACTTCGGAACATACTGAGGTTGCTTCAAAGGAGGAGAAAAAGAAGAATATGAGGAAATTCTCGGGCTCCCTGGATGCCGAGCTGAAGAAGAAGAGGGTGACCATCCGGGCTCGGGAAAGCAAAAAGAGCACCAAGTACAGGGCACCGGACTCTGATTCCCTCTACCGGTTCAGGGATTATCCTAAGGATGATGACCTTGAGCTAGTCGCTCATGAGTCAACCCTCAATAAGGGGGAACAGGCAGCAACTGGGAAAGGTGACCACGAGGCCGATCCCTCTCTAGCTCGGGTACAAGAGGGTGAGACGGAGGTTGCAGCCTCCCGAGAAGCCGCTTGTGTCCCGAAGGAGGTAGCTGGTGTTATTGACATCATGGAGGCATCGTCCTATACTGAATCCATGCTCGAAGAGGCTCAAGCGGATATAGAGAAATCAAACGAGATGGCACTAGGCCAAGATGATTCCCTCATCACGTTCTTCGATGGCATGGAAGGGTAGGATGGATCTGCTCGCTTTGGAGAAAGAGGCCGCAAAAGAGGAGTTGACATCGGTAAAGGACCAACTTTGGGTGGCGAAGGAGAAGGCCAACAAGTGGTCTCAGCTAATTGATAAACTTCGGGCACAACTGAACTCAGCCGTCAATAAATAGGATGCCCTCGGCCAAAAATATCTGCGTTGAGGTCAAATTAGAGGCAACTTTAATCAATTCTTCCAAAGTTGAGGAGATGTTGGACCAATATAAGGCATATGTGGAGGTACTCGAGGCTCGCTTAAAAATGTAGACCGAATATGTAAGGTGATATCCCGGAGAGAGACCCTCGAGGAGATTCACGCCTGTGGTTTTGATCCGTCGGCCGAGATTGAAGAAGCAAATAGACACGACGCTGAGGCAAAGGAACTCTATGAGCCTGAGGGTCCCGAAGGCTCCAAGGATTCTGAGGGTTCCGGTGATGAGTCGAGCCCCGATAAAAACCAGGCGTAAATGCCTTAGTTCTATTTTAATTTTCCCTTGTATATTTTTTTTTATTTTGAGGCCGTTTTATTGTGCCTTTGTAAATATTTTATGAAGTATATAAAATTTCCCCCTTTTGGCAATACCATACCTTTACTTTCTAGCATCTATTTGTGATTTTTTATGTGCGCGTCTTTTTAATGCCTTAGTATAAAATCAAATGTAATCTAAAAAATATACGTGGGTTCCAACGGTTCTAGTTATGAGTTGAGCCCCGGTGAAGACTAGACGTAAATGTCTTAGTTCCTTTTTAGTTTTCCGTTGTATATTTTCTTTTTTGTTTATTTTGAGGCCGTTTTATCATGCCTTTGTAAATATTTTTTGAAGTATATAAAATTCCCTCTTTTTGTAATACAATATCTTTACTTTCTAGCATCTATTTGCGATTTTTATTTGTGAACCTTTTTAAATGCCTTAGCTTAAAATCAAATTTAATCTAGAGTATCCGTTCTTCGGAGGTGAGAATGAAGCCCGATTTCGATGGCAACTCCGGATTACTCGTGGCTTCGAAATTTCGATAGAATTGAAGGCTTTTAAGATTCTTAATTGTCTTAGATGATGTTTGAGGGTAACCTCTTAATAGGTTTCGATTTTATGTAATGGCCTTACTTTCTATGTATAGACTTCAGACGTCTCCGAGCCATTTTCAGGGAGGCCGTAACCTTTCATATTCGGGCACTACCTAATAGTCTTGGTGCCTCCGAGATTCAATAGTATGGGTCATCGGAATTTTTATCGGTCGACAGTCCCTGAGTAGTGGTAGCCCGTGGGCTTTAGGATCACGATCGGAGAAGTAAATTTCGCAGTAATAAAGTATAAGGGAAACATAGATTTCTTTCATTATTTAATATGTAAGGTATATGATCGGAGAGGCATAAGCCTTGTGTCGTGGCTTGAGTGGACTATACGAGCATGGTTCATATGACCGTTTGACCCTTACAATGAATCCTAACCACCAAGCCTTAGATTTTGACACATAAAATTTTCTTTTCCCTTGCTAAAGATCTTAACCCAAAGGGTAATGGCCCCCAGTATTCGAGGTCAAACTTGTGAGGGCTCAGATACTGTTGATTTGGTGCAAACGGTCATCAATTTCAGTTTAAGACTGGTCTTCAAAACTAAGGCAGCATGCTTTACTGGTTCCTCGTTATAAACCTTGCCGAAAAACCCTCTTCGGGACAAAACCAGTTCAAGAGAAAATGAGCGCAACACGTACTTTCAGACCTAATTTCCACATCCTCCCCTGGCCAAGTACTTGCATGCGTTATTCCGAAATGTATCAAAATTAAAAGGGATTTAAGCCCGTACCCTAGCAGTAGTACCACTTTAAATGTGCCACATTTTAAGTGTTTGGTAGTTGATCCTTGTTTTCCGCTTCACATTTATATGAGCCTTTGCAGATTATTCTGATAACTCGATACGGTCATTCCCAATTCGGGCCCAGTTTTCCTTTGTTTGGGTTCTTGGTGTGTAGTGTTACCTTTCTCAATACCAAGTCTCCGACTTGAGAATGTCTGAGGTTGGCTCTTCGATTGTATTACCTTCCTATTCGCTGCTTATGGGCAGCCAACCGAACCAGGGCGGCCTCCCCCCTTTCGTCCATTAGTTCCAGGCTCATGGTCATAGCCTCGCCGTTTGACTCTTCGGTAGCATACCAGAATTTGAGGCTCAGTTCCCGTACCTCAAAAAATATTAAGTCTTTAGCACCGTAGACTAGAGAAAATGGGGTCACCTTGGTGCTCGACTTCAAGGTCGTACGATATGCCCACATGACTTCGGGCAAGATTTCCTTCCACTTTCCTTTCGAACCGGTCAACCTCTTTTTTAGATTTTGGATAATAGTCTTGTTCGATGATTCCTCTTGCCCATTCCTACTAGGGTGATCAGGCATTGATAATATCTTTTTAATCTTGTTATCTTTGAGAAACCTACTCACCTTGCTGCCGATGAATTGTTTCCCGTTGTCCAAACGATCTCGGCTGGTATCCCAAATCGACATATTATGTAATCCCAGATAAATTTGATGACTTCTTTCTCTCAAAAATTCTCAAACGCCTAAGCCTCGACCTATTTGGAAAAATAATTGTTCATGAATAGTATGAACTGAACTTTACCGGGCGCACATGGCAGGGGATTGGCGATGTTCATTCCCCACTTCATAAATTGCTAGGGGGACAGGACCGAGTGGAGCATCTCTTCGGGTTCATATATCATCGAGGCATGTCTTTGGCACTCATCACATTTTTGTATGAAGTCATTTGCATCCTTCTCCATTTCAGTCCAGTAGTAGCCGACTCTGATAAGCTTCAGAACTAAGGATTTTTCCCCCGAATGGTTCCCGCAGGTGCCCTTGTGAACCTCTCTTATGGTGTATTCAGTCTCTCCCAACCCTAAGCATCTGGCCAGTGGGACAAAGAAAGATCTACTGAATAATGCCCCTTCGGCTAAGCTATTTCTGGCAAGTTTGGTGCGCAGGGCTCTCGATTCTTCGGGGTCCGAAGACAATTTTCCTTTTTTTAAGTAGTCTATGTATTTGTTTCACCAATACCAAGTCAAAATTGTTTATTTACTTCGGCGTGACTTCTTCTATCATCGAGTTCATCGGTTGTACCACTGCCCCTAAGCTAAATTCATCAAAGTCGATCGATGACCCCAAGTTAGCTAGTGCATCGGCCTCACTATTTTGATCTCGGGTACATGCTGCAGAATCCATTCCTTGAATTGGTGCAGGGTTACCTGCAATTTGTCCAAGTACCTCCGCATCCGTTCTTCTTTTACTTCGAACGTTCTATTGACTTGATTTATGACAAAGAGGGAGTCACATTTGGCATAGATCACTTCGGCCCCAAGGCTCTTAGCCAGTTCTAGACCTATAATCATTGCCTTATACTCGGCTTCATAGTTAGTCAATTTTACAGTTCTAATAAATTGCCTAATTATGCTTCCCGAGGGTGGTTTCAACACAATACCCCCTGTAAGCACGTGATTTTTTCCCAATATGAGAATTACTCCCAAAAAATTCAAAAATAAAATGATTTTTCTTTGGTGTGCAATTTTGTGATGTTTTGTGATATTTTGAATAATTATTTGTATTTGTCTATGCGTGTTTATTTGTTAAATTAATAAAAAAAATACAAAAATATGTCGCATTTGCATGTAGGATTTAATTCTATAATTGTTAGTAATTAAACTTGTTTTGCAAAAATTAAAAATTACAAAAATAGGCATCGTTTGCATTTTTAGCATTTAATGTCCAAATATACAATTTTATGCTTAATTATTACTTAATTGTGCGTTAATTGTTATTGGGTGTTAATTTGCGCTTTTATAACTTAATTTAATTCTTAATAATAGTTTAAGTATTTTTATAATTTAGTTTTAGAAAAATAAAAGAAGAAAAGAGAGCAAAAATATAAAGAAAGTCGGAATTGGGCCTCTTCTTCGATTTCAAGCCACAGGCCCAAAAAATGGCCCAATCTTCCCTACGACCCAGTCCATTTCGAACTGGGTCGACCCAGTCCATAACCCAAAAGACCCAAGCCCCTTTGTCTTACATTTTACAAAACAAAACAAAACAAAAAGAAGACAAAAACCCTAAAAAATTTCTAAACAATCCGCCACCCCCCCTCATATCATCTTCTTCTTCTCCAAGCTTCACTAAGCTCTAACCATGGCTGCCCAACGTCGACCACCAGCCTTCACCTCACGACCAGCTCCTCCGCCGCTGCTTCGTCTTCTTCTCCGCCGGAAAACCCTCGACCAACGGAGGAGAAAACCCATCGCGGCTTGCTTCATATTTTTCCTCGACGAACTGCTGCTCACGCAGCTGCTATGGTTTCAGTTTTCTTCGTCGCCTCCAGCTGCTGTTGCTTCGTTGTTCAACTTCAAGTCCCCGAGCTGTTGCGTTCCATCTTCTTCTGCCTTCTACTACGTCCAACCATGGACGAGCTTCGACGTCGACCATGTCGTCGTCCATTGCTGTCCGCGACGTGCTGCTGCTCGCTGCTCCGGCTTGCTTCTGCTTCTCGTCGTGTTCAGCTGCCCCCGACGCTGCCGCTGCTCCTCCTTCCTCCATCGCTGCTTCTGCTTCTCGACGTCGTGCTGCTGCTCGTCGCGGCAGTAGCTGCGGGCTGCTTCTACTTCTTCTTCGTCTTCGTCGTCCTTCGTTCGAGCTTTGGTCGAGGCTTGGACAGATTTGTTTACAATCAAAGTTCGTCGTTGATTCATCTCCGGTTAGTTGTTTTTGAGTTTTATTTTTGTCCATATTTTGTTTGATATTTTCCGGATCCAAAATCGTTAAATGATTTAATCCTTGTTTTGTTCGTTGTTCATCTTTGAAATAATTTTCTAGTGTGTTCATGTTGTTTGTTAAATTAATTTTCAGATTTCAAAATAGAAGTTAAATTAGTTGTTTTCATGTTTATTTCATGTTTGTTTTATTGTTTAAGTAAGTATTTGTTAGTTTGATGTTTGTTAGATTCAAATTGAAATTTAATTAACTATTTCTTCAATTTGTTTCATGTGTTAATGTATTGTTAGCAGTTGTTAATATTGTTAAGTTTAAGCTTAAGTTCATAATTGTTTATTCGTCGATCTTGTTATTTGTCTAAAAGAATTTAGTTGTGTTTAGAGAAATATGTTGGTTTAATCGTTTAAATCCATCATGTTTGTTGTTTAAAATAGATTTAATTCATGTTCATACTTTGTTTGATTGTTCTTGAATCCGAAATTTGTATAGCTTGATTTCTTGTTTACCATTTGTGATTATTTCTTGAATTTGTCTCATAAAGTTTATTATAGGAATTGTTGTTGTAATGTTGTTAGAGTAGTTGATTTTAAGTTCAATATGATTGAAGTTAGAAATCTAAATATACTTGTTTGTTGTAGTTGTTGAATCCGAAAATAGGATTGTTTGTTGCTAAAAATTTGTTCAATCAAATTTTAGTTGTTCTTTGTTGTTCAATTTGTGTTCGTGTGATTTGTTGTTAAAATATTGTTAAAATCGTGTTCATGTGATATTGTTGTTATGATGTTCATCCGTGTTCATATTGTTGTTTGAACATTGTTAGAAATTGATCATATTGTCTATATTTTGGTTAAGTTTGATTAATTGATGTGTTATAGTTGATGGGTAGTTTGGTAAATTTGTAGTACGTTCAGGGGTAGTTTGGTAATTTCAGTAAGGTCGGAGGGGGTAGTTTAGGAATTGTACATTTTGTAATTATTTATTTGAAGCATGGGGGACAAAATGAAATGGGGTGGGTTGTGATATAGTTGTTTAATATAAAGGAGGGACAAGACAAAATATAGTGGGGGGAATCTTGTATTATTTTAAATGAAGCATGGGGGACAAAATATAATGGGGTGGTGTGATATGTTTATTTAATGTAATGGGGATGAGTGGGAAGATAATGGGTTGGGTAGATAAAAAAGTATGGATTTTAATTAATTGAAAGGTTTATGGGATGTGTTATATATATGAAGTCTTGAACACAAGACAAAGAAGAATATAAGAGGACAGATAAGAAAAAATACACACACAGATAGAGAGAAAAAAAACGGACAGAGAATAGAAGAGAGAAAAAAAGGGCTGAACATTTAAGAGAAAGAAAAATTCCGAAAAATATTTAGGCTTTCAAAATAAAAATAAAAACTAAAAAATCTTCTGCTTTCTTTCTTTGTTTGAAATTAATATTAATGGTTGTTGTTTCATTTAAAGCTTAAAGCTTTTGTTTTTGGGATTACTACTCCACCGGTCTGTTACTGGGTTGTTACTGTTGCTGGGCAGTTGTTGCTGTTGTACTGTTATTACTGCTGCTGATTCTCATCTTCATTTTCTTTTGCTTCCAATATCAGGTATATATTTTAGACTCATGTTGTGGAAAGCTTCAACATTGCCAAATAAATGAAGTTCGGAATTATAATTATGTCTTTTACTCGTTTAAATCTATTAGTTTAGATTTCAGTTTTGTTTCGGCTGGTTAATATAGTAGCTTACATTTGATGTGAGAATTGTTAGTTAATCATCCTTTGAAATTCGCATAAGCTTTGTAATAATGTTATTTATTTCAGAATTTCATTAAGTATATCTATATTCAAATTATAAGATAGGGAACATGGCAGAAAGCTAGCCATTAATTAAATCTTATGATATTGTTGGCTAAATATGGAATAGTATGGAAGTATAAAAAAAAACTACATTACTAGCATATTATGTCACAAAAGTCCGATTTTATTTAAAGCTAGATTGATGAAATTTGTATGTTGTTTGTACATGGCGTGATAACAGTTACATGTATAACCATAAGTGAAAGGTGAGTTGATATATTTCGTTACGAGTTTAGAATATTAGGAATGGTTCAAACGTACAACTATATTGCATGTCATGCAATTTTATTGAATCAATTTGTATAATAGTTCTCTTTCTTATCAACTTGATTCTTATCTACCATTGTAAACAAATTAACCAAACAATTATAACTTTGGACTAAAAACAAGTATATGAGAAGGATATGGGATTTATAAGCACAACTTGCAACATTTTATGTCAAGGATATGTAGAAATAGAGTTCGCATTAAATATAACAATAAAAATTCTTCAGAAACTATTAATTTGTTTATCAAATTAATTCTTTTTCCAGTTTTAAATGCGATTTGATTTTTTGATATATTAATGTTGTATCCACGATAAAAATGGTAGTATTTTTAGTTACATGTTGTTTATTTCTTTTTCATATCATTAATTCTTTAAAATTTGAATAGTTTTGAGGTATATAATTCATACGCGTAAAATAAGACTTGTAGCAACGCCTAATAAATTTTGAATTCTTTGTCAAGAAATTTGGTGGCATCCCAATCGGTAATTCTCCATGACTCTTACATTTTAAAATAGAGGGATGCAATAAACATTTGTAGAGAATTTATATTACTGTTAAGAATATTTGCATAATTAAGGATGTGTTCGCGTGACTTGATTATACTTCTAAAGGCAATTCGGATTATGCGTTCGCGCAACTTCGAGTAAATTTTTATTAAAAAGAGATTCGTCGGAGGATCTTAAATAAATTTCATAAAACCCGAGATGTGCGGTTCACTACTTAATCATACAAAAAGTGCGAAGGTTCTTGATTTTATTTAAAACACAATTTCGAAAAAATAATTATTTTATAATAAATATATTATCAATATCATTGTGTACACGTACGCGTGACACGATTTTTCACGTTAAAAAATATATAATATATAAAACGAATACACGTATGCGTGATTCGATTCGAAGAAGGGTCATTAATTGTAAACAATCTAAACAGAAGCGATAACAAAATCATGCAATAAAAAATGTAAAATCGAGATAATTAAGCCAAGCATAAAAACAGTTAAGCGACCGTGCTAGAACCACGGAATTCGGAAATGCTTAACACCTTCTTCCGGATTAACAGAATTCCTTACTCAGGATTTCTGGTTCACAGAATAATAAACAGAGTCATATTCTCCTCGATTCAGGGATTAAAATTGGTGACTTGGGACGCCTTAAAATTCCCAAGTGGCGACTCTGAAACAAACAAACAAATCCCGTTTCGACTGTCCTTTAATTGGAGAAAACTCCCTGCACCCTCGCGGGCGCGGAAAAAGGAGGTGCGACAGCTCTGGCGACTCTGTTGGGGACTGAATATTAACCCAGAACCACTGGTTCAGGGTTCAAGAATTCGAGCTTAAAATAACTGTTATAGTTGGCTTTATTTATTATCTGTGTGCTAAATGATGCTTTTACCGCTTTAATATTATTTGAATTGTGTATATAAAACTGCTACGAAACCCTTCTTCTTTCTGAGTCTTCTGAATTTATGGTGTACACGTGCGCGTGGCCCACCTTTCTGTTAGAAGTCATACCAAATAAGACGAAGTTGGGACAAGTAACTAGGCCGGGCAGACTTTCGTGCTCCCGGTACGTTGCCCCCACTTCGGCTCAAGCTGTCCACTTGGGTAAGCCAGGGCTAGAACAATATGCCTCAGGTTTTTCACTTAGAATAACTCAGTTTCATGCCGGATCCCTAGTAGGAACGTTTGTTTGCATCACGTGCATTTGACTTTGGAGACTCAACACAGGGGTTGGGTCTATCTAGGACAGGTGTACCAAAAAATGAAAATGACCATCCTGATGCATCTTACTTGCTGCTACTTGCGCATTTATTTGATCCGGATTTGTGTGTTGACTGACTTTTGAATATCAGGAATAATATTTTGAAATTGAAAAAAAAAGGAAATAGCGGTTAGGGAATTGATTGTTTATTTTTGAAAAAAAAAAACCAATGCCCAAATACTGTCAAAACTCTGCCGAAATTTTGAGAAAATGAAAAAAAAAATGTTTTATTAGTTTGTTTTATTAAAGGAAAAATAGAAAAAAAAAAGTTTCTGTCTTATTTTTTTTTAAAATAAAAATAAAAATAAATATATAAAAAGGAAAATAGTTTGTCTTCCCCTGAAAATGACAATGAAAAATAGTCTTACTTTTAAAATAGTTTTTTTTATTTGTTTATGAAAATGCCAAAATGAAAATGAAAAAAAATCGTGCTTTGAAAGTGGTTTTTGTTATTTGTTGCTGAAAAAGAAAAAAAAATCCTGTTTTAAAATAGTTCGGTTAATTGGCCCGAACTACGCTGGTTTGATTCTCACCGGATGTGAGATACGTAGGCAACCCTCATCGGGTCCAACCCCCCCTTTTTTGCTAAAATAGCCAAAAAAACCAATAAATAAATAAATAAAAAAAACGTGTCAAAATTTTAATCTTGTCATAAATAAGTCGGGTGGTGTCCAACCTCCCCTTTTGCTAAAAAATAGCCAAAAATAATATGTCAAATTTTAATTTTGTCATAAAGAAGTCGGGTGACGCTGTTTTATCAAGACATAGCCGAATGTTCCCGAAAGGGACGCCGGAAGGTTGACTTTGCATAAATAACCACCTTTGGGTCATTTTTTAAGATTTGGTCCAATTGACCCACACAGCCTTAAAAATCTTCGTCCCCGAGGCGCTGAAGGGCCGTGTTTGCAACACCCGGTTTTTATTGTAATTTAAAAAAAAAACAAAAACAAAAAACAAAAACAAAGAGTCAACGGTCAGGTGAATACCGTTTGGATTTCTGGTCAAAATAAGATGAGCCAGCTTTGACCGCGTCTTAAACCGTTCTTGCTGAAATAGCCCTAGAGTATCTTTCAATTGTCGAAAGGCTATTTTCGTAAAAGAATGAACAAGTTTGTAAAGTGTCGTAAAATAATCCTCTCCGGCCTCAAAATTTGGAAGGGGCCACATTTGCAAAAATAACCGTTCGGTTGCATTTGTCAAACGGAGAAAGGAAGCTGGCCATTTATTTTTGGAGTTTGTAAATCTTTTGATTAAATTATGCGGGTTGTTTGATATTCGAGTTTGTAAGTTTTCTTCAAATCTTTGAAACCCAATTTATTTTATTATGAAAATTGAAAAAAAAATGATTAGTATTGTTTATCTTTTATTGGTCCGAACTACGCAAGATCTGATTCATGCGGGGTCATGATACGTAGGCAATCTCCATAAGATTCGACCACCACTGAAAAAGAAAAAAAAAGGGAAGAAAGAAAAATAAAGGAAAGCGCAAGTGCATCGCATCTCTGATAGAACGGTTTAACTGCTTAGGTGCATTGCATCTCTAATATATGATTATCTGTCAAATGCCCTGACACTAACGTGATGGCTTCCCTTTGCTGTGTTCATATATAGAAAAGTGGTTGGTTGTGGTAACTCCTCCCTGCAAAGCAAATGACACAGAACCTCAGAACAGGGTGGGTCGGTACTGATGACCGACAACAATTGGTCGAACAGAACAACGGGTTGGTAGAAGAAGTGAAAATGCTGAGACAACATGTGGCAGACATGTATCAGGCATGGATAACTGGGGAAGCACCACCCCCACCACCGCCAAGCTTTTCAAACTCTGGCATTACCCATCCCCCATACTCTCCATCCCAACCCACTTATGACAGCTTTCCTAGCTACCCGAGTAGCTCCATCACTCGTCCACGCTACTCCCCTCCCCAATGCTACTTCTCTCCACGAGATTCCCAAAGACGGGCTTCACTTTCCAAATACCCAGCTCCACAGAAGGCCTATCCACCCTCACAAGCCTACCGGAAGCCCCCTGGATCAGGTTTCCGGCCCAATCAAGCATTTAGGAACGAAAGGTTGCTGAAACGAGGAAAGGCTCTCACCCCTATCGGAGTATCTTATGAAAGTCTGTTTGATAGGCTAAAGCATGCTGGCTTGATTGAGCCGTTCCCCGCATATACTCCAGATCCACATGCAAGAAACTTTGATCCGGCAGCGCAGATGCGCGTACCACTCCAATGTCATAGGGCACAACATTGAGAGTTGTCGTAATTTGAAAAAGGAAGTAGAGAAAATGATCCAAGAAGGGCGGATTGTGATCGATAACAGTGACATGGAGCACTCGAACCCTATCAAGAACTTGTTGACGGAGGTTGATGATGTGGAAGCTGATAATGGTCTTGGCAATACTAATGCAAAGCTTAGTGGCTAAGATGCCAATTTTGATAAAATGGGAGGACGCTCCGTTCCTTGGTTAGCAAGAGAGAAGCTGTTGGTGGTTTATTTTGTTGTCATTTCTATTGTCCGGATTATTCTTAGGGTTGTAATCCGAATATTGTCATGTGTCAAACCTTCTTATCTTTCCAGTTTGTCATATCAGTTTGTTTTGTCGAGGATGTGTTAGGATTTTATTCTGGTTGTTTTGTTTGTTTTATTATTCAAACCATTTCGCCGGTAGTCTAATACAAAAGGCAGTCTTTTATTGTTTCCAGTCGTCTTTTTGTTTAATCCTTTTATCATTTTTTTCAGCGCCGATTCTCGTGACATGACATGCGCACAATTTGGGCCTAGTCTTTAAAGTTAATCATAAAACCCCGGAAAGGAAATCAAAGCATTTAAAGGAAATAAGAACAATTTGAGATTATTTGAAGCCCGAGTCATGTGGAACTAGGGCAAGTAAAACATAAAGAAAATCGTTAAATGCAAGATTCGCCAAATTGGCATGAGGGTCGTTCATGAGAGTGAGAGTGTCGCCCAGTAGTGCTTTAGAAATGACAAATGAAAAAGCAAGTGTTTAACATAATTGTCAAGTTCAGCACCATCGGTAGAGACTATAAATCTATGTTCAATTGTGTTGTTTGCACTTGGCATGTTTTGAAGACTGGAATGACGAAGGCATTTTGTTCTGCTACCTAAACACTTTATCCTTCGTTACCCTTTTGAGCCTTATTTATTTTCTTTCATACCCCTCGTTCGGAATCAATAGCAACGACTAGGAAATACGAGCCTGGAAGGTAAAGAAAAGATCAAAAAAAAAACGAAAAATGAGAGAAAAATGATAACAAAAAAACAAAAGAAAGTCAGAAGAAAACAGAGGAATTGGGAACTACGTTTGACCTGATTCCTCAAAGAGGATACGTAGGCGCTTCACGGCTCGGTCATAGTTTTGAAAAAATGAAAAAAAATTCAATTAAAATATCCCCAAGCAAGAACTGGGGCAAAGGTTGCGTTTGTTGTAAATAAATCTAATTCCGAAGGTTGTAATTAATAACCCAAAATTAATGCATTTTTTGAGCCTTTAATACCCTTTTTTTCTAGCCCTATCCAAAACCCACATTACGGTCCAAAGAAAGACCTTCTGACCAGTCTTCAAAAGATGCCAAGTCAGACAAATGAGAGTCTTACCGGCGAACATAACATTCTGTTCCACAGCAGGAAGGACTCTAATCTCCAGTATGGAGAGTCATACCGGCAACACTCCAAATCCCCAGCTGAAAAGTGATACAAATGAGAGAGTCTTATCGGTGAAAACCTTCACAGGCACCATAAGGCGATGAAAGCTGAGAGACAAACCAAAAATGAGAGAGACTTGATAGTGAAAACCCTTCGGGCACTACAAGTCGAATAGGATTGAGAATCAGATGGGGAATTGCCAATTGAAGATCTTGAAAGATGATTGACGGCGGAGGATAGGCCACATGTGCATGTCATGACCATTAGAGTCGGTGTCTGCGTTTGATAGGTTTTTGTTTATAGTTTCTTTTGTTAAAGAGTCATCTTTTTCCTTTGTCCTTTTATTCTGTTCCCTTTTATCTTTTTCCTTTCATAGAAAAACTCCCCAATAGAGTCTGTCTGATCAGAACAAGTGTGAATTGACTTCAAAATATGCCATCATCTTTCCAATTATACAAAATGAGATCTGACTAGTACATCCAAATGGTATAATCAGCAAGGAACAAGCGCGAGACCAGTGTCAAGAAAGATATCCCCAGCAAAAGGGAATTGACAAAAAGATCAACGAGTGTCAAGAGGGATATCCTTGCCAAAGTCAGAGGTTATTAAAACCTCAAGGCCAAGGCCCGTGGACAAACAAGAAGAGCAATAAGCATGACTTGGAAAATTCATGCGAGACTAAAAGGTCGGGAAAATGCAAGTCTCCGAGCCATGCCACGAAAGAAGAGGGATATCCCCAGCAGAAAATGATTATCCCCAGCAAATAATATCATCCCTTGTGGAATGCAGAGCAAGGAAGGATAAAGGGAAAATCCATCCCAGTGGAGTATCACAACCAACTACCACGCTTTAAGCTAACAAATTTTGTTTGATTTAAAACAGGTAAAGGAAATGGCATTGATGTCGGAAATGCATGCCACAAGAAAGATTGTCAAACTGGGGCAGAAAATTTTCTGGAAAATCAGGTACCCATTTGGGGAAGAATAAAGATAGCACCAAGGAAGTGGTCTTTGAACCAGGGTTGCCCCCAACATAATAAGTTTCCAATGGAGGAAATTGATCCCCAGCAGACAGAACAAAGGGATGACATTTGTGCTCAGAAAAACAAAAGCTATTATCATCCCTAGGAGCTTCCAGAAGAATGAAGTATCGATTTGAAGGGATAAAATTCCCCAGCAGCGTTATCCTCAACGACGTTATCCCAAGAAGATAACACTTTTATCCCCAGCAGTGTTGAGAGAAAATAAATACTGAAAAAAAAATTGAATTTGAAGGAGGGGAAGAAAGAAGACTACCGCAGTGGTATTATCCCCAACAAGCAAGAAAATAGCAGTGCAAAGGAAAAAGAAAAGAAAAGAAGAAATCCCAAAGGTAAGTTTCTCAAATCATTGATCTTTACATTTTCCTCTTAGGATAAAAAGTCCTAATCTGATGAAATTTTTCTCCCAAGATAATATAATAAAATCTTAGTCGGATGAATCTTTCTCCTAAGATCACAACAAAATGGACCTAGTCTGACGATTTATCTCCTAGAGTCAAAATCTTGGTCTAATGAAATTGTTCTCCCAAGATAAAATCTTAGTCGGATGAATCTTTCTCCTAAGATCACAACAAAAATGGACCTAGTCTGACGATTTATCTCCTAGAGTCAAAATCTTGGTCTGATGAAATTGTTCTCCCAAGATAAAATCTTAGTCGGATGAATCTTTCTCCTAAGATCACAACAAAAATGGACCTAGTCTGACGATTTATCTCCTAGAGTCAAAATCTTGGTCTGATGAAATTGTTCTCCCAAGATAAAATCTTAGTCGGATGAATCTTTCTCCTAAGATCACAACAAATGGACCTAGTCTGACGATTTATCTCCTAGAGTCAAAATCTTGGTCTGATGAAATTGTTCTCCCAAGATAAAATCTTAGTCGGATGAATCTTTCTCCTAAGATCACAACAAAAATGGACCTAGTCTGACGATTTATCTCCTAGAGTCAAAATCTTGGTCTGATAAAATTGTTCTCCCAAGATAAAATCTTAGTCGGATGAATCTTTCTCCTAAGATCACAACAAAATGGACCTAGTCTGACGATTTATCTCCTAGAGTCAAAATCTTGGTCTGATGAAATTGTTCTCCCAAGATAAAATCTTAGTCGGATGAATCTTTCTCCTAAGATCACAACAAATGGACCTAGTCTGACGATTTATCTCCTAGAGTCAAAATCTTGGTCTGATGAAATTGTTCTCCCAAGATAAAATCTTAGTCGGATGAATCTTTCTCCTAAGATCACAACAAAATGGACCTAGTCTGACGATTTATCTCCTAGAGTCACAACCTTGGTCTGATGAAATTTTTCTCCCAAGATAAGATATCAAATCTTAGTCCGATGAATCTTTCTCTTAAGATAAGATATCAAATCCTAGTCTGATGAATTTTCTCCTAGGATAATTTGAAAAAAAAAGAAGAAGTTTGAATTAAAAAAAAAAAAGAAGTTGTTGAAGTCAGGAGCCCCCCTGAAGAATAGAATGGCGATTCATTGGTTGAAATCAGGAGCCCCCCTGAAGAATAGAATGACGATGTATGATTTGAAGTCAGGAGCCCCCCTGAAGAATAGAATGGCGATTTATCGGTTGAAGTCAGGAGCCCGCCTGAAGAGAGGAAAGGCGTTTTTAAAAGTTGTTGAAATTTTGCCAACCTAAAGAAAGGAATGGCGATGTATGGTTTGAAGTCAGGAGCCCTCCTGAAGAGAGGAATGGCGATTATTTTCAAAGTTGTTGTCAGGAGCCCGCCTGAAGAGTGGAAAGGCGTTTTTAAAAGTTGTTGAAATCTTGCCAACCTAAAGAAAGGAATGGCGATGTATTGGTTGAAGTCAGGAGCCCGCCTGAAGAGAGGAATGGCGATTATTTTCAAAGTTGTTGAAGTCAGGAGCCCGCCTGAAGAGAGGAAAGGCGTTTTTAAAAAAAAAATTGTTGAAATCTTGCCAACCTAAAGAAAGGAATGGCGATGTATGGTTTGAAGTCAGGAGCCCGCCTGAAGAGAGGAATGACGATTATTTTCAGAGTTGTTGTTGAAGTCAGGAGCCCGCCTGAAGAGAGGAAGGGCGTTTTTAAAAGTTGTTGAAATTTTGTCAACCTAAAGAAAGGAATGGCGATGTATTGGTTGAAGTCAGGAGCCCGCCTGAAGAGAGGAATGACGTTTATTTTCAAGTGTTGGAAGTGGGAGCCCGCCCATATAACAGAGGCATACATTTCAGTCTTTACATTTCAAGTGTTGAAGTTGGGAGCCCGCCCATAATAACAGAGGCATACATTTCAAGTCTTTAAATTTCAAGCATCGAAGTTGGGAGCCCGCCCAGACAACAGAGGCATACATTGCAGTCTTTACATTTCAAGCATCGAAGTTGGGAGCCCGCCTGGACAACAGAGGCATACATTGCAGTCTTTACATTTCAAGCATTGAAGTTGGGAGCCCGCCCAGATAACAGAGGCATACATTTCAAGTCTTTAATTTTCAAGTATTGAAGTTGGGAGCCCGCCTAGATAACAGAGGCATACATTTCTAGATCAAGTCAGAGGACAATAAAATAGAGGATTACAATAGGAATCCCCAACAGGAAACAATAAAATTCCCCGGCACCGGGAAACAGAAGGTTGCAACAAGAGGTCACGGTACAAACTCAAGTACATGTGTCAAAAGAAGAAAAGCACCAGAAGAAATGCAAGCAGACAAGGAAGCAAGGCAACAAAAACAAATTATACTCTAGCCTAGCTTCTTGTTTTATTTTAAGCACGGTGTAACAAGGAGATCGGTAAGCAGTAGTAATAACATGCAACAACAGTAACATTGCAGTCCAACGGTAGTCCCAGCTACCAAAATTTCCCGAACTACATTGACCTGATTCCTGTTTAGCCCAGGATATGTAGGAAACCTTTGAAGCAAAGGTTCGGTCAAATCTTTTTCAAAAAATGCTTCAACGGAGTACTCGGATGGGCAAAAATCGCTCGCTTTATCTTTGTACGAAAACCCTTCGTGTCTCCGGGCAAAGAGGGGCAGCTGTAAGCACGTGATTTTTGCCCAATATGATAATTACTCCCAAAAAATTCAAAAATAAAATGATTTTTCTTTGGTGTGCAATTTTGTGATGTTTTGTGATATTTTGAATAATTATTTGTATTTGTCTATGCGTGTTTATTTGTTAAATTAATAAAACAAAATACAAATATATGTCTCATTTGCATGTAGGATTTAATTCTATAATTGTTAGTAATTAAATTTGTTTTACAAAAATTAAAAATTACAAAAATAGGCATCGTTTGCATTTTTAGCATTTAATGTCCAAATATACAATTTTATGCTTAATTATTACTTAATTGTGCGTTAATTGTTATTGGGAGTTAATTTGCGCTTTTATAACTTAATTTAATTCTTAATAATAGTTTAAGTATTTTTATAATTTAGTTTTAGAAAAATAAAAGAAGAAAAGAGAGCAAAAATATAAAGAAAGTCGGAATTGGGCCTCTTCTTCGATTTTAAGCCACAGGCCCAAAAAATGGCCCAATCTTCCCTACGACCCAGTACATTTCGAACTGGGTCGACCCAGTCCATAACCAAAAGACCCAAACCCCTTTGTCTTACATTTTACAAAACAAAACAAAACAAAAAGAAGACAAAAACCCTAAAAAATTTCTAAACAATCCGCCACCCCCCTCATATCATCTTCTTCTTCTCCAAGCTTCACTAAGCTCTAACCATGGCTGCCCAACGTCGACCACCAGCCTTCACCTCACGACCAGCTCCTCCGCCGCTGCTTCGTCTTCTTCTTCGCCGGAAAACCCTCGACCAACGGAGGAGAAAACCCATCGCGGCTTGCTTCATATTTTTCCTCGACGAACTGCTGCTCACGCAGCTGCTATGGTTTCAGTTTTCTTCGTCGCCTCCAGCTGCTGTTGCTTCGTTGTTCAACTTCAAGTCCCCGAGCTGCTGCGTTCCATCTTCTTCTGCCTTCTACTACGTCCAACCATGGACGAGCTTCGACGTCGACCATGTCGTCGTCCATTGCTGTCCGCGACGTGCTGCTGCTCGCTCCTCCGGCTTGCTTCTGCTTCTCGTCGTGTTCAGCTGCCCCCGACGCTGCCGCTGCTCCTCCTTCCTCCGCCGCTGCTTCTGCTTCTCGACGTCGTGCTGCTGCTCGTCGCGGCAGTAGCTGCGGGCTGCTTCTACTTCTTCTTCGTCTTCGTCGTCCTTCGTTCGAGCTTTGGTCGAGGCTTGGACAGATTTGTTTACAATCAAAGTTCGTCGTTGATTCATCTCCGGTTAGTTGTTTTTGAGTTTTATTTTTGTCCATATTTTGTTTGATATTTTCCGGATCCAAAATCGTTAAATGATTTAATCCTTGTTTTGTTCGTTGTTCATCTTTGAAATAATTTTCTAGTGTGTTCATGTTGTTTGTTAAATTAATTTTCAGATTTCAAAATAGAAGTTTAATTAGTTGTTTTCATGTTTATTTCATGTTTGTTTTATTGTTTAAGTAAGTATTTGTTAGTTTGATGTTTGTTAGATTCAAATTGAAATTTAATTAACTATTTCTTCAATTTGTTTCATGTGTTTATGTATTGTTAGAAGTTGTTAATATTGTTAAGTTTAAGCTTAAGTTCATAATTGTTTATTCGTCGATCTTGTTATTTGTCTAAAAGAATTTAGTTGTGTTTAGAGAAATATGTTGGTTTAATCGTTTAAATCCATCATGTTTGTTGTTTAAAATAGATTTAATTCACGTTCATACTTTGTTTGATTGTTCTTGAATCCGAAATTTGTATAGCTTGATTTCTTGTTTACCATTTGTGATTATTTCTTGAATTTGTCTCATAAAGTTTATTATAGGAATTGTTGTTGTAATGTTGTTAGAGTAGTTGATTTTAAGTTCAATATGATTGAAGTTAGAAATCTAAATATACTTGTTTGTTGTAGTTGTTGAATCCGAAAATAGGATTGTTTGTTGCTAAAAATTTGTTCAATCAAATTTTAGTTGTTCTTTGTTGTTCAATTTGTGTTCGTGTGATTTGTTGTTAAAATGTTGTTAAAATCGTGTTCATGTGATATTGTTGTTATGATGTTCATCCGTGTTCATATTGTTGTTTGAACATTGTTAGAAATTGATCATATTGTCTATATTTTTGTTAAGTTTGATTAATTGATGTGTTATAGTTGATGGGTAGTTTGGTAAATTTGTAGTACGTTCAGGGGTAGTTTGGTAATTTCAGTAAGGTCGGAGGGGGTAGTTTAGGAATTGTACATTTTGTAATTGTTTATTTGAAGCATGGGGGACAAAATGAAATGGGGTGGGTTGTGATATAGTTGTTTAATATAAAGGGGGGACAAGACAAAATATAGTGGGAGGAATCTTATATTATTTTAAATGAAGCATGGGGGACAAAATATAATGGGGTGCTGTGATATGTTTATTTAATGTAATGGGGATGAGTGGGAAGATAATGGGTTGGGTAGAGAAAAAAGTATGGATTTTAATTAATTGAAAGGTTTATGGGATGTGTTATATATATGAAGTCTTGAACACAAGACAAAGAAGAACATAAGAGGATAGATAAGAAAAAATACACACACAGATAGAGAGAAAAAAAACGGGCAGAGAATAGAAGAGAGAAAAAAAAGGGCTGAACATTTAAGAGAAAGAAAAATTCCGAAAAATATTTAGGCTTTCAAAATAAAAATAAAAACTAAAAAATCTTCTGCTTTCTTTCTTTGTTTGAAATTAGTATTAATGATTGTTGTTTCATTTAAAGCTTAAAGCTTTTGTTTTTGGGATTACTACTCCACCGGTCTGTTACTGGGTTGTTACTGTTGCTGGGCAGTTGTTGCTGTTGTACTGTTATTACTGCTGCTGATTCTTATCTTCATTTTCTTTTGCTTCCAATATCAGGTATATATTTTAGACTCATGTTGTGGAAAGCTTCAACATTGCCAAATAAATGAAGTTCAGAATTATAATTATGTCTTTTACTCGTTTAAATCTTTTAGTTTAGATTTCAGTTTTGTTTCGGCTGGTTAATATAATATCTTACATTTGATGTGAGAATTGTTAGTTAATCATCCTTTGAAATTCGCATAAGCTTTGTAATAATGTTATTTATTTCAGAATTTCATTAAGTATAGCTATATTCAAATTATAAGATAGGGAACATGGCAGAAAGCTAGCCATTAATTAAATCTTATGATATTGTTGGCTAAATATGGAATAGTATGGAAGTATCAAAAAACTACATTACTAGCATATTTTGTCACAAAAGTCCGATTTTATTTAAAGCTAGATTGATGAAATTTGTATGTTGTTCGTACATGGCGTGATAACAGTTACATGTATAACCATAAGTGAAAGGTGAGTTGATATAATTCGTTACGAGTTTAGAATATTAGGAATGGTTCAAACGTACAACTATATTGCATGTGATGCAATTTTATTGAATCAATTTGTATAATAGTTCTCTTTCTTATCAACTTGATTCTTATCTACCATTGTAAACAAATTAACCAAACAATTATAACTTTGGACTAAAAACAAGTATATGAGAAGGATATGGGATTTATAAGCACAAATTGCAACATTTTATGTCAAGGATATGTAGAAATAGAGTTTGCATTAAATATAACAATAAAAATTCTTCAGAAACTATTAATTTGTTTATCAAATTAATTCTTTTTCCAGTTTTAAATGCGATTTGATTTTTGGATATATTAATGTTGTATCCACGATAAAAATGGTAGTATTTTTAGTTACATGTTGTTTGTTTCTTTTTCATATCATTAATTCTTTAAAATTTGAATAGTTTTGAGGTATATAATTCATACGCGTAAAATAAGACTTGTAGCAACGCCTAATAAATTTTGCTCTCAAGAAATTTGGTGGCATCCCAATCGGTGATTCTCCATGACTCTTACATTTAAAAATAGAGGGATGCAATAAACATTTGTAGAGAATTTATATTACTGTCAAGAATATTTGCATAATTAAGGATGCGTTCGCGTGACTTGATTATACTTCTAAAGGCAATTCGGATTATGCGTTCGCGCAACTTCGAGTAAATTTTTATTAAAAAGAGATTCGTCGGAGGATCTTAAATAAATTTCATAAAACCCGAGATGTGCGGTTCACTACTTAATCATAAAAAAGTGCGAAGGTTCTTGATTTTATTTAAAACACAATTTCGAAAAAATAATTATTTTATAATAAATATATTATCAATATCATTGTGTACACGTACGCGTGACACGATTTTTCACGTTAAAAAATATATAATATATAAAACGAATACACGTATGCGTGATTCGATTCGAAGAAGGGTCTTTAATTGTAAACAATCTAAACAGAAGCGATAACAAAATCATGCAATAAAAAATGTAAAATCGAGATAATTAAGCCAAGAATAAAAACAGTTAAGCGACCGTGCTAGAACCACGGAATTCGGAAATGCCTAACACCTTCTTCCGGATTAACAGAATTCCTTACTCAGGATTTCTGGTTCGCAGAATAATAAACAGAGTCATATTCTCCTCGATTCAGGGATTAAAATTGGTGACTTGGGACGCCTTAAAATTCCCAAGTGGCGACTATGAAACAAATAAACAAATCCCGTTTCGACTGTCCTTTAATTGGAGAAAACTCCCTGCACCCTCGCGGGCGCGGAAAAAGGAGGTGCGACACCCCCAGACCTTCTCACGTTGGAGGCCAATGTCCGTGAATAGGGTCCAGATTCCTAAATTAGACCCCGAGGTGAGCAATAGTTCCTTTTCGAATTTGGGTATTAAGGCCATCATAAAGTCGTCCACGAAGTCTGCCAAAATATGAGATTTTATGGCAGTTCGGGGTCGGTAAACCCGCTAATCTCCATGGCCCATTTGGCCAACTGGCCCGAGATCTCGGGCTTATGCATGATATTCCTCAATGAGTTAGAGGTTATGACATATATAGGGTGGCATTGAAAGTACAATTTTATCTTCTAGGAAGCGCTTAGCAAAGCGAGTGCTAACAACTCACACTTGAAAAATTTAGCATACAACTTCTTTCCCCTCACAATATGAAGCACTATCCTTAAATGATGCTTATGCTCCTCTCTATTGAGGGAATATAACAGATGTCATCAATTAATACAATGACAAAAGATTCCAAATATGGTTGGAACACACTGTTCATCAGATGAATGAAAGATGCTAGATCATTAGTCAAACCAAAGGACATCACCAGGAAATCGTAATGTCCATAACAAGACCTGAAAGCTGTCTTAGGGATGTGAATAGCCCTAAACTTCAACTGATAATAGCATAATATCAAATCAATCTTAGAGAACACCATGGAAACCTAAAGATGATCAAACAAATCATCAATACGAGGCAATGGATACTTATTCTTGATAGTGACCTTTTTCAACTACCTATAATCAATGCACATCCTCATAGAACCATCCTTCTTCACAAATAACACAAGTGCACCCAAGGAGATACACTCGGTTTCATAAATCTCTTATCCAACATCTCCTCCTCCTACTCCTTTAACTCTTTCAACTAGCTAAATCCATACGTTATGGGGTAAAAGATATGAGCTGAGTGTCCGACACCAAATCAATACCAAAATTGATATCCCTATCAGATGGCATGCCTAGTAAGTCTATAGGAAACATATCTGGAAAATTCCTCACAACCAAAACTAATTCAACATTAGGGGTCTCAACACCAGTATCTCTAAACAAAGCTAGATACACCAAACACCCCTTCTCAACCATTTGATGATCTTTTAGAAATAAGATCACCCTAAAAGGGGTATGACAAAGAGAACATTTCTATTCATACCTTGGAAATCTCAACATAGCCACTGCTACAATCTTAGCATTACAATCAAGAATAGCATGATACAGAGATAGTCAATCCATACCCAAAATCACATTAAAATCGACCATATTCAGCAATAGAAGATCAACCCTAGTCTCGTAACCCCTAATAGTAACCTCATAGGACCGATACACACAATCTACCATAATAGATTCACTAATAGGTGTAGATACATAAACAAGAATATCAAAAGAACCACAAGGCATAACCAGATGAGAAGCAAAATATGATGACACATATTAATAAGTAGACCCCGGATAAAATAAAACAAAAGCATTTCTATGATAGACTGAAACCATGCCTATGATCATAGTGTCTTAGGTCATTGCATCGGATATACTAGGAAAAACATAGCAATGAGCCTAACTGCCACCGGTATGACCTCCACGATTTGGACCCCTCCTCTAGGGAGACCTCTAGCGTGCATGTCCTCCCCATCTTACTGACTGGGCAGGGGACAGTGAAACTGGTGTGTGGACCACTAACTAACAAATTTACAGAGCTACGCCTCTAACAAGACTTGGTCAATATTTCCTCAGTTGGCCAAACTCTCCAAGCTCGTAACAACCCGTAGCTGACTGAGGCTACTAAAAATAAATCTGCCCTTAATGACCGGAATACCCGCTAGAAGAACCTTGAATAGATGGAGCATAGATTGAGCACATTGGAAGAGCATTAAAAGATGATGGAACTGGGGTACTTAAAGATAACTGAACAACTACACCACTGGCTACATGTTGGGTGGAATGAGACGGCCTGCCATGATGGCCTTTGCATAACTAACCCCTACTCCAGATGAGGTACCACTGAAAATACTAAAATGATGAGGCCTTTTATCCTTCATCATAACCTCTCTCCTTTGACTATGAATACGTTCGATCATCCCAGCTATCTCCACATCCTAATAGAAAGTAGTCCCAATATTTGACTCTCAACCATAGCAACTCTGATCCATAAGTCAATCCCTTAATAAATTTCCTCAGCTTCTCTGCCTCTGTGGGTATGAAGAATGTAGCATGATAGGAAAATTCAGTAAATCTTGCCTCATACTTGGTCATAGAAAAGCAATCCTACTGAAGATGCTCGGACTGGCCTCTCCACTCATCCATCCTGGTAGTGGGATGTACCTCTGAAGAAACAAATGCGAGAATCGAGTCCAAGAAAGAGGAGATGAACCTCTTGGTTTTCCCATATGTCTTCTACCATCTCTTGGCATCCCTTCTTAATGGAAATGTCGTGAAGTATACCCTATTACCAAACCCAAGTTGTAAAGCATCTGATGGAGCCTATCTAGAAAATCATGTGCATCCTCTAAATATCTACCATCAAAGTGAGGAGGTTGTAGCCTCTGAAACCTATCTATTCTCTTCTTCTCTTCAACAGACATGGCTTGCATAACCACGAGTTTAGATGCTTTAATGGGATGCTTTCCACTAGCTGACAATACTCTAGGCATCTGAAACATCATTATTACAAGCTTCGGAGTACAAGTGGCAAGGGTTTGAGCTCCCACTCCAGCCTGAGATCTAGTTGGGGCCACTAGAACTACTCCAGCCCGAGTTAGTGTCACACCTCCTTTTTCCTACCCCCGGAAGGGAGTATAAGGGAGTTTTTTCCAATTTAAGTGACAATAGAAATGAGATTATTATTTAAAATTCAGAGTCGCCACTTGGGATAATTTATGGTGTCCCAAGTCACCGGTTCAAATTCCGAATCTAGGAAAGATTGACTCTGTTTTACAGTCTGCAAACATAGAAATCCGGGTAAGGAATTCTGTTAACCCGGGAGAAGGTATTAGGTATTACCGAGTTTCGTGGTTCTAGCACGGTCGCTCAACTATTATTATTGGCCTAATTATCTGATTTTTACATGTTTTTAACCTATTGTGCATTTTTAACCTTTTAGCCGCTTTTAATATTTCGGAAAAATCAAGGTTATTTAAAACACATCGTATGCCACGCTACATGAAACGCACCCTCGGTTCACAACACGTCCTATTTAACCTTGTTGGAAATTAGAATCGGATCACATGAATTGTACACCCGGATTTATAACAACTACAAATCATAACTATGTCACGGGAAATACCCGTAGCCATGATAATCATTTAATTAATGCGCCTAAAGCAAACTACGATGTTCATGAATGATTATTTCCTAAGTATGCTCCTAATGACCTGAATAATTAAAAGAGAAACAACATAAAATTAACATAATCTTTCTTAAGTACTAATTCCTTTTCATTGTTTACCAAAATCCCAAATCCAATTTTAAACCAACCACCCCATGGCCTGAATTCAATTCTTTTACTAACACGACACTAAACCGATGTTCAAAGTTGGGATCAGATTCATGGTGTAGTAAACGAGCACGAATAGAACAAGATTAATAGCTAACTAAAAGGAATTTAAAATAAAACCAAACATATGTTCTCATAGCATATTTTGGTATGATTTCATAAGTAGACAAAATTTAGTAAGGCTGCAATTACAAGAAGAGCTCATTTTTTTAACTCAAATACAAGGCAAATTAAGGACGACGAGAATAGCGCAACACTGACCTTGTGAATTAAATTGCTTCTTTCGCAGCCGCAGTTGATGCATTTTCTACTGCTACGGCTGCTTCTTTGAGCCGACTATTTTTCGGAAACCTCGTCGGAAATCTCCAACCTCGAACAGATTTTCGGAACTCAAACAGCAACTCCAACGTTTGAAAACCAAAATCAAAAGAATGGACTAATTTCTCATCACATATTCTAAGTTTGAAATCAAATATGAACCATACCAACCAAAATCTTCCCCCTTTTGTTTTTTTACTTATCAGTGAACTATAACAAAATCAGAAAAGGACGAGTCTGAATCAAACACCAAAACCTCCATTTTCTTTAGCTAATTTTCTGCCCAGATTTCTCTTTTTGCTTTTCGATTCTTGTATGTGTTTATGTGAAGCTAATGAGATGATCAAAGGCTGAAGAAAGGAGGTGAATATGGTTATTTGTGTTCGAGCAGAAAGAGATCGACGTAGAGGGTTCTCCTTCGTTGGTGCGGTTGTGTTCTTGAGTTCAGACAATGATGGAGAACAACCGACCAGTGGTGTGTTGGAGTTGGTTGGCCACTGATGGAGCTTGGGGTCTGAAGGGTGATGGCTGGTTCAGGTTTTTGGGGAAATAGGGTTGTTCTAGGTTTTCCTAAGGAAGAAGAAGAAGCCTAGGTCCGTTCTTTCTGCTTCACTCTTGTACGTAAGGATGCTGAAGGGTTTTTCTTCAAGAGATGAAAACGACGCTGATAGTCTATATCCTAGGGTCTATTTTCGGCTCCCCTCTATCTTAGGTCTTAGGGTTTTCCTTTATTTTTGTTCCTTAGAAGAGTATAGAAGGGTCCCTAGGGTTAGATTAATGGGTATTGGGTATTGGGCTTGATGGGCTAATCGGAATTGGGCTAAAAGTTGGGCTCTAAGACTCCTAAAATTGTGGTCCAACACCTTAATTGACTCCTTTTAATATAAGATAAAAATACTACATAATGTAAAACTAATCCTAACTAATTTAACTAAACTATATTAAAACATGAAATTATTTTTATTTGATTTTTTTGTATTTTCAAGATTATATAAAGATTAAATAAGGTACTATTTTTGTATATTTTTTATTTAAATTTATGAAATACACGTAAACTAAAATATTTTTGTAATTTTTATTTTTTGTGACGAAATAAAGTAAAAGAGTCAAAATTAGTTGAAATAGCAATATTAGGCCTAAATTAAATATTTACATGCTAAAATGGGTGAAATCTCGGGGGGGGGGGGAAGGGTCAAAAATCACATGTCTACAGCTGCCCCTCTTTGATTGGAAAAGTGAAGAGTTTTCAGATAAAGAACGACTAGACAGGATTTTTGACCCGACCTTTATTTAAGGAGACCAAAAACTAAAAGGAAGGAGAATGTGATTGAACCCTACCATCTGAGCTGCCTACATATCCTTGGCTATAAAGGAATCAGGCCACGTGTAGTTCAGAAGTGAGTGAGATGACGGAGTATACCGAGGTGGAGAGCCGGTCGAGGTGCTGTTCCGTCGAGGTTCCAGTCCGTGGTCCTGTTATTACATCAAAATTTTAAAAAATAAAAAAGACTAACTAAGCCTGTCAACTATGAGTTACAAGATTGCTACCTATAAGTCTTCTGAAGCTTGATCTTGAGTCTTGAATGGTTTTTCCTGCAAACTTTGGATTTGAACCTTGACGCTTGCTAGTTGCAGGTTATAGTTCATTCTTCTTCAGCTTTTCGGATCAAAACCAAACACACCGTGCTTGTGACTTCAGTCATGTCTTGAGCAGCTTACATTTTTCATCAACTTCTGCATTTGGATTCACTTCTTGCCTTTCTTTCTTTTTATTCTAGACTGTGACTAACTTCTGTTGATCATCTCAGACTGCTGACTCGCATTCTTGCCGCGAGCTTCTTTTGTTGCTGACTTGAATTGCATTCTGAAGTGAATTCCCTTATTCTCCAGGTGGTGCCTGATTTCCAACATTTGAACTGTATTCCCTTGCTCTCCAGGTGGGCGCCTAATTTCCAAAACATGAACTGTATTCCCTTGCTCTCTAGGTGGACGCCTGATTGCTAAAACTTGCACTATTTTTCCTCGAAACTTGAACAATTTTCCCTTTGTTCTCCAGGTGGGCTCCTGATTGCTGTCTTCCTTTGAACATTGCTACTTTCCCTTTGTTCTCTAGGTGGGCTCCTGATTTCCAACACTCGTACTGCTTTTCCCTTGACTCGTTTTCCCTTTGTTCTCCAGGTGGGATCCTGATTACCAACACTTGAATTGCTTTCCCTTTGTTCCCAAGTGGGTTCTTGACTACGAACATTTGAATTGCTTTCCCTTTGTTCTCCAGGCGGGCTCCTGATTTCCAACACTTGAACTGCTTTCCCTTTGTTCTCCAGGTGGGCTCCAGATTTCCAACACTCGTACTGCTTTTCCCTTGACTCGTTTTCCCTTTGTTCTCCAGGTGGGCTTCTGATTGCTAAACTTGAACCGTCTTTCTTTGAACATTGCTGCTTTCCCTTTATTCTCCAGGTGGGCTCCTGATTTCCAACACTCGATCTGCTTTTCCCTTGACTCGTTTTCCCTTTGTTCTCCAGGTGGATCCTGATTGCTGAACTTGAACTGCCTTCCTTTGAACATTGATGCTTTCCCTTTGTTCTCCAGGTGGGCTCCTGATTTCCAACACTTGAATTGCTTTCCCTTTGTTCTCCAGGTGGGCTCTTGATTACCAACACTTGAATTGCTTTCCCTTTGTTCTCCAAGTGGGTTCCTGATTACCAACACTTGAATTGCTTTCCCTTTGTTCTCCAGGTGCGCTCCTGATTACCAACACTTGAATTGCTTTCCCTTTGTTCTGTAGGTGGGTGCCTAATTTCCAACTCGAATTGACTCCTCTGAAACTGCTACTTTCCCTTTGTTCTCCAGGTGGGTGCCTGATTGCAGAACCTGAATTGTCCTCTTCTTAAAACTGCTTTTATTTTGAACTGCCCTCCCTTGTTTCTCCAGGTGGGCGCCTGATTGTTTGAACATGAACTACCTTCTATTCTTGAAACTCGTGTTGTCTTCCCTGGTTCTTTAGGTAGGTACCTGATTTCAACAAAACAGACAAAACAAAAGAAATTTTTCTGCCCCAATTTGATATTGGGCACATTTGTGAGTGTTAATTGAATCATGTTATCAAAAGAAATTCTAAATTAAATTCCTTTATCCGAAAAATTTCAAACCAAGCCTCCTTTCAAAAGTGAAAACTTAAATGCCAAATTATACTTCCCAAAAGTAGACCTCTCATCAAATCTTGTCATTTGCGAGGGCCTCAAAACTTACTAAATCCCGTTATCAAGGAGAAACTTACTGCCGAGCCTGTTTGGCACCTGCTTTCCTTATTGAGGGTTTCTTTGGAACAAACAAAAGTTCCTGCCCCTATTTCAATCAAAGAAAACTTGTGAGTTTAAACATGGTGGTTGGTTTGTGGCCTTGACTTTGAGGGCAATTGCTCCTTCACTTGCCATGATAACTTTGGTTTCAACTCAAAAGATCTTGCCTATTTATGGACTGACCACTTTTCTGTCACCCTTATCACGAAAAATACCTCTGATCCGTTCAAACCCAATGTCATTCATCTGTTGCATTGTGCTAATGCATTGACATATACCGAACCTTTGTGTTTCACATGAATCTCAAAGCACGCCAATTGCCACCCACTTAGTGCGCATGTGTTCTTTCCTGACTTAAACCACTAGCCTTGGCCTTGAGGTCTATTGCTCCTTCACTTACCATGATAACTTTGATTTCCTCTTGGAAGATCTTGCTTGACATTGGTTAACCACCTTCTCTGTCAACCTTATCACAGAAAATACCTTTGATCCATTCACCCAACACCCTCTATCTGTTGCATTATTCATGAATTGACATATACCAAACCTTTGTATTTCACATGAATCCCAAAGAACATTGATTGTTGCCAACTCAGTGCACATGCTGTTCTTTCCAGACTTATGCCACTTTGAACAACAAAAAGGGCAGGGTTAGGGACAATGGAAAGATATGAGATCTAGCAAGAAAACTACAAAGTAGAAACTTATCAAATGTGGATACCAACTCTAGTGACCATGACACGCATTTTTGGATCAATGGCCTAATCTGTCAAGAAAGTCTAATGTTCAACTATTGTTGTACCTCTTTGCTATGAAACTAGGCTTCCATTCTCCGATTATCCAATCTGATTTCACGATCCTTTCTCGACTCATGGTGCCCGAAGGGTTTTTACTATCAAGCTTCTCTCATTTTGTTCTTTCTCTCAACTCACCATCGCCTTATGGTGCCTGTGAAGGTTTTCACCAATAAGACTCTCTCATTTTGTTCTGTTCTTCTTATTTCCTCTAATTATGCATATGACAAGGCATTAGCCATGGTAAAAACATCATATACTCTTAGCATGTCTAGACTCAGCACTCTCAAAGATTATCTGGAAGGTCTTTTTTGGACTGTAATGTGGCTCTTGGACAGGGTTAGAAAGAAAGGATATCCTAAAGGCTAAAAAAAACTAAGATAACAGGGTTAATTTATTTACAACTTTTGGAATACATTTTTAAAAACTTTGCCCCAATTCTGAAACAAGGGAATTTGGTTCTCTTTTTTTTTCTTTTTCTTTTTGAGATGGAATTTCTAAGGAAGACTGCCCCACTCTCGACTTCGTGGGATTATGAAATATTTTATTTGGTATGACCGAACCGTAAGGCTGCCTACGTATCCTGTGGTGACAAGAATCTGGTCAAACGTAGTTCACAAGACTACTTTTTGTTACTATTTTCCTTTTTCTTTTTTTTTCTCTCTTTTTCCTTTTTTTCTTCTTTTTTTTCTTTTTTTTTATCTCTATTTTTCTTTTTTTTTTTGGAAATTTTCTTTTTGGAATGAACTTTCTAAAATAAACCAATGGGGACATGAAATCAGTACATGCTCAAAAGGGTATCGAATGGTATAAGTGTTTGGGTAGTTGAAAGTGGGCCTCACAATCCCTAAAAATGCCAAGTATAACACATGCAACTTGAAAATAAAAAAATAAAGATCATGCATAGCATTTCTTTTGTAGCATCGACATTGGTATTACTGATATGCCTTCAACTTTCATTAGTGCCTTGTCAAGTACAGAACCCTCGTTGGGTGATTCCCTCTTCACAATGGATATCCTCCGTCAATTCGGAGAAAACTTTCTTGAATTTATCTTGTAACTTGAGATGCACTTGAACTCAAAGTTACTTGCTTTCAATTATTCAGGGCACACTCTCATGACAAATGCTTGTCATCCTATTAACTTCCCAAATTATCTGCCCCAGTTTCACACAATTCGGGCTTTAAATGATCTCAGAATGTCCAAATCTGTACTTACTTCCCTCAAGTGTCCCTATCATCTTCAAAATGGTTTCATTGCTTCATGACAAAACTAATTTTTAAGACCATGCCTAGAATTATGTGTGCATGTCATATCACTACAGTCAGTAGGAAAAGAACTATAAAAAAAAAGAGAACTAAACAAAAATGACTAGAAATAACAGAAGATAGAAAATTGCATTAGACAGACAGTGAAGGGGTTCAAACAACAAAACAAGCAAAATAAACTCGGGTACAACCCTGGAACAAACCTAGATAACACTAAATGAGTTACTACGTATGATGACCCGGCTAATTGTCTTAAGAATTAATGCCCTGATTCCCTATTAACTGCTTTCCCCAAGTTTAATTCTGCTATTTTGATTTGTCGGGATGTTCGGTGACGCGTTTCGGAGAGTTTTGGGACACTTAGTCCCTAAATGAGAGCTTAAGTGTTAGAAAGTTAACCGTAGTCAGAACAGTATAAATACGGCCTCGGAATGGAAATTTGATGGTTCAGTTAGCTCTGTTGGGTGATATCGGGCTTAGGGGCGTTTTCGGATTGTGTTTTGGAGGTCCGTAGCTAAATTAGGCTTCGAATGCCGAAAGTTGAATTTTTGAAGTTTCCGGTCCGATAGTGAGATTTTGATCCGAGGGTCGAAATGGAATTCCGGAAGTTGGGGTAGCTTTGTAGTGTTTAATGTGACGTGTGTGCAAAATTTTAGGTCATTCGGATGAGGTTTGATAAACTTTTTGATCAAAAGCGTATTTTGAGAATTTTGGAATTCTTAGGCTTAAATCCATGGTTAATTCGAGGTTTCGATGTTGTTTTAGGTGTTCTAAGGATTGGTACCAGTTTGGATAGTGGTTTGTGACTTGTTGTTGCCTTTGGTTGGGGTCCCATGGGCCTTGGGATGAACTTGGATGGTTGACGGAAGGATTTGGAATTGGAAGTTTGCTACAACAGTTGGTCTTTTGTCATAACCGCACCTGCAGTTTGGGTCCCACAAGTGCGGAGCCACAGAAGCGGCGGATCAAGTGCAGATGCAGATTTGGAGAGGATCAGCAGGTTTCGCTGATGCGGGTAATTCACCGTAGAAGCTGTATCGCACCTGCAGAAGGATAACTGCAGATGTGGAATTTGGTCATTTCTTCAAGAACCGTAGAAGCGGTGATAATACCGCAGAAGCGGTACCGCATCTGCGTATTGGGAGTCGTAGATGCGAAATTGGCCCTTTAAAGAAAAATCTTAGCTGCGACCTTGGCTCCGCAAAAGCGGGACCGCAGATGCGGAAATCGCTGGGCAAAACATATAAATTCTTGCCTTCGCGAAATTTAGCCATTTTTCACCCTTTTCAAAACGGGAAGAAGCTTGGGGAGCACTTTTCAAGAGGTATTTACCGAGGAGTTTATTGGGGTAAGGTCTTTGGTCCCTAAACGCGTTATTGGATTGATAAAGATGATTTGAGAGACCATTTGAGGTCCGATTTTGGTACTTTTGATATGACTGTACTCATAAGAGTGCGAGAGTTCTGGAAATATAAATTTTACCCGATTCCGAGACGTGGGCCCGAGGGGTATTTTGGTCATTTTACATACTTTCACCGTATTAGCTTAGAATTTAATTGTTGAATCTGTTACTTGAAGTATTATTTACATTATACAATTGAATTGAATAGATTTGGGCCATTTGGAGTTGAGTACTCGTGGCAAGAACGTGGTCTCGGGTTGATTATTGAGCCGATTCGAGGTAAGTGACTTGTCTAACCTTGTGTGGGGGACCTTCCCCTTAGGATTGGTATATTTGGTAATTGAAATGCCTTGTACGTGAGGTGACAAGTGCGTACGTGTGCTAATTGTTGGAAATTCGGTTTTTCTTAAGTAATTACTAGTATGTTTCCTTTCCCGCTTCTATTACTTGTACTATTAAGCCTGTTGTTAGCTTCAGAAAGCATGTCTAAGTGACTTACTTGCTTTAATTTCTCAACCTGCCTTACCTGAATTCTGTGCAGCATGCTAGGCTAGAATCACGTGTTGCCTTCATATGAAGTTTTTCCATTTCTGTATATTTTCCTGTTGCTGCTACGTATTTCTTTTGGGACTACATATGTGGGATTCCGATAGCTCCCCTTTGTCTGTTTATTTTGGAACTACTGACGGAAGGATTTGGAATTGGAAGTTTGCTGCAGCAGCTAGTCTTCTGTCTTAACCGCACCTGCGATTTGGGTCCCGCAAGTGCGGAGCCACAGAAGTGGCGGATCAAGCATAGATGCAGATTTGGGGAGGATCAGCAGGTTCCGCAGATGCAGGTAATTCACCGCAGAAGCGGTATCGCACATGCGAAAGGATAACCGCAGGTGCAGAATTTGGTAATTTCTTCAAGAACCGTAGAAGCGGTGATAATACCGTAGAAATGGTACCGCATCTACGGATTGGGAGTCGTAGATGCGGAAATTGGTCCTTTAAAGAAAATTCACAGATGCGACCTTGGCTACGCAAAAGCGGGACCGCTGATGTAGAAATAGCTGGGTAGAAAATATAAATTCTTGCCTTCGCAAAATTTAGCCATTTTTCACCTTTTTCAAAATGGGAAGAAGCTTGGGGAGCACTTTTCAAGATGTATTTACTGAGGAGTTCATTGGGGTAAGGTCTTTGGTCCCTAAACTTGTTATTGGAATGATTTTTATTAATTTAAGCATGAAAAATTAAGGAAAATCAGTGGTAATTGGGGAGGTTAGGGCTTGACTAATTGGAGGCCTTTGAGTGATGAATTGAGAGACCATTTGAGGTCCGATTTTGGTACTTTTGATATGACTATAGAGTGCGAGGGTTCTGGAAATATAAATTTTACCCGATTCCGAGATGTGGGCCCGAGGGGCATTTTGGTCATTTTACATACTTTCGCGTATTAGCTTAGAATTTAATTGTAGAATCTATTACTTGAAGTGTTATTTATATTATGCAATTGAATTGAATAGATTTGGGCCATTTGGAGTTGAGTACTCGTGGCAAGAACGTGGTCTCGGGTTGATTTTTGAGTCAGTTCGAGGTAAGTGGCTTGTCTAACCTTGTGTGGGGGACCTTCCCCTTAGGATTTGTATATTTGGCAATTGAAATGCCTTGTACGTGAGGTGACGAGTGCGTACATGTGCTAATTGTTGGAAACCCGTTTTTTCTTAAGTAATTACTAGTATGTTTCCTTTCCCGCTTCTATTACTTGTACTATTAAGCCTGTTGTTAACTTCGGAAAGCATATCTAAGTGACTTACTTGCTTTAATTGCTCAACCTACCTTACCTGAATTCTGTGCAGCATGCTAGGCTAGAATCACTTGTTGCTTTAATATGAAGTTTTGCCATTTCTGTATATTTTCCTGTTGCTGCTGTGTATTTATTTTAGGACTACGGATTTGGGATTCCGGTAGCTCCCCCTTGTTTGTATATTTTGGAACTATGGATGTGGAATTCTGGTAGATCCCCCTACACAGTTATATGGAACTACGGGAACGCACTCGGTAGATTCCCCCCAGTACTAAGTATTTACATTTGGGACTACGAAATGATATTTTGATAGATTCCCCACGCACTATGAGTTGGACTACGGGACGGGATTCTGGGAGATCCATTGGATATGTATATATATGGGACTACAGGAAGGTATCCTGGGAGATCCCCGATTGTTATTATTGGTGCTGAGTTGTATTTCCTTTCCGTGTTTACCTTGTTTTTGTATAGTTGCTGTTGTCCGTACATCCTGTGTTATTTTACTGCTGTACTTATTTATATTGTTTTGTTCTATACTGTTGATTTTTATATTCTATTTAACCTCAGTAGGTCCCTGAACTTCCTTGTCACTACCCAACCGAGGTTAGGCTTGACACTTATTGAGTACCGCTGTGGTGTACTCATGCCCCTTGTACACATGCTTTTCATGTGCAGATCCAGTTACCGCTACTCAGGCCTATCATACTAGAGGAGACAACTGCTCTAGAGACTTCGAGGTACATCTGCCATGTCCGCAGACCGAGAAGTCCATTTTTATTCCTGCTTTTAGTATTTAGCCCTTCTGTATCTTTCTGTTCTTATTAGACATTCCGGAGTTAGAGCTATGTAGTATTGATCTTAGCTTGTGATTCGTGGATTTCCGGGTTTTGGATTTATGTATTGGTATTGAGAGTTAAACATGGTGTAAGCCGAGCGGAACATTTAAACACCGTTACTACTTTATTTCTGTTTTAATTTGTTTTACTTCTGCAAATTTTGGTTTTCTTCCACAAAATAGGCATACCTAGTCGTAGAGACTAGGTGCCGTCACAATAGTTCACGGAGGGCGAACCAGGGTCGTGACAAGTTGGTATTAGAGCTCTAGGTTCATAGGAGTCGTGGATCACAAGCCGGTTTATTAGAGTCTTACTGATCGGTACGGAGACGTCTGTACTTATCTACGAGAGGCTATGTAACTGTTAGGAAAATTTCCACTTCATTTGATTTCCTTGTCATGCGATATTTTGACTTCACAATTCTAAACTCATGTCTTCTATTCTCTCATAGATGGTGAGGAAACGTGCTACCCGAGTTGATCAGGTTCCCGCACCCCCTACTGCAGTCGTCAGAGGCCGGGGCCGGGGTAGAGGCCGAGGACGCGCATGTGGTGCGGCTAGAGCACCTGTGCGAGCTACCGCCGAGGTACCACCAGCAGTTCCAGCTGGAGTCCAGGCACCTGACACGCCTACTGCTACTACTACTCCAGCCCTTCAGGAGACTTTGGCACAGTTCATGAGCATGTACAACACTTTGGCTCAGGCAGGTTGCTTCCCCTTGCTGCAACCACATCTCAGGCCAGGGGAGGAGGACAAACTCTAGATGCCCTCACTCCTGAGCAGCAAGTGCATGTTGTGCACATCCCTGAGATTATTCCTGTACCGCCTATAGTGCTAGTTCAGCCCGAGGACAAGACAACGGCTTTCGAGGAGGAGCAACTAAGGCTTGAGAGGTTCAAGAAGTACAAGCCTCCTGTATTCAGTGGTCTAGCATCGGAGGATGCCCTGAGATTTCTAGATGAGAGCTACCGCATTCTCCATATCATAGGTATATCAGGATTGAACGAGGTTTTCTTCACTACTTTCTAGCTTCGAGGAGCCACCTATGAGTGGTGGCGCACCTATGCGTTAGACAATCCGAATGAGGCTGCTTGACTGACTTGGACTCAGTTTTCAGATCTGTTCATAAGAGAGTTTGTTCCTCAGAGCCTCAAGGATGCATGGCGTGCAGAGTTTGAGCATTTGCTCTAGGGTACTATGATTGTCTCATAGTATGCTGTCCGTTACACCAGTTTGGCTAGGCATGCACCAGCCTTGGTTTCTACTGTTTGCGAGAGGGTTCGCTGGTTTATTGAGGGCCTTATTCCTAGCATCAGGTCTAGCATGGCTCGTGAGTTGGAGATGGATATTTCTTATTAGCAGGTGGTGAGCACTGCTAGGAGGATTGAGGGTATGCATGCTAGGGAGAGAGAGGAGAGGGAGACCAAGAGGTCTCGAGAGTCAGGCCATTATTCTGGTGCACGTACCCCAGCTTTAGGTCATCATGGTAGGGGTTATATGAGTCGTCCAATTCATTCAGCTCTTCCAGCAACCAATAGTGCTCCAGGTCCTCCTAGACCTTAGGAGCCTTATTATGCACCACCGATATCTAGCACGCCGGAGTGCTTTCAGAGGTTAGTCCAACAGACCTGGCCTGAGCCAATCACAGCCACCACACCCTCCCAGAGCTTGTTTTGAGTGTGGTGACACACGTCATATAGAGATGGATTGCCCTAGATTTGGGAGGGGTGCACGTCCATAGACTTCTCAACCACAACGTGCCCCGCAGAGTTCTCAGGCTATGGTTACAGCTCCAGTTTCTACCCCACCTGCTCAGCCAGCTAGAGGTGGAGGTCGGGGAGGTAGAGGTCGCTCTAGAGGGGGAGGCCAGGCCAGGTACTATGCCCTTCCTGCCCATACCGAGGTTGTTTCCTACGATTCTGTCATCACAGATATTATATTGGTTTGTCACAAAGATGCATCAGTTCTATTCGATCCAGGCTCCACTTATTCTTATGTCTCTTCTTATTTTGCTCCACATTTGGGTGTATCTCAGGATTCTTTGAGTTCCTTATTTATGTTTCTACTCCTGGGGGAGATTCTCTTATTGTGGACCATGTTTATCGATCGTGTTTGGTTGCTCTTAGTGGGTTTGAGACCAGAGCCAATTTATTATTGCTCATCATGGTAGATTTTGACATTATCTTGGGCATGGGCTGGTTGTCGCCCCATTATGCTATTCTTGATTGTCACGCCAAAATTGTGAAACTGGCTATGCCAGGTGTACCGCGTGTTGAGTGGAGGCGTACTTTAGATCACACTCCTAGTATAGTTATTTCTTTTCTTAAAGCTCAGTGTATAGTTGAGAAGGGGTGTGACGTGTATTTAGCTTATGTGAGAGATGTCAGTATTGATACCCCTTCAGTTGATTCAGTTCCAATAGTACAGGATTTTCTCGATGTGTTTCCAGCTGACCTTCCGGGCATGCTGCCTGATAGAGATATTGATTTTGGCATTTATCTGTTGCCGGACACTCAGTCCATTTCTATTCCTCCATATCGTATGGCTCTGCCTGAGTTGAAGGATCAGTTACAGGAATTGATTGATAAGGGTTTTATTCGGCCTAGTGTATCACCTTAGGATGCTCCTGTCTTGTTTGTGAAGAAAAAGGATGGTTCTACGCATATGTGTATTGATTATCGCCAGTTGAACAAAGTTACAATTAAGAACCGTTATCCTTTGCCTCATATTGATGATCTGTTTGACCAGCTTCAGGGCGCACGAGTGTTTTCTAAAATTGATTTGCGCTCAGGTTACCATCAGTTGAAAATTCGGGAGCCAGATATCCTGAAGACTTCTTTAGGACTCGGTATGGTCATTACGAGTTCCTTGTTATGTCATTTGGGCTGACCAATGCCCCAACAACCTTTATACATTTAATGCACAGTGTGTTCCGGCCATATCTTGACTCGTTCGTCATTGTCTTTATTGATGATGTTCTGGTGTATTCTCCGAGTCAAGAAGATCATGAGCAGCACTTGAGGATTGTGCTTCAGACTTTGAGAGAAAAGAAGTTACATGCTAAGTTCTCAAAATGTGAGTTTTGGTTGGATTCAGTGGCATTTTTAGGCCACGTGGTATAGAGTGAGGGTATTCAGGTGGATCCGAAGAAGATAGAGGCCGTGCAAAGTTGGCCCAGACCATCCTTAGCTACCGAGATCTGTAGTTTCCTTGGTATGGCGGGCTACTACCGTTGTTTTGTGGAAGGGTTTTCATCGATTGCGGCCCCGATGACCAGGTTGACCTAGAAGGGTGCTCCATTCCAATGGACGTAGGAGTGTGAGGCGAGCTTCCAGAAGCTCAAAACAGCTTTGACCACATCCCCAATATTGATACTGCCTATAGGTTCGGGGTCTTGTACGGTCTATTGCGATGCCTCGAGGGTTGGCCTCAGAGCGGTGTTGATGCAGGACAGTAGGGTGATTGCATACGCGTCCAGGCAGTTGAAGATACATGAGAAGAACTACCCTGTTCACGACCTTGAGTTAGTTGCCATTGTTCACACCCTGAAGATTTGGCGCCATTACTTATATGGTGTGCCTTGTGAGATTTATACTGTCCATCGGAGCTTGCAGCACTTGTGCAAGCAAAATGATCTAAATTTGCGCCAGAGGAGGTGGTTAGAGTTGCTGAAGGACTATGATATCACTATTTTATATCACTCGGGCAAGGCCAATGTGGTGGCCGATGCTTTGAGTCGTCGAGCAGAGAGTATGGGGAGTTTTACTTATTTACTAGCATCAAAGAGGCCTATGGCGATGGATATTCAGGCCTTAGCCAGCTAGTTTGTGAGATTGGATCTTTCAGAGCCCAGTCGGCTTCTAGCTTGCGTGGTTTCTCGGTCTTCCTTATTTGAACGTATTAGGGAGCGACAGTATGGTGACCCTCATTTGCTTGTCCTCAAGGACAAGGTTCAGCATGGTGACGCTAGAGATGTGACTATTGGTGATGATGGGGTATTGAGGATGCAGGGTCGGATTTATGTACCCAATGTTGATGGGCTTTGGGAGTTGATTCTGGAGGAGGCCCATAGCTCGCGGTATTCCATTCATCCGGGTGCCACGAAGATGTTTCATGATTTGAGGAAGCACTACTGGTGGAGGTGGATGAAGAAGGATATAGTTTGATTTGTAGCTCAGTGCCTCTACTGTCAGCAGGTGGAGTATGAGCACTAGAGACCGGGTGGGTTGGTTCAGCAGATAGAGATTTAAGAGTGGAAGTGGGAGCGAATCACCATGGACTTTGTAGTTGGGCTCCCATGGACTTTGAGAAAGTTTGATGCTATTTGTGTGATTGTGGATCGGCTAACCATGTTCGCTCATTTCATTCCTATGTGTACTACTTATTCTTCGGAGCGGTTGACGGAGATATATATCCGGGAGATTGTTCGTCTTCATGGTATTCCGGTTTCAATCATTTTAGATAAGGCACTCAGTTCACATCACGGTTCTAGAGGGCCGTTCAGCATGAATTGGGTACTCGGGTGGAGTTGAGTACAACATTTCACCCTCAGACAGATGGATAGACCGAGCGTAGTATTCAAATTCTTGAGGATATGCTCTATGCATGTTTGATTGAGTTTGGAGGGTCTTGGGATCAGTTTTTGCCATTAGCTGAGTTTGCTTACAACAACAACTATCAGTCCAGCATTCAGATGGCACCGTTTGAGGCTTTATATGGGAGACGGTGTAGATCCCCGGTGGGTTGGTTTGAGCCGGGTGAGGCCAGATTGTTGGGCATAGACCTGTTTTAGGATGCATTGGAGAAGGTTAAGGTGATTCAGGATAGACTCCACACAGCCCATTCCAGACAGAAGAGTTACGCGGACTAGAAGGTTCGTGATGTTTCCTTTATGGTTGGAGAGCATGTTCTGCTTCGGGTTTCGTCTATGAAGGGCGTCATGAGATTCGGGAAGAAAGGAAAGTTGAGTCCGAGATTTATTGGCCCTTTTGAGATATTGAGGCGTGTTGGGGAGGTTGCTTATGAGCTTGCCTTACCTCCCAGCTTGGCCGGAGTTTATCTGATATTCCATGTTTCGATGCTCCGGAGGTATTACGGTGATCCGTCCCACGTGTTGGATTTCAGTTCAGTCCAGTTGGACAAGAATCTATCCTATGTTGATAAGCCAGTGGCAATATTGGACAAGCAGTTTAGAAAGCTGAGGTCAAAGAATATTGCATCTGTGAAGGTTTAGTGGCGGGGTCAGCCGGTCGAGGACGCGACCTGGGAGACCGAGCAGGATATGTGCAACCGTTACCCTCATCTTTTCACTACATCAGGTATGTCTTTATGCTCGTTTGAGGACGAACGAATGCTTAAGTGTAGGAGGATGTGACGACCCGACCGGTCGTCTTAAGAATTAATGCCCCGATCCCCTATTAACTACTTTTCCCAAGTTTAATTCTGCTATTTTGATTTGTCGGGATATTCGATGTCGAGTTTCGAAGAGTTTTGAGACACTTAGTCCCTAAATGAGAGGATAGTGTTAGAAAGTTAACCGTAGTCGGAACAGTGTAAAGACGGCCTCGTAATGGAAATTCAATGGTTATGTTAGTTCTGTTGGGTGATTTCAGGCTTAGGGGCATGTTCGGATTGTGTTTTGGAAGTCCGTAGCTAAATTAGGCTTCGAATGCCGAAAGTTGAATTTTTGAAGTTTCCGGTCCGATAGTGAGATTTTGATCCGAGGGTCGGAATGGAATTCCAGAAGTTGGAGTAGCCCCGTAGTGTTGAATATGACATGTGTGCAAAATTTCAGGTCATTCAGACGAGGTTTGATAGACTTTTAGATCGAAAGCGTATTTTGAGAATTTTGGAGTTCTTAGGCTTAAATCCATGGTTAATTCGAGGTTTCGATGTTGTTTTAGGTGTTCTAATGATTGGTACGAGTTTGGATAGTGGTTTGTGACTTGTTGGTGCCTTTGGTTGGGGTCCCCGGGGCCTCGGGATGAACTCGGATGGTTGACGGAAGGATTTGGAATTGGAAGTTTGCTGCAGCAGCTGGTCTTCTGTCATAACTGCACCTGCGGTTTGGGTCCCGCAGAAGCGGCGGATCAAGCACAGATGCGGATTTGGGGAGGATCAGCAGATGCGGGTAATTTACTACGGAAGTAGTATCACACCTGTGGAAGGATAACCGCAGATGTGGAATTTGGTCATTTCTTCAAGAACCACAGAAGCGGTGATAATACCGCAAAAGCGGTACCGCATCTGCGGATTGGGATCCGCAGATGAGGAAATTGGCCCTTTAAAGAAAAGTCGCATATGCGACCTTGGCTCCGCAAAAGTGGGACTGCAGATGCGGTCCCAGGGCCGCAGATGCGAAAATTGTTGGGCAGAACATATAAATTCTTGCCTTCGCAAAATTTAGCCATTTTTTCACATTTTTCAAAACGAGACGAAGCTTGGGGAGCACTTTTCAAGAGGGATTTATAGAGGAGTTCATTGGGGTAAGGTTTTTGGTCTTTAAACTCATTATTGGAATGATTTTTATCAATTTAAGCATGAAAAATTAAGGAATATCAGTGGTAATTGGGAGGTTAGGGCTTGATTAATTAGATGCTTTTGAGTGATGATTTGAGAGACCATTTGAGGTCCGATTTTGGTACTTTTGATATGACTGATTTTATGAGAGTGCGAGGGTTCTGGAAATAGAATTTTTACTCGATTCCGAGACGTGGGCCCGAGGGGCATTTTGGTCATTTTACATACTTTCGCGTATTAACTTAGAATTTAATTGTAGAATCTGTTACTTGAAGTGTTATTTACATTATGCAATTGAATTTAATAGATTTGGGCCATTTGGACCTAAGTACTCGTGGCAAGAACGTGGTCTCGGGTTGATTTTTGAGCCGGTTCGAGGTAAGTGGCTTGTCTCACCTTGTGTGGGAGACCTTCCCCTTAGGATTGGTATATCTGGTAATTGAAATAACTTGTAAGTGAGCTGATGAGTGCGTACTTGTGCTAATTGTTGGAAACACAATTTTTCTTTAGTAATTACTAGTATGTTTCCTTTCCCGCTTCTATTACTTGTACTATTAAGCTTGTTGTTAGCTTAGAAAAGCATGTCGAAGTGATTTACTTGCTTTAATTGCTCAACTTGCCTTACCTGAATTCTGTGCAGCATGCTAGGCCAGAATAACTGTTGCCTTAATATGAAGTTTTGCCATTTTTGTATATTTTCCTGTTGTTGTTGTGTATTTATTTTGGGACTACGGATGTGGGATTCCGATAGCTCCCCTTGTCTGTTTATTTTGGGACTAAGAATGTGGGATTTCGGTAGATCCCCCTGCACAGTTATATGGAACTACGGGAACGCACCCAGTAGATTCCCCTAGTACTGGGTATTTACATTTGGGACTACGGAACGGGATTCCGGTAGATCCCACGTGCACTATGCGTTGGATTACAGGACGGGATCTCGGGAGATCCATTGGATATTTATATATATATGGGATTACAGGACGGTATCCTGGGAGATCCCCGATCGTTATTATTCGTGCTGAGCTGTATTTCCTTTTCGTGTTTACCTTGTTTCTGTATAGTTGTTGTTGTCCGTACATCCTGTGTTATTTTACTGCTGTACTTATTTATACTGTTCTGTTCTATACTGTTGATCTTTATATTCTATTTAACCTCAGTAGAGCCCTGACCTTCCTTACCACTACCCAACCGAGGTTAGGCTTGACACTTACTGAGTACCGGTGTGGTATACTCATGCCCCTTCTGCGCATGTTTTTCATGTACAGATCTAGGTACCACTACTCAAGCCTATCATCCTTGAGTAGGTGACTACTCTAGAGACTTCGAGGTACATCTTCCGCGTCCGCAGACCGAGAAGTCCCTTTCTATTCATGCTTTTTGTATTTAGCCCTTCTGTATATTTCTATTCTTATTAGACATTCCCAAGTTAGAGCTACGTAGTATTGATCTTAGCTTGTGATTAGTGGGTTTCCGAGTCTTGGATTTATGTATTGGTATTGAGAGTTAAACATGGTGTAAGCCAAGCGGCACATTTAAACACTGTTACTACTTTATTTCTGTTTTAAATTGTTTTACTTTCGCAAAATTTGGGTTTCTTCCGCAAAATAGGCTTACCTAGTCGTAGAGACTAGGTGTCATTATGATGGTTCACGGAGGGCGAACCGGAGTCGTGACACTACGACTAAAGGAACTAGGCAAAAATAAAAAGGATGGAAGGGTTTGAGGCACAAGACATTATCCAGATTGCAACCCTGAAATAACCTGGACAACAGAAATGACAACAAAATAAATCACCATGACTCCTTCCTGGCTAGCCAAGAATGGAGCGTCTTTCCAATTACCAAGCTCGGCATCATAGCCACTGAGTTCCACATCAATATTACCAAGACCATTACCAATTTCAATATCATTAACTTCACCAAGTGGCTCATTGACTCCTTTGACCAACCCTTCGTCATTGCAAAACATCCTAACAATCTATGCGTTGTCATGTACCTGTAGAGGAATATGTGTGACAGTTGGGGTATTACTGCCTTGGACCACAATTATCCCTTCTTGAATCATTCTTTCTATTTCTCTTTTCAAAGCACGACAATCTTCAATGATATGCCCTTGGACATTAGAGCGGTACATGCACCATACAGTAGGATCAAATCCTTTTGCATATGGGTCTGGCGAATAGCCGAGGAGTGGCTCAATCAGGCCAGAATTTTTGAAGTTTTCAAATAAGTTTGTGTAGGATGCCCCGATTAGCGTAAAACCATTTCTTTGCCTTTGTTTCCCTCCATTACCCAGTTTTCTAGGGTTGTTGGATGCTCGAAAATGTTGTGAAGGCAGAAGTGCATTATGCTGCGCTGGCGCTCGCCATGAGGAATGGCCCAATGGTTGGACAGATGGCCGAATGTTGTTTGGAGGATAATACTGAGGTGGATTATATAGAGTTTGGGGATGTTCATGGGGTCAGTATTGAGTCTGAATGCGTTTAGCAGGAATACCCACTGGATCCTGTCATTGGCAGTCTTACCAGGAGGCTCAAAATAAGGAGCGTAAGAGTATGGACACAAGACCTTAAAAATTGGTTTTGGAGCATAGTGTTGGGCAATGGGGATTTTGAACACTGTCTCGCTAGAGGATCGAGAAAAGGTAGCAGGTGGATGAGCTACAAAAACATGAATGGTCAAAGGAGCGGTGGTTTTGGTGGGTGGAGTATGAAAAGGTTGCAGGTAGATGTCAGCAGCAGTAGGAAGCTGGATTTGTGACAGTGGCGGAATGGTGACAAGGCTTTCAGTGTAGTTAGTGGTAACTGATGGTGGAGGACGCCCACTAATCCAGGCTTGATATATTTCGGCCATCTGTCCTTTCAACCTTAAGACCTCTTCTTTCAACTCAGATTCTGATTCAACAATTCCCTTAGACGGATCAATAACTCCTGTGTCCAAGTCTTTACTAGCCATGGCTACCTTGCTCTTTGACCTTGTGTTGAATGGACGAGTTACTTAAAACCACAAACCAACCACCCTTCTGCTCAATGAAGATAACAAAAGGAACAAAATGGAGCCATCCTGTTAGCATTAGGGCATCTAACAACTAAAAATATCACATTGCACGCAATGCACTTAGCAACAATCAACGGTTCTAGAATGACTTCGAGGATCACAAGGTCACTTGGCATCATTCCAATTTTGTTCATTTCAATCTTCTCTTTTCTTTTCTTTTCTAGCACTTCTTGGCTTGCTCATTTTCCTTCCTTTTTTTTCTTCTAATTATCACTCTATTCTTTTCTTTAATTCCCATGATTTCATTTCTTTTTTTTTCCTTTTTTCCTTATTTTTTTTATTTTAATTTTAATAAATAAAAAAATAATTCGATCGAACCATATGTAGGTTACCTACGTATCATGACGCCGCATGAATCAGATCTTTGCGTAGTTCGAGAAGATCGTAAATAAAGGAAATAGTCTAATGTTCTCTTCTTTTTGTACTTTTTTTTAACATTAATGGCTACTCTGACGAGAAAAGAAAAATAAAAGAAACAAATCTCTTTTTTTTCTAGACTTAAAGTTCTATAACTTGTTCTAAACTCAAGCTTAACGGATTTTTTTTCTTTTTCAAACAAATACTCTATTAAGGAAAAATCCTAGAAAAGAAAAATATTTTTCGACTTTTTTTTAGGAAGGAAACCTAAAAAAATAAACCAAAGAAATATATTTTGATTTTAGTTTGATATCCTAAAAGAAAGATTTCGACCAAAGAAATAAAAAGATAAAAATGCTTTTGGATTTCAGTTTTGATTACATAAGGGAGAAACTCTAAAGATAAACCAAAGATAAAGTATAAAGTTCTAATGAAAATAAAAAGATTTTTTTTTTCGTTTTTCATTAATTTTCCAAAGAAGAACCTCAAAAGAAAATCTTTTTGAATTTTGGAATTAATATCTCAAAAGAAAACTTTTTAAGAATACTAAAAAAATTCTTTTTTTTTTTTGCTTTTTTTTTTTGGATTTTTAATCTTAATATACTAAAGGAGATATAAAAGTAACTTTCATTTGAGTTCTAGATATTAATTTCATAAAGGAAAAACCACCTCAAAAATATTTTTTCATTTCCAGAATTAGTATTCTAAAGAAACTTCTAACGGAAAATATAAAAATGCAAAATTCCCCTTTTTTGGATTTTTGAGTTACAACAAACTTTTCAAATACAAAATAAAAAGTATAATAACAAAATACTCGATATTACTGTACAAAACTAGATGGTAGAAGATGACATAAAAGAAAAAAAAACAGACTCAAAACATAAAAAATAAAAATAAAATCTCCTTAAGCAATTTCTGAATGAGCGATCCTGCCTGGATGGTCCCGGGGTGTCTGTCATGATCAAACTCCGGCAAATGGACCCACACCTGTATGAGAAAACTTTAACCAATACTATGTGAGATAATAACACTCCCTTTTAAACACATGCAAGACATGATTGATGCTATTTCTACAAAACGGCTTATGTGGCCAAAATGTGGCTAGAAGTGCAAACTTTGGCTAAGGCCCCGCAAAGCCAAGAACCTAAGATTCACTAGGAAGACCGGACCCTATGTGGGTTGCCCACGTATCCCGCCCTGAGAGACGAGAATCAGGTTCGCATAGTTCGGGCAGATTAGATACGGGCGAAAATAAAAAAACAACTAATTTAAAGAAAATATGTATTTTTTTGTCTTTTTTTTTTAAAATTATGAAACATGTAAACTCATTTTGGATTTTCTTTTCCCTTTTTTTTGATTTTCGGAAAATGATGAAAAAGTGCAAAAAATTTTATTTTTTCATTTTTTTTCTTTTTCTTAACAAAAATGTGAAAGAAAACATAACTGGACCCTACTTGCTTTATTCTCACACTTCATCCTCTCTTTTTATTTTTTCATTCGACCTCAATTATCATTGGTCCGCCAAATGACCCTTTTACACTTGAAAATTGCAAAATGTAGCACATAGGATGCATCAGGATGGTTTTTTATTTTTGGGGTACACCTGTCCTAGATGGACCCAACCCCTGTGTTGAGTCCCCAAAGTCAAATGCACATGATGTAAATAAGCATTCCTACTAGGGATCTAGCATGAGGCTGAGTTATTATAAGTTCAAAACCTGGGTATGTTGTTCTAGACTTGTGTACCCGAGCGGATAACTCGAGCCGAGGGGGGCTACGTACCGGGAACCAAAAGCCATCCGGCTTTGTAACTTTTCCGAGCCTCTTTCTAATTTAAGGTATGACACTAACAGAAGAGGAGTCATAGCCAGTATGCACATCCCCGAAGATGAGAAGAGAATGGTTTCGTAGCAGTTTATATACAGTTCAGATAATATCAAAGCGGTAAAAAGAAACATTTAGCACATTAAGTCCAAACACGTAATTAAAACTAGATAATATACAAAGCCAAGTATAACAGTTTTTCTAAGCTCGAATTCTTGAACCCTGAACCAGAGATTCTGGGTTCGTTCCCCAACAGAGTTTCCAGAGCTGTCACACCTCCTTTTTCTTATCCCCGGAAGGGAGTATAAGGGAGTTTTTTCCAATTTAAGTGACAATCGAAACGAGATTATTATTTAAAATTCAGAGTCGCTACTTGGGATAATTTATGGTGTCCCAAGTCATCGGTTCAAATCCCGAATCGAGGAAAGATTGACTCTGTTTTATAGTCTGCAAACACAAAAATCCGGGTAAGGAATTCTGTTAACCCGGGAGAAGGTATTAGGCATTCCCGAGTTCCGTGGTTCTAGCACGGTCGCTAAACTATTATTATTGGCCTAATGTTTCGGGTCATCACCGTAGTTCTTCTTTGTTCTGCGCTTTCGAGGCCTTGAAAACCTTGCTTTTAGTTGCCTCGATTAGCGTGCGCAGTTCGGGCGCGTAGCCGGAAAGTTTTTATTATAGAATATGTGAACTATGCGAAAAAATTTGATGAATTTCGATATTAATATGCATAATATTGACTTCGGTCAACATTTTGGGTAAACGGACCTGGACCTGTGATTCGACGGTCCTAGAGGGTCCGTAGAAAAATATGGGACTTGAGCGTGTGCTCAGAATCAAATTCCGAGTCCCAAGCCCGAGAAAATGAATTTTTGAAAGAAATTATTTTATGAAATTTGATATGAAAATTTGAAATGAAAAGGAGTTAGAAAATATAGGTATCGGGCTCGTATTTTGGTTCCGACGCCCGGTACAAGTCTTAAATATGTGTTAAGCACTATCTGTAAAGTTTGGCTAAAAACGGACGTCATATGACGTGTTTCGGACTAAAAATGGAGAATTTGAGTTATGAAAGTTGAAGAAAGAAAATCATGTGTTTGAGGCTTGATCCAATGTATATGATGTTATTTTGGCGATTTGATCGCACGAGTAAGTCCGTAAGATGTTTTTAAGGTTGTGTGCATGTTTGGTTTGGAGCCCCGAGGGCTCGGGTGAGTTTTGAATGGGGCCCGGAAGGTCTTGGACTTAAGAAAATGCAGGTTCAGGTGTTGCAGACAGCAGCACGGCCGCGGTCATTTCCGTGCAGTCCGCGCTGGAGCCGCGCGGCCGCGATGCATTTCTATACGGTCCGCGTGGCTGAGTCTGAGGGCTAGGGTTTCAGGTTAACCAGTGCGTCCATGCAGGAAGGGTTCAGAGAAGCCCCAATTTTCTCCCACTCGGCGCGGCCGCAACACATTTTTGTGCGGTCCACGCCAGGTCCTCAGAAAGGTATACAAGTTCAGAAAATCTCAGTCATTTTTCACTTTTCAAAAACACAAAACCTAAGAGACGATTTTCCAAACAACTTTTCTTCTCCAAAACGATTGGTAAGTGATTTATAACTTAATTTCTTTATTCCTTAACATCTTTTAACATAATTTCAACTTCAAATCAAAGATTTTCAGGGGTGAAATTGGGTGTTTGGGTAGAACCTAGGTTTTCTACAAAATGAGGAGTTGGACCTCAATTTGAGGTCCGATTTCAAAACAAATCATATATTTGGACTCGTGGGGGAATGAGTAACCGGGTTTTGGTCCAAACCTCGAGTTTCGACCACGTGGGCCCGGGGGTGTTTTTGACCATTTTGGGAAAAACCTTGTAAAAATTTATTTTTCATGCATGGAGAGTGATTCATTTAGTAATTATTAATGTGATTAAGTAACTTATGAATAGATTCGAGCGGATTGGTGGTGGAATCAAGAGGTAAAGCTATACTAGAAGCGTGAGTTGAGTTTGGAGCATTCGAGTTAAGTGTTTGTTCTAACTTTGGCTTGAGGGAATAGGATTAGGATGATATTTGCTACTTGCTAATGTGGAGTACAATGTATAGGCATGGTGACGGTTATCTATGCACCGGAGTCTAGCATGACCGTGAGTCTTGATTGCTTTTAATTCGAATAATGTGACACAAGCTCCTTGTTTATTTGATAAGTTTCATATAATATGAACGGTTGAGGAAGAATGAGTTAAAAGGAGAATGTGTTGTGAATACTCCCTCGCCGGGATGTGTAGACTGATATATATATTCTCCCTTGTCGGGATATTTTGGTGTTAGCTGTACCCTTGCTGGGTTAAAGGTATTGAGTTGTTATTTTCCCCAGAAGGGGTCTACTATATGAAGTCAGATATTATGAACTATATTATGGGATCGTGTAGCACGCCGTCCACTTATATATGATATTATGGGATCGTGTGGCACGCTGTCCACTTATATATGATATTATGGGATCATGTGGTACGCCGTCCACTTATATATGATATTATGGGGTCTACTATAAGAAGTCAGATATTATGAACTATATTATGGGATCGTGTGGCACGCCGTCCACTTATATATGATATTATGGGATCGTGTGGCACGTCATCCACTTATATATGATATGAATTGGGATCGTGTGGCACGCCGTCCACTTGGTTATTGGCCTCCGTTGCCGGTGACATATTGTGCACTGTGATAAAGATGAAATGGGAACGGGTGGTACGCCTACCACGTGGTATATGGAAATAGGGATCGTGTGGCACGCCGTCCACCTATATATTGTTAAAAGGGATCGTGTGGCACGCCGTCCACCTATATATTGTTAAAAGGGATCGTGTGGCACGCCGTCCACTTATATACTATATTATGGGATCGTGTGGCACACCGTCCACTTATATATGATATTATGGGATCGTGTGGCATGCCGTCCACTATATATATATATATATATATATATATATATATATATATATATATATATATATATATATATATATATATCATGGAAACCAGAGTTCTTCTGCTTATTTCCGATATTTCATTTTTATCTGTTACTCGCCGATAGCATGTCCCCTCCCAGTTTTACTTTGTATTATCTTGTTATTGTTTTCTTGCACTTGTTGTATATATATCTGTACAGGTTAATTGTGGTAGGTACTGTCTAGCCTCGTCACTACTTCGCCGGGGTTAGGCCAGACACTTACCAGCACATGGGGTCGCTTGTGCTGATGCTACACTCTGTGCATTTTTGTGCACAGATCAGGGAGCAGCTTACGGACCGCAACAATAGGACTTCTGGGAGCTATCTTCAGTCCAGGGACTCTCGAGGTAGCCTAGCTAGCGTTCGCAGGCCGAAGTCCCTTTCCATGTTTTTCGTTTGTTTATCTTGTATCAGGTAAACATGATGTATTTTCCTTTCAGACATTGATTGTAGTATTCTGTAGTAGTCCGTGAGCTAGTGACACCAGACTCTGGGTAGCATTTTGGTTCAAACTTCCGCACTTTTGGTTCTCAGTTGCTTTAGATTTAAATTCTTCTGTTTAAATTTTGTCTCGTTTATTATATTATTTGGAAGAAAGCAGGAAAAATGTTTTATATATTTGGTTTGCCTAGCTCCGATAGTAGGCGCCATCGTGACACCCGATGGTGGGAAATCCGGGTCGTGACAAGTTGGTATCAGAGCACTAGGTTACTTAGGTCTCACAACTCACGGACAACTCGGTAGAGTCGGAGGGATCGGTACGGAGACGTCTATATTTATCCCGCAGAGGCTACTGAGTTAGGAAAACTTCACTTTGTTCATTCGTGTCGTGCGATTCTGATTCTCAAGTATTGATCGTCCTCCCACTCTGTTCTTTCGCAGATGGTGAGAACACGTGCTTCCTCTTCTACCACGCAGCAGCCCGAGCCCCCAACTCCTATCAGGGGCAGAGGACGAGGCCGTGCCAGAGGCCGAGGCCGAGGCAGAGCTCAGCCCCGAGTAGCAGTCCTAGAGGTGGAGCCTCGTACTGACTATGATGAGGAGGTTCCAGCTCCAGCAGCTCCAGTGGGCCCAGCTCAGGTCCCAAAGGGTTTCATAGCCACTCCAGTGCTTCAAGACGCTTTGGTCCGACTGGTAGGCTTTATGGAAGGCATTTCTAGAGCGGGTTTGCTTCCCGTAGCTCCATCCACATCTCAGGCTGGGGGAGGAGTTCAGACTCCTGATACTCGTACTCCAGAGCCGGTAGCTCCTCAGGCTCAAGTTCCCGCAGTTCAACCAGTCGTGGCAGTTCAGCCAGCTGTGGCAGCCCAGCCAGGTATTGCGGCTCAGTCCAGCGATGGTGCGGCTATGTCCGCGGATGCTTTTTGGAGGCTTGATCGTTTCACCAAGCTCTTCACAACCACATATAGTGGCACCCCCTCAGAGGATGCTCAGGATTTCATATTAAGCTGTCATGAGGTTCTACGGACTATGGGCATTGTAGAGACCAATGGGGTCGACTTTGCCACTTTTCGCCTGGCAGGATCTGCCAAGACTTGGTGGAGGGATTTCTGTTTAGCCAGGCCAGCAGGGTCGCCATCATTGACCTGGGATCAGTTTTCAGAGTTATTTCTGGGGAAGTTTCTTCCAGTTACTCAGCGAGATGCTCTTCGCAGGCAGTTTGAGCGTCTCCAGCAGGGTCCTATAACGGTCACCCAGTATGAGACCCGGTTCATTGATCTTGCTCGTCATGCCATTGTGATACTCCCCACCGAAAGAGAGAGGTTGCGGAGGTTTATTGATGGGTTGGCCCAGCCGATCCGTGTTCAGATGGCCATGAGTGTCGGTAGTGAGATTCCACATCAAGAGGCGGTAGATGGTGCCCGCCGGATAGAGATGGCACTTACTCAGGGAGGTGGTCCTGGGTCTGATAAAAGGCCCCGTCATTCTGGTAGATTCAGTGGTACCTCGTCTGGAGGTAGGGATTCTTATGGTAGAGGCCATCCTTCGAGGCCCTTTCAGTCAGCTCTCCAGGCTTCTCATGGTACACCAGGTGGTCGTGGTTCTCAGCCGCAGTATTCTGACCAGCAGCTCTTCAGTTCACCATCAGCACCTATCAGTGCACCACCACTTCGTTATTCTCAGCAGCCGAGGGCTTGTTATACTTGCGGCGATGTGAGTCACATTGCCAGATATTGCCCTCGAGCTTCCAGTAGCTCGCAGCAGTAGGGTCCTCGCCCGATGATCCAGGTGCCAGTTGCCCCACAGCCTGCCCAGCCAGCTAGAGGCGGGGGTAGAGGACATAGAGGTGGAGGTAGAGGTCTTAGAGGTGGAGCTCAGACCGCTAGAGGTTGGGGACAGCCAGCAGCAGATCGTCCCAGGGATATGATTCAGGGAGGTGGGCCCCAACCCCGTTGTTATGCTTTGCCAGCCAGGCCAGAGGCTGAGTCATCAGATGCTGTGATTACAGGTACTATTCTGGTCTGTGATAGGGATGCTTCTGTGCTATTTGATCCCGGATCTACGTATTCATATGTGTCGTCCTATTTTGCACCCTATTTGGTTATGCCTAGTGACTCGTTGAGTATTCCTGTTTATGTGTCAACACCGGTGGGTGATTCTATTATGGTCGACCAAGTTCATCGTTCTTGTATCGTAGTGTTTGGGGGTCTTGAGACCCGTGTTGATTTGTTGCTTTTGGACATGGTCGACTTCGATGTTATATTGGGGATGGATTGGTTATCCCCGTACCATGCTATCTTGGATTGCCATGCCAAGACCGTGACCTTAGCCTTACCGGATTTACCCCGTTTAGAGTGGAGAGGGACTTCTGGTCATTGTACCCGCAGTGTTATCTCGTATGTGAAAGCTCGGCGTATGGTCGAGAAGGGATGTTTGGCCTACTTGGCGTATGTTCGCGATTCTAGCGCGGAGGCCCCTTCTATTGATTCTGTGCCCGTTGTTCGGGAGTTTCCTGAGGTTTTCCCTTCAGACTTGCCGGGTATGCCGCCCGACAGGGATATCGACTTTTGTATTGATTTGGCTCCGGGCACTCAGCCCATTTCTATCTCGCCATATCATATGGCCCCGCCGGAGTTGAAAGAGTTAAAGGAACAGCTGCAAGATTTGCTTGAGAAAGGTTTCATTAGACCCAGTGTTTCTCCTTGGGGTGCGCCAGTGTTATTTGTGAAGAAAAAGGATGGTTCGATGAGAATGTGCATCGATTACCGGCAATTGAACAAGGTTACAATTAAGAATAAGTATCCACTGCCGAGGATTGATGATTTATTCGACCAGCTTCAGGGTGCGAGGGTGTTCTCGAAGATAGATTTGAGATCTGGTTATCATCAGCTGAGGATTAGGGCATCTGATGTCCCTAAGACAACATTTCGTACTCGGTATGGGCATTATGAGTTTTTGGTCATGTCATTTGGGTTGACCAATGCCCCAACAGCATTTATGGAATTGATGAACCGAGTGTTCAGGCCCTATCTGGATTGGTTCGTGATTGTTTTCATTGACGATATTCTGATATACTCCCGCAGTCAGGAGGAGCATGAGCAGCACCTCAGAGTGGTTCTTCAGACCCTAAAGGGTAGTCAGTTGTATGTTAAGTTCTCAAAGTGCGAGTTTTGGTTGAGTTCGGTTGCATTCCTGGGTCATGTCGTATCAGCAGCAGGTATTCAGGTAGACCCGAAGAAGATAGAGGCAGTCAAGAACTGGCCTCGACCAGCTTCAGCTGCGGATATTCGGAGTTTCCTGAGGTTAGCAGGTTACTATCGTCGGTTCGTGGAAGGGTTTTCATCCACTGCAGCCCCTATGACCAGATTGACCCAGAAGGGTGCCCAGTTCAGGTGGTCGGACGAGTGTGAGGCGAGCTTTCAGAAGCTCAAGACGGCTCTGACTATGGCACCGGTATTGGTTTTGCCCACAGGTTCAGGGCCATATACGGTCTATTGTGATGCGTCTCGTATTGAGCTTAGTGCAGTGTTGATGCATGAAGGCAAAGTCATTGCTTATGCTTCGAGGCAGTTGAAGATCCACGAGAAGAATTATCCGGTTCATGATCTCGAGTTGGCAGCCATTGTTCATGCCTTGAAGATCTGGAGGCATTACTTATATGGCATGACGTGTGAGGTTTACACTGATCACAAGAGTCTTCAGTATCTATTCAAGCAGAAAGAGTTGAATTTGAGGCAGAGGACGTGGTTAGAGTTGCTAAAGGATTATGATGTTACTATCTTATACCACCCGGGGAAGGCCAATGTGGTGGCCGATGCATTGAGAAGGAAGTCCGCCAGCATGGGTAGTCTTGCTTATATTCCAGTCAGCCAGATATCGCTTGCTTTGGATGTTTAGGCCTTGGCCAATCGTCTTGTGAGGTTGGATATTTCTGAGCCTAGCAGAGTGTTAGCTTGCACGATTGCTCGTTCCTCACTATTAGAGCGTATCCGTGAGCGGCAGTTTGAGGATCCCCATTTGTGTGTCTTGAGAGACACGGTGCAGCGTGGAGGTTCAAAGAAAGTAACCTTAGATGATGATGGTGTATTGAGATTGCAGAGGCGAGTTTGTGTGCCTAATGTTGATGGGATTCGAGAGTTGATCTTAGCGGAGGCTCACAGTTCTCGGTATTCTATTCACCCGGGAGCCGCGAAGATGTATCAGGATCTGAGGCAGCACTATTGGTGGCGTAAGATGAAGAAAGACATCGTTGTGCATGTGGCTCGGTGTTTGAATTGTCAGCAGGTTAAGTACGAGCATCAAAGACCCGGTGGTCTATTTCAGAGGATTGCACTTCCCGAGTGGAAGTGGGAGAGGATTACGATGGATTTCGTTACTGGACTTCCGATGACTTGAAAAAAGTTTGATGCAGTTTGGGTCATGGTTGATAGGCTGACCAAGTCAGCGCATTTTGTTCCGGTTGCAGCCACCTATTCGTCCGAAAGGTTAGCCGAGATTTATATCAGGGAGATTGTTCGCCTTCATGGGTTGCCACTATCTATCATTTCGGATCGGGGTACGCAGTTTACCTCGCATTTCTGGAGAGCGGTTCAGCGAGAGTTGGGCACCCACGTTGAGTTGAGTACAACATTTCATCCCCAGACGGACGGTCAGTCCGAGAGGACTATTCAGATTCTTGAGTACATGCTCCGAGCCTGTGTCATTGATTTTGGAGGCTCGTGGGACCAGTTTTTGCCTTTAGCAGAGTTCGCCTACAACAACAGCTACCAGTCCAACATTCAGATGGCTCCGTATGAGGCGTTGTATGGTAGGCGATGTCGGTCTCCAGTTGGATGGTTTGAGCCGGGAGAGGCTCGATTATTGGGTACGGATCTGGTTCAGGAGGCCTTGGACAAGGTCAGGATTATTCAGGATAGACTTCGTACAGCTCAGTCCAGACAAAAGAGTTATGCAGACCGCAAGGTCAGAGATGTTGCTTTCATGGTTGGGGAGCGGGTATTGCTCCGTGTATCGCCTATGAAGGGCGTGATGAGATTTGGGAAGAAGGGCAAGCTCAGCCCTAGGTTCATCGGTCCATTTGAGATTCTTGATCGTGTGGGAGAGGTGGCTTATAGACTTGCCTTGCCACCTAGCTTGTCAGCTGTGCATCCCGTGTTTCATGTATCTATGCTCCGGAAGTATCGCGGAGATCCATCGCACGTGTTAGATTTCAGCACTGTCCAATTGGACAAGGATCTGTCATATGAGGAGGAGCCGGTGGCTATTCTAGACCGGCAGGTTCGACAGTTGAGGTCGAAGAGTTTTCCTTCGGTGCGTGTTCAGTGGAGAGGTCAGCCTCCTGAGGCATCGACCTGGGAGTCCGAGTCCGATATGCGGAGCCGTTATCCTCATTTATTTCCCGACTCAGGTACTTCTTTCTTTTGTCCGTTCGAGGACGAACAGTTGTTTTAGAGGTGGAGAATGTGACGACCCGAAGGGTCATCACTGTAGTTCTTCCTTGTTCCGCGCTTTTGAGGCCTTGAAAACCTCGCTTTTAGTTGCCTCGATTGGCGTGCGCAATTCGGGCGCATAGCCGGAAAGTTTTTATGATAGAATATGTGAATTATGTGAAATATTTGATGAATTTCGATATTAATATGCATAATATTGACTTCGGTCAAAATTTTGGGTAAACGGACCCGGACTTGTGATTCGACGGTCCCGGAGGGTCCATAGAAAAATATGGGACTTGGGCGTGTGCCCATAATCAAATTCCGAGGTCCCAAGACCGAGAAAATGAATTTTTGAAAGAAATTATTTTCTGAAATTTGATATGAAAATTTGAAATGAAAAGGAGTTAGAAAATATAGGTATCGGGCTCGTATTTTGGTTCCGACGCCCGGTACAAGTCTTAAATATGTGTTAAGCTCTATTTGTAAAGTTTGGCTAAAAACGGACGTCATATGACGTGTTTCGGACTAAAAATGGAGAATTTGAGTTATGAAAGTTGAAGAAAGAAAATCATGTGTTTGAGGCTTGATCCTATGTATATGATGTTATTTTGGCGATTTGATCGCACGAGTAAGTTCGTAAGATGTTTTTAAGGTTGTGTGCATGTTTGGTTTGGAGCCCCGAGGGCTCAGGTGAGTTTTGAATGGGGCCCGGGAGGTCTTGGACTTAAGAAAATGCAGGTTCAGGTGTTGCAGACACCAGCGCGGCCGCGGTCATTTCCACGCGGTCCGCGCTGGAGCCGCGCGGCCGCGATGCATTTCTATACGGTCCGCGTGGCTGAGTCTGAGGGCTAGGGTTTCAGGTTAACCAGTGTGTCCGCGCACCAAAACAATGCGGTCCGCGCTGGAAGGGTTCAAAGAAGCCCCAATTTTCTACCACTCGGCGCGGCCGCAACACATTTTTGTGCGGTCCGCGCCAGGACCTCAGAAAGGTATACAAGTTCGGAAAATCTCAGTCATTTTTCACTTTTCAAAAACACAAAACCTAAGAGGCGATTTTCCAAACAACTTTTCTTCTCCAAAACGATTGGTAAGTGATTTCTAACTTAATTTCTTTATTCCTTAACATCTTTTAACATAATTTCAACTTCAAATCAAAGATTTTCAGGGGTGAAATTGGGTGTTTGGGTAGAACCTAGGTTTTCTACAAATTGAGGTCCGATTTCAAAACAAATCATATATTTGGACTTGTGGGGGAATGGGTAACCGGGTTTTGGTCCGAACCTCGAGTTTCGACCACGTGGGTCCGGGGGTGTTTTTGACCATTTTGGGAAAAACCTTGTAAAAATTTATTTTTCATGCATGGGGAGTGATTCATTTAGTAATTATTAATGTGATTAAGTAACTTATGACTAGATTCGAGCGGATAGGTGGTGGAAACAAGAGGTAAAGCTATACTAGAAGCGTGAGTTGAGTTTGGAGCATTCGAGGTAAGTGTTTGTTCTAACTTTGGCTTGAGGGAATAGGATTAGGATGATATTTGCTACTTGCTAATGTGGAGTACAATGTATAGGCATGGTGACGGTTATCTATGCACCGGAGTCTAGCATGACCGTGAGTCTTGATTGCTTTTAATTCGAATAATGTGACACAAGCTCCTTGTTTATTTGATAAGTTTCATATAATGTGAACGGTTGAGGAAGAATGATTTAAAAGGAGAATGTGTTGTGAATACTCCCTTGCCGGGATGTGTAGACTGATATATATATTCTCCCTTGTCGGGATATTTTGGGCTGTTAGCTGTACCCTTGCCGGGTTAAAGGTATTGAGTTGTTATTCTCCCCTGAAGGGGTCTACTATATGAAGTCAGATATTATGAACTATATTATGGGATCGTGTGGCACGCCGTCCACTTATATATGATATTATGGGATCGTGTGGCACGCCGTCCACTTATATATGATATTATGGGATCGTGTGGCACGCCGTCCACTTATATATGATATTATGGGATCGTGTGGCACGCCGTCCACTTATATATGATATTATGGGATCGTGTGGCATGCCGTCCACTTATATATGATATTATGGGATCGTGTGGCACGCCGTCCACTTATATATGATATTATGGGATCGTGTGGCACGCCGTCCACTTATATATGATATTATGGGATCGTGTGGCACGCCGTCCACTTATATATGATATTATGGGATCGTGTGGCACGCCGTCCACTTATATATGATATTATGGGATCGTGTGGCACGTCGTCCACTTATATATGATATTATGGGATCGTGTGGCACGCCGTCCACTTATATATGATATTATGGGATCGTGTGGCACGCCGTCCACTTATATATGATATTATGATCGTGTGGCACGCCGTCCACTTATATACTATATTATGGGATCGTGTGGCACACCGTCCACTTATATATGATATTATGGGATCGTGTGGCACACCGTCCACTATATATATATATATATATATATATATATATATATATATATATATATATATATATCATGGAAACCGGAGTTCTTCTGCTTATTTCCGATATTTCATTTTTATCTGTTACTTCCCGATAGCATGTCCCCTCCTAGTTTTACTTTGTATTATCTTGTTATTGTTTTCTTGCACTTGTTGTATATATATCTGTACAGGTTAATTGTGGTAGGTACTGTCTAGCCTCGTCACTACTTCGCCGGGGTTAGGCCAGACACTTACCAGCACATGGGGTCAGTTGTGCTGATGCTACACTCTGTGCATTTTTGTGCACAGATCAGGGAGCAGCTTATGGACCGCAGCAGTAGGACTTCTGGGAGCTATCTTCAGTCCAGGGACTCTCGAGGTAGCCTAGCTAGCGTTCGCAGGCCGAAGTCCCTTTCCATGTTTTTCGTTTGTTTATTTTGTATCAGACAAACATGATGTATTTTCCTTTCAGACATTGATTGTAGTATTCTGTAGTAGTCCGTGAGCTAGTGACACCAGACTCTGGGTAACATTTTGGTTTAAACTTCTGCACTTTTGGTTCTCAGTTGCTTTAGATTTAAAGTTTTCCGTTTAAATTTTGTCTCGTTTATTATATTGTTTGGAAGAAAGCAGGAAAAATGTTTTATATATTTGGTTTGCCTAGCTCCGATAGTAGGCGCCATCACGACACCCGATGGTGGGAAATCCGGGTCGTGACACCTAATTATCTGATATTTACATGTTTTAAACCTATTATGCATTTTAACCTTTTAGTCGTTTTTAATATTTCGGGAAAATTAAAGGTTATTTAAAACACATCATAAGCCACACTACATGAAAAGCACTCGCGGTTCACGACACGTCCTATTTAACCTTGATGGAAATTAGAATCGGGTCACATGAAATGCACACCTGGATTTATAACAATTACAAATCATAACTACGTCACGGGAACTATACCCGTAGCCATGATAATTATTTAATTAATGCGCCTAAAGCAAACTACGATGTTCATGAATTATTATTTCATAAGTATGCTCCTAACGACCCGAATAATTAAAAGAGAAACAACATGAAATTAAAATAATCTTTCTTAAGCACGAATTCCTTTTCATTATCTACCAAAATCCCAAATCCAATTTTAAACCAACCACCCCATGGCCCGAATTCAATTCTTTTACTAACACGACACTAAACCGATGGTCAAAGTTGGGATCAGATTCATTGTGTAGTAAATGAGCACGAACAGAACAAGATTAATAGCTAACTAAAAGGAATTTAAAATAAAACCAAACATAGGTTCTCATAACATATTTTGGTATGATTTCATAAGTTGACAAAATTTAGTAAGGCTGCAATTACAAGAAGAGATCATTTTTTTAACTCAAATACAAGGCAAATTAAGGACGACGAGAATAGTGCAACACTGACCTTGTGAATTAAATTGCTTCTTCAGCAGCCACAGCTGATGCATTTTCTACTGCTACAGCTGCTTCTTTGAGCCGACTATTTTTTGAAAATATCGCCGGAAATCTCCGACCTCGAACGAATTTTTGGAACTCGAACAACAACTCTAACATTTGAAAACCAAAACCAAAAGAATGGACTAATTTCTCATCACATATTCTGAGTTTGAAATCAAATATGAACCATACCAACTAAAATCTTTCCCTTTTTGTTTTTTTTATTTATCAGTGAACTATAACAAATCAGAAAAGGTCGAGTCCGAATCAAACCCCAAAACCTCCATTTTCTTTAGCTAATTTTTTTGCCCAGATTTCTCTTTTTGCTTTTCGATTCTTGTGTGTGAAAATGGCTATTTGTGTTCGACCAGAAAGAGATCGACGTAGAGGGGTCTCCTTCATTGGTGCGGCTGTGTTCTTGAGTTCAGACGATGATGGAGAACGGCCGACCAGTAGGGTTGTTCTAGGTTTTCCTAAGGAAAAAGAAGAAGCCTGGGTTCGTTATTTCTCCTTCGCTCTTGTACGTAAGGATGCTGAAGGGTTTTTCTTCATGAGATGAAAACGACGATGATAGTCTATATCCTAGGGTCTATTTTTGGCTCCCCTCTATCTTAGGTCTTAGGGTTTTCCTTTAGTTTTGTTTCACATAAAAGTCTAGAAAGGTCCCTAGGGTTAGATTAATGGGTATTGGGTATTGGGCTTGATGGGCTTGTCACACCTCCTTTTTCCTACACTCCCAAGGGAGGGTATAAAGGAGTGTTTTTAAACTTAAAGTGACAATCGAAATAGGATTATTCAGTTAAAGATTCAGAGTGGCCACTTGGTATAATTTATGGTGTCCCAAGTTACCAGTTCGAATCCCGAATCGAGGAAAAAATTGACTCTGTATTACAGTCTGCGAACACAGAAATTCTGGTAAGGAATTCTGTTAACCCGGGAGAAGGTGTTAGGTATTCCGGGATTCCGTGGTTCTATCACGGTCACTCAATTGTTATAATCGGCCTATTATCTGATTTTAATACATGTTTAGCCTATGATTTAATTTTAACTTTATTAGCCGCTTTTAATTATTTCTTTAAGGAAAATTACAATGTCATTTAAAATACACTTCGAACCACGTCACATAAATGCACCCGCGACTCTCAACATATTTTATCTAACATGGTTGAGATTTGGATTTGGGTCACATAAATGCGCACCCGAGTTTAGGAAGGTAAATTATTACAATAACGCGCCTAAGGCAACTACGCATTTGCAAATTTGCGAGGGCCATGGAAAATTCGCTAAATGGCACGCTTCGGTTTCTAAGGATAAAAAAAAATCAATTAAACGAGGGCCATGCAATTAAAGATTTTATTTGGCATGACACGCCTCGATTTTAATTTAAAAAGGGAGTTCAAATTACATTTGGAAGGCCATAATCTATTTATCTTATTTAGTACAGCTCACTTATACGATTCAATGGCATTTTGTAATGATTTAAACCACGTCTGGCTACATGAAAGGCTAACCATAAGGACAACAAAAACTAAAATAAAATGAATTTATGTGCATTGAATTTATGAAGATTCAATAGGAATCACATGTGCACAAGTTCAGTTATGTGAATGTTAAATCACAAGGATCAAAATCGAAATCTGTGACTAAAAGCACAAATTTTCCAAGACAAATATTGAATATTAAATGTTGTGAAACTGGATTTCCTGGTGGTTTTTCTGCCAAGGTGAAATACATGTTCTTTGGTACAAACAAATTAGCCATAAACACAAGCAACACCTCTAAACAAAGCAACACCAGTGAATTTAGCATCACATATATATAGTACTGCAGCCGAGAGTTCTCTTTAACATCACAATCCTCTTCCAACATACAAATTAAGAGCTTTGACAGTTATAAGCACAATATAAACAATATGCAAGCCTAGATATACACAAACCAATTGCAGTTAAACTTGGGAGATCAAATGGAACAATGGGTAGGGAAAAGAGATGGACCTTTATTACTGCGTATTCTTAAACACATACAACGAAAGAAACCTCTGATGCAACAAACCAAAGCGAGCTAATGATGAACCTCGAACCGAAAAACCAACGGACAGAACCTCGACACTTCCGGCGACCTCGAGTCTCGACAAATCACAGACATCGCCGGAAAACTCAAATGATTAAGCTGGTACAAATTTGGTTCAACAGTGACAAAGAAAAAGAAAAAAAAATGTTGGATTTTTCAAGAGAAAACAGAAGATGAAGAGGATAAAGATCGAATCATTTCTGACGTGATTCCATTATCCTATCTACAAATATTCCTTTAATTTTGAGAAATTGGAAGTTGGTTCTTGAAGCTTAGGAGTGCTTCATTTTTCTCTTTTTTTTTTCCTTTAAAGAGGTGAGAGCTCGATCATTTTTCAAGAGGGGAGGGAGGTGTTTTATGTCTGCTGCGTTTTTTTTTTTTTTTGAAAAAATGGGGGTGAGGAAGATGAAGTTTGGGGGGTGAGTCTCCTAGAAAAGCTGCCCCTACCTTCAGAATTTTTGGCGTTATTATCCCCCTAGCTCATTGTAGGCATTACCTATAGGTCTAGGTTTTAGGTGTAGTTTTTGTGTATTTTCCAATTATTTCCTAGGTCTTTTTGTGTTAATTCCTTAGGGTCTTTTTATTTATTTTTGTCCCAAAGAAGATTCTAGAAGGGTCCCTGGACTACATAATGTATTTAAAAATAAGATAGAAATACTACACAATGCCAAAGCTAATCCTAATTAATTAAACTGAACATGAAACTATTTTTGTATTTTCGAAATTATATAAAGATAAAAATAAGGTACTATTTTTTTATATATTTTTTAAATTTATGAAAAATACAAAAATTAAAATATATTTTGTAATTTTTATTTTTCTTGTAATAAAATAATGTAAAAGAGTCAAAATGAGTTGAAATAGCTATATTAGGCCTAAATTAAATATTTACGTGCTAAAATATAAAAAATCTTGAGGAGGGTCAAAAATCACATGTCTACAGCTGCCCATCTTTAACTGGAAACGCGAAGAGTTTTCAGACAAAGAATGACTAGACAAGTTTTTTGACCCGACCCTTATTTAAGGAGACCAAAACTAAGAGAAAAGGGGAATGTGACCGAGCCCTGGTATCTGAGCTGCCTACATATCCTTGGCTATAAAGGAATTATGCCACGTGTAGTTCAAAGGTGAGTGAGATGATGGAGTATGCCGAGGTGGAGAGCCATTCGAGGTGTCGTTCCGCCGAGGTTCCGGCCCGCGGTTCTGTTATTACATCAAAATCAAAAGGAATGAAAAAAACTAACTAAGCCTGTCAACTACGAGTTACAAGATTTATGTCTATAAGTCTTTTGAAGCTTGATCTTGAGTCTTGAATGGTTCTTCATGCAGACTTTGGATTTGAACCTTGACGCTTGCTAGCTACAGGTGCTACTGCTTACTGACTTCATTATTACACCATGACAAAATAAAAGAAGCTAAACTAAACTATGATCTATGCATTACAATAATCCTATCTATATCTTCAAACTTGATCTTGTAATTCCTGTTGCCTTGTTGACTTGTATTCTCCCAGTGAAGTCCCTTTGTTGCCGATTTGAATTGTAATCTGAGATGCTATCCCTTTTCTCCAGGTGGACGCCTGATTGCTGAACTTTGAACTATATTCCCGTGCTCTCCAGGTGGGCGCCTGATTACTGAACTTGAACTATATTCCCGTGCTCTCCAGGTGAGCACCTGACTGTTGAAATTGAGTTGTATTCACGTGCTCTCCAGGCGGGATCCTAACTACTGAATTTGAATTGTATTCCTTTGCTCTCCAGGTGAGCGCATGACTGCTGAACTTGAATTGGAGTAAATGACTCAGCCTGTAAATCTGGATGGCTCTGTAAATCAAAATCATGAAATATCTTTAATGTCATGCATATTCATATAAATGTCATGTAATGCATAGGTCTGTACGTACATAACATCATCAAACCTTTGAGGGCATCCCATCATATCATTTCAACCACTGTGGGAAACATCATTATCGTATACCAGCTGATTAGGTGGTGGTACGTATATAACGCCATAACCTTTTACATATATATATATATATATATATATACATACATACATACATACATACATACATACATACATACATACATACATACATACATACATACATACATACATACGTGTGATGACCCAAAAGGTCATCACCTGTTTTTTAAAATGAATTTTGTGTTTCGAGGCCTCAATAACCTCTTTTAGCATCACCTCGATTTGCGTGCGCAGTCCGGGCGCCTAGCCAGAAAGCCTATATGTGAAAATCTATGAAAAATGATAAATTTTGACTATAAAATGAATTAATTTGACTTCGGTCAATGTTTTGGGTAAACAAACCCGGACCCGTAATTTGACGATCCTGGAGGGTCCGTAGGAAAATATGGGACTTCGGCGTATGCCCGAAATCGAATTCCGAGGTCCCAAGCCCAAGAAATGAATTTTTAAAGGAAATTATTTTCTAAAAAATATAAAGTTTTTTGGAAGTGAAATGTTATGTGAAACCTGTGGTATCGGACCCGCATTATGGTTCCAGAGCCCGGTACAAGTTCGATGTGATTTATATGTGTTGTCGGTAAAGTTTGGTAAGAAACGGAATCTATTTGACGTGATTCGGACCTTAAATGCAAAATTTGATGTTTAAAGATGTTTTGAGAAATTAAATTGATTTTGAGGTATTAGTACATAGGATATTTTTGATGTTGTGTGTATGCTTGGTTTGGAGCCCCGAGGGCTTGAGTTTTGGATAGGCCACGGGGTGGATTTTTAGACTTATAAAATTGCAGGATTTTGCTGGTGTGATCAGGCCTGCATGCTTCGCATCGCAAATGCGAGGGCTTGGTCGCAAATGCGAACTAGCCCAGGCCTTCCCTTTCTTGCAAATGCGAGAAAATTCTTCGCAATTCTGACCTCGCAAATGCGAGTGTCCCTTCGCAAATACCACAGTCCAAATTTCCTGAAGGGCTCGCATTGCAAATGCGAAAGTCCAAATTTCCTGAAGGGTTTGCAAATGCGAGCCCTATTTTGCAATTGCCAACTTAGCAGAGTTCGGGGTTCGCAATTGCGAACCTTTGTTTGCAATTCCCACATCTGTGACCTGCAACTTTTATACTTAGCCGAAAATCAACCATTTTTCACATCTTTTCAAAACACAAATTCCCTAGGGCGATTTTTCAAGAACAACTCTTCTTCCAAATCAATTGTAAGTCGTTTTTAACTAGTTTCCTTTAATTATTAACATCTTTTAACATGATTTCAACTCAAAATCAATGATTTTCATGGAGGAATTTGGGTGTTTTGGGTAGAACTTAGGTTTTTCAAAAAGATTGGGGATTTGGACCTCGATTTGAGGTTCGATTTCAAAACAAATTATATATTGGCGTTCGTGGGCGAATTGGTAATCGGGTTTTGGTTCGAACCTCGGGTTTTGACCATATGGGCTCGGGGGCGATTTTGACTTTTAAGGTAAAACTTTGGAAAACTCATTTTCATGCATTGGGGTTGATTCATTTTGCGTTTATTGATGTAATTAAGTAACTTGTGGCTAGATTTGAGCGAATTGGTGGTGGAATCAAAGGGTAAAGCTATAATTGAAATGTGAATTGTGTTTGTGGCATCAAGGTAAGTGTTTGGTCTAACCTTATCTTGAGGAATTAGGAGTTGTGTCTTATTTGCTACATGTTAATTATGGAGTACGACGTATAGGCATGGTGACGAGTATCTATACGTCGGTGTCAAGCATGCCCGTGAGTCTTGTATTATAATTGTTATGACTCCGTTGTGGTTTATTGTGTCTCACATGTTAATATTATCATTGTTCCCTTGTCGGGACGTTTGTTTGATATTATTGTTTCCTTGTCGGGATATTATTGAAATATAATTGTTCCCTTGCCGGGATATTGTTGAAATATCATTGTTCCCTTGCCGGGATATTGTTGAAATATCATTGTTCCCTTGCCAGGATGTTGTTGAAATATTAATGTTCCCTTGCTGGGAAGTTGTTATATTGTTCTTGTTCCCTTGCCGGGATTCTTTGTGATTGTTGTTGATTTGTAACATGGGAGCGGGTGACATGCTTGCCATAAGATATATGAAATGGGAGCGGGTGGCACGCCTTCCATAAGATATATGAAATGAGAGTGGGTGGCACGCCTGCCACAAGATAAATAAAATTGTAGTGGGTGGCACGCCTACCACGAGATATTTGAAATGGGAGTCGGTGGCACGCCTGCCACAAGATATTTGAAATGGGAGTGGGTGGCATGCCTGCCACAAGATATATGAAATAGGAGCGGGTTGCATGCCTTCCACAAGATATTTGAAATAGGAGCGGGTGGCACACTTGCCACGAGATATTTGAAATGGGACCGGGTGGCACGCCTGCCACAAGATATGTGAAATGTGATCCGGTTGCATGGCTGCAACGAGATAAATGAATTGAGATCTTGTTGCACGCCTGCAACAAGATGTGAAATGAAAGTGAATTCTGCCTTCTTTTTTCCTTACCCTTGTTAGTTGTTGGATTTTGGTTCCTTTATAATTCTCTTGATATTCTGTTGTTACCTGTTATTCCCCCGCAACATGTTTCCCCTTTCCATTTTTAACTGCTAGTTTCAGTTATTATTGCTTGTCATATATGCTTTAACTGCATAGATTTATTTGGTAGTCTCGTCCTAGCCTCGTCACTACTTCACTAAGGTTAGGCTAGGCACTTAGCAGCACATGGGGTCGGTTGTGCTGATACTACACTCTGCACTATGTGCATATCTCGGGGCAGCTCTTGGACCGTAGTTTGGAGGCTACCTTCAGTCCACGCAGAGATCCAAGGTAGACCTACAGTCGTCCGCAGGCCCTGGCGTCTCCTCTATCTTTTATTTCCTGTTTCATCCTTTTTGCTTCAGAAACAGTGTGTCTTTTATTTTCAGACCTTGTATTTAGCAGTCTTAAATCGTCTGTGGTACTGTGACACCAGGTTTTGGGTGATTAAGGCTTAAACAGTTATAATAGATATAGACTTTAGATATTTTATGGTTTTCTTCCGCTTAAATTAAATTTCCGTTGTTTATACGTTATCGCTTTATGTTTGTTAAAAAGAAAGAAATGGATAATGAAGTAATTAGTTTAAGGGTTTGGCTTGCCTAGCTCACATTAGTAAGCGCAATCACGACTCCCGAGGATGGAAAACAATACGCGTATATAATGCCGTAACCTTTTTCCATATTCCATATTCCATATATATATATATGCGTATATAACGCCGTCTGGGTCATGGGTACATGCACATGCAAATGAGTGTAATGCATGAGAAGTACGTTAATAAAACATCTCGGAACGTGAAAAGACCATTATACCTTTGATTAATATCATGAAATAAACATTACCAACTTATGTATTTTCTAGAGCCACAATAGATGATAGAATAACATGACACATGAGAGTATAAGAATGTACACATCTCTAGCATTTTTACGAATAGAGTAGTTTATGGAAGTTGTGCATTTGCTCGTTTCTCTTGTGTCGTATAGATTATGCCAAAAAAAAAGAAGGAATAGTCTTAACATACCTGAACTTTCTTTCTAGACGGGATCTGCTATTTTACGGTAAATTTCACATGTCCACTCCAAAACAAACCAACCGAAGAAAATCTCAATGAAGTCCATATTCCCCTGGAACGATTCTTTAATGTCTAAAACATCACTTTCTACTGTTATCTTCCGCACAAAAGAATGGAAAAAAAACAATGTTGTAAAGAGGTCAATCATCTGATCTTTAGCAGGAGAATCGATCCTTCGACAAGATACAGTAAAAAAATTTAAAGCTATAGAAAAAGCTAAGTACATACTACTCTATATCATCTCCACATAAGCAACGTTATTAATACAACACTTCATTGCTAATTTTCTTTTCTTTTTTGGTCAAAACTGAAAACTAACCAAAATAAACAATATATATTAGCTAGGAAAATAGAGGACTCTTCTTTATTAAGAGGAATTTGCCAAATTTCCTATCTCAATTCTTGCCACATATTTTAATAAGTGTAAGAGTCACAACTTTTGCTAAGGAAAAATTTGCCACGTAGTGGTCTTATCCAAATATTTTATATATTTATAATTACCCGCATAATTAAGAATTATCTCAAATTACTTAAAATACTGCCCACTTTTAATACACTTTATATATCATACTATAATATACTTTATACAACTTACTACCATGGTCATGTAATATAATATAAAATAAATACATACACTATTAATTCATTAAAATATCCATGTAAAAATACATATATTTTCCCAACTTCTAATTTTTCTAATCTCATATAAAGCGTAAAAAAATTCGTACGCTTAATTCTTAAAATGGAAAAAAAGTAACCTTCTTTTCTTGTAAAATAAAATTCATATCTTTACAATAAAAAAAATCTCATAAACTTTTCTCATATTATGTGTATAATTTAAAACATATTCGAAAATAGTAATATTAATAACTATATGAGATCATATGTTTTTTCTCTTCACAAAAATATTCCACTAAAAAAATATAGATAATTTGTTATAATTACGGGGGTCTTATAATAACCTAGTCACGAATCCTCTATAATCTCATGAATGTTCTTAATCCCTTTGAGCTCATATGTGTTACTACGATTTATTCTAATATTAAAGTACGGGATGTAACATTTTTGGCCCTGGAGCCGTTTTTGTAAAAAAAAATAGCAAATTTCTTTGAAACGTGAAATGCTTTGACGGAGGGGAAAGTATTCTTTGATTACTTGATACAAGTATACATGTTCTCGTTGTTAGGGGCTCGATTATTCTATACGGGCATGGTTGGTTCGACTGTTTGGCCTGGTACATCATTTTCCTATCGCGACCCCATTTAGCACGTCTTGGCTTATCCGAGGAGGCAACCTTCCGAGGGGGGATGCCCTCCAGTGTTCGAGGTTGATTGAGGAGAAGCCTTGAATACTTGTTGAATCTTCCTTAGGTAGAATATAGATGTTGCCTCGTTAAAAATCTTGTCGGTAAAAACCCTTTTTGGGATGAAAAACCCGATCGAAGGAAAAGAGTGCAACGCATGCCTTTGAAACCTAGGGCCTTTGAGCTTTTAGCAGTAATAACGTTTGAGCATTGATACATTCCAATTGCTTGGAAGCTGTTCGCCTTCCATGGTGCCGGTTTGTAGGACCCTTTGCTAACTACCTTGAGGAGGCGGTACGGTCCTACCCAGTTCTTACCTAGTTTTCCTTCATTAGGATTTCGAGTATTCGAGATGACTTTCCTTAGGACTAAGTCCCTGATTCCAAAATGTTGGAAATTTGTTCTCCTGTTGTAGTATCTTTCGATCCTTTGTTTTTGTGCGGCTATTCGGACCAGCGAGGCTTCTCGCTTTTCATCTAATAGTTCAAGAGCAATAGTCATGGCCTCATTGTTCGAGCTCCCGGTGGTGTGTCAGAATCTGGCGGTAGGTTCTCTGACCTCGGTCGGTATCAAAGCCTCGGTACCATATACCAAGGAGAAAAGTGTTTCCCCTGTGCTTGATATCGGAGTTGTTCGATATTCCCAGAGTACTTCGGGTAATATTTCTCTCCATCTTCCCTTTGCACTTTCCAACATCTTCTTTAAGTTTTGAATGATGGTTTTGTTAGTGGAATCGTCTTGGCCATTTTCACATGGGTGGTAGGGTGTTGACAGGATCCTTTTGATCTTGTGATCCTTGAGAAAAGGAGTCACTTTGCTTCCGATGAATTGCTTCCCGTTATCACATGTTATTTCATAAGGAATTCTGAGTCGACACATGATATGGTCCTAGATGAAATTAATGACATCTTTCTCTCTTATTTTTTCGACGGCCGGTGCTTCAACCCATTTTGAGAAGTAGTTAGTCATAAATAAAATAAATCTAGCTTTACCTTGCACCATCGGTAGAGGTCCGACGATGTCCATCCCCCATTTCATGAACGGCCATGGCAACAAAATTGAATGTAGTTGTTCACCGGGTTGGTTAATCATTTGGGCGAATCTTTGGCATTTGTCTCATTTGAGGACGAATTCTTCGGTGTCCTTCTCCATGCTGTCCCAATATTATCCTGCCCTAATTATTTTTCGAATTAAGGAATCAACACCGGAGTGATTTCCGCAAGTGCCCTCGTGGATCTCTCGGAGCACATAGTTTGTATCTCCCGGACCCAGACATACTGCTAGAGGGCCATCAAATGTTCTTCTGTAAAGAGTTCTGCTTTCACCGAGCGATAATCAGGCCGCTTTAGTTCGTAGGTCGCTCGACTCTTTTGGGTTTGCAGGTAGCGTCCCGCTCTCCAAATAATCGATATATTTATTTCTCCAATCCCATGTTAGGCTAGTGGAGTTGATCTCGGCGTGGCCTTCTTCGATCACTGATCTGGACAATTGAACAACAGATCCGGGGAGTATGTCATCTTCCTCGACAGACAATCCCAGGTTTGCGAGTGCATCAGCTTCGCTATTCTCCTCTCGAGGTATATGGACCAGGGTCTATTCTTTGAAGCGGTGCAATGTGATTTGAATTTTGTCTAGGTATCTTTGCATCCTATCTTCCCGAACCTCGAAGCTCCCATTTACTTGATTTACCACCCGGAGGGAATCACATTTTGCTTCAATGACTTCAGCTCCTAGGCCTTTGGCCAATTCCAGACCTGCAATCATAGCCTCATACTTGGCTTCATTGTTAGTTAACCTTATGGTTTTTATAGATTGTCTAATCACGCCGCCCATAGTGGCGTTAGGACTATGCCAAGCTCGGACCCTCTTACATTTGAGGCATCATTAGTATACAGGGTCCATATCCCGAAAGATGTGCCCATTTTTAGCAAAAGTTCTTTCTCGACCTCGGGTACGAGAGAGGGAGTGAAGTCGGCTACGAAGTCCGCCAAAATTTGAGACTTTATAGTCATTCGGGGCTGATACACGATATCATATCCGCCGAGTTCGATGGCCCATTTGGCCAATTGGAACTATAATTCGGGTTTATTTATTATGCTTCGAAGGGGATACACTCTTAATACACAAATACGATGGCATTGGAAGAGAGGTTTGAATTTTTAGGACGCACTTATTAATGCAAGAGCTAGTTTTTCCAAGTGCGAATACCTGGTTTCAGCATCACCCATGGTCCGACTTACATAATAAACAGGGAATTGCATACCTTGTTCTTATCGAACTAGCACACCACTTACTGCTATCTCGGAAACAGCCAAGTATAAATACAATGTCTCATCATCTTTTGGGGTATGGATCAAAGGCGGGCTTGTCAGATATTGCTTCAACTCCTCTAAGGCACGTTGGCATTCTGGAGTCCATTCAAAGTTGTTTTTCTTTTTGAGCAAGGAAAAGAAATGGTGACTCCTGTCCGACGACCTTGATATGAACCGTCCCAGGGCTGCTATCCGCCGGCTAGTCGCTACACGGCCTTTACATTATTTACCACCGTAATTTCCTCGATGGCTTTGATTTTGTCGGGGTTGATCTCGATCCCTCTATTCGATACCATGAAGCTTAAAAATTTGCTCGATCCTACCCCGAAGGTGAACTTTTCGGGATTGAGTTTCTTGTTGTAACTTCCGAGGATGTCGAATGTTTCCTGCAAATGAATCAAATGGTCCTCTGCGCACAGGGACTTAACTAGCATATTGCCAATATATAAACTTCCATGGACTTGCCAATATGATGTTCGAACATCTTATTAACTAGGCATTGGTATGTGTCCCTTGCATTTTTTAGCTCGAAGGGCATCACATTGTAACAGTACGTACCGTACTTCGTGATGAATGAAGTCTTTTCTCTATCCTCGGGGTTCACCTGAATTTGATTATACCCCGAATAGGCATCGATAAAAGTGAGGGTTTCATGGTCGGTCGTGGCATCGATCAAATAATCGATGTTGGGCAGTGGGAATGAGTCCTTTGGGCACGCCCTATTTAGATCTTTGTAATCTACGCACATTCTTAGGTTATTCCCCTTTTTGGGAACTACCACCACATTGGCCAGCCATTCGAGATATTTTACTTACCTAATAGACCCTATCTTGGGTGTTTCGTTACCTTATCTTTGATGAATGCATGTTTTATCTCGGACTGGGGTCTCCTTTTTTGCTTCACTGGTTTGTACCTGAGGTCGACGCTCAGTCAATGGATAGTTATCTACGGTGGGATCCCTGTCTTGTCTAAATGGGTCCAAGCAAAGCAATCAATGTTGTTAATAAAGGATTGAATAAGTTTTTTCCTGAGTTCAGGGGTTAATCCCATCCCTAGGTATAGCTTCCGATCTGGGAGATGCTCGATCAACATGGCTTGCTCCATTTATTCAATAGTTGACTTTGTTGCATCTGATTCTTCAGGGGCGATGAAGGTTCTAGGAGCGAGGAAATCCTCTTACATCATCCTCAAGGGTTTGTTGGCTTTCCAACTCTTCTGAGGTGGAGTGTATGGAATTCGATACCTCTTCATAGACCGCGAACATTTACTTTGCCGCATGTTGCTCTCCATACACTGTCTTTATTCCGTCCTTTGTTGGAACCTTCATCATCTAATGTAGGGTCGATGGTACCGCATTCATGTTACGTATCCATGGCCTACTGAGCAAGGCATTGTACCTCGTGTCACCTTTAATGACGTGGAACCTGGTATCTTAAATTGTATCGGATATGTTAACTGGGAGAGTGATCTCTCCTTCCATGTCTTCACCGGCCATATTGAAGCCGCTGATGATTCGGGAGGTGGGTATGACCCAATCGAGTAATCCAAGTTGTTCTACCACCGTTGATCTAATTACGTGGGCCGAGCTACCTGGATCTACGAGTACACGTTTAATTTGGATATTATTTAAGAGAAACGAGATTACCAGTGCATCGTTGTGTGGATGAGACAGAGTCTCGAAGTCTTCTTCGCTAAATGCGAGGATGTCCTCAGGTTCCCGGCCCCGGGTTTGCCCTTGTGTTACCGCAGAAACCTTTGTCCGCTTGATCTCGAGCCCCTTGGGAACGTCGGTCCCCCCGATAATCATATGAATGATGTTCTGAGGTTTTTCCACTTCGCTTCCCCTGTTTGCCTCTCTTTCTTCCTAGGTGAGGTTTTTTTGAGTGTCTAGTTGATTTTCTCGGCGTATACTCTTGTAGGTGTGGGAACTTGCGCCAATGTGTTGAGTGTTGTGTGAGACCATATTGACGGGAATAAGTTCTGGTGCAACCTCAGGGTTTTGCGGTGGTACACCATTACCTAGAACAGCTGCACCATACTATGGTCTCCGAGACCGTTGTTTTCATATGCATTCACTGAGTTAGACATTTTGTCCTGAAATCACAGATTCTTTGACAAGAAAAAACATGAAAGATAACTTGCGTTATGTATTAAACATGCAAGAAAACAATCACTATTATTTTTAGCCCCACGGTGGGCGCGAAACTGTTTACCTTGAAAATGGTAATAACAATTAGATTTGATTTTGAGGTTCTAAAAATATGTGATCTATTTATATGCTAGTTGTTAGGAAATAGATGATAAGTGAAAGATTAGAAAATAACTTAATAGCTTGTAAACAGTGTAATAATCAAACCGAATAGCTGGAAGTCGGGCCTCGAGCTTGTATATACAGGGCCTCGAGGTCGATTTGGATGCCCGGCTAAGGGTAGTCGATGGAGGATTAACAGTTATGATAAATTTGATAGCGGCTCTTTATGACCAATAATGAGCAATAAATGAAGAACAATTAATGAAATGTAACAAATATAAGCAAGACAATAAATGTAAGCAATGGGATCAAACAGAGAGTATATTTGAGTTAGAGAGCAGAGAATGTTCTTGTATTGGATGTAGTGTGTAATGATGTATATTTTACAAAAATGACAAGGGTCCCCTTTATATATGAGGGGAAGATCCCAATATGATACATGCGTAATTATTACATAAAGTAGCTGGTACAACCACCCAATCAGCCTGGTGCAGGCTGTCACTATTGTGCAGGCATTGTGAGAAACAATATGCTCCTAGATAACTTCCTGCTTACTTTTGATAAGCACCGGTTCGTCTTGCCCTAACACCAGGCACGAAGAATCCTCGAAGACTTCAAACTCCAAGCTATTCTCCGGGCCCTTCGAGATGAAATTACGTAATGCCTCGTCGACCGTAAAATTGTTCTTCCCGATTTTAGCCGCATACAAGGTTGTTTTGATATGTCTCTGCACGAGTTGTAGAAGTTGAAAGTTTATAAGTTTATTAGGTTCGATTTCAGGTGTGACTAATAATTTTGACATTGTTTAAGGTGATATGAGGCATCGAATTGGTCTATGTTATGTTATGTAACTAGTTTATATGTTCGGACAAGGTACCGGGGGCTCTGGGTGTGTTTCGGATGGACCACAGACCATTTCCTCATGTTTTGATGTGCTGGTTCTATCATCTGTTTTCTCTTCATTGCATTCGCATTAATGGAATAGCATTTGCGTAGTGTAATTAGGAGGGAAGCAGCAATTATTCTTCGTGTTCGCGAAGAGGTGATTGCATTCACGAAGGTTTGAAGGCTTTTGCCTTCGTGTTCACATATAGTGGTCAGCGATCGCGTAGAGGTAAGGTGGAAAGGGGCATCATGCATCATTCCTCTTCGCATTTGTGAGTACACAGACGCATTCGCGTAGAGTCTGAAGATTGGTCATCGCGTTTGCGAAGCATGTATTGGCAGCCTTCATTGTTTTGTTCTTCGCGATCGTGAGGAATGTTCCGTGATTGCGATGTATTCTTCTCTAGTAAGAAATATAAGAACTCTATTTCGGGGGTTTGGCCATTTTTAGCATATCTTGAGTTGTAAGCCTCGGATTTGAGCGATTTTTAAGGGGTTCTTTACGTGTTGGTTTGGGGTAAGTGTTCTCCACCTGAATTTTACTTTATTTCACGATTCCATCTTTATTTTTATCATTAAATTAGTGGTTTGAGTTGGGGAAAATGAGAATTTTTGAAAAAGCTTTCAAAATGTAAAATGAGGATTTGAAGGGCGATTTGATATTGGAATTTGGTAATTCGTGTCATATTTTTGGAGGTAAGGTTTATGTCCCCCTCCTTTGTTGTACTTTACATTATATATATATATATATATATATATATATATGGCACACACCTAGTGGAATTTGACAAAAAAAATTAAAGATCGAAGCTTTATTATCCGGAATTATTTCCTGTGAGTTTTATTTATAATTTGAAGTTATTTTTGTTAGATTTGAGAAGTCCGGAGGTTGTTTCACTCGAGAAGGTCATTTTAGAGTTTTGTTCTAGCTTATTTGAGGTAAACATCTTGCCTAAACTTATGTGGGGGAACTACCCTTTAGGATTTGAGTCATTTGTGCTAATTGGATCATGTGAAGGCCATGTACGCTAGGTGATGAGTACATACTCAGACTTTTTTATGAAAAATTTGGCCATTTAGAGTTATTAGGTTCTTATGTTCATTAGATATGAACTTGTCTTATAATGTGAAATCCTCCATTTCCTAAATTCACCCTTACGTTTCTTATTAGGAATTAATTGATTCATATTTTACCCTTGTTGCTAATTAAACTCTTATGTGCCTTAATTAAAGTTGTTGTCTCTTTTATTGCCATGTTGTCTTTTCTGTAATTGCTTAACCTTTATTGAAGTTATGTTGTCTTTTCTGTAATTCCTTAACCTTGATTGAAGTTATCGTCATCCTTTCCGTAATTGCTTAACCTTAATTGAAGTTTTATTATCCCTTTCATTGTTGACTTATCCTTATTTAGAATCATTGATTCATGCTATCTCTCTTATCATCGAGTTGTACCTACGTGGGATCAGTGTTGCACATTATCTCCCCCACTCCCTTGTTGAGCTATTCTTGTTGAGACCATTATTCCCTATTGTGCCTTTCTTTGTAAGCTCGCTCTTCTGTTTCTTTATGTTCTGAAGTTCTTGTGTTGATTTACTTTTTGTACTCTCGAGTTATTGTTGTTGTTGTTGAGCTCAGTATTGTTGAGCCGAGGGCTATGCATAGTTGTTGTATTGAGATTGTTTTGAGGAAAAGTTGAGGCATATGATCACATGTCATGAAAGACCATATATTATGTTGTCATGTTTTGGCATGCGTGATATTGTTGAGAGGATTTTTAGGGTGTTCGCATGTGAGTTGTCTGTGCTATTATTACTATTGATATTTCCACATGTGGTGCGACAAGGTGGACTATATATATATATATATATATATATATATATATATATATATATATATATATATATATATATATAGTGTGTGTGTGTGTGTGTGTGTGTGTGTGTGTGTGGGTTTGCGCATGTAGTGAGACAAGGTGGGAATATTATTATGCGTGTGTGACAAGACAAGGCGGGCATTTACTTTATTGTTGTGCACGTGGCGAGACAAGGTGAGCTATGTTGGGGAATGATTTGTGATGACTTGTGATGGCCTGGGGGAATTGTTATTATTGATATTTGTGTAGTGGTGTGCCTACCTTGTGTGAGTTATACCTTGTACATTTGATTTTATGGTGATCGTTTTTTTTGTGCCATTCATCATCTCTAATTTTATTTGTTGATTTGAATTGTGATAGAACACTTGCACAAGCATACACATAATTAATCACCCATATCGGTTTCAGAAGATGAATCGTAATGTTATTGAATATTTACATGCACTCTTGTTTACTTGCCTTCTGTGTAAGAGTTGTTCTATTGTTTACACATGAGTTGTCCGTGGGAATATTTGATATTGTCACTCCCTTGGCACGTGAGTCGTTCATGCGATTATGAATTATAATGTGGGCACGAGATGCCAAGTGATTAGGGTTCATGAATTGGGACCCGTGAAATGTGACTATGAGGTGAAGTACCTCGGGAAAATCTTTGAAAAAATCTTGTGTGAAAGCGATGGCTCTTATTGAATTGTTACTTGTTCCCTCTACTTGGTTTCACCAGACTTAAACTGTGTTTTGCTTACTCTATGGCATTATTACTTATTTTTTCCCCTGTTGCTAATCATTGTTTCTGGTGCTTTATTGTGAGTATTATTTTGCTATCTTTACCATGCTTAGCTTATATTAACATTGTTTTCCTATTAGTTTCATGTTCATACTTGTACAGGTTATTTAGTCCAATAGATGTCTTAACTATCCCTCGTTACTACTTCAACGAGGTTAGTCTTGATACTTACTGGTACAGCTTTGATGTACTCATGCTACGGTTTTTGTACATTTTTGTGCATATTAAAGTACTTTGGGGCAATACCTATATTGCTTTGGGGTCAAGACAGTTGATGATTATAGAGGATTACCAAGTGGTGGTTGATTGTAGCAGACTAGGTTAGTATATGTAGAGTGGAGTTTCCCCAACCAATGTGTTGCCTATGCAGTTAGGCGCATGTCGGCCAACGTCGTGTAGGAACGAGTGTTTGTTTATGGTGTGGTAGCAAAAGCCACAAGATACGAACGTGTCCAACGCTTAAGCGTATAGGCCAGGATAAGAGTGGAGATGGAGCGTCGAGCTCCAGAGATTTCTTTCTAGGTACAAATTGTCACGACCCCAAGCCGGACCCGGTCGTGATGGCGCCTCTCATGAAGAAAATGACAGCCGACACAATTCCCAAATCAACCATTTTTCAATAAAAGTTGTTTTTATACCATTTATAAACCAATAATCTCATAATTAACACTTAAAATAAAAGTGCGAAATAATTACACAAGCCCGACATCGGGGTGTCACTAGTCATGAGCCTCTACCAAGGTCTGAATACAGCAAAAATAGTCAAAAATGTACTAAGTATAGTAATGAAAATGAGAGGAAGGAAGCGGTGTTGTGAATGTCGTGCAACCACCTTGCTAACTCTGATGACTCCACGTCTGAGAAATCAACACCCGCTACCGGGTTCCAAAATACCTGAATCTGCACACGAGGTGCAGGGAGTAATGTGAGTACTCCAACCCAGTAAGTAATAAGAGTAAATAAAGACTGAGTAGTAGGAAACAATTAATCCACATTTATGATAACTCAATAAGCACAATAGGCCGCCTTCACTGATTTACGGTGCTATAATAGTCGCTGCGGCGTACAGGCACTATTTATTTAAGACGTGTTAAGCTTTTGATTGTCGTTTCAATTTTCATGTTCAATTTTAAATCTCTTTCCCTTTGTTCTATTTTCATTCTTGAAATCCCTTTTGTTGGGTTTGAAATTCTATTTTTTTTGGGCTTCAACGGACTGGATTTGATTGTTGATTGAACCAAAGACTAGAGAGAATGGGGTTCAGTCTAATGGTCAGCCCAGGGTTAGTTTGACCCATACCCGTCTAGGCTACTTGTAAATAACAGAGGTATGTGGGTAGTTTTGGGTATTTGCTTAGGGGAATCTTTGTATAACTGATTAGGGAGCTTCTTAGAAGCTCACTTTGGGATTGTTTAGAAACTGTGAAAACTAAATAGGGATATCTAGGCAAAAATAAAAACATGAATTCTTGCCTTAGAAGGCAGACTTGAAGAGGTAAAATTCCAGAAAAACACAAACGGATAAAAACTGGATGAGAACACTATTTCATGGAGTTTTTTACTTAAAATTTTGAGAACCTCGATTTGCTGAAGCAATTTATGCTTTATTTGGCTGTGAAATGGTTTGAGATCGAGACTGGTTTGAAGATTTCTGGTTTATTGTTTGACTGAAATTGATTTCTGGAACACTGTACCTCATTGTTGGGTTCTAAAATTGGTTTTCTGGTTCATTTCTTGTTGTTGGGTTCTACTGTTGTTGTTGTTTCTTGCTTTCACCTCTTTTCCTTTTGGCAATTTCTCGATATATCTTCAAAACTTTTCATGGAATTGAATATTAACTAGCATGTATGAAGATCTGGAAACTCAAGTTGAAGTTTAAATGGAGACATTAAAATTTTGATGTAATTACTGTTAATTACTACCATTATGTGTGATTAAATGCTTCAGTTTTGTGGTAATTCAGTTTCTGGTACATGTTGGGTTGCTGGTTCATGCTAATAACTTATGGTGGCTTAGTTATTTAGATTAAGTGTGTAATTTCAGAGTATGGGATATTTTGATAGTGTTCGAATTCTATTCGTGTGAATGAACTGTTAAATATTTTGTAAGGAAAAACTGCTTGAAGGTGTCATTAGTTTTCTTGGTTTGAAATCGAGGCTTGTTGTATTGGGTGGTGTCCATGACCCTGCTTTGTACTTTGAAAAGCATCACAGTGTTGCTTTAGTTAAAAAGCTTATTAATGGTTGATCAGTTACAATCCCATATGTTTGTTTGTGGGAAGTTAGCTTAAGAAAAATTAAAATACAAGCATGAGCATTTCGTTAATTATAGCATCAATGATTTCAGTAAAGAGGGTAATAAGTTAGAGGTTCTTGGGCTTGTCTCATGAGCCCAATAACTTAGGTTGTTATCGTAAGTCCCTTCACTTAGTAAATTTGATTAAAAAATGCAGGCTGAGATAAAATTTCAAGTTCATGTTAATAACTTGTGCTTAAATATTGAAATTTAGAGGTGAAATCGTTAATACAATAGCATTTCTCAATTAGATTTGCATTTTGATGATGCTTATGCCATCGATGGTTTTGTGTGTCTGAAATCTGGGCTTAAGTAAGCCCAGCAAGGGAACACCCTTTTTCTTGTGTGGACGTCTTGCAATCCTAATGTATGCTCTTTCTGGACTCTTACTTTCGTCGTTGACCTTTGGGCCTCAATCTAGGCCCAAGCTTTGAAAGATGAATTATAGATAACTTTATAATTAATAAGTTGGGTTTGAGCATTGACTTAAAAGTAGCCATAGTTTCTTCAAATTTCATTTGGTTAATCTAGTTAGTGGAGGTGTGCCATATTAAACAAGAATAGCTTATGGCCCTCATGTATTAATTTAGAAATGCTACAATTAGAGTAAGCTGAGGTGCGCCATGCCAAACAAAAATGATAATTACATGGCCCTCGTCCAATTAATTTTATTTATCCTTAGAAATCGAGGCGTGTCGTTTAGTGAATTTCATGGCCCTCGCAAAGTTGCAAACACGAAATTGCTTTAGGCGCGTAAGTTTAATAATATTACTTTCCTAAATTCGGGTGCGCATTTATGTGACCCAAATCCAAATCACAACGATGTCAAAATATGTCAAAGATCACGGGTGCATTTATGTGACGTGGTTTGAGACGTGTTTTAATAATGTTGAATTTTTCTTAAAATTAAGTAAAAGCAGTTAAAAAATCAAAATTGCACATAGGTTCAAATGTTTTAAATCAGATAATTAGGCCATTTATGACAGTTGAGCGACCATGCTAGAACCACGGATCCCGGGAATGCCTAACACATTCTCCCGGGTTAACAGAATTCCTTACTCGGATTTCTAGTTCGCGGACTATAATACAGAGTCAATCTTTTCCTCGATTCGGGATTTGAACCGGTGACTTGGGACACCATAAATTATCCCAAGTAGCGACTTTGAATTTTTAATAAAATAATCCCATTTCAATTGTCACTTTAAGTTGGAAAAAACTCCCTTATATACTCATTTCCGAGGGTGTAGGTAAAAAGGAGGTGTGATAGCTCTGGCGTCTCTGCTGGGGAATGACCCCAGAATCTCTGGTTCAGGGTTCAGGGTTCGAGCTTAGATGAATTGTTGTATTTGGGTTTATTTGTTATCTAATACAGACATATATGTATTACACCAGTTTGATTCTCACAGGGTGAGAGATACGTAGGCAACCCCCATCGGGTCCAACTTCCTTTTTGCAAAAATAGCCCAAAAATAAAATTTTATTTTAATGGTTAAGGTGATGCCATTTTTGCCAAAAATAGCCGAATGTCCCCAAAGGGACGCCGGAAGGCTGTTTTTGCAAAAATACGCCTTTGGTCTCCTTTTCAAACTTTTGGACGGTTAGCAAGCACGACCTTAAAATCTTCCTCCAGAAGTGCTGAAAGGTCGTATTTGTAAAGTCGGATTTTTACTTTTGAAATGAAAATCTGAAAAAAAATTGTCAGCTTTGTTTTTTAGTTAATTGAATCAGGATTTTTGCTTAACCACCCTAATAAATGTGCAGAATGAGCACAAGTTAGAATTTGCTAATAATAATCGTGAACAAGATCCCTTTGGAGTTGCATATGTGGTGGGACGATCTGGGTAAATCGTGACAAGACACGGTCAATCTATACCTGGAGGCATCACTGGGTTACTGGAGATCAATCCTAGGGGAGACATCATAAAGGCGTTGGTTACATTCTGGGACCCGGTCCACAACGTATTTCATTTCTTAGATTTTTAACTTACCCCAACATTGGAAGAAATAATCGGATATATTGGGGGTCCCAAAGTTCCTCTGAACCACCAGTACCTGATTGCCCCAAGGGCCATAGTCGTACATAGGTTCCTAGACTCTTTGAAAATAAGCAGGGGGGTCCACAACCCAGACTTGGCAGCTGATTTTTGTACTTTGCAGTTTATATACAACAGATATGGCCATATAGGAGGGTTCAACAAGCCGGAAAACAAAATCTGCAGCAAAGGAAACCGCCTTAAGTGGGAAGAACACAAATGTTTTGCTTTTATAGTGGTCTTTTTGGGACTTTTGGTGTTTCCTAGAAAAGATGGGAATATTGACATACGAGTAGCCGGGGTTGTCAGCACTTTGCTTAATCAGGCCAACAACACCCTCGCACCCATGATAGTAGCTGAAATCTTCCACGCTCTCACAGCCTACAAAGTCGGGGGAGACTTTTGCGAGGGGTGCAACGTGTTGCTGCTGATGTGGATGATCGAACACCTATGCCATAGTCCTCAATTTATGAGTTATGGGTCGACAAAGAAAACATGCATCGAAGAATTTTATACGAGGGTTGATGGGATCAGCTTGCCAGAACGGGTTACAGAGTGGGTAACGCACCTCCGTTCCATCACTGCAAACCACATAAAGTGGACATTTGGATGGCTGCCTGTGGATGAAATCATATACATGCCAGCCACTGGGCCTCATTTCCTCTTGATGGGACTTAGGAGTATCCAGACTTATGCCCCATATCGGGTTTTGAGGCAGCTTGGGAGATGCCAAATAGTTCCGAGAGATGAAGATCTTAGAGCCAAAGTAGTCGAGATCAGTCCCAATGGCCAGTTTCATGAAGCAGCAGTCCACCAAATTTGGAGCGAGTGTCAATACTTAACAACAAACACCTGTGTACGTGATCAATCCAAAGGTGAGGATTCACCGGGGTACCTTGCTTGGTATAGAAGGGAAATTGAGTTTGGGAGGCCAGCTAAAAGACCCCACCTTCAGGAATTCGTCGAGGCGTCATAAGAACAATGGGCTTGGTTGGCCAAGGAGAATGAGTACAGGGCCATAATAGGAAAGTTGGAAAGACAAGTCAAAGAACTTCAATTCGAGAATAGCTTGCAGGCTACCACAGATGAAGGGGAAAAGAAAAAGCCGACCAGATAAAATGAGGCCCTTCGAGCCCAAATTCAGAAAATGAAAATAGCAGCAAAGGATCCTGCCAAAAGTGCCAAAGATGAAAAACTCATAGATAACCTGAGGCAGAAAGTGAGTGACTATAGTTTTTATTTGAACAAAGCAGAAAGTGAACTAGCCAGGGCTCGAAGGCAATTGGCTAAAAACGCAGATGAACGAGCGCGCCTAGTTAAGTAGTTGAAAGAAAAGTACGACAGTGAGGTCGCGGGATTAAAGAAAAGGGTCGTCGCCATGGAAAACAAAATGATCAAGCAGGCGAAAGACTTTAAGGCAGAAAGAGAACATTGTTATACAGCATTGGCATAATTAGAAATGGATTTACAACAACTTCAAGAGCAGAATCATGTGGCCGAGAAAACTTTGGAAGCCAGGGCCCAGCAAATCGGGCGTTTGTTGCAAGAAAAAGGTGTCATATGAGACAGAATTAGAACCATAGCCGATTACATTATTGTGAAGTGCCAAGCCTGTGAGGATATGACTCGCACCACTTTCTTCGCGACAGTGATGACATTTGTTAAACAGATAATGAGTGATTTGGATAGATTTCAAAGGGATCTTGTATATAGGCCTGCGGCGAGACCGAATGATGTCCCGCGAGTACCAGGAGTATTAATGTATTCATGATTTTTCATTTGAGTCTGTATTTCCTTTTCCGTTAGAGTCTGTTAGTTGTTTTGAGTCTATATTTTCTTTCTGCTGGAGTCTGTCAGTTGTTTTCGAGTCTGTACTTTCTTTTGTTGAAGTACGGTAGTTTATTTTTGGAGTCTGAATTTCGTCTTTGCATCCGAGTCCGATATTTTCTTTTGGAGTCTGTTATTTTTGAGTCTTTGTAATCAAAGCGTTTGCTTTTTATGAAAATTGAAAATTCAAAATGTTTTATTATTTACTTCACACTTATCTCCCAGAACTACGCTCGGTTTGATTCATGTGGGGTCATGATACGTAGGCAATCTCCATAGGATTCGACCATAACAAAAAAAACAAGAGAAAAAACAAGAAACTATGGGGCGGACACCATGTGAGATCAAGCAAGGAAAGGCAAAAAGAGAGAAAAGAGAAGTTGCAAATGAAAATAAGGAAAAGCCGGGATGACACAAGTAGTCGATCAAATGCATAATAGAAACAGTTAACTGCTTAGGTGCATTCATTCCCCAAAATGTGTGGTTACCAATTTGTTAAAGCCCTAGTCACTAACAAGGTTTGTTGTTGATATATTGAGATCCAAGCAGGTTGTTAGTTGATTGGCATTCTGGCAACTCATTCCTACAACACTCGATCAAAAGACAAGCTGAACATGGCCAACCAAGAACCGGAGGCAAGTATCGTCGATCCGTCAAAAGAGGTGGAAGAATTGGATGTTAATGTAATGAAGGAAGAGATGTATAAGTTAAAGCAACATATGACTGAAATGTACCAGGCCTGGGCAAAGGGGCATCCACCACCGGTTTATCCCGCCAACCCTGCTTATATCCCACCATTGGCTCAACCTCAGGAACCTCCCACTGTGAACTCGTCTTCGGCCTTTCCCTTCTACTAGCAATGCTATGGTACCACTTCCCATACATCACAAGCTCCACCACCCAAACAAGTCACGCACCCTCCTCCACCAGTCAGGCCTGTTTTTGTGGCACCTCCACCTGCTACATTACACCAGTCTTCCAGTGAGCCTCTGTTCCAGACTCACAACAACCAGTATTATCCCCCTGAGCCCACCTTCAAAGTTCCAGAACCATATTCTTACACCCCTCATCTTGATCTCCCAGCAGAGACCGAGAAGCCACCCAAAAATCCAGAACATGAGGAGATGATCAGAAAGGTCAAAATCTTAGAACAATCGTTCATAGATATGAGGGGGTTGGGAGGTCAAGTAAGTGTGGCCTATAAGGATTTATGTGTATTACCGGATGTTCAGTTACCAGCAGGATTCAAGTGCCCAAGTTTGATCTGTACGACGGGCATGGTGACCTAGTAGCACACTTAAGAGGATTTTGTAGCAATATGAGAGGAGCAGGCAGAAGAGATAAATTACTGATGGCCTATTTCAGCCAAAGTCTAAGTGGATCGGCATTGGAATAGTATACCAGACAAGATCACAGCAGGTGGTACACATGGGATGATTTGGCCCAAGCCTTCGCCTGCCATTTTCAGTACAATCTTGAAATTATCCCAGATCGTCTGTCATTGACGAAGATTGAGAAAATTCCTAGTGAGAGTTTCAGGGAATATGGATTCCGTTGGAGGGAGCAAGCAGTGAGGGTTGACCCTCTGATGAAAGAAAGCGAGATGGTTGATTATTTCTTGCAGGCCTTGGATCCCACTTATTTTGGTCATTTGGTGGCAGTAGTGGGCAAGTCCTTTCATGAGGTTGTAAACATGGGAGGCATGGTATAAGAGGGACTCAAGTCTAATAAAATCATGAGCTACTCAGCAATTAAAGCAACCACCCAGGCCATTCAAAACGGTATTGGGGGTGTACTCGGAAAGAAGAAGAAAGAGGATGTTGTGACAATTGAGTTGATCCAGGGGCCCTTCACATTATTACAACCAGCCTCGACCCTATCACCAAACTTACCACCACACTCCATATAGCCCACCACAACACTACTACCCACCGCCAGCTCCCCATTTTTCTGTCCATCATGCACAAACGTACACTCAACCTCCCGCTCGCGCGTAATGGCATGCGCCAGCTCCACCTAATCCCTACCCAGCTCCACAAAATACCTATCCACCCCCAAGAGCCTACCGAAATCCCCCTGGAACAGGTTTCCGGCCTAATCAGGCCACTAAGAATGAGAGGTTGCAGAAGAAGAAGACTTTCACTCCATTGGGAGAATCCTATACCAGTTTGTTCCGCAGGTTGAGACAATTGGGTATGCTGACTCCGATCGATCCAAAATTGGCAAATCTTCCCCCGAGGAATCTTGATTACTCCGTAAGTTGCGAATATTGTTTTGGTGCTCGGGGCACAACACAGAGAAGTGCTGGCAATTGAAAACAGCTATTCAAGATCTCATTGATACTAATCGGATTGAGGTCCAAGCTCCGGAAGCACCTTATATCAACCAGAACCCATTGCCAGCTCATTAAGAGATGAATATGATTGAGATAGTGCATAAGGAAGGGGAGCCTAAGAAACCTTCGCAAACTGTCATGAAGATTCGGTCCAGTGAAGCCAGATTGTTCGAAAAGTGAACAAGTGAGAAGTCGGCGATCAAGTTGAATGGGGAAAATAGTGAACCGTCTTTTGTGGTCAAGAATGGGTCCTCAAGTGAAATTGTAGGGAAACATGAAAGAGCGAAAGTGGTTGTGCCAGGAGTAGCGAACAAGCCTGTTGTAATTGTGGAAAGTGCCCGCATAGACCCTGTTATTATCAAGCCGGTAACTCAATTACCAATAGTCAACAGCAGGGCGGTCCCGTGGAATTATGAATGGGTGATAGTGACTTACAAGGGGAAAGAAGTTAAAGAAGAAGTATGTGAGACCCATGGTTTGACTCGATCGGGGAGATGCTTTGCTCCCGAAGAGTTGAGAAAAGCTAAAAGCTCCAAAGACAACTCAGTATTGGCGAAGAAAGCTGTGACTGAGGAAGAAGCAGAAGAGTTCTTAAGAAAGATGAAAGTGCAGGATTATTCCATTGTGGAGCAGTTGAGGAAGACACCGACTCGGATTTCATTATTGTCATTATTGATCCATTCAGACGAGCACTGTCGGGCTTTGTTGAAGATCCTAAATGAGGCCCACATTCCTAACAAAATCTCAGTAAACCACTTGGAAAAAATAGCTAATAAGATATTTGAGGTGAACAGAGTCACTTTTTCTGATGATGTATTGCCCATGGAGGGTACCGAGCACAATAGAGCCCTCTATCTGACAGTGAAATGCGAAGATTCCGTGGTTACTCGGGTGCTGGTTGACAATGGTTCCAGCATGAACATTTGCCCTCTCTCCACTCTGAACAATTTGAAGGTGGATGACCAAAGAATTCACAAGAACAGTATCTGCGTTCGGGGATTCGACGGTGGAGGGAAAGATTCAGTAGGGGACATAGTGCTTGAGCTTACAATAGGGCCAGTTGAATTTACCATGGAGTTTCAGGTGCTCGATGTGGCTGTTTCTTACAATCTGCTGTTAGTTCAACCCTGGATTCATGCTGCCAAAGCGGTCCCGTATACTTTGCATCAAATGGTCAAGTTTGAATGGGATAGACAGGAAATCGTTGTGCACGGCGAAGATAATTGGTGTGTTCCCAGTGATGCCATTGTTCCGTTCATAGAGTTCGAGGACGACAAGGGGCCATGGATTTATCAGGTTTTTGACACGGTATCGATAGAGAAAATTCCAGAAGGGAAGTGTGTTCCAACCCCGAGGGTAGCTGCCGCATCAGTCATGGTAGCTACCAAAATGTTGAAAAATGCTTTTGTGCCGGGCAAGGGTTTGGGTGCATCTCTGCAAGGTATCGTACAGCCGGTGTCTCTCCCCAAAAACTTGGATACGTTTGGTTTGGGGTTCAAGCCCACAGCTGCGGACGTGAAAAGAGCTAGAAAGTTGAAACAGAGGGCCTGGGTCCTCCCAAAGCCCATCTCACGGCTCTTCAGATCATTTGTTAGGCCTGACACCAAGAAACGCCCAGTGGCAACAGTTCCCATTTCAATAAGTGATGAGATAGAGATTTGATTGAAAAGTTCGAGAGGTTATTCGCCGATGTGAACATGTTGGAAGCTGGAGAGGGTTTGGGTAAAGTGGATGTGCGATTTGTTGGGCCTAGTGCAAAGATTAACAATTGGGAAGCTACTTCTCTCCCCACCAGGAAGGAGTTTTGGTAGTTTGCTTTGATTTTCTTTCAGTTTATCTGGATTATTCCAGGATTGTAATTCAGATTCTAGGTTTCGTCCGTTTGGATGTATAAACCTTGTTATCTTTAATTTCAATGAAATGCAATTTCCATTTTTCTTCCTTCCTGATAGTTTTATTTTTGTTTTTCTTTTCTTCCTTGTACAGTTCTTTTTATGCTGGCTTCAATGATATGACATGCATGAGGAATCTCCGGCCCAGTCTTAAAAGCCAATCTAATTCTGAAATAGTAATTCAAGAAATAGAGTGTGATGGTGAATCGGAATATGATGAGGATGAAGCCTTTGAAGACATTAGCAAAGAATTAAGTCGTTTTGAAGAAAAACCCAAGCCTAACCTGAGTGATACAGAAGCAATCAATTTAGGGGACCAAGATAATGTCCGAAAAACTAAAATAAGTGTCCATCTTGAACCACAACTTAGAGAGGAGATAATTAAAGCATTGTTCGAGTATAAAGATGTTTTTGCATGGTCCTATGACGACATGCCGGGTCTAAGCACTGACTTGGTGGTTCAAAAATTGCCCACTGACCCAGCATTTCCCCCTGTCATTTAGAAGCTAAGGAAATTTAAAACTGATATGAGTGTGAAGATTAAGGAAGAGGTCACCAAACAGCTCGAGGCCAAAGTCATTCAGGTCACCCGGTATCCCACCTGGTTATCCAATGTTGTGCCTGTGCCGAAGAAAGATGGCAAGACCAGAGTGTGTGTTGATTATCGAGATCTCAACAAGGCAAGTCCCAAGGATAACTTCCCATTGCCGAACATCCATATATTGATCGAAAGTTGTGCCAAACATGATCTTGGTTCTTTTGTGGATTGTTATGCGGGCTACCACCAAATCTTAATGGATGAGGAGGACGCAGAAAAGACGGCATTCATCACACCATGGGGAATGTACTGCTATTGGGTCATGCCATTTGGTTTGAAAAATGCTGGGGCAACCTACACGAGGGCGATGATGACCATATTCCACGACATGATACACAGAGAGATCGAGGTTTATGTGGATGATGTGATTGTAAAGACTAGAAAGCAGTCTGACCATGTCAGAGATCTGAGAAAGTTCTTCCAAAGGCTTCGCAGGTACAATCTCAAGCTCAATCCTGCAAAATGCACGCTCGGTGTTCCATCTAGAAAGTTGTTGGGATTCATTGTCAGCCGCTGAGGTATTGAATTAGATCCGTCAAAGATCAAAGCTATCCAAGAATTGCCAATCCCAAAGAACAAGACTGAGGTAATGAGTCTATTAAGGAGATTAAATTACATCAGCAGGTTTATTGCTCAGGTCACGACGACTTGTGAGCCTATCTTCAAACTGTTAAAGAAAGATGTTGCGGTCAAGTGAACAGATGAATGTCAGGAAGCATTTGATAAGATAAAGGGGTACTTGTCAAACCCACCTGTGTTGGTCCCGCCAGAACCAGGGAGACCTTTGATTCTGTATTTGACTGTCTTGGACAATTCATTTGGATGTGTGTTGGGACAGCATGACGTCACCAGCAGGAAGGAGCAGGCCATCTATTATCTCAGCAAGAAGTTCACATCATACGAGGTTAAGTACACTCACCTTCAGAGGACATGTTGCGCCCTAACTTGGGTAGCACAGAAGTTGAAGCACTATTTGTCATCTTACACTACTTACCTCATCTCTCGTTTGGATCCGTTAAAGTATATCTTTCAGAAACCTATGCCTACAGGGAGGCTCGCAAAGTGGCAAATCTTGCACACAGAATTTGACATCGTCTATGTGACTAGGACTGAAATGAAAGCCCAGGCATTGGCCGATCATTTGGTTGAGAACCCAGTGGATGAAGAATATGAACCTCTGAAGACTTACTTCCCTGACGAAGAAGTCATGCATATTGATGAATTTGAACAAATTGAAAAGCCAGGATGGAAACTTTTCTTTCATGGTGCTGCCAACATGAAAGGCGTTGGGATAGGAGCGGTACTTGTTTCTGGAATAGGGAATCACTACCTTGTTACGGCTCAGCTTCGGTTCTACTGTACTAACAACATGGCTGAGTACGAGGCATGCATTTTGGGTTTGAGGATGGCTATGGATATGGGTGTCCAGGAAGTCTTGGTCTTGGGTGACTCGGACCTCCTGGTGCACCAGATTCAGGGAGAATAGGAAACACGAGATTTAAAACTCATACTGTACTGATAGTGCTTGCAGTATCTTTGTCAACGGTTCCAATCAATAGAGTTCAGGCATATTCCAAGGATTCACAATGAGGTCGCCGATGCGTTGTCTACTCTGGCGTCAATGTTGCACATCCCGATAAGGCTTATATGGACCCTTTGCAGATTCAGATCCACGATCAGCATGCTTACTGTAATGCGGTGGAGGAAAAGCTCGATGGGGAGCCTTGGTTTCACGATATCAAGGAATACATCAGGATGGGGGTGTATCCAGTACAAGCCATAGGTGATCAAAAGAGAACAATTAGGTGGTTGGCAAGTGATTTTTTCTTTAGTGGAGGGGTTTTGTACAAAAGGACTCCAGATATTGGGATGCTAAGATGCATATTTGCTAGGCAGGCTACATCTATTATGACCAAAGTACATTCTGGAGTCTGTGGACCGCATATGAGTGGGTATGTTCTGGCAAAGAAGATTATTTGAGCAGGTTATTATTGGCTCACCATGGAGAGAGATTGCATCAGTTTCGTGCGCAAATGTCATCAATGCCAAGTACACGGAGATTTGATTCATTCTCTACCATCTGAATTGCATACAATGTCCGCACCATGGCCCTTTGTTTCTTGGGGCATGGATGTCATTGGGCCAATTGAGCCATCAGCATCAAATGGGCACAGGTTCATTCTGGTGGCCATAGACTATTTCACCAAATGGGTAAAGGCAAAAACATTTAAGTCTGTAACCAAGAAGGCGGTGGTTGATTTTGTGCACTCAAATATCATTTGCCGGTTTAGGATACCAAAGGTGATCATTATAGACAATGGGGCTAATCTCAATAGTCATCTGATGAAAGAGGTGTGTCAACAGTTTAAGATTACACATCGCAATTCCACCCTATATAGTCCCAAGGCAAATGGATAACTCGAGGCAGCTAATAAGAACATAAAGAAGATACTTCGAAAAATGGTGGAGGGTTCTAGGCAGTGGCATGAAAAAGCCGTTTGCATTGCTGGGTTATCGCACTACTGTCCCTACTTCAGTAGGGGCGATTCCTTATTTGCTGGTATATGAAACCGAAGCAGTGACACCCGCAGAAGTAGAAATCCCATCCCTTCGAATTGTCGCGGAGGTAGAAATCGATGACGATGAGTGGGTCAAAACCCGCTTGGAACAATTGAGTTTAATCGATGAGAAAATATTGGTAGCAGTTTGTCTTGGCTAGTTGTATCAACAGAGAATGGAAAGACCATATAACAAGAAGGTGCGTCCAAGGAAGTTTGAAGTGGGTCAGTTAGTATTGAAACGTATCCTTCCTCATCTGGTTGAAGCAAAAGGCAAGTTCGCCCCAAACTGGCAGGGGCCGTTCGTCGTAACGAGAGTGTTGTCCAATGGTACTTTGTATTTAATAGATATAGAAGGAAAATGTGTAGAAATGGCCATCAATTCCAATGCGGTCAAACGATATTATGTATGATTTCTTTGTTTAACTTGTATTTGTTCATACTTAGCATATTTTGAAGATTGAAATGACAAAGGCATTTTGTTCTGCTATCTAAATACTTTATCGTTTGTTGCCCCTTTGAGCCTTATGTATTTCCTTCATGCCCCCTTTTGGAATCAGTAGCAAAGTTCAGAAACGCAAGGGCAAAAGATAAGAAAAGGAAGAAGAAAAAAGAGGGAAAGGAGAAAGGAAAGAGAAAAAAAGAAAGAAAAGAATGAAAAGAGAAAAAAAGAGAGAATAAAACCAACAAAAAGAGAAAAAGAAAACAAAAAAAAGAAGAGAAAATCGCAACAACAAAGTAATTTCTATGACATGAACTACGTTTGACCTGATTCTTTTTAAGGATACGTAGGCAGCCTCACAGTTAGGTCCCATCAAAATAAAATCCAAAAGTCCCCAAGCAAAGAAACTAGGGCAGAAGCTGTGGTTGTTGTAGGAAATCTGATTCCAAAAGGTGTAATTTTGAACCCATTTGAATTATTTTGAGCCTTTGATACCATTTCTTTCTAACCCTATCCAAAAGCCCACGTTACGTTCCAAAGAAAGACCTTCAGATCAGTCTTCGAAGGATGCCAAGTTGAGCAAGTAGAAGCGATTCATATTAGGGGCAACACTCTGGTCCAAGCAGGAAAATCAGAATGAGAGAGTCTTATTGGTGAAAACCCTCACGGTCACCTTAAGGCGAAAGTGAGTTGAGAGATAAACAAATGAGAGAGGCTTTTTGGTGAAACCCCTCCAGGGCACCGCAGGTCAAACAAGGTCAAGGTTTTGGTGAAGAAATCAGGTTATGGAAATTTCGGGGCAATAAGTATGGCAATTGAAAGTTGATCGGTTGGACAGATTGGGCCGATTAATCCAAAATGCATGTTACGATCATTGGTTCCAGTGGTTCCACTCATATAAGTCCCTTTTCTTTTTTTCCCATCAGAAAGTCTTCCCGCTTTGGAATTTGCTTATCCTTAACTCTAAAAGTCATTGCATTTCATTTCTTTTGGGGTTTATTTCTCTAAGATGTTTCCAATGTCAGTTATGTTTAAGAAAATAAGAAGGAATTTCAAAGCTTACTACCAACTTCCAAAGTGGAAGTTTCATCGGTGAAATGGGGTATAAAAGGTCAAGTGGAAGTTTCATTGGTGAAACAGCTTAGTAATTTCGTGGGAAATGCAGAGGGTCAAACAGATGGGTCAGAGATGGAGCACAACGGTTTGGGTATAGAACACTCGGGTCATCCAAGGTCATGGGGGTTTGAAAGTCAGCTGGGAAGTCAAGCGGTTCTTAGCAAGTTCAGAGGGAGCCAATCAAAACAAAGCACGGCAGTGGAGAGACCTTCAGCAAAGAATGCCATCAACTAACCACCACATTTAAACTGACAAAATTTCTCTTTGATTGAAACTGGGGCAGAAAGTTCTGTTTGTTTCAGGGAAACCCTCCGTAAAGAAAGGTGAGCACCAAACAGGTTTGACGGTAAACTCTTAGGTCCCGCCTGGATAATGAGATTTAATTTGAAGTTCTCAGGACCCTCCTGAAAAATGGGACCTAGTTTAAAATTCAAAACAATTATGAGTAGTAAAATCTAGCATAAATGTACCCCAAAGAATGTAGATGGTTTCAAAGTTTGCATGTTTGAGATAGGATTCAAGTAGGAGTTTTTAGGGCCCTCCTGAATAATGGGACCTAGCTTTAAGATTTCCATTAGATAACAAGATGTACCGTAAGTTCTGTTGTAGGGAAGCATAATTCGGCCGAAAAGAATAGTCACTCTTAAGATAAGACTTGGTTTTTGATTTTCAGGACCCTCCTGGATAATGGGATGTAGTTTAAGACTTTCTTAGATAACAAGATGTAGCAGGAGTAACACCTTTAGAAGATATAATTTAGATTTTTAAAGCCATCATTTAACTTGGAGTTTTCAGGACCCTCTTGGATAATGGGATTTAGCTTTCAAAATCATAGAGATATTTGGTAACATGATTCAATGTGCCCAGCATCAGACTGGGGCAGAAATTTTCTTTGTTTTTGTCTATTTTTGTTGAAATCAGGCGCTCACCTGGAGAACTAGGGAATACATTTTCAAGTTCAGCAATCAGGCGCCCACCTGGAGAACAAGGGAATACATTTTTAAGTTTTAGCAATCAGGTGCCTACCTGGAGAACAAGGGAATACATTTTCAAGTTCAGTAATCAGGCGCCCACCTGAAGAACAAGGGAATACATTTTCAAGTTCAGTAATCAGGCGCCCACCTGGAGAACAAGGGAATACATTTTTCAAAGTTTGGCAATTAGGCGCCCACCTGGAGAATAAGGGAATACATTTTCAAAATTTCAGCAATCAGGCGCCCACCTGGAAAACAAGCGAGTACAATTCAAGTTTTAGCTTTCAACTTCTTACTGATATTTGTTAACATGATTTAGTTTACAATCACATATGTGCCCAGCCACAAAACTGGGACAGAAATTTCTTTGTTTTTGTCTATTTTTGTTGAAATCAGGCGCCCACATGGAGAACAAGGGAATACATCTCTCAAGTTCAGTAATCAGGCGCCCACCTGGATAATACGGGAATACATTTTTCAAAGTCTGGCAATCAGGTGCCCACCTAGAGAACAAGGGAATACATTTCAAGTTCAGTAATCAGGCGTCCACCTGGAGAAAGGGAAAATATCTCAGACTACAAATTCAAGGCGGCAACAAGGGAATTCCACCGGGAGAATACAAGTCAACAAGGCAACAGGAACCACAAAAGCAAGTTTGAAGATATAGATAGGATTTTATAATGTATAGATCATAGTCAAGTCTAGCTTCTTTTTATTTTTTCATGGTGTAATAAGGGGATTCAGTAAGCAATAGCAGCAGCAGCAATAGTGAAATCACAACTTCATGGTAGTCCCAGCTACCAAACGTTCCCGAACTACACTGACCTGATTCCTTTATAGCCAAGGATATGTAGGCAACCTCGAAAGCAGAGTGCGGTCAAATCTTTCAAAAATGCTTCCCACGGGATATTCAAACGGGCAAAAATCGCTCGTATCCGCTCATTTTATCTTTGCACGAATATCTCTCTACGTTTCCGGGCAAAGAGGGGCAGCTGTGAGCGCATGATTTTTGCCCTATATGAATTACTCCCACAAATTCAAAACAAAAAAAAATTCCTTCCATTTATGTAATGTTTGTGTATTTTGTGGCATTTTCTTATAATTGTTTGCATTTATCTGTGCATTTTAATTAATGAAAAATACAAAATATGTTGCATTTGCATTTAGGATTTAACTTTGCATTTTTTAAGATTAATTAGCACGTTAGTTGTTTATAAAAATGGAAAATTAAAATAATAATATATAGTTCAATTTTCACTTTTAGTTTTAAATTTTGAATTTCGAGTAGTTTTCTTAATTAATTGTGATAATTATTATTTGGGTTTAATTAGTGTTTTGATGGGGTAATTAGGTTTTAGGATTTAATTTGATTTTTGATTTAATTTTGAAAAAAAAAAAGAATTGTTGAAAAAAATTGATTTGAAAATTGGAAAATAAAAGAGTATATAGACATATTTGGGCCAAATCTAAGTAGATTACCCAGGCCCAAGTCGTCCCCCCCCCATACCCATCCGAATTGGCCCAGACACGCCCAATACCCGATCCGTCTCCCTAGTGAACCAAAACGACACTATTTGGTTGTCCTTGATCTGGACCGTCGAGGTTCTTCTAAATCCAATGGTTGGGGAGTGGGGTGGGCTTAATACATATATGTTTAAACCCTAACCCACCCCCTCATCTCTCGTCTCTCAGAACCCCGCCCCCCTTCTCTATCCTCATCGTCTTCAACCTCCAACCCTAGAGACACCGCCACAAATTCCAGTCGCATTCGCCGGCAGTAACCACTCCAATCATCCCCATCTTAACACCCTAGAACCCCCTCCTTCCTCTTTCCAAATTTTGACATAGCTACCCTCAAATCCCACTGGTTCGTCTCGAATCTTAAATCGAAAACCAGACCAGAAAACCTAACTTTTCCCAAATCACCCCGAATCAACACCCCAGAACCCCCATAGTCCTCTCTTTCCCAATCTCAAACTCTTGACTCTCGAATCACCTTTAAGCTCTTCGAATGTTGAATCCGGGTTCAGCTCCTAAAAGTTCGAAGTCATTTTGTTAAGCCTGTTCACATGCATGACCTTGGGGTCCGTTTTCTCCGAGAGTTTTGAAGTCTGGACTTGGTGAAACAAATATCGTTCTTTTGTTCTTGACAAAGAAGGATGGATCAATATTAGTTTGGTCATGTACCTGGTCTCCATTATTTTTTTCAGTTCATGTTGGTAAGTTTCCTTCACTTGTTCTGGTTATTCTCATTGTCTTGCAATCTGGTCCTATTCTATTTCTTTTGCCCCTCTCCAATTAGCTTTCTTCTGATGAAATTAGGTGAAGTTCAAGCTCTGAATTCAGGTTTTCTTTTTCTTTCATTAGTTATTTGATATTTATAATGTGTCGTGCTAGTTTTCCCTTCGATTGTGTATATTTTGCTCATTCTGCCATGTTTGTTTTTATTTAAGACATGGTAAGATTTTAATTGTCGTTTCAATTTTCATGTTCAATTTTAAATCTCTTTTCCTTTATTCTGTTTTAATTCTTGAAATCCCTTTTGTTGGGTTTGAAATTCTTTTTTTTGGGCTTCAACGGACTGGATTTTATTGTTGATTGAACCAAAGACTAGAGAGAACGGGGTTCAGTCTAATGGGTCAGCCCAGGGTCAGTTTGACCCATACTCGTCTGGGCTACTTGTAAATAGCAGAGGTATGGGGGTAGTTTTGGGTATTTGCTTAGGGGAATCTTTGTATAACTGATTAGGGAGCTTATTAGAAGCTGACTTTGGGATTGTTTAGAAACTTTGAAAACTAAATAGGGATATCTAGGCAAAAATAAAAATATGAAAAGGACTAAAATAAAAATCTGAAAGATTGCCCTATTTGCTTGCCTATAAAGGCACCTTTTCTTGCCTTAGAAGGCAGACTTGAAGAGGTAAAATTCCAGAAAAACACAAACGGATAAAAACTGGATGAGAACACTATTTCATGGAGTTTTTTACTTAAAATTTTGAGATCCTCGATTTGCTGAAGCAATTTATGCTTTATTTGGGTGTGAAATGGTTTGAGATCGAGACTGGTTTGAAGATTTCTGGTTTATTGTTTGACTGAAATTGATTTCTGGACCACTGCACCTCATTGCTGGGTTCTAAAATTGGTTTTCTGGTTCATTTCTTGTTGTTGGGTTCTACTGATGTTGTTGTTTCTTGCTTTCACCTCTTTTCCTTTTCGCAATTTCCAGGTATATCTTCAAAACTTGTCATGGAATTGAATATTGACTAGCATATATGAAGATCTGGAAACTCAAGTTGAAGTTTAAATGGAAACATTAAAATTTTGACGTAATTACTGTTAATTACTACCATTATGTGTGATTAAATGCTTCAGTTTTGTGGTAATTCAGTTTCTGGTACATGTTGGGTTGTTGGTTCATGCTAATAGCTTATGGTGGCTTAGTTATTTAGATTAAGTGTGTAATTTCAGAGTACGGGATATTGTGATAGTGTTCGAATTCTATTCGTGTGAATGAACTGTTAAATATTTTGTAAGGGAAAACTGCTTGAAGATGTCATTAGTTTTCTTGGTTTGAAATCGAGGCTGGTTGTATTGGGTGGTGTCCATGACCCTGCTTTGTACTTTGAAAAGCATCACAGTGTTGCTTTAGTTAAAAAGCTTTTTAATGGTTGATCAGTTACAATCCCATATGTTTGATTGTGGGAAGCTAGCTTAAGAAAAATTATAATACAAGCATGAGCATATCGTTAATTATGGCATCAGCATGGTTTCAGTAAAGAGGGTAATAAGTTAGAGGTTCTTGGGCTTGTCTCATGAGCCCAATAACTTAGGTTGTTATCGTAAAGCCCTTCACTTAGTAAATTTGATTCAAAAATGCAGGCTGAGATAAAATTACGAGTTCATGTTAATAACTTGTGCTTGAATATTGAAATTTAGAGGTGAAATCGTTAATACAATAGCATGTCTCAATTAGATTTGCATTCTGATGATGCTTATGCCATCGATGACTTTGTGTGTCTGAAATCTGGGCTTAAGTAAGCCCAGCAAGGGAACACCCTTTTCTTGTTTGAACGTCTTGCAATCCTAATGTATGCTCTTTCTGAACTCTTACTTTCGTCGTTGACCCTTAGGCCTCAATCTAGGCCCAAGCTTTGAAAGATGAATTATAGATAGCTTTATAATTAATAAGTTGGGTTAGAGCATTGACTTAAAAGTAGCCATAGTTTCTTCAAATTTTATTTGGTTAATCTAGTTAGTGGAGGTGTGCCATATTAAACAAGAATAGCTTATGATCCTCATGTATTAATTTAGAAATGCTCCAATTAGAGTAAGCTGAGGTGCGCCATGCCAAACAAAAATAATAATTGCATGGTCCTCGTCCAATTAATTTTGTTTATTTTTAGAAATCGAGGCGTGCCGTTTAGTAAATTTCACGGCCCTCACAAAGTTGCAAACACGAAATTGCTTTAGGCGCATTAGTTTAATAATATTACTTTCCTAAATTCGGGTGCGCATTTATGTGACCCAAATGCAAATCACAACGATGTTAAAATATGTCAAGATCACGGGTGCATTTATGTGATGTGGTTTGAGACATGTTTTAATAACGTTGAAATTTTCTTAAAATTAAGTAAAAGCGGTTAAAAAATTAAAATTGCACATAGGTTCAAATGTTTTAAATCAGATAATTAGGCCATTTATGATAGTTGAGCGATCGTGCTAGAACCACGGATCTCGGAAATGCCTAACACCTTCTCTCGTGGTAACAGAATTCCTTACTCGAATTTCTGGTTCGCGGACTGTAATACAGAGTCAATCTTTTCCTCGATTCGGGATTTGAACCGGTGACTTGGGACACCATAAATTATCCTAAGTGGCGACTCTGAATTTTTAATAAAATAATCCCGTTTCGATTGTCACTTTAAGTTGAAAAAATCTCCCTTATATACTCTTTTCCGGGGGTGTAGGTAAAAAGGAGGTGTGACATTCTTTGGCTAAGTAGTGAGTTATGTATACCTGATATAGATGGGTTAAGATAAATTATTCTTGAAAAGCTCATAACTCTAGCTACATTGTATATTCGGGGACTAGTAAGATGTACCATAACTAGAAGAAAATTATATTTGTGAAAAAAGGAAAGAAGAAAGATCTTTTTACTTGTTTATGACTATTTGACTTGTTAGCATGTTAAGGTAAGCAATTGTGACTTGAAATACCGCTACAATAACTCGAATTCCAAAGTGGAAATGAAATAGAATTACAGTAAATTTTATGATAAAACTATCTCAAACAATTAGAGGTTATAATTATATGTGAAAAATTGTAAATTAGCATACATAGTAGGTGCATTTTTTCTAGTAAAAACTTCTCATATCGAGGATAAATATGCACAAATATACATGAATGAAAAATGTCAAACTCTTTAGGGTCTATTATCTACCATTTTTGATAGAAGATCACAATTTACTGCACGGTTTTGAAAATCAATCCAAAAAATATTGGGTACACTAGAAGATCTTAGTAACACATTTTATTAACAGACAGACAGCCAGTCTGAATGTACTATAGAAATCTTGAAAGATATGTTGAAAGTTTGCACTTTGGGTTTGGAGGTAGTTTGTATGCGTATATGTATATTTAGCTGAATTTGCCTATAATGATAGTTTCAGTCTAGGATTGAGGTGACACCTTATGGAGACTCGTATAGTATGAGATGTTGTTCTCCTATTAGATAGTATGAAGTCGAAAAGGCTAACTTATTAGGACTCGACGTGGTATAAAAATATTATTGACAAAGTCCAGTAATTAGATTGCATACAGTACAAAATAGGCAAAAAACTTTATGCGGATAAGATGAGATGAATTTAGTTTGTTTTCAATTGGAGACAAAGGGTCCTTAGAAGTCTTCCCTATGAAAGACATAATGTGATTCAAAAAAAAAAGAGGCAAGTTGAGACCTAGGTTTATAAGACCGCAAGAGATACTAGACCGAGTGAGAGTTATGACTTATCGTTTGGCACTTCCTCCTGAGTTGTCCTTTATTCATCTAGTTTTTCATGTCTCAATGCTAAGGAAATGTATATCAGACTCATCTCAGGTGCTTGAAGCACCTGCTATACCACTTGATGAAAAGATGTCTTACAAGGAGGAGCTGATTGCAATTGTTGATAGACAAGTAAGAAAGCTACGGTCAAAAGAAATTGTGGTAATTAAAGTTTGATTAAGAAATCATACCGTTGAAGAAGCTACTTGGAAAGTAGAAAAAGATATGCAAGCGAAGTATCCCCATTTATTTCAGTCTATAGCTACGAACTTGAGTTAAATTCGGGGACCAAATTTTATAAGGAAAGGAGGATGTAATACCCTATATTTTTATAAGGATGTATTGGTCATTTAGCAAATAAAACATAAAACAACCAAAAAAAAAGGATGCAAAATAAATGGACCGAAGCCCATTAGAAAGCAATTAACCTGCCAAGGTTAAGGGTTTAGAAAGAAAAGAAGCCTTTTGCTTCTGAAATAAACGATAATCAGAAAAGAAACCAAAAAAAACGCAGAGAAAGAAAAAAAGAGAGAAAAAGAAGAAGAAGAATAAATCTTTGGACAAAGGCTTTAAGAAGAAGTGGGAGTTGAAATTGAAAGTATAAAGTTCTCCTTCGGCTCAAGAGGTTAACCTTGTTCTTCTCATCTGCTGAATTATTTCACTACATCTATGCAATTTCATAAAGTACAAAAGGATTCAATATCAACTATCTCTTATATAAAAAGAATATACAATTACTATGGAGATAATAAGGCTATAAAGGTTAAGTTTAAGCACTAATAGGTCTAATTTTAGAGGAATAAATTATACTAAATAGTTTCTGACTATTTGACTTGTTAGCATGTTAAGGTAACCAATTGTGACTTGCAGGACCACTACAATAACTCGAGTTCCAAAGTGGAAATGAAATAGAATTACAGTAAATTTTATGATAAAACTATCTCAAACAATTAGAGGTTATAATTATATGTGAAAAATTAGGTGCATTTTTTCTAGTAAAAACTTCTCATATCGAGGATAAATATGCACAAATATACATGAATGAAAAATTGTCAAACTCTTTGGGGTCTATTATCCACCATTTCTGATAGAAGATCACAATTTACTGCACGGTTTTGAAAATCAATCCAAAAAATATTGGGTACACTAGAAGATCTTAGTAACACATTTCACTAACAGACAGACGACCAGTCTGAATGTACTATAGAAATCTTGAAAGATATTTTGAAATCTTGTACTTTGAGTTTGGAGGTAGTTTTATGCTTATATGTATATTTAGCTGAATTTGCCTATAATGATAGTTTCAGTCTAGGATTGAGGTGGCACCTTATGGAGACTCGTATAGTATGAGATGTTGTTCTCCTATTAGATATTTTGAAGCCGATAAGGCTAACTTATTAGGACTCGACGTGGTATAAAAAAATTATTGACAAAGTCCAGTAATTAGATTGCATACAGTACAAAATAGGCAAAAAACTTTATGCGGATAAGATGAGACGGATTTAGTTTGTTTTCAATTGGAGACAAATGGTCCTTAGAAGTCTTCCCTATGAAAGACATAATGCGATTCAAAAAAAGAGGCAAGTTGAGACTTAGGTTTATAAGACTGCAAGAGATACTAGACCGAGTGAGAGTTATGACTTATCGTTTGGCACTTCCTCCTGAGTTATCCTTTATTCATCTAGTTTTTCATGTCTCAATGCTAAGGAAATGTATATCAGACTCATCTCAGGTGCTTGAAGCACCTGCTATGCCACTTGATGGAAAGATGTCTTACAAGGAGGAGCCGATTGCAATTGTTGATAGACATGTAAGAAAGCTACGGTCAAAAGAAATTGTGGTAATTAAAGTTTCATAGAGAAATCATACCGTTGAAGAAGCTACTTGAAAAGTAGAAAAAGATATGCAAGTGAAGTATCCCCATTTATTTCAGTCTATAGCTACGAACTTGAGTTAAATTCAGGGACCGGATTTCATAAGGAGAGGAGGATGTAATACCCTATATTTTTATAAGGATGTATTGGTCATTTAGCAAATAAAACATAAAACAACCAAAAAAAAAAGGATGGAAAATAAATGGACTGAAGCCCATTAGAAAGCAATTAACCTGCCAAGGTTAAGGGTTTAGAAAAAAAAGAAGCCTTTGGCTTCTGAAATAAACGAGAATCAAAAAACAAACCAAAAAAACGCAGAGAAAGAAAAAAAAAAGAAGAAGAATAAATTTTTGGACAAAGGCTTTAAGAAGAAGTGGGAGTTGAAATTGAAAGTATAAAGTTCTCCTTCGGCTCAAGAGGTTAATCTTCTTCTTCTCATCTGCTAAATTATTTCACTACATCTATGCAATTTCATGAAGTACAAAAAGATTCAATATCAACTATCTCTTATATAAAAAGAATATACAATTACTATGGAGATAATAAAGCTATAAGGGTTTGGTTTAAGCACTGATAGGTCTAATTTTAGAGGAATAAATTATACTAAATAGTTTGAAATTGATGGAATTATGAACTAGTTCTATGATTTAATATAAATCCACAAATTAAGACTCAAACATGAACTCCGACGGTTAGGTATTTAAATTAGCTATGAATTAGCCTAAACATGAAAGTTAACATGAGATCAATATTACGTAATTATAGATTTATTGGAGGAAGTTGTACGAATTGCTCGAGGTGAAGCATTTGGTATTTCGGCATGAGTACTGTGAGTAGTAATCTTACCGCAATTTATGTTTTCATAACCTATATGGTTTACACATTATTTTGAAAATAAAATGTAATATCGAATGTTTGAAATTGCATGTGGGACAAGTCTTTTACTTGATATGGTACTAAATAGTTTAGTTGAGTTGTTTACAGCTATTTAAAATGTTCTCACTGTTACTAGACATGTTTTACTATTACTAAAGATATTATTACCGTTACCGAAATTGAATTACATGATTTGATAATTGAAATGCCCTGTACTGTTTTGAAAATGCTTCTATGTGACGATTTACTGTTTACAAAGAAAAGTATGAATGTGAAGAGATTTTGAAGGATCCCGTAGCTAACGGCGGATTTGTTAGACCTGGTGTATCTTGTATTTATCGATTACCAAGTTCAATTATAGCCCTCGCTAGTGGGAAGGTAGAACTAGCATACAGTTACAGTTTTTCCTCGAGTGAGGACTTATAGTTATATTTGACTCCTTTTACGAAAGGGTCCACAGAGTGATACAGATTACATGATCCTTTTCTGGAAACTTCTCAAGTATAAAGATTTACTATGGCACAATATTTACCGAGTTTATTACTGAATTGTTAAATTGATTTTGCTACAGGAAACACATGATGAAACTGTTTATTATTACCGTTTTATAAAAGGGTATTTTATTTTGTGATTAATATACAAGCATGTTTTCTGACTTGTCCCCTATTAAAAACAATTGTGGTTAAGTATTATTACTTACCAAGCTAGTGACTCACTCCCTGCTGTTATTTTTTCAAAGACAACAGTAGGCGCATGCAAAAATTTCGGTAATTAGAGTACACGAGTTGGCAGTTCCTGGTAAGCCCCGCATTTATTCGCGTGGACAAAGATTGTTATTTATTTGTTATAGTCCCTTTCTTGAAACTTGTAGAGTTGCTCCATAGTCATTTTATGAGTGTCATAAGTATTCTTTTGTTGATATAGACTTGTGATTCGTATTAGGCTTTCCTATCGTATAATTGGAGATGACGTTAGTATTATTGTGTTGGAAATATTTCGTGAATGAGGATTATAGCTTATTTGGTAGATATAGGTTGGTTGTGTTATTGATTTCTAAGACAGGTTTATTTTTGGATAGTCCTAAAATAGGGAAAAAATCTGTCCGATTTTCTGTAAATTATCGATGAGGCTTACTTGGGAGCACTTGCTCCTAGGTGCCGATCATGATCCTAAACTGGGTCGTGACAGGCTCAATGACTCGAGCAATTATTTCGAAACAAAATGCGTCTTTAAAATAAAATACTGAAAATTTTAAATGCCTAGCATGGCAATTAAAACAAGTCAGGCTAATTGCCAAGCTACCCAGGAACTCGGCGGGCTTGGGATGGTGTGACAGTCCAATTCTTGAGAACAACTCCCTTCTCCACAGTCTGAATGGTGAGGCCTTCTTCCTCCTCCTCCTCAACTATCACATTGCAGTCCATATTCTCGTCTTCTAGAAATAAGTTCCTCAACCCTGCCAAAGCTTCTTGCTATGCGGATCCCTATATTGTATCGGCCTGGTGAAAAGTCTGACTTAGATGTGGCACTGGCTGCTTGAGAGGGTAATAAGGACCATGCCATGGTGGCGACCAATCATTATATTTTTGCTAGGTGTATGGATATTCTAGCCCTAAAGTTGTGTCGTGATGCTTCAACTATATCAGTTTGGTGATGCCTTGGAGTTTCTTCCCGAACCATTTGCCGGGTTCATACCCAGACCATGCAAGTATGCTTTTTATTTTTTTTCTCGACCACTTGTCCTTCTCAATTTCATTGACACACTCAATACGTTAATAAGTTTCCCCATCCAGTATCCTTCTATTCTCGACAACCGGGACGGTTTTACTTGTGTAAATGGGGTTACTTCCATCCCCGTGAATGATTACCTGCTGATAGTTCCATTCGAATTTCATGACCTGGTGTAGCGTGGAAGCCACAGCCCCAGCAGCATGTATCCAAGGTCGTCCCAATAGTAGATTGTATATAGCAGATATGTCTAGTACTTGGAACTCAACATCGAACCAGGTCGAGCCCATCTGCAGACAAAGGTTAATCTTCCCAATCGTGGCCCTTTGAGACCCATTAAATTCCTTCACGTTCATATTTCCTGCTCGTATCTCATGGAAATTGTTGCCCAACCTTTTTAGAGTAATCAATGGACAAATGTTGAGGCTTGAACCCCCATCTATTAAGACCCTGGCGATGAATTTGTCCTCAAACTGTAAAGTGATATGCAATGCCCTATTGTGACTTAATTTTTTAGGTGGTAGTTTATCCTCGTGGAAGGTGATTTTGTGACTCTCCAGTACTTGCCCTACCATGTTGGCCATCTCTCCACTGGTGATGTTGTTGGGCACATAAGCTTTATTCAACACCTTCAATAGAGCACTCCTATGGGACTTAAAATTTTGCAATAGCGATAGGATGGATATCTGGGCGGGAGTCTTGTTCAAATGATCGACGATAGAGTATTCTCTCCCCTATACTTTCCTCTAAAGGTCGTCTGGTCCAGTTTCAATGACGGGTTATTTGGTAGCAGCTTCCTTGCTTGTTCCTCCCAAGTTTTCGGGTGTATAGATCCTTCCAGTTTTGGTCATCCCCTGTGCGGCACCAGATTCTTCCATCTTTGTTTTTCCCTTTCTCCTAGCTTCGGCAATGTAATCCCAGGGTATGGCGTTGGACTTGAAAGGAGGTATGGGTGCTACTATCACAGTGAATGGCGTAGATATTTCTACTTCAACTGGAGCTGGTGTGACCACAGGTGTTGTTACTTCAATTTCGAACGAGACTTATGCGGTTACTTCAACTTCGACTGGTGGCTGTATCTATATCACAATAGAAGAGAGTGTGACTGTAGGTTTAGGGTCATCACCTTCCCGAATAAGCCCAATCGATCCCTTAAGATCCCATTCTTCATCAGTTTCTATCACATTTACTCCTTCACCCCTATGATCTGGGAGGGGATTGTTGCGGGCATTTGGCACGGCTTCCTTTGCTTATATGACTTTGGTATCAATCAAGGTTTGAATCTTATTTTTCAGGGTGCGGCATTCATCGATAGCATGCCCTTTCATGCCAAAATGGTATGCATAGGTTTTGTTTGGGTCGACCCACTGGGAGGAGTTTTCCATTGCGACAGCAGGAATGGGGGTGACATATCCAGCAGACTTCAATCTTTCATATAGTTGGTCGATGGGTTCAGCAATAAGGGTATATTGTCTGTCGACCTACGATCAAAATTGGGTCTGGGTTTTTGATACTTTTGATGGGTTGAAGGTGAATGGTAATAGGCTGGCTAGGTGTTACAAGTGTGATAGGCAGTAGCGGGTTAAGAATATCTGGGAGATGAGGGTTGGTACGTAGGTGGAGGTGTTTGGTATGTGAGTGGAAATTTTGGACCTTGGGCCACCATTGCTGCCCCTACTTCTTTCTTCTTTGATATACCCCCTGACTGCAACGCTTTGTTCATGGCCTAAAATGCCTCGAAATTGGTCACCATCCCACTCTTGGTCCCTTCTTCAATCCTTTCTCCAAGTTTGATGATGTCGTAGAACTTGTGATTTTCGATAACCATTAACCTCTTATAGTATTGGGGATCCTGGGCCCTGACGAAGAATTTATTCATTTGTTCTTCCTCTAATGCCGACCTGACTTTTGCAGCTTATGATCTCCATCGAGTAGCATACTCGCAGAAAGTCTCTGTTGGTTTCTTCTTTATATTCTGTATGTAGAAGATATCCGGTGCATTTTCTGTGTTAAACTTGAATCGATCCATGAAGTCTGATGCCATGCATATCCAATTAACCCACTTCTTGGGATTCTGGCTGATATACCAAGATAGGGCATCTCCAGTGAGACTCCTCATAAACAGTTTCATGCAAATCCTTTCATCTTTTTGAACACCTACGAGCTTATCACAGTATGTTCTCAAATGTACTTTCGGGTCACCTGTTCTATCAGACATTTCAAACTTAGGAGGTTTGTAACCCTCCGGCAGTTCCACGTCCGGCTGAATGCACAAATCCTCATAATTCAGTCCTTTAATTCCTTTGCCTCCTTCGACACCCTAGACTCGACTCGTGATCTTCATGATCTCTTCGGCCATGTTCTTAATGAGCAGGTCCTTCTCGGTAGATTCTAGAGCGTATGATATTGGTTGAGTAGAGTGAGGTGAGGTTTCCACATATGTGGGATTGTTTTGGTGGATGTCGTGGGTTGGAGTGTAGTGGTAATCATTAGTGCAGCTTTGCGGAATAGGGATAGGTTGCGGGATATTATGGCGAGTATGGTAAGTGGTTTGTGGGTACTGAGCATGAAGATGTTGGTGTTGAGGAGGAGTGGGTACTGGTGGAGGATTAGGATTTTGGGGAGGAGTTGCATATTGATGGGGTATGGGAGGATATTGTGGACGTTGGCTTGGTGTGTTTTGAGGAGGTGTTGGGTTTTGAGCATTTTGTTGGTTTACGTCTGGGATGTTTAGGGTAAGGTAGAGGTTTGCCAAGTTGCGAACCTGCTCAAGTTCTCCTTGCAACTCCAGTATTTTCTGTTCCAATCGTAGGACCAAATCATTCTGGGCCGGAGTACTCTGACCATCTGGAGTTTCAATATTCTCAACATTTTCTTTTCTGATACCACTCAGATCATCCATCTTAGCTTTTCCTTTGCTTTTCAGATTACTCGGAGGAGGAGGAGGTGGAGGGCCTCTAGATCTGGTGTGATATGCCGACAATGCCAGTATGTGCGAATCAACCTTAGGGGATGGGAATAATCAAAATAAAGAAAAACAAAGGTAGACAAGTCAGTAGGTATTCTGAAAAATATTTACAGGATTTAAACACATATTGTGAAAACATAAATTCACGTCCTAATTTGGGGAACCTCATTGTGCCCGAGGTAGGCCTAGCGACAAATAGATTTGGAGAGATCTAATGCCGATGAATGCCTCATTTCTTTAATGTGATAAATAGGACGAACCTAAAAACGATGACAAATAAATGAGTTACTAATGGCATCTGCCTTATTACATTTGAATTCCAAAATGAATCAAAACAGATAAACCTAATCTACTTGGTCCCAGAAGGACTTTCTCCATATTTGTCCCTCTTGTCTCCATCAGTCAGGTTTCCCAGGTCGTGCATGTCCAGCAGTAGGCACGCCCTTGCTAGATGTCCTCCCTCGTTGCCTTCTGCATTCTGACAATTTACGACCCTTTTCCTCATCTTCCCTTCCAGTTCCATTAGACCCTGCTCCAAGTACTCCAACCTTTCTGCAGACCTTGTAGCCATTTCTTTCCACTCGTTGATTGATTCCATGTCAAACTTGTGTTGCTCCAGATGCTTGGCTTTGGATTCAAAGACCCTCTTGCGTAGCCTCTTATACTTCACTTGTGCTTCATCGACTTCATCTATGACCTTGTTTCCTTGACCAACCATTGGCTCGAATATTCCTGCTATGTTATCTTCTAACCATGAGGAGTACAAGTACACGTGACCGGCGTGATATTGATCTGGCTCGATGGTATCCTTTTCCACGATAATCTTCAAGTGCCACATGTGATGGGCCTCATATTTGTATGGAATGGCGTCACCCTGAAAATCAGCTTTGTAATGACTCATCCTGGAGACTCGTGGTATGACTTGTTTTCTACCAGCTTGTCTCATAACTCTGATAGGAACATAGGGATTCCCCTTAACCTAATCACACTAAATGCGGAATGTCCCTAGATCTGATGATTAATTCATCGATAGAGGACCACTCGAACATCCAGTGAACCTGGTCCTTGGTCAAACTGTTGAAAAACTGTGCCCATTCTGTAGCGTTCTCTGGCTGTGCAAATATATCTGGGATAAAGGTCATTCTTTTAGGATGGTGGAAAGTGATGTGATCATTCCATGGCGGTATTTACCCCTCTGAAGATGTTCTAACAACCAAATTTGTAGTAACAAGTTACAACCCTCAAAGTGTTTGAACCCTCTCTTGCAATGATCCAGAGCCCGGTATATGTCTGCTACAATCATCGGGACAATAGTATAGGTTTGTCCATCAATTCCCTCCATTAAAGCTCTGGTTAGAATGGCCAACTTGGTGTAACACTATTATACCCAGAAAATAGACGATGAATACAAAAACCCTGCAATAAGTCCAACCTAGGGAAGTGATGGAGAATTCATCATGAAAGATACGGTAAGATTTGTTGTGTCTGTATTGTTCATAGAGGAAGTCAAAGAGTATGTAAGACTTTTCAGGCACTCCAAATCCTCATTCTTTCTCAGACCCATCATTTTCAAAAACCCTTTAGTATTGCGATTTTCTGGTTCTAATAAACCGGGACGATTTTCTCTAGGAGAGGAGTCATTTCTATGTCACCAAATGGAATACAGCTCTTTCTCCGTCCCAGAACATAGTAGCAGCTTCGATCAGCATGTTGTTCGGTTGAATGTCTAATAAGGAAGGTAGATTTCCAAGAACACTTTTCACGTGGTTTTTATCACTTGGCGAAAGATTTTCCCACCAGTCCAATAACAGCGGTGGTATACTTCGGACCATGCCAAACCTAGGGACTTCGTGCCTCATTTTCTGTAAAATAAACAAAGTTAGACCCTTGCCCCCTCCGGATTCGAGTACTTACACATTAACAATTAGCATCTTGGCATTTTATGTCACGACCCAAACTGAAGGGCCATGACTAGCACCCGACCACACTTGTCGAGCACCAACGTACATTTCATCTAACCTTCATTATTATCTTTTAAGGCTGACGAGATCAATATAAATAGTAGACCTAGATAATGGACAACCAGCAATAAAATATGACGGCATGAACATACATAGCAGGGGATGACCAGACAATCAAGAAACTACGTATAAGGTATGAGCTACCACGCTACTATGAAAGACTATACAACAAAAACTAGCCGACAAGGCATACCAAACTATACATGAGCCGACACCTGTCTATGAGCCTCTAAAAGAACATAAGTGTTGCAACATAGCCGGAACAGGGCCCCGACATACCCATAATATCTATAACAAAAATTGCATACCAAGACCAAGGCAAGTCCGGAGAAGGTATCTTGCCAATCACCGCTGAACTGGACAGTCTACTGTGGTGGGGGAGCTGCACCTGCCTGTCTATCAGGACCTGCAGCACGACATGCAGTGTCCACAAATAAAAGGACGTCAGTACGAATAAAGTACTGAGTATGTAAGGCAAGGAACCATAAATACGATCAGTAATGTAAGCAAGGATAGAGAATATACAACCTGTAACATCTTAGTACCTCTGAGGGCTACTTACATGAAATGCATGATACATATGTATAAATACATAAATCTTTAAAGCATTCGCCTCTGTGGGCATCATCATCATAATATCGTACCCGGCCATAATAGGCTCGGTAGAATCGTACCCGGCCACGTGGAGCTCGGTAAAACCCAACTGATCAGTGGTTGCACAATAGGTGCCGTACCCGGCCAACTATAGCGTGGCTCGGTAGAGTAAAATAGATACATATATATAATGCATGCTCGATTCATGGAATCACATTCTAAACCTTTCGGAGTGACGTAAGGTCGGAATCCTCTATACACGTTATTAGGACTAACTCTTCACTATGAACCTTATAAGATTTAGGAAGTACGAACAACATTGATAACATAAGAATAAGATAAGTAACATTAACATCAATCGTTCCATAAGAGGGAAAACAATGTAAGTACTGCTAGCTTCTAAGAGTAGAGTATCTTGGAAGCTCGTTCATTACATTATGTACAATCGGAGTCGTGCAAAAGAAGGAAAGGGATAGCCTCACATACCTTGTATATAATGCCCCAATCTCAAGCTATTAAATTGTCAAAACTCCTTAGTCTACAATAAGAGAAACGATACTATCGTTATCATTTAAGCGTCATAACTATTATGTATCGACCACAACCTATTTTACGATGAAACGGACAGCACCTCCCCTATATATATGACCTCACACCATTCAAAACAGTCACCAAACATCCCAAACAACATCAATAATAAACATATTGAGTCTCCCAAAATAGTCCACTCATAGCCTAATCACTCCATACATACGACGACCACCGTAGTCGTGTCAAACAACCTGGAAATGTTACGAATAACTATCAGCCCATAACCCTACATATATATGGTGTTTCTCCACACCGTTCCTCCTCCAAAACTCCACAAGATAGTAGTAAAATACGCAGCCCAACAACAACGCAAAACAGTCCACAAAACAATAACATTACTACCAAGCCTTTCGATATATATCTCACAAGTTCTAGCTTCAATGGCTTAGCTGCAACTTGGATAATCTTAAATACATATAGAGTAAGTGGTTCTTTACCTTTATACAGAAAGAACAACTCCAATTTGACCTTAAATTTCCATGAAATATCCCTCCAATGCTGCCACAACAACAAAAAAGCGAAACTAGCGATCAATTAGTGTTTTTCGGCACTAGAATCACTTTAGAAGGCTTGAAATTACCTAGGATTGATATTAAGAACATGAGGGAGTATTTACAGAACATAAACCCTTTAAAACAACCTCCCACAGGAGCTGAAACGACACAAAAATGAGCAATAACAAGAAGAACAAGAGACTTACTAGCGCCACGGAATTCCCGACACTTGATTTGTGTTGTTTGCCCTTTTTTGGGTCTTGAATCTTGAGAGAACCTTGAGAGGATGTTCCTAGGGTTCTAAGGTCTGAAAATAGTGAAAAGAAATGACTTAAAACGGGTTGGAGGCATCCTATATAGGTCCAAATATCTTAAACCGACTTAGTGGGCCCCATAGAGAGGTGCTTGGCGCAGTCTCACGAAAATGCGAATATCTCTTTACTCCGAGATCGTATCGATGAACGGTTTAATGCGTTGGAAACTAGACTCATAGATCTTTAATTTTGTTGGTAGATCACCCCGTAATTCCTTGTAAATTATGAGAAAAGATTAGAAACATTTGACCTAATGTTTAAGTAAAATTATGAACCTAAGTTGCGACAACTTTGTCGACTTTTGTTTCATAACTCGTTTGACTTCAAGACTTATGATACGGATATTATATGATTAAAATACCTTAATAAATGACCTCTTGAGTGTATCAAGCACCGCTAGATTACCTGAAAATACGAGTTACAACATCCTTGATTCGTTTAACTTCTAATACTGGTTAATCACCCTTATACACTCTTGTATCACTTAAGACCAATAGGATTGACTTCTTATCATCTCAAAGATAATTCCTTCTTGGATTTATGTTAACTAATATATGGAATGAACTAACACATGTGGATATGGGTTGTAACACCCTCCCCCTCTTAGGAACATTCGTCCTCGAATGTAAGGGTTTATGGGGAGTTTAAATCATCGTGGATTCCAATGGAAATTTCCGATCAATTTTCCTCTATAAAATGGTCACTAGCAAAACTTGCAAGTAATTAAGCCCAACATATGGCTTCACAAGGCTACACAAAGCATTATGCGTATTTACATTATCTACATATCACCATTTTGTATTAAGGAGGAGTATTCTCAAATTATTGCTTACCTCATAGAGCTGCTTCTTCTTCCAATGTATCATGTCTTCCACCAGCATCCTTGTTATCTTCATTCTGGAATAAGTAAGGGTATTTAGACTTCATCTCCTCTTCTGCTTCCCATGTCATTTCTTCCATATTTTTGTTCCTCCACAATACTTTGACGGAAGCTACATCTTTTGTTCTCAGCTTGCGGACTTGCCGATCTAATATCGCCACTGGCACTTCTTCATATGATAGGTCCTCTGTAACTTGTACATCTTTGATAGGGATGACTCGAGAAGGGTCTCCAATACATTTTCTCAACATAGATACATGGAATACCGGGTGGACAAATTCCAATTCGGATGGCAATTCTAACTCATAAGCAACCTGTCCAATCCGTCGAAGAATTTTATACGGCCCGATATACCTTGGACTCAGCTTACCTTTCTTCCCAAAATGCATAATACCCTTCATTGGTGAGATCCTCAGGAAAACCCAATCACCAACCTCAAACTCTAGATCACGACGTCGGACATCAGAATAAGATTTTTGCCTGCTTTGTGCCGTCCTCAATAGCTCCTGTATCACTTTCACCTTCTCAATAGCTTGGTGAATCAAATCTGGCCCACATAATTCTGTTTCACCGACTTCGAACCATCCAACTGGTGATCTACATCTCCTCCCGTATAGTGCCTCATATGGGGCCATTTTATTACTGGAATGGTAGCTATTGTTATAGGCGAATTCTATGAGTGGAAGATGATCATCCCAATTCCCCTTAAAATCTAGAACACATGCTCGTAGCATATCTTCCAGTGTCTGAATGGTACGTTCAGCCTGTCCATCAGTCTGCGGATGAAATGCAGTGTTGAGATTTACCTGTGTGCCTATACCCTTCTGGAAAGACCTCCAAAAGTTAGCCGTAAATTGAGCTCCTCGATATGATATAATAGATATGGGCACACCATGAAGCCTAACAATCTCCTTAATATACAACTTTGCATAATCTTCAGCCATGTAAGTTGTCTTCACTGGCAGAAAATGGGCACATTTTGTAAGTCGATCAATTATCACCCAGATGGAGTCAAACTTATGATAAGAGCGAGGTAATCCAATAATGAAGTCCATATTAATCACCTCCCACTTCCAGGTCGGAATTTCTATATTTTGAAGCAATCCACCGGGTTTCTGATGTTCTATCTTTACTTGTTGACAATTGGGACACTGGGCTACAAATTCTGCAATAGACTTTTTCATATTATCCCACCAATATTGCTCCTTGACATCATGATACATCTTTGTCGAGCCAGGATGGATGGAATATCGGGATTGATGAATCTCATTCATAATCTTCTCTCGCAACCCTGCCACATTAGGCACACACAATCGGCTCTGGTATCTCAGTGCCCCATCTTTTCCGATCCCAAAAGCCATACTCTTACACTGTTGAATGCTTTCTCTTAATCGTACTAAGATAGGATCTTCATATTGTCGTGCTTTTACCTCGGCTACCAAAGATGATTCTGATGTATTCTGTACAGTAACACCTCCGTCATCAGAGTCTAACAATCTGATTCTCATATTGGCTAGCTGATGAAGCTCTTTAATCAACCCCCATCTACCTGCCTCAATATGTACTAAGCTTCCCATTGATTTACGGCTGAGAGCGTCTGCCACAATATTGGCTTTACCGGGATGATACAATATCTCGACGTCGTAGTCTTTCAATAATTCAAGCCACCTACGCTGCCTCAAATTCAACTCTTTCTGCTTGAAGATGTATTGTAAACTCTTGTGATCTGTGTAGATGTCAACATGGACGCCGTATAAGTAGTGCCGCCATATCTTCAAAGCATATATTACTGCAGCCAATTCCAAATCATGGGTTGGATAATTCTTTTCATGCTTCTTCAATTGTCTTGATGCATAAGCAATCACATTCCCACGCTGCATCAATACGCACCCCAAACCTATACCTGAGGCATCACAATATACCACATAACCTTCTGTTCCTTCAGGAAGAGTGAGCACTGGTGCAGATGTCAATCGATTCTTCAACTCCTGAAAACTACGTTCACAAGTGTCAGACCACTGGAATTTGGTAGCTTTTTGTGTTAACTTAGTCAATGGTGATGATATAGAGGAAAATCCTTCTACAAACCGCCTATAATATCCTGCTAGCCCTAGGAAGTTGCGGACTTCTGATGGTGTTGTAGGTCTCGGCCAATTCTTTACTGCATCGATCTTCTGAGTGTCGACACTAATACCCTCATCAGATATCACATGGCCAAGGAATGCTACTGAGTCAGCCAGAATTCACATTTGGAGAGCTTAGCATATAACTTACGATCCTGAAGCGTCTGTAATACTATCCGCAAGTGGCCCGCATGTTCCGCCTCCGAACGAGAATATACTAGAATGTCATCAATGAATACAATCACAAACACATCAAGATAGGGCCTGAATATAGTATTCATGAGATCCATAAAAGCTGCTGGGGCATTTGTTAGCCCGAACGACATCACCAAGAACTCAAAGTGCCCATATCTTGTCCGGAAGGCCGTCTTTGGAATATCCTTCTCCCTAACCCTCACCTGATGATACCCTGAACGTAAATCAATCTTAGAGAAATACTTGGCATCCTGGAGTTGGTCAAACAGGTCATCAATTCTTGGAAGTGGATACTTGTTCTTTATAGTAGACTTATTCAACTGTCGATAGTCGATACACATCCGTAACGACCCGTCTTTCTTCCGCACGAATAGGACTGGTGCACCCCAAGGTGAATTGCTAGGCCTAATAAAGCCCTTATCTAGCAAGTCCTTCAACTGCACCTTCAACTCTCGCAACTCTGCCGGGGCCATTCTGTATGGAGGAATAGAGATCGGTTGAGTGTCAGGCAACACATCAATGCTAAACTCAATCTCCCTTTCAGGAGGAAGTCCTGGGAGTTCATCTGGGAAAACATCTGGGAATTCGTTGACCACAGGGATTGATTGTAAAGTAGGCGGTTTCGCCTCCGCATCCCTAACGCGAACGAGATGATAAATGTAACCTTTTGAGATCATTTTCTTTGCCTTAAGATAGGAAATAAACCTACCTTTCGGTGTAGCAATGTTCCCTTTCCATTCAATGACGGGTTCACCCGGAAATTGGAACCTAACCATCTTCGTACGACAGTCAACATTTGCATAGCATGAGGCCAACCAGTCCATTCCCATTATCACATCAAAATCAACCATTTCTAACTCAAATAAATTTGCCGAGGTTTGACGACTACAAATCATCACAGTGCAACCTCTATATACCCTTCTAGCAATCACAGAATCTCCTATCGGAGTAGATACCATGAGGGGTTTACTTATCAATTCAGGTTCAATGCCAAACTTATTAGCCATAAAGGGTGTAACATAGGATAATGTAGATCCCGGATCAATCAGCGCATATACATCATAAGAAAACACAGATATAATACCTGTAACAACATCTGGAGATGACTCGAGATCCTGTCGACCTACTAGAGCATAGGTTCGATTTTGAGCACCACTCGAACTCGGCACTGCACCTCTACCCCTACCACGACCTGTCGACTGCTGAAAACCCCGTGCTGGAGGTCGAACTGATGAGGAAGAACCAGACACAGATCCAGTCGGCTGAGCCATACCATCACCTCCTCTATTAGGACACTCCCGCATCATATGGCCAGGCTGCCCGCACGAATAGCATGCATCAGAACCTCGACGACACAGTCCAAAGTGGGCCTTGCCGCACTGATCACAATGTGGTGTTGGGGGTCTCATCTGACTAGTATCCCTATGATGTTGCGAGCCAGATGCCCGCGAACTCTGACCTGGACCAGAATAGGATCGATCATATCGAGGCCTCTGAAACTGTGGAGGAGCACTAGCTACAGGTGGCGCCGAACTCCTCGAAAACTGTGGCCTGATGCGGCCTCTGAAGTCATTAGAATACCCTGCAAATCTCGCCCTCTTATGCTGGCCTCTATCCTGCTCCCTAACTGCCCTCTGCTGGCGCTTACGATCCTCTAGGGTCTGGGCATAAGCTTGAATACGGGAAATATCCATGCCCTCCACCAAGGAGGCTGTCGTACACTCATTTATTAGATGTGGTCCCAACCCATTCACGAACATATGCACCCTATCACTCATCTCGGCCACCATATGGGGAGCATACCTTGCCAAAGAATCAAACTGCATACTTTACTCTCGCACACTCATATTACCTTGTCTAAGGTTCAAGAACTTATCAGCTCTAGCTCGTCGTATCTCAACTGGCAAGTAGTGACGAAGAAAGGCCTCAGAAAATTCCTTCCACACAGCTGGAGGAGGGTTCGGACCCCTGGATCTCTCCCAACTATCATACCAGAGAACCGCTAAATCCCGTAACCGATAAGAAGCCAACTCTATTGCCTCTGTATCACTAACATGCATAACCCGAAGTGTACGATGAACTTGGTCAATAAAAGTCTGTGGGTCCTCCTTGGGGTCTGATCCGGTAAACACTGGAGGGTCTAAATTAATAAAATCACGAACTCTTGTACTAACTGGTTTCTCAGCAGCACCTGAATTCTGCCTCTGATCCTGAGCAGCTACCAAGCTAGTCAATAACTGCAAAGCACTCCGCATATTCTGGTCTGGAGTGCCAGACGGAGGAACTGGAGGCGTTGGGTGCCTTCTAATATCCTCTGGAAGAGATGGAATAGATGAGGTATGAGAGGGCATCTCACTTTGAGCCTCACTTTGTCCTGCTCTGACTTGGGGCACCTGACTGGTACCCTCTCCCGCTGTTGTATCAAGCCGTCTACTAATCGTTTGCTTCTGAGTCGAAGGCATCACTGGAAAAAAACAAGGTGAATATTAGAGACGAACACTTACGACTCAACTCTACGCACGATCTAGATTCAGGAAGAAGGTAACAACCCTAGATGTCATGTAGCCTCCTAATTATAAATGTGGCGCGCTACACATCCATAATCAAGACTCTACTAGACACGGCTCATAGACAACCCCTAGGACAGACTTGCTCTGATACCAAGTTTGTCACGACCCAAACTGAAGGGCCATGACTAGCACCCGACCACACTTGCCGAGCACCAACGTACATTTCATCTAACCTTCATTATTATCTTTTAAGGCTGACGAGATCAATATAAATAGTAGACCTAGATAATGGACAACCAGCAATAAAATATGACGGCATGAACATACATAGCAGGGGATGACCAGACAATCAAGAAACTACGTATAAGGTATGAGCTACCACGCTACTATGAAAGACTATACAACAAAAACTAGTCGACAAGGCATACCAAACTATACATGAGCCGACACCTGTCTATGAGCCTCTAAAAGCACATAAGTGCTGCAACATAGCCAGAACAGGTCCCCGACATACCCATAATGTCTATAACAAAAATTGCATACCAAGACCAAGGCAAGTCCGGAGAAGGGATCTCGCCAATCACCGTTGAACTGGACAGTCTACTGTGGTGGGGGAGTTGCACCTGCCTGTCTATCAGGACCTGCAGCACGACATGCAGCGTCCACAAATAAAAGGACGTCAGTACGAATAAAGTACTGAGTATGTAAGGCAAGGAACCATAAATACGATCAGTAATGTAAACAAGGATAGAGAATATACAACCTGTAACATCTTAGTACCTCTGAGGGCTACTTACATGAAATGCATGATACATATGTATAAATACATAAATCTTTAAAGCATTCGCCTCTGTGGGCATCATCATCATCATATCGTACCCGGCCATAATAGGCTCGGTAGAATCGTACCCGGCCACGTGGAGCTCGGTAAAACCCAACTGATCAGTGGTTGCACAATAGGTGTCGTACCCGGCCAACTATAGCGTGGCTTGGTAGAGTAAAATAGATACATATATATAATGCATGCTCGACTCATGGAATCACATTCTAAACCTTTCGGAGTGACGTAAGGTCGGTATCCTCTATACACGTTATTAGGACTAACTCTTCACTATGAACCTTATAATATTTAGGAAGTACGAACAACATTGATAACATAAGAATAAGAGAAGTAACATTAACATCAATCGTTCCATAAGAGGGAAAACAATGTAAGTACTGCTAGCTTCTAAGAGTAGAGTATCTTGGAAGCTCGTTCATTACATTATGTACAATCGGAGTCGTGCAAAAGAAGGAAAGGCATAGCCTCACATACCTTGTATATAATGCCCCAATCTCAAGCTATGCAATTGTCAAAACTCCTTAGTCTACAATAAGAGAAACGATACTATCGTTATCATTTAAGCGTCATAACTATTATGTATCGACCACAACCTATTTTACGATGAAACGGACAGCACCTCCCCTATATATATGAACTCACACCATTCAAAACAGTCACCAAACAGCCCAAACAACATCAATAATAAACATATTGAGCCTCCCAAAATAGTCCACACATAGCCTAATCACTCCATACATACGACGACCACCGTAGTCGTGTCAAACAACCTGGAAATGTTACGAATAACTATCAGCTCATAACCCTACATATATATGGTGTTTCTCCACACCCTTCCTCCTCCAAAACTCCACAAGATAGTAGTAAAATATGCAGCCCAACAACAACGCAAAACAGTCCACAAAACAATAACATTACTACCAAGCCTTTCGATATATATCTCACAAGTTCTAGCTTCAATGGCTTAGCTGCAACTTGGATAATATTAAATACATATAGAGTAATAGGTTCCTTACCTTTATACAGAAATAACAACTCCAATTTGACCTTAAATTTCCATGAAATATCCCTCCAATGCTGCCACAACAACAAAAAAGCGAAACTAGCGATCAATTAGTGTTTTTCGGCACTAGAATCACTTTAGAAGGCTTGAAATCACCTAGGATTGATATTAAGAACATGAGGGAGTATTTACAGAACATAAACCCTTTAAAACAACCTCCCACACGAGCTGGAACGACACAAAAATGAGCAACAACAAGAAGAACAAGAGACTTACTAGCGCCACGGAATTCCCGACACTTGATTTGTGTTGTTTGCCCTTTTTGGGTCTTGAATCTTGAGAGAACCTTGAGAGGATGTTCCTAGGGTTCTAAGGTCTGAAAATAGTGAAAAGAAATGACTTAAAACAGGTTGGAGGCATCCTATATAGGTCCAAATATCTTAAACCGACTTAGTGGGCCCCATAGAGAGGTGCTTGGCGCAGTCTCACAAAAATGCGAATATCTCTCTACTCCGAGATCGTATCAATGAACGGTTTAATGAGTTGGAAACTAGACTTATAGATCTTTAATTTTGTTGGTAGATCACCCCGTAATTCCTTGTAAATTATGAGAAAAGATTAGAAACATTTGACCTAATGTTTAATTAAAATTATGAACCTAAGTTGCGACAACTTTTGTCGACTTTTGTTTCATAACTCGTTTGACTTCAAGACTTATGATACGGATATTATATGATTAAAATACCTTAATAAATGACCTCTTGAGTGTATCAAGCACCGCTAGATTACCTGAAAATACGAGTTACAACATCCTTGATTCGTTTAACTTCTAATACTGGTTAATCACCCTTATACACTCTTGTATCACTTAAGACCAATAGGATTGACTTCTTATCATCTCAAAGATAATTCCTTCTTGGATTTATGTTAACTAATATATGGCATGAACTAACACATGTGGATATGGGTTGTAACATTTTATTTCTCCAAATAATGCGCGTATAGTGATTGCGTCCATTGGGATTATAGAAATCCTGGTAGACTTTGGTCAAGGCTTTCTTAGGGATGAACTTCTGTTTGTTTACTTTACCTTAACTGCCTGTCAATTACCTGTTTACTTGTTGAAAAATGATTGTTACTTAACTTTTCATTGGTTTACTGTTTTTAAATAATTTTTACTGCTTCATTATAAAATGTCTTGTGCCTTACGTGTTTTCTTACTTTTAGTCGTTATTTACATTTGTTACTCATTGAGTTGGAGTACTCACTTTACTCCCTGCACCCTGTGTGCAGATTCAGGCGTAGCTGGTCCCGCTCTCGAGTGCTGATTCATTCCAGCTTCAGGCGGATCTTCGAGGAGTCTTTAGGTAGTTGTTGGCATTCGCATCCTGGAGCTCCTCCCTATCTCTTTCCTTTATGTCCGTAGTTCAGTATTTTAACTCTATAGTTACATTTGAGGACTTAGTGTTGTTAGGTGCTAGTGACTTGTGACACCTCGGTTAGGGCTGTGTCAGGTTGTATTTCTGCACGTATTTGCTATTTATCATTAAATCATGTTCTAGACTGTTTTCATAATGTTTAACTGTTTAAAAAATGAATTGAGTTTATTTGGCTAGTCTTGTCTTCACGAGAGACGCCATCACAACCGGGTTCGGGTTAGGGTCGTGACAACTTAATTTTGACCGTATACAAAGTTATAATGTAATGTTGAGTGACTTTAAAGTGATACATAATAGATAAGTGAGTTTTGTTAAATACAGAATTAGTTGGATGACCTTCAGTGAAATTAACCCGTTATCTGTCCTTGTTTAGTTAAGGATGTATGTATGGTCTTTCTTTTTAAGTCTACTTTTAGTGCACCTGTGTTGCACGTATAATTTAACTTATTTGCCAAGTATTACAAAATTTGTATCTAAAAATTATAAAGTTTTTTATTGCGTATATGTCCTAAAACATTTATTTGAGTTACAAAATAGATACATATTAAATTCTCTAATAAGCTTACACTTGAGCTGTAACGACCCACTGCTCGTTTTGCTTTCTAGAACCACGTTCCCCTAAATAAGATTCTCGTACTTGCTTTAACTTATTTACAAATTGCAAGGATGGTTGGTTTGAGATTTGGAAGAGTTTGGAGTGAAATCGGAACACTTGGTTCCTTAAGGTTGGCTTAAAAGGCCAAGTTTGACTTTGGTCAATATTTTTAGTAAACGGACTCGGACATCCATTTTGATAGTCCCGGAGGGTTCATAATAAAATATGGGACCTGGGCGTATGCCCGGAATCGAATTCTGAGGTCCCTAACCCGAGTAATGAATTTTTGTCAAAAATTGTTAAACTAAAAATCTAAGGATTTAAAGAAATTGAATAATGTTTGATCGTGTTGGTATGAGGCTCGTATGTTGGTTCAAGATCCCGGTACAGGTCCAATATAATATTTAAGACTTGTCTGTGAAATTTGATGAGAAACGGGACTGATTTGACGTGATTCAGACGTCCGGTTGTAAAAATATGAATTATAAATGTTCTTAAGGATTACATGCGTTTTGGTGTTAAATCCATAGTGTTAGATGTTATTTCAGCAATTTGATTGCTAGAAAAAGTTTGTACGATGTTGTTGGACTTGTGTGAGTATTCGGAGTGGAGCCCCGAGGGCTCGAGTGAGTTTCGGACGTGGGTTGCGGGTGAAAAACACCCAGTTTTCTGGTGCTTCTGGGCAAGATTGCAGGTCTCACAAATGCGAGAAAGTGTTTGCATTTGCGAACATCGCATTTGCAAGGAAAGCATTGCATTTTCGATGAAGCCTTGCTAGGGACAGTAGTCGCATTTGTGACGTCTTGTTTGCATTTGGGAACCCAGCAGGGCCCGCATTTGCGACCCTTCTGTCGCATTGGCGATCAAGATAGAGGGAGGCCTAGTTCGCATTTGCGATCGTTTTGTCGCAATTGCGACTACTCATTTGCAAACCTGATATCGCAAAATGTGACATCAGAGGCCTGGACACATCTTTTAAAAACGGGACTTAGGCAATTTATTTCATTTCACTTCTATACTTGGACGATTTGGGAGCTTTCAAAGAGGGAATTTGGTCACTTCGGCTTTAAATTTGTCTAAACTACTTATTTTCACTGAATGTTTTAGATTTAATATAAGTAAATGTAGGAAATTTTTTGGTGACATAAATGGAATCCATTAGTTGGTAGAGTTTGGCTTGCCTAACATTGGATGTTTGGCGCCATCGCGACCTAGATTGGAATTTGGGTCGTGACATGAGCTAAATGATGTACGTGTTTATTTGACTAACTTTATGGCTTCTATATTTTGTATTTATGACATGATATAATTCATTAATATATCTGTGCCTTATATGATTTGATAGTCTTTTTTTGGGTTCAACAAATGCTCCCAAAATTTATGATAAGATCATTAAAGTTGGGATATTTGTGTCCCACAGAAAGTTGAACCAGAACTAATGACGTAACAAACTAAAGCAAGGAAGTTAAAATAATCGTGAAATTTTTTTACCTCTTCATCAACAAAGTTAAATGTCATACACAAGGCCCTAGTTTTATGAATTCAACTTATTTTCGTAATAATTCTCTTTTAACTTATTGCTCATTCTGCATCAACGCATAACTTATTCCTGGAGAGTTAACAAAAATTGCACTTACAAAGTTTGACTCCTTAAAACAAATCTTTTCAATAATTAATATAATTTTTTGTATAAACTATACTAATGCATACTATGGTATTAATACGCACGAGTGGAATATGATGTTGAGCATGGAGTTATGCAAAAGAAAATAACAAGTAGTCAATTATTTTCATGAGGAATAATGATAAAATGTGGTATTTAATAATTGTAAAGACATTTAACAAAAGAAAGATAAAGAGACAAGTCAGTTTCCATAGTAAAAGTGATAAAGCATGGGAGGGAAATCATAAATGAATAAGGATAGGCAAATAAATCCACACAGAATGGGAAGGGTGTGCAAGAATTAACGGAATAGTAAAGACATGCTTAAAGACTAATTCACATACAAGTTCGTTATGGTAAGAGCCTAAAGATCTTCCCAGCAGAGTCGACATGCTGTCGCGCCCCCTTTTTCTTGTGAAATTGGGTTTCGATATTTTTGGGACAACTCTTTTCCTTTTGGGATTGGGTAAGGGATTTGAAGAGTTGCCACCTAACGGATTACGGTGCGTTAGGGCACCTAGAACAGTTAACTCACATAACCAGTTTATATCACCAGAGATCGGGTAAGGGCTCAAAATTACCTTGAGGGGAAGGTGTTAGCCACTCCTCGAGGTCCACAACGGTGAGTTCTGGCCAAACTTAAATTAAGCGAATTAGTCTTATAGGAAAATAAAACAATTTAGCCAAATAGATATTACCTTAAAATAGGAATTAAAGGGTTCTAGCTTTTTTAGCCTATAGGATCATTTCCATGCAATACTTGATAACTTTTCCCAAGTTTTGGTGATACACATAGCATTAGCGCACGGGTCATCATTTCCTTTACTACCCAATTATTATCTTTCAGTTGTTACCTAAGCATTATAGTAGCTTATAATGCGTACCTTATGCGTGCACTACTCGCCCCTTACTTATGGTCCTGGAGGTATTTGGGACCTCTATTTTAGATAGTTCTATACCAACCTATGTTTCTTAAAATGGAAAAAAGCTAGGCAACAGACAAAAAACCAGATAGGACTATCAGATAAGGAACCAAATAAGGACTCATATTAACCTCCACAAATAGACACCAAATGCACGCAATTGAAAAGACTACTTATTGACTTAGGACCTATAGGCAGGATATCTAGATGAGCAAAAAGAATATAAGAAAACAGCTTATTAAAATGAGCATTGGCACCTACGGGCTTGCTTACTGATTTGATTAAGTTCTGAATCTGGGCATGTTTCAAGCAGCATGAGATCACAGTTTTGGCCCATGATTCTCAATAATCCTACAGGTTTGCCTACTGATAACCGGAACAGAATCCTATAGACATTATATCTAAAGGTTGATTAAAGATCTATAATATGATTTCTAGGCGAATCACTGATTTTTAACTCATGAAAACAAACTTTATCTCTTTAGATCCTACAGGCATGCTTTCTATTTTGCAGAATTAATTAACTCCTATAGACATGATTTATAGGTGTCGAAAATGATTCCTTTTATTCCTATAGGCATGGTATCTAAGTTGAAACTGATTTACCTATAGGCATAATATCTAAGTTAAAACTGATTTTTTACCTATAGGCATGATATCTATTAATCATTCGTGCGCAAAATTTTAAAAAACCATCCCCCACCCCTCCCGATTTTACTAATAAGACCCAAGTCTGTTTATTATAGAGGTTATTACAGCCCAAAATGAATAAATTACATAACATGATTATTACATTATAGGGAGCCTTAGCATGCCCAATGTAAACCTAGGAGCCAGGCCTTCAAACACAATAGCTTTGAAACAATAGCAGGGATCCACAACACCTTAAACATGGCTTCCCGTATGTCAAAGTTCCCAAAGAACCTCAAGGACCCCGGGAAATGCTCACACTGGAACCACACATTCAACACAAAATTCATAAGAGATTGGAAAACTAGCTTCAAAGTGTCAGAGTTCAAAGGAGTCTCAAGGACCTGAGGCAGTGTTCACACTGGGGGTGGTAGGAACCTAGATAACTAAGAGTTGAAGTTTGAAATCCAGTATATAGAGGGTAAGGGGGAATATGTTTAGAAAATAGTTTGATTTTTAGGAGCAAACAGATTCAAATTATAGGACTGCAAACAGAATTTCACCTAGAAAAAACAGTATCCCTATTTAGTAAATAGTTCAAACAGATTGGTATGATTCAGACATGGACAGTGTACTAGCATCTAAGCAATTCAAAAAAGAACAGGATACTTGAACTAATAGACAGAGTTGGCAACATATTACATGTTTGCAGAACAGGGAACATACAACTGATTATACAGGGTATCATATTACTAGAGATAACCTAATTAATCTTGTCACTAGGTGAAATTATATGGGCATATAGCAAACAGAAACATGTTGAACCCTCAAATTAATAAGCACATAGGATTGAATAGGGTAACAGAGACTAAAGCATGCCAGTTGAGAAAGTAGTAACAGAAAACATGCTGCGGTCGAAGTAAATTATAAGACAGAATAAGATAACAGGAACTAAAATATGCTAATTGAGAAAGGAGTAAATAGGAATCATAGATCACACAGAAACATGTTGAGGTTTGAAATAAACTAACCACATAAGTATAGGGAACAAAATAAGATAACAGGAGTTAACACAAACCAGTTAGGAAGAAAGTAAATAGGAATGTAATGGTAATTTGGATACAAAGGGTTTAGCCTTGGCTTCCAGCCGGCTAAACAATGCAGAAATAGAGTAGTCGCACAAAGAGAGAACTTAAATTCTTTGAAGAAAAGCAGAGACCTTTTGAGTTGTAAAGTGAAGAAATTGTAATAGTATGTAAGTGTGACTGTAAGTTTGTAAGCGTGAGTGTGTTTTAAAATCAAAGTAATGAAAGGTTTTTATAGCATACGGTAGAGTAAAATCAAATAATGTAAGAGAATCAATGGCACACAAATAAGGCAACGAGATTAGTTAATCGGTCAATTAGGACTAACATGAATCAATTAATAGGCAGAATTACAGAAATATCACTTAAATTAATACGGAATAAATCAGCAGTCAAGATTGAGGTCTAAATAAAGTAAGTAGTAAGTCCAGAGATCAATTAAAAGTCGGTCCTAATAATCAAAGTACAGAAATCAGACTAGCAAAAGAATAAAGAAAAATAGCACCAATTATGAATCGCACATACGGAAAGAATAGGTAAAAATCCGTTAAGGAAATATCAGTATCGTACAAGAGGAGAAAGATTAAAATCTTAGTAAAGGATTTCAAAACCCTAATTTTTGGGTAAACCTTAAAGCCAGCAGAGAAACAAGGGAGAAATAATCACACACTCTGTACAATGAACGTAGACAAAAGATTTATTCGAAAAGAACAAAGAATCGAACGAGAGAAGATCTGAATCCCTAATTTTAGGGTGAGTAAATTGATCAAAATAACTATAGGAATAACATAGATACATGAAAACATTAAGGAGAAAATACTCAAAAATAACGAACCCTAACAGAACTGAAAAGATCTGGGCCTTAAGTTTAGGGTGAGTAAAATTAGGCGGAAAACCTTTTTAACGAAATCTTGAAAAGATTCACAGATAGTCATGCAGAAACATAGATATGATTTTTAACGAAAAATAAGTACCAAATCTCAACAGATTTCAAAGGATCTAAACCCTAGCTTTAGGGTAAAATAAGGACTGAGCAAAATCTCAGAGATTCAAACCATAAGGAGACGGAGAAAGAACATAGATGGAAAGAGATAAAGATTCAAACCAAATTTGGTCAAAAAATAGGAAGATTAGCTTGCCATGTCGGGCAAGCTACTAAATAAAACCGTAATCGAGTAGCCAGTAAAGAAAGGGGGTTAAATAAGCTAAGAAATCACCAGATGATTCCATATCTGGTTGATAAAAGTGGATTTGGTGGAGATTTGGGGTAACGGCGCTTAGGGTTTGAGAGTGAAAGAGCGGAGATTGAGAGAGTTCAAGGGCGGCGTTTGGTGAGAAGTGGTTAGGGTTTAGACATGTTATGTTAATTAAAAGGGCTGAGGCGATGTGGACCATTGATCTTTAAGGGGTCCTGATTTAAGGGGTTTTCGAGTCGGGTGGTTTAATTGAGTAGGGGTAATTGGGTATTGGGCTGGTATATACAATTGGGCTAGGTCCGAAAATTAATTAGAAAGGGGCTAGATTTTAAATACCCCACTAAATAAGTAAAATAATTTATAAAAATAATTAATAAATAAAAAAAATATTATTTGTGCATGAAAATAATTTAAAATAATTAGTTAATATTATAAAAATATAAAAAGTCATTTTTCGTGTAAATAATATAATTATGCATATATGAGCTATTATTGCAATTATAGCCTAAATATACAAATACAATTATGCATAAAATGATTAAAGCTCACTATAAATATAATGATAAAAATTAAGCAATAAATCATTATAAAATTATTTGTGATGCAATTAGTAGTTATTTAGACAATAAAATGTTGGAATAAATTAATTAAAATCCTTTTAAAATTACAGAAGATTATGAAAAAATAATGGTTGATGCCCATGCATTATTTAGAAAGTATATATGCATTTTAAAAATATATGAGGGAAAAATTGGGTATCAACTGTTGTGATACCAAATCATTGTTCCCTTTGATAGATTTCCCCCAATTTTTTAAATAAAACAGACTCGATCTCATCGTCTTCTAAGTCATTCCCTTTTATCCCGCATGTATACGTAGTGATATGTTCATTAATATCAGTGGTCCCGTTGTATTTAGGTATATCCGGCATACAGAACTTCTTTAGAATGGGCTTCGGGGCCGCACTCTGAGGAAAAGGTTTCTGCACGAACTTTTTGAATCCAAGGCCTTTAAGATCGGGGTTGCCCCCGGTATCTGATCAATTAGGGAGTTATATGTCTCCACTTTCTTGTCATTATCTTCAATCTTTTTTTCACCCGAATCGATTCTTTCTGTGAGCTCCTCGAGCATTTTCATAATCGTGGGATCAGTCCCGATCCATTACCGTTTGATCTTTCTGGCACCGGCTCAGTTCAGCGAGTAATTTCTGGTTCGACCACACTTGGAGTTTTATGTTGACTTTGAAGTTGAGCGATAGCAACCTGTTGAGCATGTAGCATCTCGAATATTACCTGGAGACTAACTACCCCGTCTCCTGCACCTTGATTTCCTTGGCCACCAGTTCGGCCTTCCCTGCGCACACTTCATCCAGGGTCCGCACCTAAGTCTGCGTTCAAAGCAATGTGCGAACTAACATCGACTAGTTCGGCAGAAGGCGCTTCCTCAGGGCTAATCGGTGGCACATCGACTCTTGGAGCAATTACATTATCGTTTTCCCCATGAAATCCAGGACCATCATCGTTGTGTACGGGTGTGTTTTGTGAGTTTGACATGTTTTAACCAGAGAGCAAAAATTCTCGACAAGAACAAGTATGAAAATAACATGTGTTATCAGAATTAGTACTGAAACAATCACTATTATCCTCAGCCCCACGGTGGGCGCCATATTGTTTATCCCTAAAATCCGAGTAATAATTAAATTTGTATATACATAATTTAGTCCAATAATAACTGATAACCAAGAAATCAAATGTATAAATTAAAGAAGTAAGTTGAATCAGACCAGTGTGCAAGCAAGTCTCGACCTCGAGCTAAGGTGGCTACGAGGTAGGTCAGTAAAACAATAAAACAAGAATAATAAAGTTACAAGACAATTCTGATGAGTAATGAGTAAAAAAGTAAGAATGTATATTCTTTTGCCAATGATTGATGATCTTACAAATGAATGGGCTCCCCTTCATATAATAGGGGAGTCATTTACAAGGTACATTTTCATTTTTAGTAGGGAGACTCATTAGGACAACTATCTAACCGCCTAGTACAAATCTATACAAACTCGTACAAATCTATTCCAAAATTTACGCTGTGATCTTAGGGACGTTGCAAGAATCTTGATCTTTTTGTTACAAACCCATAACGGCATCATCTCGGGGTTGGTCATACTTGGCCTTGGTGCTCATCACATACTTTGATCTTTGAGCCTTGTACTCTGTCATCGGGCTCGAACTCGGTCCATCGGGCTCGAGCTTGGTCCATTCTGAACTCGGGCTCAAAGTGACTATTCAAGTCCATGAAATCGGGCATATCTTGTGACGACCCGGCCAGTCGTCTCATGAGTTACCGCTCCGTTTTCCCCATTTTCTGCTTCTTTATGCTTTGTTTATCCATGTTATGTGATATCGGGTTGGTCGGATCGAATCCAAAAGGAATTCGGTAAGGTTTGAGACACTTAGTCTCTTTTGAGGGAGCTTAAGTTGGAAAAGTCAACCGGATGTTGTCTTATGTATTAGAGGGATCGTATGTGAGTCCCGATGGTTTGGTTAGCTTCGGGAGGTGATTTGTGACTTAGGAGCGTGATCGGAATGAATTTTGGAGGTTCTTAGTAGATTTAGGCTTGAATTGACGAAGTTGAGATTTTGGTAATTTTCGTCGATAGGCAAGATTTTGATATAGGGGTCAGAATGGAATTTCGAGAGTTGTAGTAGCTATATTGGGTCATTTGGGATGTGCGTGCAAATTTTTAGGTCATTCGGACGTGATTTGGTTGGATTTTTTATCAAAAGCAGAATTCGAAAGATTTTAGAAAATTTGGCTTGAATTCGATGTGGTTTGGGTGATTTGATGTTGTTTGAGGTGTTTTAATGATTGGAACAAGTTTGAATAAGGTTTTAGGATATGTTGGTGCCATTGGTTGAGGTCTCGTGGGCCTCGGGTGAGTTTCGGGTGGTCAATCGGATCATTTTGGAGTTTAGCAAATTGCAGAAGTAGCAGGTCAGCTGTTGCAGGTTTTTACTCTTCGTGTTCGCGGGTGGACCCTCATGTTCGCGAAGAGTCAAAGGAAGTCAGTGGAATCTTGGCCTTCGCATTCGCGAGAAAAGCTTCGCGTTCACGGAGGGCTGTGAAGTGATGCATCGTGTTCGCATGAAGAGCTTCGTGTTCGCGTAATGGAATTGGGTCAGCTGAGTTTGAGGTGAAGTTGTACATCGCCTTCGCATGAGGGGAGCGCGTTCGCGAAGTTTCGTCTGGGTAAAGCATCGCGTTCGCGAGGTCTTGGTCGCGATCGCGTAGGAGAAAAATTGGTCAAAGTAAATTTGTGCTTCGCGAACGCGAGGGTTTGACCGCGTTCGCGAAGAAGGAATAAATGCCTGGGCAGAATGTTTTTAAGCTCGTCTTGTCCGCAATTTTGGGGCTTATTTCCTCCATAGTTGGTCATTTTGGGAGATTTTTGAAGGAGATTGAAGAGGGATTCAAGGGGAATCGTTGGGAGGTAATATTTTCGGACTTAAAACTCGATTATTATGTGAATTGCACCTAGAAAATCATGGAAATTAAGCTAAAAATTGAAGAATTAGGGCTTGGAAATTTTGACTTTTGATTGAGGATTTGGAGGACCATTTGGGGTCGTATTTGAGAACTTTTGATATGAACTCGTGGGAAGATAAGGAATCTATTGGTGTAAAAACTTTGAACTTCGAGACGTGGGCCGGGGGGTCAGGTTTTGGCAATTTCGGAATTTGTGCCCTTTATTGTTTGTTTTCGCTTGGGCTTCGTTCCCTTAGCATATTTTGACATCCTCGTTCTGATATTGGATAGATTCGACGCGAGTGGAGGCCGATTCGAGGGGCAAAGGCGTCCCGAGCTAGAGATTTAGCCAGTTCGAGGTGAGTAATGATTGTAAATGATGTTCTGAGGGTTTGAAACCCCAGATTGAACATCGTAGTGCTATATTGAGATGATACACACGCTTGATGATGAGCGTGGAGTCGTGCACTATTGGGGATTGTGACTTGGTCCGTCCCGGTTGATGATTTGGTAATTTACTGAAACTTATTTGATATCATCATGATTTGGGCTGAATGACACATTTGGGCTTCGTGCCAACTATTTGAACCCTTCGGGGATTTTTTTTATTACTATTTCCTCACTATTTTGACTTATTACTTGAACTCAATCATGTTATTTTCCACTGTTTTACTACTCAGCCATGTTTACTTAGTTTTAAGACTTAAATGATATTTTTAAACGATGTTTGGGCTGAGAAACATTGTTTTACTATTGCCTGAGGGGCTTGTGAGGATTTTTTTACTGAGTAAGGCCGATGGCCTATGTCGTGAGGAAACACTAATACTTATTTGAGGTCGAGGGCCTGAGATATGTACGCCACGAGGGTGCTTGATTGATATGAGGTCGAAGGCCTGGTTTTGATGCCACGAGATGGCTTGTTATTGCGCTTGGGGTGTAAGGGGCCCCTCCAGGAGTCTACACACCCCTAGTGAGCGCGGGTACCCATTGTGATATGAGATTGAGCTAGAGGGGCTGGTATTCTTCTGGGATGTTGCTCGAGGGGCGAATTTGTTGATACTGCGCCCGAGGGGTGAACTTCTATTTGTTTACTTTACCTTAACTGCCTGTCAATTACCTGTTTACTTGTTGAAAAATGATTGTTACTTAACTTTTCATTGGTTTACTGTTTTTAAATAATTTTAACTGCTTCATTATAGAATGCCTTGTGCCTTACGTGTTTTTTACTTTCAGTCGTTATTTACATTTCTTACTGATTGAGTTGGAGTACTCACTTTACTCCCTGCACCCTGTGTGCAGATTCAGGCGTAGCTGCTCTCGCTCCCGAGTGCTGATTCATTCCAACTTCAGGCGGATCTTCGAGGAGTCTTTAGGTAGTTGTTGGCGTTCACAACCCGGAGCTCCTCCCTATCTCTTTCCTTTATGTCCGTAGTTCAGTATTTTAACTCTATAGTTACATTTGAGGACTTAGTGTTGTTAGATGCTCGTGACTTGTGACACCTCGGTTAGGGCTGTGTCGGGTTGTACTTTCGCACTTATTTTCTATTTATCATTAAATCATGTTCTAGACTGTTTTCATATTGTTTAACTGTTTAAAAAGTGAATTGGGTTTATTTGGCTAGTCTTATCTTCACGAGAGACGCCATCACAACCGGGTTCGGGTTAGGGTCGTGACAACTTGATTTTGACCGTATACAAAGTTATAATGTAATGTTGAGTGACTTTAAAGTGATACATAATAGATAAGTGAGTTTTGTTAAATACAGAATTAGTTGGATGACCTTCAGTGAAATTAACCCGTTATCTGTCCTTGTTTAGTTAAGGATGTATGTATGGTCTTTCTTTTTAAGTCTACTTTTAGTGCACCTGTGTTGCACGTATAATTTAACTTATTTGCCAAGTATTACAAAATTTGTATCTAAAAATTATAAAGTTTTTTATTGCGTATATGTCCTAAAACATTTATTTGAGTTACAAAATAGATACATATTAAATTCTCTAATAAGCTTACACTTGAGCTGTAACGACCCACTGCTCGTTTTGCTTTCTAGAACCACGTTCCCCTAAATAAGATTCTCGTACTTGCTTTAACTTATTTACAAATTGCAAGGATGGTTGGTTTGAGATTTGGAAGAGTTTGGAGTGAAATCGGAACACTTGTTCCTTAAGGTTGGCTTAAAAGGCCAAGTTTGACTTTGGTCAATATTTTTAGTAAACGGACTCGGACTTCCATTTTGATAGTCCCGGAGGGTTCTTAATAAAATATGGGACCTGGGCGTATGCCCAGAATCGAATTCTGAGGTCCCTAGCCCGAGTAATGAATTTTTGTCAAAAATTGTTAAACTAAAAATCTAAGGATTTAAAGAAATTGAATATGTTTAATCGTGTTGGTATGAGGCTCGTATGTTGGTTCCAGATCCCGGTACAGGTCTAATATAATATTTAAGTCTTGTCTGTAAAATTTGATGAAAAACGGGACTAATTTGACGTGATTCGGACGTCCGGTTGTAAAAATAGGAATTCTAAATGTTCTTAAGGATTACATGCGTTTTGGTGTTAAATCCATAGTGTTAGATGTTATTTCAGCGATTTGATCGCTAGAAAAAGTTTGTACGATGTTGTTGGACTTGTGTGAGTATTCGAAGTGTAGCCCCAAGGGCTCAGGTGAGTTTCGGACGTGGGTTGAGGGTGAAAAACACCCCAGTTTTCTGGTGTTTCTGGGCAAGATTGCAGGTCTCACAAATGCGAGGAAGTGTTTGCATTTGCGAACATCGCATTTGCAAGGAAAGCATTGCATTTGCGATGAAGCCTGGCTAGGGACAGTAGTCGCATTTGCGACGTCTTGTTTGCATTTGGGGTATTTGTGTCCCAAAGAAAGTTGAACCAGAACTAATGACGTAACAAACTAAAGCAAGGAAGTTAAAATAATCGTGAAATTTTTTTACCTCTTCATCAACAAAGTTAAGTGTCATACACAAGGCCCTAGTTTTATGAATTCAGCTTATTTTCGTAAGAATTCTCTTTTAACTTATTGCTCATTCTGCATCAACGCATAACCTATTCCTAGAGAGTTAACAAAAATTTCACGTATAAAGTTTGACTCCTTCAAACAAATCCTTTCAATAATTATTATAATTTTTTGTATAAACTATACTAATGCATAAAGTGCCGCTATGGTATTAATACGCACGAATGGAATATGATGTTGAGCATGGAGTTATGCAAAAGAAAATAACAAGTAGTCAATTATTTTCATGAGGAATAATGATAAATGTGGTATTTAATAATTGTAAAGACATTTAAGAAAAGAAAAATAAAGAGACAAGTCAGTTTCCATAGTAAAAGTGATAAAGCATGGGAGGGAAATCATAAACGAATAAGGATAGACAAATAAATCCACATAGAATGGGAAGGGTGTGCAAGAATTAACGGAGATTGGGTAAGGGATTTGAAGAGTTGCCACCTAACGGATTACGGTGCGTTAGGGCACCTAGAACAGTTAACTCACATAACCAGTTTATATCACCAGAGATCGGGTAAGGGCTCAAAATTACCTTGAGGGGAAGGTGTTAGCCACTCCTCGAGGTCCACAACGGTGAGTTCTGGCCAAACTTAAATTAAGCGAATTAGTCTTATAGGAAAATAAAACAATTTAGCCAAATAGATATTACCTTAAAATAGGAATTAAAGGGTTCTAGCTTTTTTAGCCTATAGGATCATTTCCATGCAATACTTGATAACTTTCCCTAACTTAGGGTGCTACACATAGCATTAGCGCACGGGTCATCATTTCCTTTACTACCCAATTACTATCTTTCAGTTGTTACCTAAGCATTATAGTAGCTTCTAATGCGTACCTTATGCGTGCACTACTCGCCCCTTACTTATGGTCCTGGAGGTATTTGGGACCTCTATTTTAGATAGTTCTATACCAACCTATGTTTCTTAAAATGAGAAAAAGCTAGGCAACAGACAAAAAACCAGATAGGACTATCAGATAGGGAACCAAATAAGGGCTCATATTAACCTCCACAAATAGATACCAAATGCACGCAATTGAACAGACAACTTATTGACTTAGGATCCTATAGGCAGGATATCTAGATGAGCAAAAAGAATATAAGAAAGTAGCTTATTAAAACGAGCATTGGGACATACGGGCTTGCCTACTGATTTGATTAAGTTCTGAATTTGGGCATGTTTCAAGCAGCACAAGATCACAGTTTTGGCCCAGGATTCTCAATAATCCTACAGGTTTGCCTACTGATAACCGAAACAGAATCCTATAGGCATGATATCTAAAGGTTGATTAAAGACCTATAATATGATTTCTAAGCGAATCACTGATTTTTAACTCATGAAAATAGAGTTTATCTCTTTAGATCCTATAGGCATGCTTTCTAATTTGCAGAATTAATTAACTCATATAGACATGATTTCTAGGTGTCGAAACTGATTCCTTTTATTCCTATAGGCATGGTATCTAAGTTGAAACTGATTTACCTATAGGCATAATATCTAAGTTAAAACTGATTTTTTACCTATAAGCATGATATCTATTAATCATTCGTGCGCAAAATTTTAAAATACTTGTCGGGAAAGTTATTACTCAAACAGATAGGATCTTATAGACATGGTTACTAATGCATGTAAGTTTAAATGTGCATGGATCCTATGGACACGATTTCTAATGCAAGGAGTCTGCAAACAAGATTTCTAGCATGCGAGTGAAATACAGAACAAACAATCAGAAAATCCTATAGGCAGGATCCCTAAACAAGTAGTAGCATTCACATGGTTGAACATGATAAACCTATAGGCTGGATTTCTTCCCAAGTTTAGAAATATAAGAAACCATCCCCCACCCCTCCCGATTTTACTAATAAGACCCAAGTCTGTTCATTATAGAGGTTATTACAGCCCAAAATGAATAAATTACATAACATGATTATTACATTATAGGGAGCCTTAGCAGGCCCAATGTAAACCTAGGAGCCAGGCCTTAAAACACAGTAGCAGGGATCCACAACACCTTAAACATAGCTTCCAGTGTGTCAAAGTTCCCAAAGAACCTCAAGGACCCTGGGAAATGCTCACACTGGAACCACACATTCAACACAAAATTCATAAGAGATTGGAAAACTAGCCTCAATGTGTCAAAGTTCAAAAGAGTCTCAGGGACCCAAGGCAGTGCTCACACTAGGGGTGGTAGGAACCTAGATAACTAAGAGTGGAAGTTTGAAATCCAGTATAAAGAGGGTAAGGGGCAACATGTTTAGAAAACAGTTTGATTTTTAGGAGCAAACAGATTTGAATTACAGGACTGCAAACAGAATTTCACCTAGAACAAACAGTATCCCTATTTAGTAAATAGTTCAAACAAGTTGGCATGATTCAGACATGGACACTGTACTAGCATCTAAGCAATTCAAAAAAGAACCAGGATACTTGAACTAATAGACAGAGTTGGCAACATATTACATGTTTGCAGAACCGGGAACATACAACTGATTATACAGGGTTTCATATTACTAGAGATAACCTAATTAATCTTGTCACTAGGTGAAATCATATGGGCATATAGCAAACAGAAACATGTTGAACCCTCAAATTAATAAGCACATAGGATTGAATAGGGTAACAGAGACTAAAGCATGCCAGTTGAGAGAGTAGTAACAGAAAACATGCTGAGGTCGAAGTAAATTATAAAACATAATAAGATAACAGGAACTGAAATATGCCAATTGAGAAAGGAGTAAACAGGAATCATAGATCACACAGAAACATGTTGAGGTTTGAAATAAACTAACTACATAAGTACATGGAACAGAATAAGATAACAGGAGTTAACACAAACTAGTTAGGAAGAAAGTAACAAGAATGTAATGGCAATTTGGATCCAAATGGTTTAGCCTTAGCTTCCAGCCGGCTAAACAATGCAGAAATCAGAGTAGTCGCACAAAGAGAGAACTTAAATTCTTTGAAGAAAAGCAGGGAGCTTTTGAGTTGTAAAGTGAAGAAATTGTAAGTGTGTGTAAGTGTGACTGTAAGTTTGTAAGCGTTAGCGTGTTTTAAAATCAAAGTAATGAAAGGTTTTTATAGCATACGGTAGAGTAAACCAAATAAGGTAGGAGAATCAATGACACATAAATAAGGCAACGAGATCAGTTAATCGATCATTTAGGACTAACATGAATCAATTAATAGGCAGAATTACAGAAGTATCACTTAAATTAACACGGAATAAATCAGTAGTCAAGATTGAGGTCTAAATAAAGTAAGTAGTAAGTCTAGAGATCAACTAAAAGTCGGTCCTAATAATCAAAGTACAGAAATCAGACTAGCAAAAGAATCAAGAAAAATAGTACCAATTATGAATCGCACATACGGAAAGAATAGGTAAAAATCTGTTAAGGAAATATCAGTATCGTACAAGAGAAGAAAGATTAAAATCTCAGTAAAGGTTTTCAAAACCCTAATTTTTGGGTAAACCTTAAAGCCAGCAGAGAAACAAGGGAGAAAAAATCACACACTCTGTACAATGAACGTAGACAAGAGATTTATTCGAAAAGAACAAAGAATCGAACTAGAGAAGATCTGAATCCCTAATTTTAGGGTGAGTAAATTGATCAAAAACAACTATAGGAATAACATAGATACACGATAACATTAAGGAAAAAATACTCAAAAATAAGGAACCCTAACAGAACTGAAGAGATCCGGGCCCTAATTTTAGGGTGAGTAAAATTAGGCAGAAAACCTTTTTAATGAAATCTTGAAAAGATTCACAGATAGTCATGCAGAAACATAGATATGATTTTTAACGAAAAATAAGTACTAAATCTCAGCAGGTTTCAAAGGATCTAAACCCTAGCTTTAGGGTAAAATAAGGAATGAGCAAAATCTCAGAGATTCAAACCATAAGGAGACGGAGAAAGAACATAGATGGAAAGAGATAAAGATTCAAACCAAATTTGGCCAAAAATAGGGAGATTATCTTGCCATGTCGGGCAAGCTACTAAATAAAACCGTAATCGAGTAGCCAGTAAAGAAAGGGGGTCAAATAAGGTAAGAAATCACCAGATGATTCCATATCTGGTTGATAAAAGGGGATTTGGTGGAGTTTTGGGGTGACGACGCTTAGGGTTTGAGAGTGAAAGAGCGGAGATTGAGAGAGTTCAAGGGCGGCGTTTGGTGAGAAGTGGTTAGGGTTTAGACATGTTATGTTAATTAAAAGGGCTGAGGCGATGTGGACCATTGATCTTTAAGGGGTCCTGATTTAAGGGGTTTTCGAGTCGGGTGGTTTAATTGAGTAGGGGTAATTGGGTATTGGGCTGGTATATACAATTGGGCTAGGTCCGAAAATTAATTAGAAAGGGGCTAGATTTTAAATACCCCACTAAATAAGTAAAATAATTTATAAAAATAATTAATAAATAAAAAAAATATTATTTGTGCATGAAAATAATTTAAAATAATTAGTTAATATTATAAAAATATAAAAAGTCATTTTTCGTGTAAATAATGTAATTATGCATATATGAGCTATTATTACAATTATAGCCTAAATATACAAATAAAATTATGCGTAAAATGATTAAAGCTCACTTGAAATATAATGATAAAAAATTAAGCAATAAATCATTATAAAATTATTTGTGATGCAATTAGTAGTTATTTAGACAATAAAATGCTGGAATAAATTAATTAAAATCCTTTTAAAATTACAGAAGATTATGGAAAAATAATGGTTGATGCTCATGCACTATTTAGAAACTATATATGCATTTTAAAAATATATGAGGAAAAAATTGGGTATCAACAGTTGTGATACCAAATCATTGCTCCCTTTGATAGATTTCCCCCAAATTTTTTAATAAAACAGACTCGATCTCATCGTCTTCTAAGTCATTCCCTTTTATCCCGCACGTATACGTAGTGATATGTTCATTAATATCGGTGGTCCCATTATATTTAGGCATATCCGGCATACAGAACTTCTTTAGAATGAGCTTCGGGGCCACACTCTGAGGAAAAGGTTTCTGCACGAACTTTTTTGAATCCAAGGCCTTTAAGATCGGGGGTGCCCCCGGTATCTGATCAATTAGGGAGTTATATGTCTCCACTTTCTTGTCATTATCTTCAATCTTTTTTTCACCCGAATCGATTCTTTCTGTGAGCTCCTCGAGCATTTTCATAATCGTGGGATCAGTTCCGATCCATTACCGTTTGATCTTTCTGGCACCGGCTCAGTTCAGCGAGTAATTTCTGGTTCGACCACACTTGGAGTTTTATGTTGACTTTGAAGCTGAGCGATAGCAACCTATTGAGCATGTAGCATCTCGAATATTACCTGGAGACTAACTGTGAGCACGTGATTTTTTCCTCACGAAAACTACTCCCAAATAAATCAAAAATAAAACTAATTTCTTTTAGTGTGCAATTTTAGAATTTGTGTTGCGTTTATTAATTGTTTGTGTTTTGTCCGTAAAATATTTGCTTTGTTATAATTAAACAAAATTAAAATTAAAATACATGTTTCATGTATATCTAGGATTTAAGTATGCATTTAATTAAGTTAATTTAAATAAAATCACAAAAATATGCATTTGTTCTATTTTTTTTAATGTTCCACTGTGTGATTAATGTTGTCTATGTGTTAATAGTTGTTAAAAAGGTAATTAATATCTTTGTAAGGGTAATTTTGTTTTTATAATTTTAATTAAGATTTTATTAATTAATAATGAAATTAGAAAGTAAAAAAAAATACAAGTTGTACAAAATCGGACCTGGATTAAAATCCAGGCCCAAAACATTTTAAACCCCCCCACAGCCCAATCCCAACAACCCCATGTCCGGTCCAAATCAAACAAACCGAAACGACGACGTTTCATCACCCTTCATCAAGGGCCGTTGGATTCAATTCATCCAACGGCTGAGATCTCATCACCCTAACTCGTGATCATTACCCGACCCACTGCCCCGGTTCAACCCGTCCCCCAACTTAAACCAAACGACATCGTTTGGTTAAGTGAATAGATCCTAGCCATCCATTCTACTTGATCCAACGGACGATACCAATCCACTCCACCCCTATATAAATCCCAAGCCCTTACCCCGGCCCCTAACTGAACACCCCCCCCCTCCTACACTGTTCATCATCGTCCCCCAAACCCCCACTCCTAACCCTAGCTGCCCTAGGATTCCACCGCCTGAAACCCGGCGGCATCAACGCCGCCGGTCACCATCTTGACACCCCAGAACCCCCTAAACACCCTCTATCCGAATATGTTACCCGCTTGGTTCGAATCTCCCTGAAGGTTCTCGAATCTTCATTTGAAGATTCGAGCCAAGTTCAGATCTAAACCTAACAGTCCCAAATCGACACCATAGCTTCCCCTAGTCACCCTGAGTATGGATCTATCGTTTGTTTGGTTCGAATCAGTTCGGAACTTCTCGAATCTTCTTTTGAAGATTCGGACCAAACAAGAACAAACTCAGATCCGTTTCAAACTAACACCAAATGACCCCTAGGCTACCCTCACCCTTGTATCATGTTTGGTTCCCTTCGAATCTGCCCGGAAATGTTCAGATTTAAGATCCAAGAACCTGAGACCCTAAAAATTTCCAATCTTGGAATTTTTCCGATTTCGAGTAAAGGGTTGAGGTCTAAGAGACTTTAATCGAGGTATTCTCAACTGAGAATACTTCGAATAAAGTCTTTTTGATTTCAAACAAAGTCCGAATCCAAATTGAGTTCGAGTCCGTATGAAGTTTGAAGTAAAGGTATTTTCCCTATTTTTCTTTTGTTTCCTATGTGGGATAATGTTGTTTGTTTCAGTAGCTGGTGTAATTTTTCATATTTTGTTTAGTTGGTTCTGTGATTCTGTTTCATACCCATCTATTTGATCAGAATTATACTATTGTTTCTGTCAGTATGATTATTTACAATGTATGTAATCGACTCGATTAAGTTCGTCGATTAGTTATATTATGAATTCTCGTTTATGATAAATACTGATTGAAACAATCTGTTTACCTATTGTTTGTTGACAATTGTTATAGATAGTTAGTTAATTAGTCTTTTAAATCATGTTTGTTTGTAAATCAATGAGTCCGTCAAATGGATGTTGTGTGTGTATTGATTTCTGGGCAGTTAGTTTCAGGTAATGCATATACTGACAATGCCCCTGCACTTATGCTAAATTCAATTTCAATTCAGACTTTGTTCTGTTAAGTTCTGTGTATTGTTAAAATGTTTGTGTACAAGTTCAGTGTTCAAATCTGAATTTAGTTTTGTCCATTAGCTATTAGACATTGGGTGTTGGATCAATTAGCTATCATTGAGTAGACAGAATGTTTGTTTGATTTAGGAATTGGTTATTAGCTGCTAAACAGGTTTAATTCAGATAATTTGGTTAAGGTTTAAGCAGTTTTGGTCTGGGGCAGTAATAACAGTAATATTAAGGGATTTTCAGGGGGTAGTTGAGGAATGAAACAGTAGGGTAATGTAATAATAATAGTGTGCTTATAATGGAATGTTAGTGGCTATAGTTTAAGATACTAATGGGAAACAAGGGATAATGGGGCTGCTGAAAATCATGTTAGGATCACATAAAGTATTAAAAAGTAGTTTTTAATGGAAACTTTCTAATTTTTAAAGGGATAAAGGGTCCAGCCACCATGACAAAGGTGCAACCAGCCCTGTATAAATACAGGAGCTGGACAGACCTTAAGGGAAGGAGTTTTAAGAGGGAACGGGGAGTTTTTTCAGAGAATAGGGGCAGTTTTCAGAAGAAGAGAGTTTGAGAGATAGAGCTTAAGGCAGATTTTAGGAGATTGAAAGAGGAAAATCAAGCAGAAACAGAAATTTGAAAAGGAAGATAGAAAGAAAGGAAAACAGAGACACTAAAACAGAATTCTACATCGGAAATTAGTATTGAAGCTGATTCTGTTTTCTTGAAATTGAAAGTTTTCAGTCTGCTTTGTTCTAAACATCAAAAAATCAGAAATATTACTCTTGGTATTATTTGATCCGGATTTGTTCGATCTCATTCTTCAGTTAAAAATCTGAAGTTTCTTAAAAGTACTTTTACTGTGCATCTGGGCTCTTCGAATCCTATTCTTGTTCAGATTTGCTGTGTTATCGGTATATTCTACTGATTTTGTTACTGCTGCAACTGCTGAAACTTACTTCTTCTACCTCCATTTCCAGGTACATATCTTCTTAAATTCTATGTTGGAAAGAGATTCGGCATGATAAATCAATGAAGTTTGAATTGCAGTTCTATTTTTCCATTTATCTAAGTTTGTTATTTTAAATTTCAGTTTTGTTTCATGTTATTTCACATAGAGGTATGCTGGACATGTTAATTATCAGTTGATCATTTTCTTTTGAAATTCATATAAGTATTGTAATAATTTTATCTATTTCAGAATTTCATTAAGGTATAATTATGGTTGAATTGTTAAGATAGGGAATATGGCATGAGGTTGGTTATTAATTAAGTCTTACGACATTGTTAGACAGGTATAAAGTAGTCCGGGAATATAAAGAAATGAGTGGTTAGTGTATTTCGATTGTTTGGTTGTGGATTAAGGCTAGATGATGATTGATTGTACTTAATTCATATATGGCATAATAATGATTATGGTTAACACCAATATTTGGAAGTTGCATTATTATCCTCCATTATGTTTGCAAACGTCAAAACAGGGCGAATAATGTTGTAGGCAATATTACTTTATTAAGTCAATTAGGTAGATTTGTTCTCTTTCTCAAAATAACAAATGGCCTAGGAGGTTATAATGTGAAAGTTAGTAACAAGGGTTGATTATATATACATTTACGTTTAACCATAAGCAGAATCAATTATAATAATTTCGCCTATTCGATTAAAAACGAATATACGAGAATAAGTTGAGATGTACATGTATAGATTGCAACATTTTAAATCAATGGTAAGCATAAAATAGAAATTGCATTAAGTAAATAATGAAAATTCTTGGAAAATATTTCTTTCCTTTATGAATCATTCATTTTCAGTTTCATATGCCATTTATTCTTTGGCATATATATATATATATATATGTCATATTTGTTTTAAAGATAGTATTAATCATATTTTTATTATGTCCTTTGAATTTGAATAGTTGGAATGAATATAATTTATATTCGGAAATTATAATCAATGGGAAACATTTAATAAATTGTGAATTCTTTTTTCAAGAATTAAGAGTATTTTAAATGAAGATTTCTCATAATATAATAAATAATTTGTGGAAAAATCCCCAATATCATTATGAATATTTTGCGCAATTAGGGATACGTTCGCGTACCCTGATTATTTTTTTTAAAAAGCAAAAATTCGGATTATGCATACGCGCAATTTCGAGCGAATATTTAATAAAAGGATTTTTCCAAAGGCGTTAAATCAATTTCATAAAAATCCGAGATGTACGGTTCACTATTCAAGAAAAACAAATATTCTTGATTCGACACAATTCCGAAAAAATGATTGTTTAATAAATATATTACCAAAAGTTATCGTGTACACGTACGCGTGACACAATTCAGTATTTTTAAAAATTTATAACACGAATATACGTACGCGTAATTCGATTCAAAGAAGGGTTCTCAATCACAATAAGTATAAGCGGTAGTAAAAACAGATAACATCTATATATTTAATAAAATCAAGATAATTAAGCCAATAATAAAAACAGTTAAGCGACCGTGCTAAAACCACGGAATTCGGAAATGCCTAACACCTTCTTCCGGATTAACAGAATTCCTTACTCAGGATTTCTGGTTCGCAGAATAATAAACAGAGTCATATTCTCCTCGATTCAGGGATTGAAATTGGTGACTTGGGACGCCTTAAAATTCCCAGGTGGCGACTCTGAAATAACTAAATAAATCCCGTTTCGACTGTCCTTTAATTGGAGAAAACTCCCCACGCGCCCCCGCGGGCGCGGCTAAAAGGAGGTACGACAGCTCTGGCGACTCTGCTGGGGAACGAACCCAGAATCTCTGGTTCAGGGTTTAAAGAATTCAAGCTTAAAATATCTGTGTTAATTAGTTTTATTTACTATGAGATTTTCAACTGTTTATATGCTAATATGCTAAATGTTGCTGTTTACCGCTTTAATATTATTTGAATTGTGAATATATACAACTGCTACGAAACCCCCTTCTTTCTGAGTCTTCTGAATTTATGGTGTACACGTGCGCGTGACCCACCTTTCTGTTAGAGTCGTACCAAATAAGACGGAGTTGGGACAAGTAACTAGGCCGGGCAGACTTTCGTGCTCCCGGTACGTTGCCCCCGCTTCGGCTCAAACTGTCCGTTTGGGTAAGCCAGGTTTAGAACAATCAACCTAAGGTTTTACACTTAGAATAACTCAGCCATGTACCGGATCCCTAGTAGGAACGAATATTTGCATCATATGCATTTGGCCTTGGAGACTCAACACAGGGGTTGGGTCTGTCTAGGACAGGTGAACCCAAAATAAAAAGACCATCATGATGCATCCTACTTGTTACTTGTGCATTCATTTGCCTCGAACATGCTTGTTGACCAGTTTAAATAAAATCATGGTAAGAAGAAAGGAATAAAATGGGTTGTTTTAAATTTCGAAAAAAAAAGGTTTTAAATCTTGAAATAAAGGTATTTAATAAATAAAAAAAAATCGAAAATTATTTTATTTAGTATAAATTTTCAAAAATGAATTTTGACTTTATCAAAATTAAATTTCAGATACAAAATGAGCATCACACAAAGCCCCTCATCCACAAGTACAGAAGAATTTCTATGTCAGCTTCAAATGTGGTGGTATGATTTAGGCGAAGACGGTCAAAAATGGGTCGTCAAGCATTTGGGAAATCTCACGGACATTATGAAAGTTAAACCCCGTGATGATCTGATTACGGCGTTAGTAACTTTCTGGGATCCTGTTCACAATGTTTTTCGTTTCTCTGACTTCGAGCTTACTCCTACATTAGAGGAGATAGCTGGATATACTGGTTTTGACGGAAGTTTAAGAAATCAAAGCTTGATATTCACAAAGGCTCCTTCAGTACATCGATTATTTGGTCTTTTGAACATCAGCAGTCAAATCAGGAAAAGCAATGTCATCAATGGATGTTGTTCCTTCAACATTTTGTATTCAAGGTTCGGAAAGTCAGATGGGTTTGAAATTCATGAAAAAGGCCTTACTAATAAGCAAAACAAAGACACTTGGCAGATTCACCGTCGATTTGCTTTCATGGTGGCTTTTCTAGGAGTCATGGTCTTCCCAAATAAAGAGCGAACAATTGATATTCGCACCGCAAAAGTTGTGCAAATCCTTACCACCAAAGAAAATCACACCCTTGTCCCCATCATTCTATCAGATATTTATCGGGCTCTGACTTTATGTAAATCAGGAGCAACAGTCTTCGAAGGATGCAAAATTTTGTTGCAAATGTGGGTGATGGAGCATCTCCAACAACATCCCAAGATCATACAATATGGGTCAAAAAATGATAATTGCATCGAGAGCTATGAGGAAAGAACAAAAATTTATCAAGCTCCAGAAGGGATAGAAGCATGGGTATCTCATCTAAAGGCTTTAACGGCAAATCAAATTGAATGGACTCTGGGATGGCTCCCGATGAGGGAAGTAATACATATGTCAACCTCAAATAGTTATCTACTACTATTGGGATTAAGAAGCATTCAGCCGTATGCACCACTAAGAGTCTTAAGGCAACTAGGGAGATATCAAATAGTTCCTGATGATGAAGATTTGAGTATGCAAGTAATCGAATTACACCCAGAAGCCACTATTCCCGAAGCTCTACTTCAGCAGATGTGGAATGGATGTCGATACTTGAAAAGTGATACTCAAGTCCCAGACATTACAAAGGGTGAGATGAATCTTGGATATGCAAGGTGGTTCGAAAAACGGTCTCGCGTGGATGATGTACCAGAACCTGAGCTGAAAAGGCCAACAAAAAGACCCCATGTTCAAAACTTCAATGATAAAATCCAAGAGCGGTTGATCTGGGGAGAAAAAGAAAAAGGGTACAAAGCAACTATCCATGCCCTAAAAGAAAATCTAAGAAGCCTCAGTTTGGAGAAAGATTTGCAAGAACAAGAAGCCGAAGGCGAGAAAAAGAGTCTAGCTTGTGAGAATGAAAATCTTCATGCTCGATTCCAAAAAATGAAAAGAGTTTCTGAAACGCCAAAGAGGAGCTGGAAGGATCAAAAAACCATCGTCAATCTCTTTGAAAGAATGCAAGATTATGATTTCATTCTTGCGGAAAATGAAAAGGCATTGAGCAAAGCAAAAGAAAAGATCCAACAATTAAACGAAGAAGCCAGATCTAACAATGAACGCCAAGATAAGCAATCCGAAAAAGACAAGGCACAATTCAAGAAAGAAAAAGACTATTGGATGCGATCAGAAGACCAGCTTCGTGCACAACTAGAAGAGGCAAGAAGATGCAACAGAGAACACCAACAAGCAGACCTCGACAGGGAAAGAGCGCAAGCAAGATTAGAGCAGGCCAGACTCCGAGCTTTGTTAGAATCAGCTCTAGATCGTGAGAACCGTGTCAGAGATATAGCCACCACTCGTCAGCAGCAATTACAAGACCAAGACCAACGTCTCCAAGGTTTCAGGGCACAAATCCACGACCTGGCAGTCTTCACATCTCAAAGTTATGTAAACTGCCAAGGAATGGATTATGAAAGATTTACTGAGAATGCGCCCACTTTTGCTCGTCATCTAGCAATGGAGTTGGAAAGGATGTATCGTATGCTGGGAGGCCATCCTGGTCAAGCACCACATTGAGCAGATAATCCAATATTTGACAACAAAAACGGAAAGTGGGGCATGTTGTGAGATGTTATGAATTGTATCTTTTATTTAAGTGTGTGTGTTTTCAATGCCATTTTCTTAAAGTTTTCAAATGTAATTCCATCTTTGTGTAATGAATAAAAATGATTGCCTTTGGTCCGAACTACGCAAGGTCTGATTCATGTAAGAACATGATACGTAGGCAATCTCTCAGATTCGACCACCACGATAAAAGATATATATAATAATGAATAACAATAAAAATTTCAAGAAGACTGGGACGACACAAGCAGTCGAGCAAATGCATAATAGAAAGGGATTATTTGTCTAGGAGCATTGCATCTCAACGTGTTATTATATATGTGTTAAAATCTCAAAACTAACAAGTTTGTTCATTTTCAGAATTCAAGCAGTTAGTTTCTCTAAAGAGTATACTGGCATATTATCACTATCACACAAGATCAAAAGGACCAATACTCGAAAGTATGTCTATCCCAGATGTTGACACAGGTATGGAAATAGAAGAAATGGATGTTGGGAAAATGAAAGAAGAGATGTTTAAGCTCAAGCAGCAAATGGCTGAGATGTACCAAGCTTGGTCTACAGGACAGTTACCCCCATCTTACCCAAATAACCCTGCTCCATCAAAGACCCAAACTCAGGATAATATCACCACTGAATTATCCCCAAGTTTTCCCATTTATCAGCACTACCGAGGCACTACCTCTCAGACACCACAGTCTCCACCTTCAAAGCCAGTTCCGTACTTTCCTCCACCTATGACTCATGTTTTCGTAGCACCTCCCCCTGCTACATTTCACAAATCTCCTAGTGAGCCTACATTCCAGGCCCAGGACAACCAATATTACCCTCCGGAGCCCACCCTCAAAACCTCCGAAATTCATTCAACCACTCCTCATTTTGATCTCCCAACCGAAATTGACAAGCCAGCCAAAAATGCTGAGCAAGAAGAGATGTTCCGGAAGGTCAAGAGTCTAGAACAATCGTTCAGAGACATGCGAGGATTAGGTGGGCAAGTCAGTGTAGCCTACAAAGATTTATGCTTATTCCCCAATGTACAATTGCCAGTTGGCTTCAAGATGCCCAAATTTGACCTATACAGCGGGCACGGCGACCCAGTAGCCCACTTAAGGGGTTTCTGTAGCAAGATGCGAGGAGCTGGGGGAAAGGATGAATTATTAATGGCATACTTCAGTCAAAGTCTAAGCGGATCAGCTTTGGAGTGGTATACACGCCAGGACCATGGAAGATGGTACACCTGGGATGACCTGGCACAGGCATTCGCATACCATTTCCAATACAATCTGGAAATCATCCCAGATCGGTTATCTTTGACCAAATTTGAGAAGAAACACAATGAGAGTTTCAGAGAGTATGGTTTTCGGTGGAGAGAACAGGCAGCAAGAGTAGATCCTCCTATGAAGGAGAGCGAAATGGTAGACTACTTCCTCCAAGCCTTGGAACCGACTTACTATGCCCATTTGGTTTCAGCGGTTGGGAAATCATTCAACGAAGTAGTGAAGATGGGAGGTATGGTGGAAGAAGGCCTCAAGACAAATAAAATCATGAGCTATTCAGCAATTAAGGAAACTACTCAAGCCATTCAAGGCGGGGTAGGAGGAATCGGAAGAAAGAAGAGAGAGGAAGCAGCCGTAGTTGATTCAGGAATTTGGCCGGGACCTAGAGGTTCACCGCTTTACTATAATCAACAACGACCTCGCCCATCAGCTTACCACCATGATTCATCCCAAAACTACTATCACCCTTCAGAGCCTCATTTTTCCATTAACCATGCTCAAGCATACAATCAGCCGCCTGTTCACACCAATTGGCGTGCTCCTGTCACATCAAATACTTACCCACGAGCATATCCCGGACCAAGTTTCAGGCCTAGGCCAGCATTCAGGGGAGAAAGGGAACAGAAAAAGAAAACTTACACTCCATTGGGAGAGTCTTACACTAGTCTGTTCCACAGGCTGAGACAGTTAGACATGCTGAGACCAATACAATCCAAATTACCCAATCCTCCACCAAAGAATCTGGATTACACCATTAGCTGTGAATATTGCTCCGGTGCACCAGGCCATGATACGGAGAAATGTTGGCATTTGAAAAATGCAATACAAGAGCTGATTGATACTAATAAAATCGAGGTTCAAACCCCCGAAGCTCCAAATATCAATAGAAATCCAATGCCAGCCCATCAAGAGGCTAATATGATAGAAATCATACAAGCTGATGGGAAGACAAAGAAGCCGTCACAAACTGTCATGATGATCAAGTCTCATGAAACCAAGCCAGATAAGCAGTTAACAGAGGAGAAGCCGGTATCTAAGCAGAACAGAAATGGTGATGGACCATCTATGATAATCGAGGAGGGATCATTGAGCAAAGTTGCCGCAAAACAAGAAAGGCCGAAAGTGATAGTACCAGGGGTTGCTAACAAACCCATTATATTTGTGGAAGGAGCACGTACAGATCAGGTTATTATTGCACCTGTAATCCAGCTGCCGATCATCAACAACAAAGCCATCCCATGGAACTACGAACGAGTGACTGTAATGTACAAAGGCAAAGAAATCAAGGAAGAAGTGTGTGAGGTGCAAGGCTTGACCCGTTCGGGAAGATGTTTTACTCCCGAAGAGCTGAGAAAAACTAAAAACAATCCAATGCCAACAAAGAGAGCTGTGACGGAAGAAGAGGCGGAGGAGTTTTTAAGAAAAATAAAACTCCATGATTATTCTGTTGTGGATCAATTAAAGAAGACCCCCGCTCAAATTTCATTGTTGTCATTACTAATCCATTCAGAGGAACACCGTCTGGCGTTGATGAAAATCCTGAATGAAGCTCATGTTCCTGAAAAGATCTCTGTAAATCATTTGGGCAAAATAGCCAACAGAATCTTTGAGACAAACAGAATTACATTTGCTGATGATGAATTACCTGTGGAAGGTACCGAGCACAATAGAGCTCTTTACCTCACCGTGAAATGTGAAAACTCCGTAGTAACCCGGGTATTGGTTGACAATGGGTCCAGTGCAAACATATACCCTCTCTCCACTTTAAACAAATTAAAAATTAAAGAGGAGAGGATCCAGAAGAATAGTATCTGCGTACGAGGATTTGACGGTGGAAGCAGAGATTCATTTGGCGACATAGTGTTGGAACTAACTATAGGGCCAGTTGAATTCACAATGGAATTCCAAGTGTTGGACATATCTGTTTCTTACAACTTATTATTGGGTCGACCATGGATCCATGCTGCTAAAGCAGTCCCGTCAACACTACATCAGGCTGTCAAGTTTGAATGGGATCATCAAGAAGTAGTCATGTATGGAGAAGAAAGTTTAAATGCTCACAGCAGTACTATTGTACCGGTCGAGGGAACAGAAAATGACCAGGGACCATGGGTATACCAAGTGACAAACACAGTGTCGATAGAGAAAATTCCAGAAGGGAAATACCTTCCGAATCCAAGGATATCCTCTGCATCAGTCATGATAGCTTATGAAATGTTAAAGAATGGCTTTATACCCGGCAAAGGTCTGGGCTTATCTCTGCAAGGAATTGTACAACCAGTATCTCTCCCCGAGAACTGGGGAACATTCGGTTTAGGGTTCATACCCACCGCCAACGACGTAATAAGGGCCAGGAAGTTGAAACATCAAGCATGGGTTCTTCCAAAACCAGTACCACATCTGTCAAAGTCTTTTGTCAAGACCGGCGCTAAAAATTGCCCGATAACAACAATTCCTAAATCCCGGGTCAATCCTGAGAAGGAATTAATTGAAAGGTTCGAGAAATTGTTTAGTGATGTGAATATGTTGGAAAGCGGAGAAGGGTGTAGCAACGCAGAAGTTCAATTCGTTGGGCCAGAAACAAAGCTCAATAATTGGAAAGCCACTCCTCTCCCAATTCGAAAGGAGTCTTGGTAGTTTATTTTGATTTTCTTTTAGTTTGTTTGGGTTATTTCAAGGTTGTAATCCCAAAGTTTATCTTACAGTCGGTTTGAAGAGTGAAAAACCTTGTTATCTTTCGTCATCCAATAAAAAGCAGTTTCCTTTTTATTATCATTCCTAATAGCTTTCTTTTCTTTTTTCTTCTTTCTTGTACAGTTCCTTTTACGCTGGCTCTAGTGATATGGCATGCATGAGGAATCCTCAGCCCAGTCTTAAAAATCAATCTGGTTCCGAAATATTAATTCAAGAAATATATTGTGATTATGAATCAGAATATGATGAAGATGAGGTTTTTGAAGAGATTAGTAAAGAGATAATTCACTTTGAGGAAAAAATCAAACCTAACTTGAGTGATACCGAGGACGTCAATATAGGGGACACGAGTAATGTCCGGGAAACTAAAATAAGTGTCCATCTCGAACCAAAGATCCGAGAAGAGTTAATTAAAGCACTCATAGAATTCAAAGATGTTTTTGCATGGTCGTATGACGACATGCCGGGCTTGAGCACTGATTTAGTGGTCCACAAATTGCCCACCGATCCAACGGTGCCTCCTGTCAAGCAGAGGCTGAGAAAATTCAAGCCTGATATGAGTGTGAGAATTAAGGAAGAAATCACCAAACAATTGGAAGCAAAGGTCATTCGAGTCACTCGATATCCTGTTTGGTTGGCTAATGTCGTTCCTGTGTCAAAGAAAGACGGCAAAATTAGAGTATGCGTCGACTATCGCAATCTCAACAAAGCAAGTCCAAAGGATAATTTCCCATTACCCAATATCCATATTTTGATCGACAATTGTGCCAAGCATGATATAGGGTCTTTCGTGGATTGTTATGCCGGGTATCATCAAATTCTAATGGATGAAGAAGATGCAGAAAAGACGGCATTCATCACACCATGGGGAACTTATTGCTACCGGGTAATGCCATTCGGTCTAAAGAACGCCGGAGCAACCTATATGAGAGCAATGACCACAGTGTTTCATGATATGATACACAAGGAAATTGAGGTGTACGTGGATGATGTGATCATAAAATCAAAACATCAGGCCAACCACATTGGGGATTTGAGGAAGTTCTTATTAAGACTTCGCAGGTACAACCTCAAGCTTAACCCTGCCAAATGCGCATTTGGAGTTCCATCCGGAAAGTTGCTGGGATTCATAGTCAGTCGACGAGGCATTGAGCTAGATCCGTCAAAGATTAAAGCCATCCAAGAACTGCCACCTCCAAAAAACAAAACTGAAGTAATGAGTTTGTTGGGGAGGTTAAATTATATCAGCAGGTTTATTGCTCAGCTCACAACAACCTGTGAGCCAATTTTCAAATTGTTAAAAAAGGATGCTGCAGTCAAATGGACCAATGAGTGTCAGGAAGCGTTCGATAAAATAAAAGGGTACTTATCAAACCCACCCGTGTTGGTCCCGCCAGAGCCAGGAAGACCTTTGATTCTTTACTTGACGGTTTTGGAAAATTCATTTGGTTGTGTATTGGGGCAGCATGACCTCACTGAGCAGAAAAGAACAGGCCATCTACTACCTTAGCAAGAAGTTCACAGCTTATGAGGTTAAGTATACTCATCTAGAAAAGACATGTTGCGCCCTAACATGGGTAGCTCAAAAATTGAAACACTATTTGTCATCCTACACTACTTACCTCATTTCTCGTTTGGATCCCTTGAAATACATTTTTCAAAAGCCTATGCCAACGGGAAGACTTGCAAAGTGGCAGATATTGCTCACGGAATTCGACATCATCTATGTGACTAGAACTGCAATGAAGGCTCAAGCACTGGCCGATCATTTAGCCGAAAACCCGGTCGATGAGGAATATGAGCCGTTGAAGACTTATTTTCCTGATGAAGAAACAATGCATATCGACGAGGTGGAACAAATTGAAAAACCTGGCGGGAAACTTTTCTTTGATGGAGCCGCCAAAATGAAAGGAGTCGGAATAGGAGCTGTAATCATTTCTGAAATAGGGCATCACTATCCTGTTACGGCTCAATTGCGATTTTATTGCACCAATAATATGGCTGAATATGAAGCTTGCATTTTGGGGTTAAGGCTAGCTGCAGACATGGGTATCCGAGAAATCTTAGTCATGGGAGATTCGGATCTTTTGGTACATCAAATTCAAGGAGAATGGGAAACCCGAGACTTGAAGCTCATACCATACCGACAATGTCTACATGATCTTTGTCAGCGGTTTCAATCAGTGGAATTCCAACATATTCCAAGAATCCATAATGAGGTGGCCGATGCATTGGCTACCCTGGCATCAATGTTGCACCATCCGGACAAAGCTTATGTAGATCCGATACATATTCAAGTCCACGATCAGCACGCTTATTGCAATATGGTTGAAGAAGAATTTGATGGTGAACCATGGTTCCACGACATCAAGGAGTATATCAGAATGGGGATATATCCCGCACAAGCCACAGGAGATCAAAAGAGGACCATTAGGCGATTAGCAAATGGATTCTTCTTGAGCGGAGGAGTTTTGTATAGAAGAAAATCCTCCGAGCTGGTTACTATTGGCTTACCATGGAGCGAGATTGTATCAATTTTGTATGCAAGTGTCATCAATGCCAAATACACGGAGATTTGATTCATTCTCCACCATCCGAGTTGCACACAATGTCGGCACCATGGCCATTCGTTGCCTGGGGTATGGATGTGATTGGACCAATTGAGCCGGCAGCATCCAATGGGCACAGGTTCATTCTGGTAGCTATTGATTATTTTACCAAATGGGTTGAGGCCAAGACATTCAAATCAGTAACCAAGAAAGCTGTGGTCGATTTTGTCCACTCAAATATCATATGTCGATTCGGAATCCCGAAGGTGATCATCATAGATAACGGTGCTAATCTTAACAGCAACTTAATGAAGGAAGTATGTCAACAGTTTAAGATTACACATCGTAACTCTACCCCATATCGGCCTAAGGTGAATGGAGCAGTAGAAGCAGCCAACAAAAACATAAAGAAGATACTTCGGAAAATGGTAGAAGGTTCAAAACAATGGCATGAAAAATTACCATTTGCATTATTGGGATACCGCACTACTGTTCGCACTTCAGTAGGAGCCACTCCTTATTTGTTGGTATATGGCACCGAAGCAGTAATTCCTGCAGAAATTGAGATTCCTTCCCTTCGGATCATCGCCGAAGCAAAGATTGATGATGATGAATGGGTCAAAACCCGTCTAGAATAGTTAAACTTGATTGATGAAAAACGATTGACCGCAGTATGCCATGGTCAATTATATCAAAGAAGAATAGAAAGAGCATACAACAAAAAGGTACGTCCCCGAAAATTTGAAGTAGGTCAGCATGTGCTGAAACGTATTCTTCCGCATCAGGTCGAGGCAAAGGGCAAATTTGCCCCGAATTGGCAAGGACCATTCATTGTGACCAGAGTATTATCGAATGGTGCACTATGCTTAACAGACATTGAAGGCAAATGCATAGATATGGCGATCAATTCTGACGCGGTAAAGAGATATTATGCATGAATTTTTGAATGTTTGTATTTAGCATTATCTCGAAGATTGGAATGACAAAGGCAATTTATTCTGCTATCCAAACACTATACCATTTGCTTCCCCCTTTGAGCCATACTTGTTTCTTTCTTACCCTCTCTTGGAATCAATGAAAATCAAGTAATTTAAAAAATAAATAAATAAATAAAATCACTATTATTCGGTGAACTACGTTTGACCTGATTCCTCAAAGAAGGATACGTAGGCGCTTTACGGCTCGGTCATAGGGTGCACTATATACATAAAATGTGCACAAAAAGAAACATCAAGCGACCCCAATCAAGGAACTGGGGCAAGAATTGTATTGGAAACAAGAAAAGATTCCAAGAGTCGTAATTTTAAACACATACCAAAATTGTTTAGCTTTTCCATTTCTAACCCCATACCATAAATACCTTTCGACCAATCTTAGAAAAATGCTAAGTCAAGCAAATGAAGATGGTTCATAACATTCTGGTACAAACAAGAAAAGAAAGTAAAAACGAGAGAGTCTTATAGGTGAAAACCCAAACGGGCACCATAAGGCGACGGAAGTTGAGAGAAAAGTAAAAATGAGAGAGTCTTATTGGTGAAAACCTTTGTAGGCACCATAAGGCGAAAAGGAAGTGAGAAATAAACAAATGAGGAAAGTTTATCAGTGAAAACTTTTTAAGACATTGCAAGTCCAACAGGTCTGTGAAATGAGAAATGAAGTTGGGTTATGGAAATTTTGGCAAAAACAAAAATGAGACAATTGAAAGGAGATTGATTAAAAAACTGGGTTGATTAATCCGAAATGCATACCCTGATCATTGGTGCCAGTAACTCCAATCAGATAAGTTTTCATTCTTGCTCCAACAGTCATCCAAAATTGGATTTTTCTTTTTATTCTATAATTATCGAAATCAACGTGTTTCGTCACTAATAATCTTACTTTTCTAAAAAAGCTTTGAAATAAGTTTTATTCCAAACAAATAAGAAGGAATGTCAAGGTATACTACCAAGATTCAAGGTTACAGGATGCAAAATACGGCCACAAAAAGTGGAAGATAAAGGATATGGGTGTAAGAAAGGTGAAATCAAAAGTGGATCAGCAAAGTCAGAAGGGACATATGATTACAGTTAAAAGGGTTCGAAGGAAAACATACAGAGGGGAATCCTATAGTCAAGGATCAATGACAAAGACAAAACAGTCTTTTCAACCATTCTAAGGCAATAAAGAGAAACGAAGAGAAGCATCACCATCGGCAAGAATACCCCAGTCAACCACCCGGCTTTAAACTAACGAAGTTTCTTTGATTTAAAACAGGGGCAAATACAATATTTGTGTCAGGAAATACCTGATGAAGAAATTTAAAAAGTCAGGCGTCCACCTGGAGAATGAGGAAGAATTGAAGAAGTCAGGCATCCACCTGGAGAATGAGGATGAGAAAAGGAGAAGTCAGGCGTCCACCTGGAGAATGAGGATGAGAAAAGGAGAAGTCAGGCGTCCACCTGGAGAATGAGGACAGAGAATTAAAGAAGTCAGGCGTCCACCTGGAGAATGAGGATGAAGTTAAAAAGAAGTCAGGCGTCCACCTGGAGAATGAGGATGAAGAATTGAAGAAGTCAGGCGTCCACCTGGAGAATGAGGATGAAAGAATTGAAGAAGTCAGGCGTCCACCTGGAGAATGAGGATGAGAATGGAAGAAGTCAGGCGTCCACCTGGAAAATGAGGATGGAAGAATTAAAGAAGTCAGGCTTTCACCTGGAGAATGAGGATGAGAAAAGGAGAAGTCAGGCGTCCACCTGGAGAATGAGGATGAGAAAAGGAGAAGTCAGGCGTCCACCTGGAGAATGAGGACAGAGAATTAAAGAAGTCAGGCGTCCACCTGGAGAATGAGGATGAGAATTAAAGAAGTCAGGCATCCACCTGGAGAACGAGAATAAGAAATTAAAGAAGTCAGGCGTCCACCTGGAGAATGAGGACAAAGAACTAAAGAAGTCAGGCGTCCACCTGGAGAATGAGGATAAAGAAAAGAAGAAGTCAGGCGTCCACCTGGATAATGAGGATGAAGAATTAAAGAAGTCAGGCGTCCACCTGGAGAATGAGGATGAAGAAATTGAAGAAATCAGGCGTCCACCTGGAGAATGAGGATGAGAATTAAAAAAGTCAGGCGTCCACCTGGAGAATGAGGATGAAGAATTAAAGAAGTCAGGCGTCCACCTGGAGAATGAGGATAAAGAAATTGAAGAAATCAGGCGTCCACCTGGAGAATGAGGATGAAAAATTGAAGAAGTCAGGCGTCCACCTGGAGAATGAGGATGAAGAAAGAAAAGAAACAGTCAAGACACCCACCTGAAGAACGAGGGAATGAAATTGAAATGTTGAAATCAAAAGCCCGCTCATATGGAAAAGGAGCACACTTAGAATCAATAAAGCAGAGGAATCCAACAGAATCCCTAGCAAGAAACAACAAGAGTTCCAAAAGGAATACGGAATAAGCCAAATGCCCAAGAGTCACCAAGATATCAAGACAACAAGAAACGCAAGGGCATGATCTAGATAAGATTTTTATAATTCATGTACCGTAGTCTAGTTTAGCTTTTTGTATTTCCTTTAAAGAAAGGTGTAATAAGGAGGTCAGCAAGCAGTAAAAACAGCACGAAACAGCAGTAACATCACAGTCCCACGGTAGTCCCAGCTACCCAAAAAATTCCCGAACTACATTGACCTGATTCCTTTATAGCCAAGGATATGTAGGAAACCTTCGAAGCAGAGGTTCGGTCAAATCTTTCAAAAAATGTTTCCCACAGAGTATTCGAACGGGCAAAAAATCGCTCGTATCCGCTCACTTTATCTTTGCACAAAAACTCTTCGAGTATCCGCACAAAGAGGGGCAGCTGTGAGCACGTGATTTTTGCCTCACGAAAACTACTCCCAAATAAATCAAAAATAAAACTAATTTCTTTTAGTGTTCAATTTTAGAATTTGTGTTGCGTTTATTAATTGTTTGTGTTTTGTCCGTAAAATATTTGCTTTGTTATAATTAAACAAAATTAAAATTAAAATACATGTTTCATGTATATCTAGGATTTAAGTATGCATTTAATTAAGTTAATTTAAATAAAATCACAAAAATATGCATTTGTTCTATTTTTTTTAATGTTCCACTGTGTGATTAATGTTGTCTATGTGTTAATAGTTGTTAAAAAGGTAATTAATATCTTTGTAAGGGTAATTTTGTTTTTATAATTTTAATTAAGATTTTATTAATTAATAATGAAATTAGAAAGTAAAAAAAATACAAGTTGTACAAAATCGGACCTGGATTAAAATCCAGGCCCAAAACATTTTAAACCCCCCCACAGCCCAATCCCAACAACCCCATGTCCGGTCCAAATCAAACAAACCGAAACGACGACGTTTCATCACCCTTCATCAAGGGCCGTTGGATTCAATTCATCCAACGGCTGAGATCTCTTCACCCTAACCCGTGATCATTACCCGACCCACTGCCCCGGTTCAACCCGTCCCCCAACTTAAACCAAACGACATCGTTTGATTAAGTGAATAGATCCTAGCCATCCATTCTACTTGATCCAACGGACGATACCAATCCACCACACCCCTATATAAATCCCAAGCCTTACCCCGGCCCCTAACTGAACACCCCCCCTCCTACACTGTTCATCATCGTCCCCCAAACCCCTACTCCTAACCCTAGCTGCCCTAGGATTCCACCGCCTGAAACCCGGCGGCATCAACGCCGCCGGTCACCATCTTGACACCCCAGAACCCCCTGAACACCCTCTATCCGAATATGTTACCCGCTTGGTTCGAATCTCCCTGAAGGTTCTCGAATCTTCATTTGAAGATTCGAGCCAAGTTCAGATCTAAACCTAACAGTCCCAAATCGACACCATAGCTTCCCCTAGTCACCCTGAGTATGGATCTATCGTTTGTTTGGTTCGAATCAGTTCGGAACTTCTCGAATCTTCTTTTGAAGATTCGGACCAAACAAGAACAAACTCAGATCCGTTTCAAACTAACACCAAATGACCCCTAGGCTACCCTCACCCTTGTATCATGTTTGGTTCCCTTCGAATCTGCCCGGAAATGTTCAGATTTAAGATCCAAGAACCTGAGACCCTAAAAATTTCCAATCTTGGAATTTTTCCGATTTCGAGTAAAGGGTTGAGGTCTAAGAGACTTTAATCGAGGTATTCTCAACTGAGAATACTTCGAATAAAGTCTGTTTGATTTCAAACAAAGTCCAAATCCAAATTGAGTTCGAGATCCGTATGAAGTTTGAAGTAAAGGTATTTTCCATATTTTTCTTTTGTTTCCTATGTGGGATAATGTTGTTTGTTTCAGTAGCTGGTGTAATTTTTCATATTTTGTTTAGTTGGTTCTGTGATTCTGTTTCATACCCATCTATTTGATCAGAATTATACTATTGTTTCTGTCAGTATGATTATTTACAATGTATGTAATCGACTCGATTAAGTTCGTCGATTAGTTATATTATGAATTCTCGTTTATGATAAATACTGATTGAAACAATCTGTTTACCTATTGTTTGTTGACAATTGTTATAGATAGTTAGTTAATTAGTCTTTTAAATCATGTTTGTTTGTAAATCAATGAGTCCGTCAAATGTTTGTTGTGTGTGTATTGATTTCTGGGCAGTTAGTTTCAGGTAATGCATATACTGACAATGCCCCTGCACTTATGCTAAATTCAATTTCAATTCAGACTTTGTTCTGTTAAGTTCTGTGTATTGTTAAAATGTTTGTGTACAAGTTCAGTGTTCAAATCTGAATTTAGTTTTGTCCATTAGCTATTAGACATTGGGTGTTGGATCAATTAGCTATCATTGAGTAGACAGAATGTTTGTTTGATTTAGGAATTGGTTATTAGCTGCTAAACAGGTTTAATTCAGATAATTTGGTTAAGGTTTAAGCAGTTTTGGTCTGGGGCAGTAATAACAGTAATATTAAGGGATTTTCAGGGGGTAGTTGAGGAATGAAACAGTAGGGTAATGTAATAATAATAGTGTGCTTATAATGGAATGTTAGTGGCTATAGTTTAAGATACTAATGGGAAACAAGGGATAATGGGGCTGCTGAAAATCATGTTAGGATCACATAAAGTATTAAAAAGTAGTTTTTAATGGAAACTTTCTAATTTTTAAAGGGATAAAGGGTCCAGCCACCATGACAAAGGTGCAACCAGCCCTGTATAAATACAGGAGCTGGACAGACCTTAAGGGAAGGAGTTTTAAGAGGGAACGGGGAGTTTTTTCAGAGAATAGGGGCAGTTTTCAGAAGAAGAGAGTTTGAGAGATAGAGCTTAAGGCAGATTTTAGGAGATTGAAAGAGGAAAATCAAGCAGAAACAGAAATTTGAAAAGGAAGATAGAAAGAAAGGAAAACAGAGACACTAAAACAGAATTCTACATCGGAAATTAGTATTGAAGCTGATTCTGTGTTCTTGAAATTGAAAGTTTTCAGTCTGCTTTGTTCTAAACATCAAAAAATCAAAAATATTACTCTTGGTATTATTTGATCCGGATTTGTTCGATCTCATTCTTCAGTTAAAAATCTGAAGTTTCTTAAAAGTACTTTTACTGTGCATCTGGGCTCTTCGAATCCTATTCTTGTTCAGATTTGCTGTGTTATCGGTATATTCTACTGATTTTGTTACTGCTGCAACTGCTGAAACTTACTTCTTCTACCTCCATTTCCAGGTACATATCTTCTTAAATTCTATGTTGGAAAGAGATTCGGCATGATAAATCAATGAAGTTTGAATTGCAGTTCTATTTTTCCATTTATCTAAGTTTGTTATTTTAAATTTCAGTTTTGTTTCATGTTATTTCACATAGATGTATGGTGGACATGTTAATTATCAGTTGATCATTTTCTTTTGAAATTCATATAAGTATTGTAATAATTTTATCTATTTCAGAATTTCATTAAGGTATAATTATGGTTGAATTGTTAAGATAGGGAATATGGCATGAGGTTGGTTATTAATTAAGTCTTACGACATTGTTAGACAGGTATAAAGTAGTCCGGGAATATAAAGAAATGAGTGGTTAGTGTATTTCGATTGTTTGGTTGTGGATTAAGGCTAGATGATGATTGATTGTACTTAATTCATATATGGCATAATAATGATTATGGTTAACACCAATATTTGGAAGTTGCATTATTATCCTCCATTATGTTTGCAAACGTCAAAACAGGGCGAATAATGTTGTAGGCAATATTACTTTATTAAGTCAATTAGGTAGATTTGTTCTCTTTCTCAAAATAACAAATGGCCTAGGAGGTTATAATGTGAAAGTTAGTAACAAGGGTTGATTATATATACATTTACGTTTAACCATAAGCAGAATCAATTATAATAATTTCGCCTATTCGATTAAAAACGAATATACGAGAATAAGTTGAGATGTACATGTACAGATTGCAACATTTTAAATCAATGGTAAGCAAAAAATAGAAATTGCATTAAGTAAATAATGAAAATTCTTGGAAAATATTTCTTTCCTTTATGAATCATTCATTTTCAGTTTCATATGCCATTTATTCTTTGGCATATATATATATATATATATGTCATATTTGTTTTAAAGATAGTATTAATCATATTTTTATTATGTCCTTTGAATTTGAATAGTTGGAATGAATATAATTTATATTCGGAAATTATAATCAATGGGAAACATTTAATAAATTGTGAATTCTTTTTTCAAGAATTAAGAGTATTTTAAATGAAGATTTCTCATAATATAATAAATAATTTGTGGAAAAATCCCCAATATCATTATGAATATTTTGTGCAATTAGGGATACGTTCGCGTACCCTGATTATTTTTTTTAAAAAGCAAAAATTCGGATTATGCATACGCGCAATTTCGAGCGAATATTTAATAAAAGAATTTTTCCAAAGGCGTTAAATCAATTTCATAAAAATTCGAGATGTACGGTTCACTATTCAAGAAAAACAAATATTCTTGATTCGACACAATTCCGAAAAAATGATTGTTTAATAAATATATTACCAAAAGTTATCGTGTACACGTACGCGTGACACAATTCAGTATTTTTAAAAATTTATAACACGAATATACGTACGCGTAATTCGATTCAAAGAAGGGTTCTCAATCACAATAAGTATAAGCGGTAGTAAAAACAAATAACATCTATATATTTAATAAAATCAAGATAATTAAGCCAATAATAAAAACAGTTAAGCGACCGTGCTAAAACCACGGAATTCGGAAATGCCTAACACCTTCTTCCGGATTAACAGAATTCTTTACTCAGGATTTCTGGTTCGCAGAATAATAAACAGAGTCATATTCTCCTCGATTCAGGGATTGAAATTGGTGACTTGGGATGCCTTAAAATTCCCAGGTGGCGACTCTGAAATAACTAAATAAATCTCGTTTCGACTGTCCTTTAATTGGAGAAAACTCCCCACGCGCCCCCGCGGGCGCGGCTAAAAGGAGGTACGACACTAACTACCCCGTCTCGCGAGTCCCAAATTTTTGTGTGCTATAGCCCATGCCTTCCGCCTTGGGCCCGGATGGATCCGTCGTGGAATCGCGTAATATTTGTCCCGGACATCAAATACGGCATAAGAATCAACTTCCACCCACCCGAAATGACCACATTATATTCTTTGGCATTTTACAGCCATAAAACTACAATTCCGCGCGAGTCCAAAATTTTTGTGTGCTATAGCCCATGCCTTCCGCCTTGGGCCCGGATGGATCCGTCGTGGAATCGCGTAATATTTGTCCCGGACATCAAATACGGCATAAGAAACAACTTCCACCCACCCGAAATGACCACATTATATTCTTTGGCATTTTACAGCCATAAAACTGCAAATCCGCACGAGTCCCAAATTTTTGTGTGCTATAGCCCATGCCTTCCGCCATGGGCCCGGATGGATCCGTCGTGGAATTGCCTAATATTTGTCCCGGACATCAAATACGGCATAAGAAACAATTTCCACCCACCCGAAATGACCACATTATATTATTTGGCATTTTACAGAGAGAAGTTATCACAACCGGGTTCGGGGTTAGGGTCATGACAACCTGATTTTGACCGTATACAAAGTTATAATGTAATGTTGAGTGACTTTAAAGTCATACATAATAGATAAGTGACTTTTGTTAAATACAGAATTAGTTGGATGACCTTCAGTGAAATTAACCTGTTATTTGTCCTTGTTTAGTTAAGGATGTATGTATGGTCTTTCTTTTTAAGTCTACTTTTAGTGCACCTGTGTTGCACGTATAATTTAACTTATTTGCCAAGTATTACAAAATTTGTATCTAAAAATTATAAAGTTTTGTATTGCGTATATGTCCTAAAACATTTATTTGAGTTACAAAATAGATACATATTAAATTCTCTAATAAGCTTACACTTGAGCTGTAACGACCCGACTGCTCGTTTTGCTTTCTAGAACCACGTTCCCCTAAATAAGATTCTCGTACTTGCTTTAACTTATTTACAAATTGCAAGGATGGTTGGTTTGAGATTTGGAAGAGTTTGGAGTGAAATCGGAACACTTGGTTCCTTAAGGTTGGCTTAAAAGGCCAAGTTTGACTTTGGTCAATATTTTTAGTAAACGGACTCGGACATCCATTTTGATAGTCCTGGAGGGTTCATAATAAAATATGGGACCTAGGCGTATGCCCGGAATCGAATTCTGAGGTCCCTAACTCGAGTAATAAATTTTTGTCAAAAATTGTTAAACTAAAAATCTAAGGATTTAAAGAAATTGAATAATGTTTGATCGTGTTGGTATGAGGCTCGTATGTTGGTTCCAGATCCCGATACAGGTCCAATACAATATTTAAGACTTGTCTGTGAAATTTGATGAGAAACTGGACTGATTTGACGTGATTCAGACGTCCGATTGTAAAAATAGGAATTATAAATGTTCTTAAGGATTACATGCGTTTTGGTGTTAAATCCATAGTGTTAGATGTTATTTCAGCAATTTGATCGCTAGAAAAAGTTTGTACGATGTTGTTGGACTTGTGTGAGTATTCGGAGTGGAGCCCCAAGGGCTCGAGTGAGTTTCAGACGTGGGTTGGGGGTGAAAAACACCCAGTTTCTGGTGTTTCTGGGCAAGATTGCAGGTCTCACAAATGCGAGGAAGTGTTTGCATTTGCGAACATCGCATTTGCAAGGAAAGCATTGTATTTGCGATGAAGCCTTGATAGGGACAGTAGTCGCATTTGCGACGTCTTGTTTGCATTTGGGAACCCAGCAGGGCCCGCATTTGCGACCCTTCTGTCGCATTGGCGATCAAGACAGAGGGAGGCCTAGTTCGCATTTGCGATCGTTTTGTCGCAATTGCGACTAGACATTTGCAAACCTGATATCGCAAAATACGACATCAGAGGCCTGGACACATCTTTTAAAAACGGGACTTAGGCAATTTATTTCATTTCACTTCTATACTTGGACGATTTGGGAGCTTTCAAAGAGGGAATTTGGTCACTTCAGCTTTAAATTTGTCTAAAATACTTATTTTCACTGAATGTTTTAGTTGGCAACATATTACATGTTTGCAGAATAGGGAACATACAACTGATTATACAGGGTTTCATATTACTAGAGATAACCTAATTAATCTTGTCACTAGGTGAAATCATATGGGCATATAGCAAACAGAAACATGTTGAACCCTCAAACTAATAAGCACATAGGATTGAATAGGGTAACAGAGACTAAAGCATGCCAGTTGAGAAAGTAGTAACAGAAAACATGCTGAGGTCGAAGTAAATTATAAGACAGAATAAGATAACAGGAACTGAAATATGCTAATTGAGAAAGGAGTAAACAGGAATCATAGATCACACAGAAACATGCTGAGGTTTGAAATAAACTAATCACATAAGTATAGGGAACAAAATAAGATAACATGAGTTAACACAAACCAGTTAGGAAGAAAGTAAATAGGAATGTAATGGTAATTTGGATCCAAAGGGTTTAGCCTTGGCTTCCAGCCGGCTAAACAATGCAGAAATAGAGTAGTCGCACAAAGAGAGAACTTAAATTCTTTGTAGAAAAGCAGAGACCTTTTGAGTTGTAAAGTGAAGAAATTGTAATAGTATGTAAGTGTGACTGTAAGTTTGTAAGCGTGAGCGTGTTTTAAAATCAAAGTAATGAAAGGTTTTTATAGCATACGGTAGAGTAAAATCAAATAATGTAGGAGAATCAATGGCACACAAATAAGGCAACGAGATCAGTTAATCGGTCAATTAGGACTAACATGAATCAATAAATAGGCAGAATTACAGAAGTATCACTTAAATTAATACGGAATAAATCAGCAGTCAAGATTGAGCTCTAAATAAAGAAAGTAGTAAGTCCAGAGATCAATTAAAAGTCGGTCCTAATAATCAAAGTATAGAAATCAGACTAGCAAAAGAATCAAGAAAAATAGCACCAATTATGAATCGCACATACGGAAAGAATAGGTAAAAATCTATTAAGGAAATATCAGTATCGTACAAGAGGAGAAAGATTAAAATCTCAGTAAAGGATTTCAAAACCCTAATTTTTGGGTAAACCTTAAAGCCAGCAGAGAAACAAGGGAGAAATAATCACACACTCTGTACAATGAACGTAGACAAGAGATATATTCGAAAAGAACAAAGAATCGAACGAGAGGAGATCTGAATCCCTAATTTTAGGGTGAGTAAATTGATCAAAAATAACTATAGGAATAACATAGATACACATAGATACATGAAAATATTAAGGAGAAAATACTCAAAAATAACAAACCCTAACAGAACTGAAAAGATCTGGGCCCTAATTTTAGGGTGAGTAAAATTAGCGGAAAACCTTTTTAACGAAATCTTGAAAAGATTCACATATAGTCATGCAGAAACATAGATATGATTTTTAACGAAAAATAAGTACCAAATCTCAGCAGATTTCAAAGGATCTAAACCCTAGCTTTAGGGTAAAATAAGGACTGAGCAAAATCTCAGAGATTCAAACCATAAGGAGACGGAGAAAGAACATAGATGGAAACAGATAAAGATTCAAACCAAATTTGGTCAAAAAATAGGAAGATTAGCTTGCCATGTCGGGCAAGCTACTAAATAAAACCGTAATCGAGTAGCCAGTAAAGAAAGGGGGTCAAATAAGGTAAGAAATTACCAGATGATTCCATATCTGGTTGATAAAAGAGGATTTGGTGGAGATTTGGGGTGACGGCGCTTAGGGTTTGAGATTGAAAGAGCGGAGATTGAGATAGTTCAAGGGCGGCGTTTGGTGAGAAGTGCTTAGGGTTTAGACATGTTAGGTTAATTAAAAGGGCTAAGGCGATGTGGACCGTTGATCTTTAAGGGGTCCTGATTTAAGGAGTTTTTGAGTCGGGTGGTTTAATTGAGTAGGGGTAATTGGGTATTGGGCTGGTATATACAATTGGGCTAGGTCCAAAAATTAATTAGAAAGGGGCTAGATTTTAAATACCCCACTAAATCAGTAAAATAATTTATAAAAATAATTAATAAATAACAAAAATATTATTTGTGCATGAAAATAATTTAAAATAATTAGTTAATATTATAAAAAATATAAAAAGTCATTTTTCGTGTAAATAATATAATTATGCATAAATGAGATATTATTGCAATTATAGCCTAAATATACAAATACAATTATGCATAAAATGATTAAAGCTCACTATAAATATAATGATAAAAATTAAGCAATAAATCATTATAAAATTATTTGTGATGCAATTAGTAGTTATTTAGACAATAAAATGTTGGAATAAATTAATTAAAATCCTTTTAAAATTACAGAAGATTATGAAAAAATAATGGTTGATGCTCATGCACTATTTAGAAAGTATATATGCATTTTAAAAATATATGAGGGAAAAATTGGGTATCAACAGTTGTGATACCAAATCATTGTTCTCTTTGATAGATTTCCCCCAAATTTTTTAATAAAACAGACTCGATCTCATCGTCTTCTAAGTCATTCCCTTTTATCCCGCATGTATACGTAGTGATATGTTCATTAATATCGGTGGTCCTGTTGTATTTAGGTATATCCGGCATACAGAACTTCTTTAGAATGGGCTTCGGGGCCACACTCTTAGGAAAAGGTTTCTGCACGAACTTTTTTGAATACAAGGCCTTTAAGATCGAGGGTGCCTTCGTATCTGATCAATTAGGGAGTTATATGTGTCCACTTTCTTGTCATTATCTTCAATCTTTTTTTCACCCGAATAGATTCTTTCTGTGAGCTCCTCGAGCATTTTCATAATCGTGGGATCAGTCCCGATCCATTACCGTTTGATCTTTCTGGCACCGGCTCAGTTCAGCGAGTAATTTCTAGTTCGACCACACTTAGAGTTTTATGTTGACTTTGAAGCTGAGCAATAGCAACCTGTTGAGCATGTAGCATCTCGAATATTACCTGGAGACTAACTACCCCGTCTCCTGCGCCTTGATTTCCTTGGCCACCAGTTCGGCCTTCCCTGCGCACACTTCATCCAGGGTCTGCACCTAAGTCTGCGTTCAAAGCAATGTGTGAACTAACATCGACTGGTTTGGCAGAAGGCGCTTCCTCAGGGCTAATCGGTGGCACATCGACTCTTGGAGCAATTACATTATCGTTTTCCCCATGAAATCCAGGACCATCATCGCTGTGTACGGGTGCGTTTTGTGAGTTTGACATGTTTTAACCTGAGAACAAAAATTCTCGACAAGAACAAGTGTGAAAATAACATGTGTTATCAGAATTAGTACTGAAATAATCACTATTATCCTCAGCCCCACGGTGGGCGCCATATTGTTTATCCCTAAAATCCGAGTAATAATTAAATTTGTATATACGTAATTTAGTCCAATACTAACTGATAACCAAGAAATCAAATGTATAAATTAAAGAAGTAAGTTGAATCAGACCAGTGTGCAAGAAAGTCTCGACCTCGAGCTAAGGTGGCCTCGAGGTAGGTCAGTAAAACAATAAAACAAGAATAATAAAGTTACAAGACAATTCTGATGAGTAATGAGTAAAAAAGTAAGAATGTATATTCTTTTGCCAATGATTGATGATCTTACAAATGAATGGGCTCCCCTTTATATAATAGGGGAGTCATTTACAAGGTACATTTTCATTTTTAGTAGGGAGACTCATTGGGACAACTATCTAACCTCCTAGTACAAATCCATACAAACTCGTACAAATCTATTCCAAAATTTACGCTATGATCTTAGGGACGTTGCAAGAATCTTGATCTTTTTGTTACAAACCCATAACAGCATCATCTCGGGGTTGGTCATACTTGGCCTTGGTGCTCATCACATACTTTGATATTTGAGCCTTGTACTCTGTCATCGGGCTTGAACTCGGTCCATCGGGCTCGAGCTTGGTCCATTTTGAACTCGGGCTCAAAGTGACTATTCGAGTCCATGAAATCGGGCATACCTTGTGACGACCCGGCCAGTCGTCTCATGAGTTACCGCTCCATTTTCCCCATTTTCTGCTTCTTTATGCTTTGTTTATCCGTGTTATGTGATATCGGGTTGGTCGGATCGAATCCGGAAGGAATTCGGTAAGGTTTGAGACACTTAGTCTCTTTTGAGGGAGCTTAAGTTGCAAAAGTCAACCGGATATTGTCTTATGTATTAGAGGGATCGTATATGAGTCCCGATGGTTTGGTTAGCTTCGGGAGGTGATTTGTGACTTAGGAGCGTGATCGGAATGAATTTTGGAGGTTCGTAGTAGATTTAGGCTTGAATTGACGAAGTTGAGATTTTGGTAATTTTCGGTCGATAGGCAAGATTTTGATATAGGGGTCATAATGGAATTTCGAGAGTTGTAGTAGCTTCATTGGGTCATTTGGGATGTGCGTGCAAATTTTTAGGTCATTCGGACGTGATTTGATTGGATTTTTTATCAAAAGTAGAATTCGAAAGATTTTAGAAAATTTGGCTTGAATTTGATGTGGTTTGGGTGATTTGATGTTGTTTGAGGTGTTTTGATGATTGTAGTAAGTTTGAATAAGGTTTTAGGATATGTTGGTGCCATTGGTTGAGGTCTCGTGGGCCTCGGGTGAGTTTCGGGTGGTCAATCGGATCATTTTGGAGTTTAGCAAATTGCAGAAGTTGCAGGTCAGCTGTTGCAGGTTTTTACTCTTCGCGTTCGTGGGTGGACCCTCATGTTCGCAAAGAGTGAAAGGAAGTAAGTGGAATCTTGGCCTTCGCATTCGTGAGAAAAGCTTTGCGTTCGCGGAGGGCTGGGAAGTGATGCATCGTGTTCACGTGAAGGGCTTCGTGTTCGCGTAATGGAATTGGGTCAGCTGAGTTTGAGGTGAAGTTGTACATCGCCTTCGCAGGAGGGGAGCGCGTTCGCGAAGTTTCGTCTGGGTAAAGCATCGCGTTCGCGAGGTCTTGGTCGCGATCGTGTAGGAGAAAAATTGGTCAAAGTAAATTTGTGCTTCGCGAACGCGAGGGTTTGACCGCGTTCACGAAGAAGGAATAAATGCCTGGGCAGAATGTTTTTAAGCTCGTCTTGTCCGCAATTTTGGGGCTTATTTCCTCTATAGTTGGTCATTTTGGGAGATTTTTGAAAGAGATTGAGGAGGGATTCAAGGGGAATCGTTGGGAGGTAATATTCTCGGACTTAAAACTCGATTATTATGTGAATTGCACCTAGAAAATCATGGAAATTAAGCTAAAAATTGAAGAACTAGGGCTTGGAAATTTTGACTTTTGATTGAGGATTTGGAGGACCATTTGGGGTCGTATTTGAGAACTTTTGATATGAACTCGTGGGAAGATAAGGAATCTATTGGTATAAAAATTTTTGAACTTCGAGACGTGGGCCGGGGGGTCGGGTTTTGGAAATTTCGGGATTTGTGCCCTTTATTGATTGTTTTTGCTTGGGCTTCGTTCCCTTAGCATATTTTGATATCCTCGTTCTGATATTGGATAGATTCGATGCAAGTGGAGGCCGATTCGAGAGGCAAAGGCGTCCCGAGCTAGAGATTTAGCCAGTTCGAGGTGAGTAATGATTGTAAATGATGTTCTGAGGGTTTGAAACCCCAGATTGAACATCGTAGTGTTATATTGAGATGATACACACGCTTGATGATGAGCGTGAAGCCGTGCACTATTGGGGATTGTGACTTGGTCCGTCCCGGTTGATGATTTGGTAATTTACTGAAACTTATTTGATATCATCATGATTTGGGCTGAATGCCACATTTGTGCTTCGTGCCAACTATTTGAACCCTTCGGGGATTTTTTTTTATTACTATTTCCTCACTATTTTGACTTATTACTTGAACTCAGTCATGTTATTTTCCACTGTTTTACTACTCAGCCATGTTTACTCAGTTTTAAGACTTAAATGATATTTTTAAACGATGTTTGGGCTGAGAAACACTGTTTTACTATTGCTCGAGGGGCTTGTGAGGATTCTTTTACTGAGTAAGGCCGATGGCCTATGTCGTGAGGAAACACTAATACTGATTTGAGGTCGAGGGCCTGAGATATGTACGTCACGAGGGTGCTTGATTGATATGAGGTCGAAGGCCTGGTTTTGATGCCACGAGATGGCTTGTTATTGCGCTTGGGGTGTAAGGGCCCCCTCCAGGAGTCTACACACCCCTAGTGAGCGCGGGTTCCCATTGTGATGTGAGATTGAGCTAGAGGGGCTGGTATTGTTCTGGGATGTTGCTCGAGGGGCGGATTTGTTGATACTGTGCCCGAGGGGTGAACTTCTGTTTGTTTACTTTACCTTAACTGCCTGTCAATTACCTGTTTACTTGTTGAAAAATGATTGTTACTTAACTTTTCATTGGTTTACTGTTTTTAAATAATTTTAACTGCTTCATTATAAAATGCCTTGTGCCTTACGTGTTTTTTTACTTTCAGTCGTTATTTACATTTGTTACTGATTGAGTTGGAGTACTCACTTTACTTCCTGCACCCTGTGTGCAGATTCAGGCGTAGCTGCTCCCGCTCCCGAGTGCTGATTCATTCCAACTTCAGGCGGATCTTCGAGGAGTCTTTAGGTAGTTGTTGGCGTTCACAACCCAGAGCTCATCCCTATCTCTTTCCTTTATGTCCGTAGTTCAGTATTTTAACTCTATAGTTACATTTGAGGACTTAGTGTTGTTAGATGTTCGTGACTTGTGACACCTCGGTTAGGGCTGTGTCGGGTTGTACTTCCGCACTTATTTGCTATTTATCATTAAATCATGTTCTAGACTGTTTTTATATTGTTTAACTGTTAAAAAAGTGAATTGGGTTTATTTGGCCAGTCTTGTCTTCATGAGAGACGCCATCACAACCGGGTTCGGGTTAGGATCGTAACAACTTAATTTTGACCGTATACAAAGTTATAATGTAATGTTGAGTGACTTTAAAGTGATACATAATAGATAAGTGACTTTTGTTAAATACAGAATTAGTTGGATGACCTTCAGTGAAATTAACCCGTTATCTGTCCTTGTTTAGTTAAGGATGTATGTATGGTCTTTCTTTTTAAGTCTACTTTTAGTGCACCTGTGTTGCACGTATAAATTTAACTTATTTGCCAAGTATTACAAAATTTGTATCTAAAAATTATAAAGTTTTTTATTGCGTATATGTCCTAAAACATTTATTTGAGTTACAAAATAGATACATATTAAATTCTCTAATAAGCTTACATTTGAGCTGTAACGACCCGACTGCTCGTTTTGCTTTCTAGAACCACGTTCCCCTAAATAAGATTCTCGTACTTGCTTTAACTTATTTATAAATTACAGGGATGGTTGGTTTGGGATTTGGAAGAGTTTGGATTGAAATCGGAACACTTGGTTCCTTAAGGTTGGCTTAAAAGGCCAAGTTTGACTTTGGTCAACATTTTTAGTAAACGGACTCGGACTTCCATTTTGATAGTCCCGGAGGGTTTGTAATAAAATATGGGACCTGGGCGTATGCCCAGAATCGAATTCTGAGGTCCCTAGCCCAAGTAATGAATTTTTGTCAAAAATTGTTAAACCAAAAATCTAAGGATTTAAAGAAATTGAATAATGTTTAATCGTGTTGGTATGAGGCTCGTATGTTGGTTCCAGATCCTGGTACAGGTCCAATATAATATTTAAGTCTTGTCTGTGAAATTTGATGAGAAACGAGACTGATTTGACGTGATTCGGACGTCCGATTGTAAAAATAGGAATTCTAAATGTTCTTAAGGATTACATGTGTTTTGGTGTTAAATCCATAGTATTAGATGTTATTTCAGCGATTTGATCGCTAGAAAAAGTTTGTACGATGTTGTTGGACTTGTGTGAGTATTCGGAGTGGAGCCTCAAGGGCTCGGGTGAGTTTCAGACGTGGGTTGGGGGTGAAAAATACCCCAGTTTTCTGGTGTTTCTGGGCAAGATTGCAGGTCTCACAAATGCGAGGAAGTGTTTGCATTTGCGAACATCGCATTTGCAAGGAAAGCATTACATTTGTGATGAAGCCTGGCTAGGGACAGTAGTCGCATTTGCGACGTCTTGTTTGCATTTGGGAACCCAGCAGGGCCCGCATTTGCGACCCTTCTGTCGCATTTGCGATCAAGACAGAAGGAGGCCTAGTTCGCATTTGCGATCGTTCTGTCGCAATTGCGATTACGCATTTTCAAACCCGATATCGCAAAATACGACATCAGAGGCCTGGACACTTCTTTTAAAAACAGGACTTAGGCAATTTATTTCATTTCAATTCTATACTTGGGCGATTTGGGAGCTTTCAAAGAGGGAATTTGTTCACTTCAACTTTAAATTTGTCTAAACTACTTTTTTTCATTGAATGTTTTAGATTTAATATAAGTAAATGTTGAAAATGTTTTGGTGACATAAATGGAATCCATTAGTTGGTTGAGTTTGGCTTGCCTAACATTGGATGTTTGGTGCCATCGCGACCTAGATTGGAATTTGGGTCGTGACATGAGCTAAATGATGTACGTGTTTATTTAAATAACTTTATGGCTTCTATATTTTGTATTTATGACATGATATAATTCATTAATATATCTGTCCCTTATATGACTTGATAGTTTTTTTTGGGGTTCAACAAATGCTCCCAAAATTTATGATAAGATCATTAAAGTTGGGGTATTTGTGTCCCACAGAAAGTTGAACCAGAACTAATGACGTAACAAACTAAAGCAAGGAAGTTAAAATAATCGTGAAATTTTTTTACCTCTTCATCAACAAAGTTAAATGTCATACACAAGGCCCTAGTTTTATGAATTTAACTTATTTTCGTAAGAATTCTCTTTTAACTTATTGCTCATTCTGCATCAACGCATAACTTATTCCTGGAGAGTTAACAAAAATTGCACTTACAAAGTTTGACTCCTTCAAACAAATCCTTTCAATAATTATTATAATTTTTTGTATAAACTATACTAATGCATAAAGTACATGCATTGATGAATTTGAGTAATGATTTCACTGATTCAGATTCCTATCTCCGCACAACATAAAAAAACTCTCGACACACACACACAAGAGAAAAAGTACCTAAAAAGCAAAAGATTTAATCTAGTAACTAATAGTTGTTGCATATATGTATAGGTTAATAAAAGATCAATTCATATTATTTTTGTTTTGTACTGTGCGCGAGTAAAAGTTGACACAAAAGAATTTCCTCAAGTAATTCATAAATTTCACATTTATAACAAATCTTCATTAAACTCATCATATGCACTACATTTCTCCTTATCTCGTTCTGAAGAATCATACTTAAATACATATACAATATTTTTTTAATAAAGAATTATCCATATAAAATATACAAAAGAAAATTGGATGTACCTATGCAACATACAATGATCTTCCTTTTTTTCACCGCCAGCCTTGTCATGTTTCCTATGTCCAATTATCTTTCTTTGAAAAATAATTCCTGCAACCATGAACTTTCAAGGTGATTGTCATGATCCGGAATTCTCACCTTCGTGATTGTGATCACGCGTAATATTTCACTTACTAGGCAAGCAACATTAGAATAGTCTTAAGCCATTTTTAAACAATTCAAGTTAATTGATGTCAATTAAACTGAAATAACTGGTATAAAGTGCGAAGAGTCATAACAACCGAAATATCTAAATACAACCTCGGATTTGTGTCCCAAGTGCACGAGCTACTAGGATAATACAAATAATGGTTTGAATGAAAATAAAGTTATCTGAAAAGACCAGGATAAGATAGAAGGGGACTTCAGGGCTGCGAACGCCGAGCAGTTGTACTTCAAGTTTCCGTTCAATAGTCAATCCGAGCAATCTACTGACCGTCGCTGGGACCGACACCAGAATCTGCACAAAATGTACAGAGAGTAGTATGAGTACAATCGATCCCATGTACTTTGTAAGTGCCGAGCCTAACCTCGACGAAGTAGTGACGAGGCTGAGGCGGGTCACTTACAATAACTTGTACGCAGTATAATAATAATTATAGGAAAGGAAAATACGAAAAATAAGGCAGTTAACTCATGAAAACAACTCAATCCTTGAAAACCAGTAAAAACCAGAAATACCAATCCTCAGAGCCTCGTATGAAAACACTGAAAGCTAATACAATGTAATAAGAAATACAAAACACAAACCGTTGTGACACGCAACTCGATCCCACTGTACAAATACGATCCTCCTTTATTCCACCATATATATTTCAATAATAATCAGTAAAATATGTTGCGGCGCGCAACCTGATCTCACCATATAATTAGAATCAATATCATAATCCTCCCTTATTCCACCATATCAATCCTCTATTATTCCACCATATCAATCCTCCCTTATTTCACCTATTGCGGTGTGCAACCCGATTCATAACAAAATCAATAAAGGTAATAATTTTTACAACTCAATTCACAAGAATCTCTACGAATAAATAATATAAAAACAAATCCATAAAGAAAATCTCGTACAAAACCAAGAAGTGCCACCATTTACAATAAGCAACAAGACAAGCCGAATATATGACAGTTAAAGGGTACAATTAAGGCAATTATGGCAAGTAGAAATTAAATCATGAAAACATGGAAAAACTAACATTTCAATACGAGAATAATAAATGACAAGTGGCAAATTAAGGCATAGGAAGCAATTTAAGCAGGTAATAGTTAAGGCATGGAATAAATAATTAATGAAATACGGAAAAGCATGGAAACAAGTATTTTAACGGTGTGTATACACTCGTCACCTCGCATATACGCCGCTACACATAAATTTCACATAGCACATAGCTCAAGGGCTCATAATTCTCTCAAATCAAGGCTAGACCCAACACTCGCGAGCAAATCAAAGCTCAACCGGGGCCTTTCATCTAAAATCCGCCTCCAAACCAATCGAATCTAATCAAAATCCATTCAATAACATCAAATAATATTAGGGAAATCAATTACATAAAGTTAAGATCTTTACACTTTTCCCAAAATGTCAACCACGGGCCCGCTTGGTTAAAATCTGAGATTCAGAATTACTCATTCACCCCCGAGCCCGGTTATATAATTAATTTTAAAATCCGACCTCAATTCAAGGTCTAAATTCTAATTTTATAAAAATTTCTAATTCTACCAAAATCCCTAATTTCTACAATGAAAATCCTAGATATAATGTCAAAAACTTATAAAATTTAATAGGTAATTGAAAAGAAATAGATTACAGTTACTTAGGGTTGAGAGTTTGAAAGAAATGAGCTAAATCCCGTTTTTTCCTTCTTTTGTTCAGGCGCAGATATTGCAATTGCGATCTTGCGAACTCCGCAAATACGAGAAAACCATCACAATTGTAAAGGACCCCATCTCTATTTTCATCGCATTTGCGATGAATTATTTGCAAATGCGAACTTGGACATTTCGAAAAAGCGACCCAGTGATCGCAATTTGAGAAACTCCCACGCAAGGCCATCATCGCAAATGCAAACTCTTTATACCAATATGACTATCGTGAATGCGACCAATGCCTCACAAATGCGAGACCAGAGCACCAACAAAAAATCTGATCTCTCATGAACTCTCCGAAACGCGTCTGAAACTCACCTGAGCCGTCGGGACACCAAATAACCATGCACATAAGTGTAATAACATCCTACAAACTCGCTCGCATGATTAAAATACCAAAATAAAACCTGAAACTATGAATTGGACACCAAAACAAATGCAAATTTCAAAGAAACTAAAGATGTTGACCGAAGTCAACTCAAAGGAGTTTTTAAGGCACAATTTTACATTTTCATACATTTTTATCATAAAAACCTTCCAGAAAAAGATACAGACTGCGCACGTAAATCAAGAAAGGATAAACGGATCCAATCAGGATCTTGGAGCACAGAAATGAAAGGTAAAATCATAAATGACCTATCGGGTCATCATTGTGATTTTGTTTTTGAGTGGTGAAGCTATGAGATTTGTTGGGGCTTCTGGAAATCATATTTTGGAGTTCATTTGGCTTTAACATTTTTTTTTGTCATTCGTATATAGGTGTATAGACTTTAAATTTGATATTCATTGTTTGAGAATAAAAGTGATAAATTCATTAATAATCTCTCCTAAACATTAGCAGTTCATTTATAAAAGGAGAATTAGAGCATTTAGTATCGTTATGTAGATGCAATTCTAAATTAGGAAGGATGTAATAACCAAAATCAGCTTGAATATGCGCTTGACGCATGTACCCTATCTTAATGAGTATATTTTTTTAAATATTATATTAAAAATATTTTAATGTAAGCTCGTAAATTGATGAATATCAACTCTATAAAGCTAACTCAATAAAGAAAGAAACGCTGCTCCATATAATTCATCGATCATCATTCAATATATTTAACTTAAACTTAGTTTCAGTTCTATAATTTTATCATCTCAACATCATAAATTATTATGCCTCCTTTTTAGTTTATGCAAGAACATATAGAATTTGATGATTTAAGAGTCTTTCTGATTTTTTTTTCTGTAAAACTATTTTAAGTTCATCCTTCTTTTTCGCCATTTTTCAAGTTGATTCTAAAAGAAATAAAAATGGTCAATTAACTAATAGAAAATAAAGTCTTATTTCTCGTAAACAAAGTATAAATTATAGTATTTCTTTAATAATAAAAATATTATATGAATTGTATTTGATAGATTAGAAAAGAATAAAATACTATAGCAGAAAATAGAATCCAATATCTAATTTTGAACTATAAATTTTAGTGATACCAAAGTCGTAAGTATTAAAAATTAATTAAATGATAACTTTGTTTCATGTAAAATTTTATTTTTAAAGGTCAAAGTTTCTATCAAAATTTTGCATTGGAGATTCGTGTTTTTATAAATGTACACCGCACATCCTCCGTTCCGAGGCCTTAAAAACCTTTTTAGCATCACCTTGATTTGCATGCGCAGTCCGGGCGCGTAGCCGGAAAGCCTAAATGTGAAAATCTGTAAAAAATGATAAATTTTGACTATAAAATAAATTAATTTAATTTCGGTCAACGTTTTGGATAAACGGATCCGGACCCATGATTTGGAAGTCCCGGAGGGTCCGTAGGAAAATATGGGAGTTGGGCGTATGCCATGAATCGAATTCTGAGGTCCCAAGTCCGAGAAATGAATTTTTAATGGAAAGTATTTTCTGAAAAATATAAAGGTTTTTGAAAGCGAAATGTTATGTGAAACCTGTGGTATCGGGCCCGTATTATGATTCCGGAGCCCGGTACAGGTTCGACGTAATTTATATGTATTGTCGGTAAAGTTTGCTAAGAAACGGAATCTATTTGACGTGATTCGAACCTTAAATGCAAAATTTGATGTTTAAAGAACTTTTGAGAAATTTCATTGATGTTGAGGTTTAATTTGATGTTCATGATGTTATTTTGGTGATTTGAGTATACGAATAAGTCCGTAGGATGTTTTTGAGGTTGTGTGTATGTTTGGTTTGGAGCCCTGAGGGGTAGGGTGAGTTTTGGATAGGCCGCGGGGTGTATTTTAGACTTAGAAAAATTGCAGATTTCTCAGCTGGTGTATCAGGTCTACAGGCTTCGCAAATACGACAAACCATCGCAAATGCGAAAGAAGTGGACTGGCAGCCTGAGTCGCAAATGCGACTTCATCCTCGCATTTGCGAACAGCCTCTCGCAAATGCGATGATGGATGGAAGGATGATGTATCGCAAATGCGACATATGTTTCGCAAATGCGAAAGTCCAAATTTCCTGAAGGGTTCGCAATTGCGAGCCCTGTTTCGCAATTTCCAACTTAGAAGAGGTTGGAGTTCGCAATTCGCATTTCCCATATCTGCAGCCTGCAACTTTTATACTTAGACGAATTTTTAACCTATTTTCATATCCTCTCAAAACATAAACACGCTAGGGCAATTTTTCAAAGGCATCTTCTTCTCCAAATCAATTGTAAGTCATTTTTAACTGGTTTTCTTCAATCCTTAACATCTTCTAACATGATTTCAACTCAAAATCAATGATTTTCATGGGGGAAAATTGAGTGTTTTGGGTAGAATCTAGGTTTTTCAAAAATTGGGGATTTGAACCTCGATTTGAGGTCCGATTTCAAAACAAATTATATATTTGGGTTCGTGGGGGAATGGGTAATCGGGTTTTGGTTCGAACCTCGGATTGTGACCATGTGGGCCCGGGGGCGATTTTTGACTTTTTGGGTAAAACTTTGGAAAACTCATTTTCATGCATTGGAGTTGATTCATTTAGCATTTATTGATGTAATTAAGTAACTTGTGGCTAGATTCGAGCGAATTGGTGGTGAATCAAGGGGTAAAGCTATAATAGAAACGTGAATTGTGTTTGTGGCCTCGAGGTAAGTGTTTGGTCTAACCTTAGCTTGAGGGATTAGGAGTTGTGTCTTATTTGCTACGTGTTAATTGTGGAGTACGACATATAGGCATGGTGACAAGTATCTTTACGTCGGTGTCAAGCATGCCCGTGGGTCTTGTATTATAATTGTTAAGATTCCGTTGTGGTTTATTGCGCCTCACTTGTTATTATCATCATTGTTCCCTTGCCGGGATGTTTGTTTGATATTAATGTTCCCTTGGTGAGATATTGTTGAAATATCATTGTTCCCTTGCCAGGATGTTGTTTAAATATTAATGTTTCCTTGCCGGGAAGTTGTTATATTGTTCTTGTTCCCTTGCCGGGATTCTTTGTGATTGTTGTTGATTTGTAACATGGGAGCGGGTGACACGCCTACCACAAGATATATGAAATGGAAGCAGGTGGCACGCCTACCACACGATAAATGAAATGGGAGCGGGTGACAAGCCTGCCACGAAACATTTGAAATGGGAGCAGGCGGCACGCCTGCCATAAGATATATGAAATGGGAGCGGGTGGCATGCCTGGCACAAGATATTTGAAAGGGAAGCAGGTGGCACGCCTGCCACGAGATATTTGAAATGGGAGCGGGTGGCACGCCTGCCACAAGATATGTGAAATGGGATCGGGTTGGACGCCTGCAACGAGATAAATGAATTGGGATTGGGTTGCACGCCTACAACAAGATATGAAATAAAAGTGAATTCTGCCTTCGTTTTTCCTTACCCTTGTTAGTAGTTGGATTTTGGTTCCTTTATAATTCTCTTGATATTCTGTTGTTACCTGTTATTCCCCGAAGCATGTTTTCCCTCTCTCCCATCTATACTTATTTATTTCTACTTTACTTTCCGCTGTATATTATATAATTGCACATGTTTACTTGGTAGTCTGGTCCTAGCCTCGTCACTACTTCGCCGAGGTTAGGCTAGGCACTTACTAGCATATGGGATCGGTTGTGCTGATACTACACACTGCACTATGTGCAGATCCCGGAGCAGCTCTTGGACCGTAGTTTGGTGGCTACCTTCAGTCCACGCAGAGATCCAAGGTAGACTTGCAGACGTTCGCAGGCCCTGGCATCTCCTTATCTTTTATTTTCCTGTTTCATCTTTCTGCTTTAGAAACAATGTGTCTTTTATTTTCAGACCTTGTATTTAGCAGTCTTAGACCGTCTGTGGTACTGTGACACCATGGTTTGGGTGATTAAGGCTTAAGCAGTTGTAATAGATACATATTTCAGATATTTTATTGTTTTCTTCCGCTTAATTTAGATTTCCGTTGTTTTTACATTATCGCTTTATGTTTGTAAAAATAAATAAATGGATAATGAAGTAATTACTTTATAGGACTGGCTTGCCTAGCCCATAATAGTAGGCACCATCACGACTCCCGAGGTGCCAAGCAGGTTACCTTAGGTGATGATAGAGTTTTGAGGTTGCAGGGTCGAGTTTGTGCGCCTAATGTGGATGGGCTTCGAGAGTTGATTTTAGAGGAGGCCCATAGTTCCCGGTACTCTATTCATCCGAGCGCCGCTAAGATGTATCAGGATTTGCGGCTGCATTATTGGTGGAGGAGAATGAAGAAGGATATCGTTGCAAATGTGGCTCGGTGTTTGAATTGTCAGCAGGTTAAGTACGAGCATTAGAGGCCCGGTGGTTTATTTCAGCAGATTGAACTGGGTGGAAGTGGGAGCGTATCACTATGGACTTCGTTGTTGGACTCACATGGACTCAGAGGAAGTTCGATCAGTGTGGGTTGTTGTTGATAGGCTGACCAAGTCAGCATATTTCATTTTTGTGGCAGTCTTCTATTCTTCTGAGAGGTTAGCTGAGATCTATATCCGAGAGATTATTCGTCTTCATGGTGTGCCCAAGTCTATTATTTCGGACCGAGGTACGCAGTTTACCTCACATTTCTGGAGGGCAGTTCAGCGAGAGTTGGGCACATGGGTTGAGTTGAGCATAGCATTTCATCCTCAGACGGACGGGCAGTCCGAGCGGACTATTCAGATTTTGGAGGATATGCTCTGAGCTTGTGTCATTGACTTTGGAGACTTGTGGGATCAGTTTTTGCCTTTAGCAGAATTTGCCTACAACAACATCTACAATTCAATTATTCAGATCCGTATGAGGATTTGTATGGTAGGCGATGTCGGTCACCAGTTGGATGGTTTGAGCCGAGAGAGGCTCCGTTGTTGGGTACAAATCTGGTTCAGGATGCCTTGGACAAGGTCAGGATCATTCAGGATAGGCTTCATACAGCTCAGTTCAGGCAAAAGAGTTATGCTGACCGCAAGGTTCGTGATTTGGCATTCATGGTCGGTGAGCGGGTATTGCTTCGAGTGTCGCCTATGAAGGGCGTGACGAGATTTGGGAACAAGGGCAAGCTTAGCCCTAGGTTCATTGGCCCGTTTGAGATTATTGATCGAGTGGGAGAGGTGTCTTATAGACTTGCATTGTCGCTGAGCATATCAGCCGTACATCTAGTGTTTCATTTGTCCATGCTTCGTAGATATCACGGCGATCCATCCCACGTGTTAGATTTCAGCACTGTTTAGTTGGACAAGGACTTGTCTTGTGAGGAGGAGTCGGTAGCTATTCCAGACCGGCAGGTTCGTCGGTTTAGATCGAAGAGTTTTCCTTCTGTTCATGTCCAGTAGAGAGGTCAGCTTGCTGAGGCATCAACCTGGGAGTCCGAGTCCGATATGCGGAGCCGTTATCCCCATCTTTTCCCCAACTTAGGTACTTCCTTCCTCTGTCCGTTCGAGGACGAACAGTTGTTTTAGAGGTGGAGAATGTGATGACACAAAAGTTCATCACTTATTTTTAAAATGAATTCTGCATTCTGAGGCCTTAAAAACCTCTTTTAGCATCACCTCGATTTGCGTGCATAGTCCGGACGCATAGCCGGAAAGCCTAAATGTGAAAATCTGTGAAAAATGATAAATTTTGACTATAAAATGAATTAATTTGACTTCGGTCAACGTTTTGGGTAAACGGATCCGGACCTGTGATAAGACGGTGCCTGGCACGAGCATTCGGATCTTAAATGCAAAATTTGATGTTTAAAGAATTTTTGAGAAATTTCATTGATGTTGAGGTTTAATTCGATGTTCATGATGTTATTTTGTTCATTTGAGTACACGAATAAGTCTATAGGATGTTTTTGATGTTGTTTGTATGTTTGGTTTGGAGCCCCGAGGGCTCGGGTGAGTTTTGGATAGGCCGCAGGGTGTATTTTGGACTTAAAAAAATTGCAAATTTCTCAGGTGATTTATCACGTCTGTAGGCTTCGCAAATGCGAAGCCTAGCTTGCAAATACGACAAACCATCGCAAATGCGAAATAAGTGGACTGGCAGCCTGAGTCGCAAATGTGACTTCATCCTCGCAAATGCGATTTTGCATTTGCGAATAGCCTCTCGCAAATGCGATGATGGCTGGAAGGATGATGTATCGCAAATACGACATTTGTTTCGCAAATGTGAAAGTCCAAGTTTCCTGAAGGGTTCGCAAATGCGAGCCCTGTTTCACAATTCCCAACATAGCAGAGGTCGGGGTTCTTAATTCTACAACTTTTATACTTAGACGAATTTTTAACCCATTTTCATATCCTCTCAAAACATAAACAAGGTAGGGCGATTTTTCAAAGGCTTCTTCTACTCCAAATCAATTATAAGTCGTTTTAACTAGTTTTCTTCAATTCTTAACATCTTCTAACAGGATTTCAACTCAAAATCAATGATTTTCATGGCGGAAATTGGGTATTTTGGGTAGAACCTAGGTTTTTCAAAAATTGGGGATTTGGACCTCGATTTGAGGTCCGATTTCGGGATTTGGACCTCGATTTGAGGTCCGATTTCAAAACAAATTATGTATTTGGGTTCGTGGGGGAATGGGTAATCGGGTTTTGGTTCGAACCTCGGGTTTTGACCATGTGGGCTCGGGGGCAATTTTTGACTTTTTGGGAAAAACTTTGAAAAACTCATTTTCATGCATTGAGGTTGATTCATTTAGTGTTTATTGATGTAAATAAGTAACTTGTGGCTAGATTCGAGCGAATTGGTGGTGGAAGCAAGGGGTAAAGCTATAATTGAAACGTGAATTGTGTTCGTGGCCTCGACGTAAGTATTTGGTCTAACCTTAGCTTGAGGGATTAGGAGTTGTGTCTTATTTGCTACGTGTTAATTGTGGAGTACGACGTATAGGCATGGTGACGAGTATCTATACGTCGGTTTCAAGCATGCCTGTGGGTATTGTATTATAATTGTTATGATTCCGCTGTGGTTTATTGTGCCTCACATATTATTATCATCATTGTTCCCTTGTCGGGACGTTTATTTGATATTATTGTTCCCTTGCCGGGATATTGTTGAAATATCATTGTTCCCTTGCTGGGATATTGTTGAGATATCATTGATCCCTTGCCGGGATATTGTTGAAATATTAATGTTCCCTTGCCGGGAAGTTATTATATTGTTCTTGTTCCCTTGCCGGGATTTTTGTGATTGTTGTTGATTTGGAACATAAGAGCGGGTGGCACGCCTGCCACAAGATAAATGAAATGGTAGCGGGTGGCAAGCCTGCCACAAGATAAATGAAAAGGGAGTGGGTGGCACGCCTACCACGAGACATTTGAAATGGGAGCGGGGGGCATGCCTGCCACAAGATATTTGAAATAGGAGCGGGTGACACGCCTGCCACAAGATATATGAAATGGGAGCGTGTGGCACGCCTGCCACAAGATATTTGAAAGGGAAGCCGGTGGCACGCCTGCCACGAGATATTTGAAATGGGAGCGGGTGGTACGCGTGCCACAAGATATGTGAAATGGGATCGGGTTGCACGCTTGCAACGAGATAAATGAATTGGGATCGAGTTGCACGCCTACAACAAGATATGGAATAAAAGTGAATTCCGCCTTCGTTTTTCCTTACCCTTGTTAGTAGTTGGATTTTGTTTCCTTTATAATTCTCTTGATATTCTGTTGTTACCTATTATTCCTCGAAGCATGTTTTCCCCCTTTCCCATCTTTACTTGTTTATTTCTTCTTTACTTTCCAATGTATATTATATAACTGCACATGTTTACTTAGTAGTCTGGTCCTAGCCTCGTCACTACTTCGCCGAGGTTAGGCTAGACACTTAACAGCACAAGGGGTCGGTTGTGCTGATACTACACTCTACACTATGTGCAGATCCCAGAGCAGCTCTTGGACCATTGTTTGGAGGCTACCTTCAGTCCACGCGGAGATCCAAGTTAGACCTGCAGATGTTCGCAGGCCCTGGCATCTCCTCTATCTTTTATTTTCCTGTTTCATCTTTCTGCTTCAGAAACAATGTGTCTTTTATTTTCAGACATTGTATTTAGCAGTGTTAGACCATCTGTAGTACTGTGACACCAGGTTTTGGGTGATTAAGGCTTAAGCAGTTGTAATAGATATAGATTTTAGATATTTTATTATTTTCTTCCGCTTAATTTAAATTTTCAATGTTTCTTCCTTATCGCTTTACGTTTGTAAAAAGAAATAAATAGATAATGAAGTAATTAGTTTAAAGGACTGGCTTGCCTAGCTCATATTAGTAGGCGCCATCACGACTCCGGAGGATGGGAACCTGGATCGTGACACACATGTATTTCATGTGAATTTAAAGAGCATTATTTTTCTCAATATGTTGTGAAAATTATTAGTATTTCATGATCTAATACTGTATTCAAAACTAATAAATTTTGTTTGAACCCACAAATTTAAAAAATTAAATTTAGTTAAATATTTTTGTGACGGATATTCATCACAATGAGGTCTAGTGGTACTATTACAATCTATTTGAATACTTTAGTAAACTTTTTTTATACATATCTCAATAATATGTTTTTTCAAGGAATACTATTTGTAACGTCCCGATCGGTCATTTTGAGCTCTAGCACGTCGTTCGGTGGATTGAGGCCATAAGCAGCTTTACTTCAGATATTATGACTTGCACGCGTGGTCAGAATCGAAATTCGCAAAGTTCGGAGTTGATTTGGAGAGAAAATTCTCATTTCGGAAGTTTTAAGTTGGAAGAATTGACTAAGGTTGGATTCTTGAGTAGACAACCTCAAAATCAGGATTTGAAGGTTCCAACAGGTTCGTATGATAATTCTTGAACTTGGGCGTATATCCGGATCGAGTTTTGGATGACCCGGGAGCATTTTGGGGCCTATTGTGGAAGTTAGCATTTTGGAAGAAATTTTTAAATTTGGGTTGAAGTGCATTTCAATGTTATTGATGTCCGTTCGAGACTCCGAGTCCGAGAATAGCTCTGCATGGTGATTCTTGTATTGGAAGTGCGTCTAGAAATGGATTTGGAGGTCTGTAGGTCATTTCGGGGTCATTTGGCAAAAGTTAGAAATTTGAAGGCTTTTGAGAAGTTTGACTGGGAGTGAACTTTTGATATTGGGGTCGAATTTCTATTTCGGAAGTTGGAGTAGGTCCGTAATGTCGAATGTGACTTGTGTGCAAAATTTAAGGTCAATCAGACGTGATTTGATAGATTTTGGCATAGAATGTAGAAGTTTAAAGTTCTAAAGTTTATTAAGCTTGGAATGGGGTGCGATTCTTGAATTCGACGTTTTTTTATGTGATTTGAGGCCTCGAGCAAGTTTGGGTTATGTATTTAGACTTGTGTGGGTGTTTGGTTTAGAGCCCCGGGGGCTCGAGTGAGTGTCACAGTAGTTTCGAAGTATTTTGTTAAGAAGTTGGATTGCTGGTTCTGATATGATCGCAATTGCGATATTTTGATCTCAAATGCAATCATCACATTTGTGAGATAGCGTTTGCATTTGTGAACCTGGGCTGCTGAGGGAAAGGATCGCATTTGCGAAGCAATGATCGCTTTTGCTAGGCTTGAATGCGAACTCTGTATCGCACTTGTGATGAAGTCCTGGTCTGTCAGGGGTCGCATTTGCGAACCCCTTGTTGCAAATGCGGAATCTGCGACTGGAGCCAAGAGCTTTTTATTCCTAGACGTAGCTCATTTCCCTTATTTCCCACTTAGACTTAGGCGATTTTTGAGAGCTTTTGGAGAGGGGTTCCATCATCATCAAGAGGTAAATGATTTCTATTAGTTGTGAGTTAAATACAATGTTTATATATGGATTTAGACATGAAAATTTATAGAAATTTAAGATTTTTAAGAAAACATAAAAATTGGTATTTTAGCATTTTGACCATGGATTTGGGCATGGAATTGAGAATAAATTATATATTTGAGTTTGTGGGTTTATGAATAATGTTTATCTTCAACATTTTTTGTAATCCGGGCACGTGGTCCAGAGGATGATTTATCAATTTTTCGAACGGAGTAAGGAATTGCCATAAATTGGATTATACTGAGTATTAGAGTATATATTTATGGGTTTGCATTTATTGACTAGTTTTGGAGCTTTGGGAATCGGTTTGAGTTGTTGAAAAGGCTTGGGAGCCGGTTATGAAATTTCTGAGCGAGGTAAGTCTCCATTCTAACCTTGTAAGAGGGAATTAACCCTATAGGTGAACTAAATTAACATCTGCTTCTATTTGTGTAACGGCCCAAAATCCCTCCGAAGGAGTCGTGATGACACCTAGTCTCTAAAATAGGTAAGCCTAACATTAACTGAAATATCATTAACATTTACTAACTTCAAATTAAATAACTATAAATAAATCACAATTCCCAAAATCGGTGGTATAAGTCATAAGCATTTCTAAGAGTAGTTATACAAAATAAATACAACACTGTTCCAGAACGAGAAAGAATCAATGGAACGTAAATACAAATGAAGGTGACTCCGAGGCCTGCAAACGCAGCAGCAAGTTACCCCGAGTCTACACCGCGTGTGACGACCCAGCTGGTCGTCTTAAGCATTAATGCCCTGATCCCCTATTAACTGCTTTCCCCAAGTTTAATTCTACTATTTTGATTTTCCGGGATGTTCGGTGTTGAGTTTCGGAGAGTTTTGGGACACTTAATCACTAAATGAGAGCTCAAATGTTAGAAAGCTGACCGTAGTCGGAACAATGTAAAGACGGCCTCGGAATGGAAATTTGATGGTTCTGTTAGCTCCGTTAGGTGATTTCTGGCTTATGGGGGTGTTCGGGTTGTGTTTTGGAGGTCCGTAGCTAAATTAGGCTTGAAATGCCGAAAGTTGAATTTTTAAAGTTCCGGTCCGAAAGTGAGATTTTGATCCGAGGGTTGGAATGGAATTTTGGAAGTTGGAGTAGTTCTGTAGTCTTGAATGTGACGTGTGTGCTAAATTTCAGGTCATTCGGACGAGGTTTGATAGACTTTTTGATCGAAAGCGTATTTTGAGAATTTTGGAGTTTGTAGGCTTAAATCCATGGTTAATTCGAGGTTTCGATGTTGTTTTAGGTGTTTTAACGATTGGGACAAGTTTGGATAGTGGTTTATGACTTATTGGTGCCTTTGATTGAGGTTCCAGAGGCCTCGGGATGATTTCGGATGGTTGACGGAAAGATTTTAGAATATAAGTTGCAGTTTCAGCAGCTGGTTCTGTCATAAACGCACCTGCAGTTTGGGTTCCGCAGGTGCGGCGCCGCAAAAGTGGCTAACAGGCCGCAGAAGCGAAATTGAAGGAGGTCAGTAGGTTCCGCAGATGCAGGGGGATTTTCCACAGAAGCGGAAACGCATCTGCGAGTTAGAGACCGCAGGTGCTGAAATTGGCCATTTAATGAAAAGTCGTAGATGCGACCTTGGCTCCATAGAAGCGGGACCGCAGATGCGGTTCCAGTGCCGCAAATGCGGAAATAGCTGGGCAGAACATATAAATTCTTGCCTTCGCGAAATTTAGCCATTTTTTATCTTTTCAAAACGGGAAGAAGCTTGGGGAGCACTTTTCAAGAGTGATTTTCAGAGGAGTTCATTGGGGTAAGGTCTTTGGTCCCTAAACTCATTATTAGAATGATTTTTATCAATTTAAACATGAAAAATTAAGGAAAATCAGTGGTAATTGGAGGTTTAGTGCTTGTCTAATTGGAGGCCTTTGAGTGATGATTTGAGGGGCCATTTGAGGTCCGATTTTGATGCTTTTGGTATGACTAAACTCGTGAATGTGTGAGGATTCTAGAAATATAAATTTTACCCGATTCCAAGATTTGGTCCGATGGGTGTATTGGTAATTTTACATAATTTTGCGTATTAGCTTAGAAGTTAATTGTAGAATCAGTTACTTGAAGTGCAATTTACATTATGCAATTGAATTGAATAGATTTGGACCATTTGGAGTTGAGTACTCGTGGCAAGAGCGTGGTTTCGGGTTGATTTTGAGCCGGTTCGAGGTAAGTGTCTTGTCTAACCTTGTGTGGGGGACATTCCCCTTAGGATATGATATATTTGATAATTGAAATACCTTGTACGTAAGGTGACGAGCGCGTACTTGAGCTAATTATTGAAAATCCGTTTTTTTTTCCTTAAGTACTTCAATCGTGTTCTTTTTTTCTTGTTTAATTCTACTTGCGAATTTAGTCTTTTGCTAGTTTAGAAAAGCATGTTTAGTTGACTTAATTGCCTATTTGCCTAAACTGTCTTAATTGCATTACATGAAGTACGTTAGGCTAGAATTAGCTGTTTACTTGGTACTGAATTTAACTTAATTGGGTATTCTTGTATTGCTGCTATGTGTTTTTACTTTGGGACTATGGGACAACATCTCAGGAGATCCCCTGTACGTATTTATGATCTGAACTGAGGTACGAGATACCTAGAGATCCCTGACACATATATTGAGGATACCGAGAGATCCCTAGCATATATTGAGGATACCAAGAGATCTTCGGGATACCAAGAGATCCCTAGCATATAATTGAGGATACCAAGAGATCCTCGGGATACCGAGAGATCCCTACCATATATTGAGGATACCAAGATATCCTCGGGATACCAAGAGATCCCTAGCATATAATTGAGGATACCAAGAGATCCTCGGGATACCAAGAGATCCCTGGCTATCATCCTTATTATGAGTGGTACTTCCTGGTGTTTGCCTTTATTATTGTTTTCGTTATTGTACTCCTTGTTATCCTATGTAGATTCTTACTGTAGATTCTCAATTGTACTATTTATCTTATCCTATCATCTTATTATTTATTTAACCTCAGTAGGGCCCTGACCTTTATCGTCACTACCCAACCGAGGTTAGGCTTGGCACTTACTGAGTACCGCTGTGGTGTACTCATGCCGCTTCTGCGCATGTTTTTCATGTGCAAATCCATGTACTGCTACTCAGGCCTATCATCCTTGAGGAGACGACTGCTCTAGAGACTTCGAGGTACATCTGCCGCGTCCGCAGACCAAAAAGTCCCTTTCTATTCCTGCTTTTTAATATTTAGCCCTTTTGTACTTTTCTGTTCTTATTAGTTATTCCGGAGTTAGAGCTATGTAGTATTGATTTTAGCTTCTGATTCATGGGTTTCTGGGTCTTGGATTTATGTATTGGTATTGAGAGTTAAACATGGTGTATGCCGAGCGGCACATTTACACATTGTCATTACTTTATTTCTGTTTAAATTATTTTTACTTCCACAAATCTTGGTTTTTCTTCCGTAATTTAGGCTTACCTACACATTGTCATTACTTTATTTCTGTTTAAATTATTTTTACTTCCACAAATCTTGGTTTTTCTTCCGTAATTTAGGCTTACCTAGTCGTAGAGACTAGGTGCCGTCACGATGGTTCACGGAGGGCGAACTGGGGTCGTGACTAGTTGGTATCAGAGCTCTAGGTTTATAGGAGTCATGGATCACAAGCCGGTTTATTAGAGTCTCGCTGATCGATACAGAAACGTCTGTACTTATCTACGAGAGGCTGTGTAACTGTTAGGAAAATTCCACTTCATTTGATTTCCTTGTCGTGCGATATTTTGACATCACAATTTTAAACTTCTGTCTTCTATTCTCTCACAGCTAGTGAGGACACGTGCTACCCGAGACAATCAGGCACCCGCGCCCCCTACTGTAGCCGTCAGAGGCCGGGGATGGGGTAAAGGCCTAGGATGTGCAAGTGGTGTAGCCAAAGCTCCTGCACGAGCTGCTGCCGAGGTACCACTAGTAGTTCCAGCCGGAGTCCAGGCACCTGACACGCCTACTGCTACCACTACTCCAGCTCTCCAAGAGACTTTGTCACAGCTCATGAGCATGTACACCACTCTGACTCAGGCAGGGTTGCTTCCCCTTGCTGCAGCCACATCTCAGGCCGCGGGAGGAGCACAGACTCCTACCACCTGCACTCCTGAGTAGCGAGTGTATGTTAAGCAGGTCCTTGGGATTATTCCTGTACCGCCTGCAGTGCTAGTTTAGCCCGAGGATAGGGCAGCGGCTTCCAAGGAAAAGCAACTGAGGCTTGAGAGGTTCAAGAGGTACAAGCCTCCGTACCATGGGTATATCAGGATCGAGCGGGGTTTCCTTCACTACCTTCCAGCTTCAAGGAGCCGCCTATGAGTGGTGGTGCACCTATGAGTTAGACAGTCCGGATGAGGCTGCTTCACTGACTTGGACTCAGTTTTCAGATCTGTTCCTGAGAGAGTATGTTCCTCAGAGCCTTAGGGATGCATGGTGCGCCAAGTTTGAGCATTTGCACTAAGGTGCTATGACTGTCTCAGAGTATGCTGTCTGTTACACCGTTTTGGCTAGGCATTCACCAACCTTGATTTATACTATTCGCGAGAGGGTTTGCCGGTTTATTGAGGGCCTTATTCCCAGCATCAGGTCTAGCATGGCTCGTGAGTTGGAGATGGATATTTCTTATCAGCAGGTGGTGAGCATTGCTAGTAGTATTGAGGGTATGCATGCTAGGGAGAGAGAGGAGAGGGAGGCCAAGAGGTCTCGAGAGTCGGGCCATTATTCTGGTGCCCGTACCTCAGCCGCAGGTTGTCATGGTAGGGGTTATATGAGTCACCCTGTTCATTCAGCTCTTCAAGCAGCCAGTAGTGCTCAAGCTCCTCCTAGGCCTCAGGAGCCTTATTATGCACCTCCGGTTTCTAGCGCGCCTCCTGCGCAGCGTGCTTTCAGAGGTCAGTCCAGCAGACCTAGCCCGAGCGAGTAACGACCACCACGTCCCCCCTAGAGCTTGTTTCGAGTGTGGTGACACATGCCATATGGTGAGGGATTGCCATAGACTTGGGAGGAGTGCACCTCCATAAACTTCTCAGGCACAGCGTGCCCCGCAGAGTTCCCAGGATATGATTACAGCTCCAGTTGCTACCCCACCTGCTTATCCAGCTAGAAGTGGAGGTTGGGGAGGTAGAGGTCGTCCTAGAGGAAGAGTCAAGGCCAGATACTATGCCCTTCCTGCCCATACCGAGGCTGTTGCCTCCGATTCTGTCATCACAGGTATTATATTGGTTTGCCACAGAGATGCATCGGTTCTATTTGATCCAGGCTCTACTTATTCTTATGTGTCTTCTTATTTTGCTCCGCTATATATATATTGGGATTCTTTGAATTCCCCAGTTTATGTCTCTACTCATGTAGGAGATTCTCTTGTTGTGGACCGCATCTATCGGTCGTATTTGGTTGCTCTTAGTGGTCTTGAGACCAGAGCTCATTTATTGTTGCTCAGCATGGTTGACTTTGATATTATCTTGGGCATGAACTGGTTGTCTCCCCATTATGCTATTCTTGATTGTCACGCCAAAACCGTGACGTTGGCTATGCCAGGTGTACCGCGTGTTCAGTAGAGAGGTACTTTAAATCACACTCCTAGTAGAGTTATTTCTTTTCTTAAAGCTTAGTGTATGGTTGAGAAGGGGTGTGATGCGTATTTAGCTTATGTGGGAGATGTTAGTATTGATACTCATTCGGTTGATTCAGTTCAAGTAGTACAGAATTTTCCCGATGTGTTTCTAGCTGATCTTCCAGGCATGCCGCCTGATAGAGATATTGATTTTGGCATTGATCTGTTGCCAGGAACTCAGCCCATTTCTATTCCTCTGTATCGTATGGCTCTTCCTGAGTTGAAGTATCAGTTACAGGAATTGCTTGATAAGGGTTTTATTCGGCTAACGTGTCACCTTGGGGTGTTCCAGTCTTGTTTGTGAAGAAAAATGATGGTTCTATGTGTATGTGTATTGATTATCGCCAGTTGAACAAAGTGACAGTTAAGAACCATTATACTTTGCCTCGTATTGATGATCTGTTTGACCAGCTTCAGGGCGCACGAGTGTTTTCTAAGATTGATTTGTGCTCAGGTTACCATCAGTTGAAGATTCAGGAGCCAGCTATCTCGAAGACTACTTTCAGGACTCGGTATGGTCATTATGAGTTCCTTGTTATGTCATTTGGGATGACCAATGCCCCAGTAGCCTTTATGCATTTGATGCACAGTGTGTTTCGGCCGTATCTTGACTCGTTCATCATTGTCTTTATTAATGATATTCTGGTGTATTCCCGGAGTCGGGAAGATCATGAGCAGCACCTAAGAACTGTGCTTCAGACTTTGAGAGAGAAGAAGTTATATGCTAAGTTCTCGAAATGTGAGTTTTGGTTGGATTTAGTGGCATTCTTAGGCCATATGGTATCGAGTGGGGTATTCAGGTGGATCCGAAGAAGATAGAGGCCCTGCAGAGTTGGCCCAGACCATCTTCAGCTACCGAGATCTGCAGTTTCCTTGGTTTGGCGTTCTACTACCATCGTTTTGTGGGGGGGTCTTCATCGATTGCAGCCCCTATGACCAGGTTGACCTAGAAAGGTGCTCCATTTTAGTGGACAGAGGAGTGTGAGGCGAGCTTTCAGAAGCTTAAGATAGCTTTGACAACAACCCCAATTTTGATACTGCCTATAGGTTCGGGGTCTCATACGGTCTATTGTGATGCCTCGAGGGTTGGCCTCAGAGCGGTGTTGATGCAGGACGGTAGGGTGATTGCCTACGCGTCCAGACAATTGAAGATACATAAGAAGAACTACCCTGTTCATGACCTTGAGTTAGCTGCCATTGTTCACGCCCTGAATATTTGGCACCATTACTTATATGGTGTTCCTTGTGAGATTTATACTGACCATCGGAGCTTGTAGCACTTGTTCAAGAAAAATGATCTAAATTTGCACCAGAGGAGGTGGTTAGAGTTGCTGAAGGACTATGACATCACTATTTTGTATCATCCGGGCAAGGACAATGTGGTGGCCGATTCTTTGAGTTGCCGGGCAGAAAGTTTGGGGAGTCTGGCTTATTTATCAAAATCGGAGAGGCCTATGGCGATGGATGTTCAGGCATAGCCCGCCAGTTTGTGAGATTGGATCTTTCGGAGCCTAGTCGTGTTCTAGCTTGCGTTGTTTCTCGGTCTTCTTTATTTGATCATATCAGGGAGTGACAGTATGATGACCCTCTTTTGCTTGTCCTCAAGGACAAAGTTCAACACGGTGATGCCAGAGATGTGACTATTGGTGATGATGGGGTATTGAGGATGCAGGGTCGGATTTGTATACCCAATGTTGATGGGCTTCGAGAGTTGATTCTAAAGGAGGCCCATAGTTCGCGGTATTCCATCCATCTGGGTGCCGCGAAGATGTATCAGGACTTGAGACAGCACTACTGGTGGAGGCGAACGAAGAAGGATATAGTTGGATTTGTAGCTCGATGCCTCAACTATCAGCAGGTGAAGTTTGAGCACCAGAGACCGGGTGGGTTGCATCAGCAGATAGAGATTCCGGAGTGGAAGTGGGAGCGGATCAACATGGACTTTGTAGTTGGGCTCCCACGGACTTTGAGAAAGTTCGATGCTATTTAGGTGATTGTGGATCGGCTGACCAAGTCCGCTCACTTTATTCCTGTGTGTACTACTTATTCCTCAGAGTGGTTGGCAGAGATTTATATCCGGGAGATTGTTCGACTTCATGGTATTCCAGTGTCCATCATTTCAGATAGAGGTACTCAGTTCATATCACAGTTCTGGAGGGTCGTTCAGCATGAGTTGGGTACACGGGTGGAGTTAAGTAGAACATTTCACCCTCAGACGGACGGACAGTCCGAGCACACTATTTAGATTCTTGAGGATATGCTCCGTGCGTGTGTTATTGAGTTTGGAGGGTCTTGGGATCAGTTCTTGACATTGGCGGAGTTTGCTTATAACAACAACTATCAGTCCAGCATTCAGATGGCACCGTATTAGGCTTTATATGGGAGACGATGTAGATCCCTGGTGGGCTGGTTTGAGCCGGGTAAGGCCAGATTATTGGGCATGGACTTAGTTCAGGATGCTTTGGAGAAGGTTAAGGTGATTCAGGATAGGCTCCGTACAGCCCAGTCCAGACAGAAATGTTACGCGGACCGGAAGGTTCATGATGTTTCCTATATGGTTAGAGAGCGGGTTCTGCTTCGGGTTTCGCCTATGAAGGGCGTTATGAGATTCAGGAAGAAGGGAAAGTTGAGTCCGAGATTTATTGGCCCTTTTGAGATATTGAAGCATGTTGGATAGGTTGCTTATGAGCTTGCCTTACCTCCCATCTTGGCAGGAGTTCATCCGGTATTCCATGTTTCGATGCTCCGGAGGTATCATAATGATCTGTCGCACGTGTTGGATTTTAGTTTAGTCCAGTTGGACAAGGATCTATCTTATGTTGAGGAGCCAGTGGCAATATTGGACATGCAGGTTAGAAAGCTGAGGTCAAAGAACATTGCATCCATGAAAGTTTAGTGGCGGGGTTATCCGGTCGAGGAGGCGACCTAGGAGATCGAGCAGGATATGTGCAGTCGTTACCCTCATCTATTAACTGCTTCAGGTATGTCTTTATGCTCGTTCGAGGACGAACGAATGTTTAAGTGTACGAGAATGTGACGACCTAGCTGGTGGTCTTAAGAATTAACGCCCCGATCCCCTATTAACTACTTTCCCCAAGTTTAATTCTGCTATTTTGATTTGCTGGGATGTTCGGTGTCGAGTTTTGGAGAGTTTTGGGACACTTAGTCCCTAAATGAAAGCTTAAGTGTTAGAAAGTTGACCGTAGTCGGAACAGTGTGAAGACGGCCTTGGAATGGAAATTCGATGGTTCCATTAGCTCCGTTAGGTGATTTCGAGCTTAGGAGCGTGTTCGGATTGTGTTTTGGAGGTCCGTAGCTAAATTAGGCTTGAAATGTCGAAAGTTGAATTTTTTATGTTTCGGTTCGATAATGAGATTTTGATCCGAGGGTCGGAATAGAATTCCGGAAGTTGGAGTAGTTCCGTAGTGTTGAATGTGACATGTGTGCAAAGTTTCAGGTCATTCGGACGAGGTTAGATAGACTTTTTGATTGAAAGCGTATTTTGAGAATTTTGGAGTTCTTAGGCTTAAATCCATGGTTAATTCGAGGTTATGATGTTGTTTTAGGTGTTTTAAAAATTGGTACAAGTTTGGATAGTGGTTTGTGACTTCTTGGTGCCTTTGGTTGAGGTCCCGGAGGCCTCGGGATGATTTTGGATGGTTGACGGAAAGATTTTGGAATTTAAGTTGCAGCTTCAATTGTTGGTTCTGTCATACCCACACCTACGGTTTGGGCTCCACAGGTGCGGCGCTGCAGAAGCGGCTAACAGGCTGCAGAAGCGAAATTGAGGGAGGTCAGCAGGTTCCATAGATGCGGGAGGATTTTCCGCAGAAGCGGAACCGCATCTGCGAGTTGGAAACCACATGTGCGGAAATTGGCCATTTAATGAAAAGTCACAGATGCGACCTTGGCTTTGCAGAAGCAGGACCACGGATGCGGTCCCAGTGCCGCAAATGCGGAAATCGCTGGGCAGAACATATAAATTCTTGCTTTCGCGAAATTTAGCCATTTTTCATCTTTTCAAAACGGGAAGAAGCTTGGGGAGCAATTTTCAAGAGAGATTTTCAGAGGAGTTCATTGGGGTAAGGTCTTTGGTCCCTAAACTCGTTGTTGGAATGATTTTTATCAATTAAAACATGAAAAATTAAGGAAAATCAGTGGTAATTGGGGGTTTAGGGCTTGTCTAATTGGAGGCCTTTGAATGATGATTTGAGGTACCATTTGAGGTCTGATTTTGATACTTTTTGTATGACTGAACTCGTGAGAGTGTGAGGATTCTGGAAATATAAACTTTACCCGATTCCGAGACGTGGGCCCGAGGGGCATTTTGGTCATTTTACATATTTTGCGTATTAGCTTAAAATTTAATTGTAGAATCAGTTACTTGAACTGCTATTTACATTATGCAATTGAATTGAGTAGATTTGGGCCATTTGGAGTCAAGTACTCGTGGCAAGAGCATTGTTTCGGGTATATTTTGAGCCGGTTCGAGGTAAGTGGTTTGTCTAACCTTGTGTGGGGGACATTCTCTTTAGGATATGATATATTTGATAATTGAAATGCCTTGTACGTGAGGTGACGAGCGCGTATTTGAGCTAATTGTTGAAAATTCGATTTTTCTTTTTCCTTAAGTACTTCAATTGAGTTATTTTTTTCTACTTGCGAATTTAGCCTGTTGCTAGTTTAGAAAAGCATGTTTAGTTGACTTAATTGCCTATTTGCCTAAACTGCCTTAATTGCATTAGGTGAAGCATGTTATGCTAGACTTAACTGTTTACTTGGTACTGAATTTAGCTTAATTGGGTATTTTTGTGTTGTTACTGTGTGTTTTTACTTTGGGACTACGAGACGGCATCCCAAGAGATCCTCTGTACGTATTTATGATCTGAACTGAGATGCGAGATACTAAGAGATCCTTGGCACGTATATTGAGGATACCAAGAGATCCTCAGGATACCGAGAGATCCCTAGCATATATTGAGGATACCAAGAGATCCTTGGGATACCAAGAGATACCTGGCATATAATTGAGGATACCAAGAGATCTTCGGGATACCGAGAGATCCCTAGCATATATTGAGGATACCAAGAGATCCTCGGGATACCAAGAGATCCCCGGCTATCATCCTTGTTATGAGTGGTACTTCCTGGTGTTTGCCTTTATTTCTGTTCCCGTTATTGTACTATTTGTTATACTGTGTAGATTCTTACTGTAGATTCTCAATTATACTATATATCTTATTCTATCATCTTATAATTTATTTAACCTTAGTAGGGCCCTAACCTTCCTCGTCACTACCCAACCGAGGTTAGGCATGGCACTTACTGAGTACCATTGTGGTGTACTCATGCCCCTTCTGTGCATGTTTTTCATGTGTAGGTCTAGGTACCGCTACTCACGCCTTTCATCCTTGAGGAGACGACTGCTCTAGAGACTTCGAGGTACATCTGCCACATCCGCAGACCGAGAAGTCCCTTTCTATTCTTGCTTTTTAGTATTTAGCCCTTTTGTACTTTTCTGTTCTTATTAGACATTCCGTAATTAGAGCTATGTAGTATTGATTTTAGATTGTGATTCATGGGTTTCTGGGTCTTGGATTTATGTATTGGTATTGAGAGTTAAACATGGTGTATGCCGAGCGGCACATTTACACACTGTCATTACTTTATTTCTGTTTTAAATTATTTTTACTTCCCCAAATCTCGGTTTTTCTTCCGCAATTTAGGCTTACCTAGTCGTAGAGACTAGGTGCCGTCACGATGGTTCTCGGAGGGCGAACCGGGGTCGTGACACCTCGACGATCCACATAGCTACTATCGATCAATACCCAAATCTGTACAAAAAAATGTACAGAAGTGTAGTATGAGCACACTACGGCGGTGCCCAGTAAGTATCAAGACTAACCTCGGTGGGGTAGTGGTGAGGAAAAGTCAAGACACCTACTGGTCAAATAAAATAAATAGGATATGATAATAAAATGTCAGGATAAGGTAACAAGGTAATATCAACAGTAGAGAGAAATCAAAATACAAATAGTAGAGACAATAAAGGGAGAGCACGGATAGTAACGAACGATAACCAAGTAAATCAACACTGACATAACATGGACATAGACATGTAAGAATGTATTCAAATAAAGAAGGCAATGTCAACTCAATCAATCACGTTATGTCTATACACAATCTCAACCATCGCAATCCTCGATTTCTCATATCATAACCTCAGCTTCCGAATATTCAGCACACATGGTGTCTTGTGCCCACATATTTTTCATCTAACTTTTTCACAACAACATTCTCATTCACATAACATAAAGTAAATTACAATTTCTAAACCAAATAGAAAAATCAGCGAGAAAAGATGAAGTTGTTTTAAGAAATCATTTGAGTAAAGAAAATACCCATTTCAATTAAAATGCAACATCGAATGAATACATCTCAGACGTTTTAAGGAGATTTAATTGAGAAACTAATTGAATAATAAATGTAACAACTATTGAAATTTGAAGTATTGAAATATATATATATATATATAATTATGGCGAGTTCAAATTAAGAAGAGATCATGAAAAGCAACGTAGTATAACTTCCTTTATTTTAAATCACGATATTACTAATAACTCAACGGGATGAGAGCAAAATATTGAGGGGAACATCAAATACTGATAGTAAATAAGCAACTAGGCAAGGTAATTATCTTCTTTGGCACCAACAAAAATAGTAGAAACAACGACAAGTGCACGGCATCACCCTTCGTGCTTTTACTCTCGTCCTCACCATAGAAATCAACAAAAATGGCACAGCATCACCCTTCGTACTTTTACACTCATAGAATATGGCACGGCATCACCCTTCGTGCATTAACACTCATAATATCATGCACAGCATCACCCTTCGTGCTTTACACTCTTCCTCACCCAAATAATAGAAATCATAACATTCTAGCAGGGGAATCAACAATAGAAACAATAACATCCCCGTAAGGGAATCAACAATAGGCACAATAACATCCCGGCAAGGGAATCAACAATAACCAATCTTGTCTCAACAGTTAACTTTGCAATATAGATCTCAACTTGAGTCAATACTCAACAATGGTCTATTACCAAGAGGATATCATAAGTCTTGTCCAACATGAATAATAGTCAATTTAAGCATGAATAGTACATAATAAGGATCACGGAAAACCCAAGAAGCACAATAACCTTAACAAAACAACAAGACATAATAAGCACGTGATAACTACACCGGTAACCAAAACAATTGGACATGTAACAGATTTGCACGAAGTCATAAAGGAACTCACAATCAAGAAGTATCAAACAATAAGGAAGGCAATCACTTCAATTAAGGAAATTAAGGGTCAAGTAACAAGTAAGAATTAGAGGAAAGCTAACAACATCATATGGAGCATATAAGGGTAATTTAAGAAAGTAGGAAACTCAATCATAATGGAATACTTCCAACATAATGAACATAAGGACCTAAGAACCCTAAGGGCAAATTTCCCACAAATAAATCCGAGCACACACTCGTCACCTCGCATGCACGGACTGCAATTAGCATAGAAGACTCAAATCCTAAGGGGAAGTCCCCCACACAAGGTTAGGCAAGATACTTACCTCAAATACGACAAACCGATACTCTAAAATTCACTTCTCGGGCGAAAAGACCTCCGGACGGCTCAAATCTAACCAAATTAACTTCAAAGCACAAATAATAAACATAAGAAACTATTCCGGATCATAAAGTCTCAATCTTTAACAAAATTCAAAAATCGGTCCAAAAGTCGACCCCCGAGCCCGCACCTTGGAACCCGACAAATTTTACAAAAATCGGATACCCGTTCCAATACGAGTTTAACCATACAAAATTTATCAAATTCTGATACCATTTAGTTCCTCAAATCATAATTTTTCATTTTAGAAATTTCTTTCAAAAACCAACTTTTCTCCCAACACAATACACAAATTAAATGATGAAAAAGAAGATAAAATCATGGAATGTTTGATTCTAGGTGAAGAACACTTACCCAATATATTCTGTCCGCCCAGGCTTTTGTGCATCGCGAATGCGGAAGAACAATCGTGTTTGTGAAGAAGAGAAGTGAAGGCTGCCCAGGTTGCTCATCACGAATGCGACAACACATTCGCAAACACGAAGAAGAAAGATCTTATGGCCCAAAGACTACTCTTGGCGAACGCGTGAACTAGTATGCGAACGCGAAGAGTGGAACGACATAACTACGCGAACGTGTGACGGGGACGCAAACACGATGAAGGAAAAGGCAGAGCTTCGCAAACGCGAGGTGTTAAACGCTAACGCAAAGAAAGATTTTGAGGTAGCCAGTAACAACACATCGCGAACACGAAGGTTGTTCGCGATCGCGAAGAAGAACACCAGAAGCATAAAACAACAGCTCAAAAATAGGGGGAAAATACTCATAGCCCACCCGAGGCCCTCGGAATCCTGCCTAAACACACAAACAAGTCATATAACCTAATACGGACTCGCTCAAGGTCTCAAACCACACCAAACAATGCCAAAACAATGAATCACACCATGAATCAAACTTATGAACTTTCAAACCTTCCAACTTCAAAACTTGTGCCGAAACCTATCAAATCAACCCGGAATGACGCCAAATTTTGCAAACAAGTCCCAAATGACATACCAGAGTTGTTCCAACTCTTGAAATCGCATTCCGACCCCGATATCACAAAAGTCAACTATGGGTCAAACTTCTCTATTTTCCAAACTTCAACTTTTCCAACTTTCGCCGAAACGCCTCAAATTACCCTACGGACCTCTAAATCCGAATCCGGACACACGCCTATGTCCAAAATCACCATACGAAGTTGTTGAGATCACCCACAACCCATTCCAAGTCCGTTTGCTCAAAAGTCCAATTCCGGTCAAATTCTCACCGTTTAAACTTCCAAAACTAGTTTCATTCTTCCAATTTGACTCTGAATCATCCGTTAACTGAATTCAACCATGCAGGCAAGTCGATATACATATTATGAAGCTGCTCGTGACCTCAAACTATTTAACCGAGCAAAATTGCTCAAAACGACCAGTCAGGTCGTTACATCCTTCTCCACTTAAATATATTTTCGTCCTCGAACGTGCCCGGAGTCGTTCCAAAGCCATTGAACTACTGCATGAGCTCACCATACATACACCCGAGGATGATTCCCCATCACCCAACCTAAGCAAAATTGATAATGCAACTTACTGAGGGTCTCATCTCATCCTCAGCCCATAACCTTAGAACATAACCCAAACCTCAACATCTGAATTTCATTATAGGATTCGAATTCTACGTCATCACGCTGCATGAACCTTAACAAGATGAACCGAGCCAAAATTCCAATCTAGAATACAATCACATGCTACTCCATACAACTCAAATGCCCGAAGCAATAACCTCTTACCACCATAGCTGCTCAAATAGCATCCTGGATGCCGACAATATATTTCACATTGAATACAACCTTGTTCTGGACTACTCACATGCTGCTCCATACAACTTAAATGCCCGAAGCAATAACCTCTTACCACCATAGCTGCTCAAATAACATCCTGGATGCCGGCAATACACTTCACATTGAATACAACCTTGTCCTGACTACCACTGTCATGACCCCAAATACCCGGTCGTGATGGCGCCTATCACATTACTAGGCAAGCCAACCCAAACCATTAACCACAACAAGTTCCTTTATAAAGCCATTTTCTAACACAAGTTTTAAATACCAAATTTCATTATAAACGTTTAAAGCAACAAAAAATATGCGGAAGTCAAATAACAGGAAACTACACAGCCCCCAAGTATCTGGTGTCACGAGTCTAGAACCTCTAAATATACAAATTTGACTGTCTAGTACATAAAAAGTCTAAAATGTGGGAAAACAAGGATAAGGGGAAGAAAGCAGGGCTGCTGATGCCATGCAACTACCTTGCAGTCTCCGGCAAACTCTGACAATGCTGAGGACCCTTACTCTGCCGCTCGGGCACCTAGATCTGCACACAAGGTGCAGGGAGTAATGTGAGTATGCCAACTCAGTAAGTAACTAAAGTAAATAAGGTCTGAAAGCAGTGATGGGCAGTCAAAAATCATATAACTGAAGAAAACAATAGGATAACATTTCAACTTCACAGTTTAAAACCAGTTTCGTCATAAAATCATCAAATTTCAGTTTAAACACTTGAAATCATATACTTAGCAATTTTTCCAACAGAGGCTTATTTTAAAAGAAGTGAAATCATTAAAAGTATCATAACAGGGCCCGTCGTGCAAGGTATCACTCAGAATATGGCCTCTCGGGCAGCCTCTCATCACTCGTGACTCAACTCTCGTCACTCAATACTCACTTTCAGCACTCAGGCTCATTAATATCTCATAGTAATAGAAATCATAGTAACCGCTGCGACGTGCAGCCCGATCCGTAGTTTATAGTTGACTATGCTCACTGGGGGTATATAAACTTCGGAGGGGCTCCTACAACCCAAGCGTCATATCGCTATGGCGCGCAGCCCGATCCATTATATATATCGCTGCAGCGTGCAGCCCCATCCATAATATATACATATAATATTATCAATATTAGGTTCTCTCTCTCAGTCATTAACCTCACAGCCTCTCGGGCACAACAATAGAAATTAGGGAACTTAGCCCAAACAGTCCTCACAATTAGAAGTGGAATGATAAAACCAGTTTTAAACATTTAAACAGGTAAAACATTATTAAGGATATGCTTTCAACAAGTAAACTGAGGAAAAACAATAAAAATGCCCCTAAGGGTCTCAACAGGTCAGCACAAGGCCCCAAACACGGCATACAACCTATAATATAGTATAAATAGCTAAAGTACGGAATATCATAAGGTTCCAAATAAAATACGCGGCCTAATAGTCGCTACGGGACGGACCAAGTCACAGTCCCTACCGGTGCACGCCCACACGCTTGTCACCTAGCATGTGCGTCATCGTATTTATTAAAACAAGTCAAATATCGGGGTTTATACCCTCAATTCTAAATTTACAATGGTTACTTACCTCAAACCGGTGAAAGTACTACTCCACGATGCCTTTGCCCCTCGAATCGGCCTCCACTCACGTCGAATCTATCCAAAATCAGAATCACAACGTCAAAATATGCTAAGGAAACGAGCCCAAGCAAAAAGAATCACATATACCAAAAATCCCGAAATTACCAAAACCCGACCCCCAGGCCCACGTCTCCGAACTCGATAAAATTTACATCAACAGAATCCTTCTCTTCCCACGAGTCTATACATATCAAGAACACTGAAATCGGAGTCCAAATGACCCCTCAAATCCCCATTTAAAGGTCTCTTAATCTCAAGCCCTAATCCCCAATTTTTCTTCCTTAATCTCCACTAAAACCATGATTAAACAGTGGAAAAATGATCTTAAACCCAAGTAATTAAGCTTAGGGAACTTACCCAACTGATATCCTTTGATACCTCTTGAAATCCTATGCCTTAGCCTCTTTCCCGTCTTCAAAAATGGAGTATTTTGCAAAAATTCGCGAAGAAAGCAATATATACCTTCTGGCTAGGGATTTTCACATCTGTGGTCCGTTAACCACTTTTACGGTACCACATTTGCGGTTCTTGATCCGCTTCTGCGGAAACCACTTAACTGCCCATTACCGCACCTGCGATCCCATTCCCGCATCTGCGACTCTGTATATGCGGTCCTCTTAGCCGCTTCTGCTGTTTCCTACTCCTCAAGCCCTTTTCGCTTCTGCGACCAAATCCTCCACTTATGCGGCGCCGCACCTACGGTCCTCAATCCGCAACTTCACCAAAATCTCATCCCGAGGCCCTCGGGACCTCAACCAAAAGCACCAACATGACCCAAAACCTTATTCAAACTTGTTCCACTCTTCAAAACACCTCAAACAACATCAAATCGACCAAAACACCTCGGATTCAATCCTAAACTCCCAAAAACTTCCGGATTCCGCTTTTGATCAAAAACCCAACCAAATCACATCCGAATCACCTGAAATTTTGCACACACATCCCAAATGACACAACGGTACTACTGCACCTCTTGAAATTCCATCCTGACCCCTATATCAAAATCTCGGCTACCAACCAGAAATCGCCAAAATATCAACTTCGCCAATTCAAGCCTAAATCTACTCCGAACCTCCAAAACTCATTCCGATCACACTTCTAAGTCAGAAATCACCTCCCGAAGCTAACCAAACTAGTGGAACTCACATCCGAGCCCTCTAACACATAAGTCAACATCCGGTTGACTTTTCCAACTTAAGCTTTCTCAAAAGAGACTAAGTGTCTCAAACCTTACCAAAATCATTTCAGATTCAATCCTACCAACGTGAGACCACATAACATGGATAAACAAAGCATAAAGAAGCAGAGACAGGGAAAATAGAGAGGTATCTCATGAGACGACTGACTGGGTCGTCACATCTTTCCCAACTTAAACAAACGTTCGTCCTCGAACGAGTCAAGAAACATACCTGAAGCCTCAAATAGGTGAGGATATTTGCTCCGCTTCTCCCATTCGGTCTCCCAGGTAGCCTCATCCACGGGCCGACCTCCCCAGTGCACTTTCACTTAAGCTATATCCTTTGACCTCAACTTTCGAACCTGACGACCAAAAATAGTTACTGGCTCCACATCATAAGTCAAATCATCATCCAATTGAACTGTGCCGAAATCCAAAACATGAGACGGATCCCCAATATACTTCTGGTGCATAGAAACATGAAATACCGGATGCACACTTGATAAGCTGGGTGGCAAAGCAAGCTCATAAGCCACCTCTTCAATCCTCCAAAGCACCTCAAAAGGCCTAATGAACCGAGGACTCAATTTCCCTATCTTCCAAAATCTCATAACACCTTTCATGGGCGAAACCTTCAACAAAACCTACTCGCCAACCATGTAGTACACATCCCGAACCTTCCTATCAGCATAGCTCTTTTGTCTCGACTGCGCGGTACAAAGCCTCTCCTAAATCACCTTTACCTTTTCTAAGGTATCCTGCTCCAAGTTTGTCCCTAATAGCCTAGCCTCACTGGGCTCGAACCAACCAACTGGAGATCTACACCGCCTCTCGTACACCTCAAACTGGAACCAACATAGCACATAGTCGTGCAGTCTACTAATCCATAGCAGACTCCCCCACTTGGCTCGAAGCCATAGATCCAAATACACTCAATAACTCATAATGCATATACTCTATTGCTGTCATAGTACCATAGTGAGATTAAACTCGATCCTTCATTAGTTCGTGAAACACAAATCATCTGGTACTTTAACTCTTATGCAAATATCGCATTCACTCTCGTAACAGCTAAACCCACTCTCTTAAGCGACCCATACTTAAATTGCAACACATATATTTCACTTGTAAATGAGATCTTTTAACGGACAACATAAGGATCACACAACCTCAGAACACCCTGCAGGAGAAAACCCACCTGCTTTGCCTCTACCTAGCATTTCCGTAAACCTTCCACCGTCATAAACATTGCGCAGTCACCTAAATTTCCTGAGTCTAAACTCAGGCTGCAACATGAAATTTACTCCACTCTCAACTAGGAAATGTGGAAAGATTCTTCACACACCCATAACTCGAGGCTATACCTCAAATCAAGACGAATATCGAGCACCTAATAGTCCTTCTATCCTCCAACAGACCCTTCTCGTCGCTTTCACATCACACGAATACATCTCGCAGTCACATCACACTCATCACGTAACTATCCCATCATTACCTCCCTTAATAGGGATACAACAGAACATATGGATCCAGAAACACACGCTCACAAAATCAATTGCTCAAGGCTCAAGCTATAGGCAAAATCCGGTCTCGAGTCCTCCAGACTAGCCCAACATCAACGCACAGAGATCAAATCTCGCCCCTCGATCAGGGAAACAAAAGCCATCGATGCATATCCAATAACGATCGCTCATGCATGCATACGAACGCGTGGAAGGAATTCAAAGAGTTACTTTTCAAGCTGAATCAAGGACGCACGATAAGAATTCAAGAATGTGAAATTTTTCGTAAGGTTCTGCAGCCTCTCGAGGATAAATACAGATGTCTCCATACCGATCCAAGAGACTCTACTAAACCTGCTCATGACTCGTGAAACCTATGTAACCTATGCTCTAGTACCAACTTGTCACGACCCCAAATACCCGGTCGTGATGGCACCTATTACATTACTAGGCAAGCCAACCTAAATCATTAAACACAACAAGTTCCTTTTATAAAGCCATTTTCTAACAAAGGTTTCAAATACCAAATTTCATTATAAACGTTTAAAGCAATAGAAAATATGCAGAAGTCAAATAACAGGAAACTACACAACCCCCAAGTATCTGGTGTCACGAGTCTAGAGCCTCCAAATACACAAATCTAACTGTCTAGTACATAACAAGTCTAAAATTCAGGAAAACAAGGATAAGGGGAAGAAAGCAGGGCTGCGGACGCCATGCAGCTACCTTGCAGTCTCCGGCAAACTCTGACAATGCTGAGGACCCTCACTCTGCCGCTCGGGCACCTAGATCTGCAAACAAGGTACAGGGAGTAACGTGAGTACGATAACTCAGTAAGTAACTAAAGTAAATAAGGTCTGAAATCAGTGACGAGCAGTCAAAAATCATATAACTGAAGAAAACAATAGGATAACCGATCAACTTCACAGTTTAAAACAAGTTTCGTCGTAAAATCATCAAATTTTAGATTAAACACTTGAAATCATATACTTAGCAATTTTTCCAACAAAGGCTTATTTTAAAAGAAGAGTGAAATCAGTAAAAGTATCATAAATGGGTTCCTCAGGCAAGGTATCACTCAGAATATGGCCTATCGAGCAGCCTCTTAGTCACTCGTGACTCAACTCTCGTCACTCAATACTTACTCTCAACACTCAGGCTCATTAATATCTCATAGTAATAGAAATCATAGTAACCACTGCGGCGTGCAGCCCAATTCGTAATTTATAGTCGACTACGCTCATTGGGGGTGTACAGACTCCGAAGGGGCTCCTACAGCCCAAATGTCATATCGCTGCGGCGCGCAGCCCGATCCAGTATATATATCGTTGCATCGTGCTGCCCGATCCATAATATATACACATAATATCCTCACTATTAGGTTCTCAACCTCTCCTAGTCATTAACTTCACAACCTCTAGGGCACAACAACAGAAATTAGGGAACTCAACCCAAACAGTCCTCACAATTAGAAGTGGAATAATAAAACCAGTTTTAAACATTTAAACAGGTAAAACATGACTGAGGATATGCTTTTAACAAGTAAAATGAGAAAAAACGGTAAAAATGCCCCTCAGGGTCTCAACAGGTAGGCACAAGGCCCCAAACTTGGCATACAGCCCATAATATAGTATAAATAGCTAAAGAACGGAATATCATAAGGTTCCAAATCAAATACGCGGCTTAATAGTCGCTATGGGATGGACCAAGTCATAGTCCCTACCGGTGCATGCCCACACGCTCGTCACCTAGCTTGTGTGTCACCGCATTTATTAAAACAAGTCAAATATCGGGGTTTGTACCCTCAATTCTAGATTTACAATGGTTACTTACCTCAAACCGGTGAAAGTACTACTCTGCAATGCCTTTGCCCCTCGAATCGGCCTCCACTCACATTGAATCTATCCAAAATCAGAATCACGGTGTCAAAATATGCTAAGGGAACGAAGCCCAAGCGAAAACAATCAAATAATACCAAAATTCTTGAAATTACCAAAGCTCGACCCCTAGGCCCATATCTTAGAACTCGATAAAATTTACATCAACAGAATCCTTATCCTCCCACGAGTCTATACATATCAAGAACACTGAAATCGGAGTCCAAATGACCCCTCAAATCCCCATTTAAAGGTCTCTTAATCTCAAGCCCTAATCCCCATTTTTTCTTCCTTAATCTCCACTAAAACCATGATTAAATAGTGGAAAAATAATCGTAAACCCAAGTAATTAAGCTTAGGGAACTTACCCAACTGATATCATTTGATTCCTCTTGAAATCATATGCCTTAGCCTCTTTCCCGTCTTCAAAAATGGAGTATTTTGAAAAAATTCGCGAAGAAAGCAATATATACCTTCTAGCCAGGGATTTTCGCATCTGCGGTCCGTTAACCGCTTTTGCGGTACCCCATTTGCGGTACCACATTTGCAGTTCTTGATCCGCTTCTGCAGAAACCACTTAACTGCCCATTACCGGACCTGCGATCCCATTCCTTCATCTGCGACTCCGCATATGCGGTCCTCTTAGCCGCTTCTGCGGTTTCCTGCTCCTCAAGCCCTTTTCGCTTATGCGGTTTCCTGCTCCTCAAGCCCTTTTCGCTTATGCTGCCAAATCCTCTGCTTATGCGGTGCCGCACCTGCGGTCCCCAATCCGCAGGTGTGGAAATACCAGAAGCAGCAAAAATTCTGGAACTTTACCAAAATCTCAACTCTCCGTCAACTATCCGAAATCACCCCGAGGCCCTCGGGTCTTCAACCAAAAGCACCAACATGCCCCAAAACCTTATTCAAACTTGTTCCAATCTTCAAATCACCTCAAACAATATCAAATCGACCAAAACAGCTCGGATTCAAGCCTAAACTCCTAAAATCTTTCGGATTCCGCTTTTGATCAAAAACCCAACCAAATCACGTCCGAATCACCTGAAATTTTACACGCACATCCCAAATGACACAACGGTACTACTGCAACTCTCAAAATTCTATCCCGACCCCTATATCAAAATCTTGCCTACCAACCAGAAATCGCCAAAATATCAACTTCGCCAATTCAAGCCTAAATCTTCTCTGAAACTCCAAAACTCGTTCCGATCACACTCCTAAAGCACAAATCACCTCCCGAAGCTAACCGAACCATCGGAACTCACATCCGAGCCCTATAACACATAAGTCAACATCCGGTTGACTTTTCCAACTTAAGCTTCCTCAAAAGAGACTATGTGTCTCAAACCTTACCAAAATCATTCTGAATTCGATCCGACCAACCCGAGACCACATAACACGGATAAACAAAGCATAAAGAAGAAGAGATGGGGAAAATGGAGCGGTAACTCATGAGACGACAGGCCGGGTCGTCACAACCACAACACTATCCATGATAAAGAAACATGCAGAAACTCATTGCTGCTCATGAAGTCAACAAGTCAAGAAACTCTGTCGCCAGCCAAGGGCCATTAACCAACTCTTAGCAGAAGCAACCACATACTTCCAAACACTCCTCACCCTTAATTCCATAGTACAAACTCGGGTCTAAGAACCTCATCTCAGCCAATACAAGCTTCCCAACTAACAACCCATCACGGAACCACACGGATTCTCACGCTGCACAGTTTGTACACCAAACCAGTAATAACTCAATTATGTAGCACAATAAAGGAAAAACAAGGTATAAGAATTATCTAACAAGTACAACATGTGTAATAACAAAAGTATGGTATTCATCAAACCATCCCACAGAGGGAAAACATAACACCAAATAAACACAATGAAAGGTTATCCCACATAACATCCGTTGCGGCATGCAACCAACTCCCAAATACTCATCAAGCCAAAATGCCCAGGTCCGTTGATCACATAAATATTGATATCAGGCACAATAGAGTGCACAAGTAAAACTGTGGGAACAATGATTAGAAGTAATAAAATATGAGAGAAGCAAGCACATATAAGGTGCAATGCCCAAATCAACATCACGAGGGCTATCTCGCCTGCCTCGCCATAAGGCCTGAACAGTATTACATCATGCGTGGGGTATAATCATACAACTTCACTGCCAAACAGAGCATAAAAAGGTAGCACATAACATAGGATAGGGGCACAAATAATATCCATTATGCCTGATAACATAACCAAAATGACAATTTCACAGAGGCACACAAACTTGATATGACACAACATACATATTCTTGTTGATCCTCCAAATAGCCCACAACCAAATTCTAATCTTTCCCAATTAGATAAATATTCTTCAAAAAGATCCATAGCAACCTATCGATAATACATGCTATTAATTATCCCATTCTCAACACTTCTTCACCATCCGTAAACGGAAATAGTCCACATATGAGGGCATCTAGCCCCAAACCTCAAGAATACCAAAATTTTTGTACCCAACTCAACTACGTAAATCGAATGGCTGATATATCACTCACACCCTATCATTCCGCTGAAGCACCCATATAGGATTTCTGGTTGCGTAACAAAACATGAACCTCAAAACCCAGTCATCACCATGCCACTAGCCATGCACCCACAAACCAAAATTCAAGGTCCTTTCCAAAAGTGCACACTCTCCACATACGATAGCCAACAATGCCACACTCTATTAATTCCAAATACTGATCCAGGAGAAAACCGCAATATACCACATATTCCTTATGCCCATAGAAGACAGCCAACTCAAGTCGTTGCCAAACTACCAAGAACCCTCCAAGATTTGCCTGCTTGCAACTAATCCATCAGGATGGCACCTCCCCAACTCAACTGAGTCACACAAACGTCCAATCCAAGAGTGCTTCCACAAATGTCAATAGGGAATTCCTATTCAAAGGATCATTTACTTCTATTGCTATGTTGACCCAACAATAATGAACTGACCTATTTCTTTAAATAGTCGATATGCAATAATCCCAATCAAGCCCCAAAATACAGATGATCCTAACACAAACCACGTAGCCTAGAAGCTTATAAACCACTGCATTTCCTCTGAAGCACCCCGTTATGCCGCAACCATGATACCCACGCCGAATAGACCTCCTATGAATCTGAAGTTGTGCCTGACCGCGAACGCGAAGAACAAATTGTCTACAACACTTCAGCTGGTTTTCTACAATTCCACACAACATGAAATGGTCCGATAGACCACCCGAAACTCACCCGAGGCCCTGAGGACCTCAACAAAACATGCCAACACATCCCATAACCTCATTCAAAGTTGTTCCAACCTTTGGAAATCTCAAAACAACATTAAAACACCAAAATCACATCGGATTCAAGCCTAAGAATTTCAAGAACTTTCAAATTCCACTTTTGATCAAAAACCCATTCAAACCACATCCGAATGACTTGAAATTTTGAACACACATCACAAATGACACAACAGAGCTACTGCAGCTTTTAGAATTCCATCCGACCCCTATATCAAAATCTCACCTATCAAATGGAAAACGTCAAAATCTCAATTTCGCCAATTCAAGCCTAAACCTTCCACGGACTTCCAAAACGCATTCTGATCACTCTCCTAACTCCAAAATCACCTAACCGAGCTAACTAAATCATAAAAATTCCGATCCGAGATCATATACCTACAAGTCAAATCTTGGTCCAAACTTTTCAAATTTCAAGCTTCAACCTAAGAATTGTTCTTCCAAATCCATTGCGATTACCCTGAAAACCAAATCCAACGATCTACATAAGTCATAATCCATCACACGGGGCAAGTCATGCCCGAGAACTGACGAGCAAGGTGCAAAAACTCAAAACGACCGGTCGGGTCATTACACCACGGCAATGCCCAATAAGTATCAAGACTAACCTTGGTGGGGTAGTGACGAGAAAAAGTCAAGACACTTACTGGTCAAATAAAATGAATAGCATATGATAATAAAATGTCAGGATAAGGGTAACAAGGTAATATCAACAATAGAGAGAAATCAAAAGACAAATTGTAGAGATAATAAAGGGAGAGCACGGATAGTAACGAACGATAACCAAGTAAATCAGATAACCAAGTAAATCAATGCTGGCATAATAAGGACACAGACATGTAAGAATGTATTCAAATAAATAAGGCAATGTCAACTCAATCAATTGCGTCATGTCTATACACAACCCCGACCATCTTAATCCTCGGTTTCTCATATCATAATCTCAATTTCCGAATATTTAGCACACATGGAGGCTTGTTCCCACATATTTTCCATCTCACTTTTCACAACAACATTCTCATTTACATAACATAAAGTAAATTACAATTTCTAAACCAATTAGGAAAATCAGCGAGAAAAGATGAAGTTGTTTTTAGAAATCATTTGAGTAAAGAAAATACCTTTTTCAATTAAAATGCAACATCGAATGAATTATTACTTTTAACATGAGATTAAATAAATTACAACTTAGTAAAAATCCCTTTTTAAGTAAAATACATCTCAGACGTTTTAAGGAGATTTAATTGAGAAACTAATTGAATAATAAATGTAACAATTATTGAAATTTGAAGTATTGAAATATATATATGGCGAGTTCAAATTAAGAAGAGATCATGCAAAGCAACGTAGTATAAGTTCCTTTATTTTAAATCACGATATTACTAATAACTCAACATGATGGGAGCAAAATATTGAGGGGAACATCAAATACTGATAGTAAATAAGTAACGAGGTAGGGTAATTATCATCTTAGGCACCAACAAAAATAGTAGAAACAACGACAAGCGCACGGCATCACCCTTCGTGCTTTTACTCTTGTCCTCATCATAGAAATCAACAAAAATGGCACGGCATCACCCTTTGTGCTTTTACTCTCAATAATGTGGCACGACATCACCCTTCGTGCTTTTACACTCACAGAATATGACACGACATCACCCTTTGTGCATTAACACTCACAATATCATGCACGACATCACCCTTCGTGTTTTACACTCTTCCTTACCCAAATAATAGAAATCATAACATCCTGGAAAGGGAATCAACAATAGAAACAATAACATCCCCTCAAGGGAATCAACAATAGGAACAATAACATCCCGGCAAGGAAATCAACAATAACCAATCTTGTCTCAACAGTTAACTTTGCATTATAGATCTCAACTTGAGTCAATACTCAACAATGGTCTATTACCAAGAGGATATCATAAGTCTTGTCCAACATGAATAATAGTCAATTTAAGCATGAATAGTACATAATAAGGATCACGGAAAAACTCAGAAGCACAATAACCTTAATAAAACAACAAGACATAATAAGCACGTGATAACTACACCGGTAACCACAACAATTGGACATGTAATAGATTTGCACGAAGTCATAAAGGAACTCACAATCAAGAAGTACCAAACAATAAGGAAGGCAATAACTTCAGTTAAGGCAAATAAAGGTCAAGTAACAAGTAAGAATTAGAGGAAAGCTAACAACATCATATGAAGCATATAGGGATAATTTAAGAAATTAGGAAACTCAATCATAAGCAATACTTCCCACATAATGAACATAAGGACCTAAGAACCCTAAGGGAAAATATCCCACAAATAAGTCCGAGTACACACTCGTCACCTCGCATGCACAGACTACAATTATCATAGCAGACTCAAATCCTAAGGGGAAGTCCCCCACACAAGGTTAGGCAAGATACTTACCTCAAAGACGACAAACCGATACTCTAAAATGCACTTCTCGGACAAAAAGACCTCCAGACTGCTCAAATCTAACCAAATTAACTGTAAAGCACAAATAAAACACATATGAAACTATTCCGGATCATAAAGTCTCAATCTTTAATAAAATCCAAAAATCGGTCCAAAAGTCAACCCCGGGCCCGCACCTTGGAACTTGACAAATTTTACAAAAATCAAATACCCGTTCCAATGCGAGTTTAACCATACAAAATTTATCAAATTCCGATACCATTTGGTCCCTGAAATCATGGTTTTTTATTTTAGAAATTTCCTTCAAAAACCAACATTTCTCCCAACCCAAAACACAAATTAAATAATGAAAAAGAAGATAAAATCATGAAATATGTTTGATTCTAGGTGAAGAACACTTATCCAATCGATTTATGTGAAAACCCTTCAAGGAATCACTCAAAACCGAGCTCCACAAGTCAAGTTAAGGTGAAAATGGTGTAACCCTTGATTTGGAATTATATTCTGTCTGCCCAGGCTTTTGTGCATCGCGAACGCGGAAGAACAATCGTGTTCGCGAAGAAGAGAAGCGAAGGCTGCCTAGGTAGCTCATAAAGAACGCGACAACACATTCGTAAACGTAAAGAAGAAAGATCTTATGGCCCAAAGACTGCGCTTCGCGAATGCGTGAACTAGTATGAGAACGCGAAGAGTGGAACGACATAACTACGCGAACGCGTGAGGGGGGCGCGAACACGATGAAGGAAAAGGCAGAGCTCCACGAACGCGAAGTGTTAAAGGTGAACGCGAAGAAGGATTTCGAGGTAGCCAGCAACAACACATCGCGAACGTGAAGGGCTGTTCGCGATCGCGAAGAAGAACACTAGAAGCATAAAACAACAGTTCAAAAATAGGGGAAAAATACTCGTAGCCCACCAGAGGCCCTCGGGATCCCGCCTAAACATACAAACAAGTCATATAACATTAAACGGACTCACTCGAGGTCTCACATCACATCAAACAATGCCGAAACAATGAATCATACCATGAATCGGACTTAGGAACTTTCAAACCTTCCAACTTCCAAAACTCGTGCCGAAACCTATCAAATCAACTTGAAATGACGCCAAATTTAGCAGAAAAGTCCAAAATGAAATAACGGAGCTGTTCCAACTCTCAAAATCGTATTCTGACCCCGATATCACAAAAGTCAACTATGGGTCAAACTTCTCTATTTTCCAAACTTCAACTTTTCCAACTTTTGCCGAAATGCCTCAAATTACCCTACGAACCTCCAAATCCCAATCCGGACGCGCACCTAAGTCAAAAATCACCATTCGAAGTTGTTGAGATCACCCACAACCCATTCCGGAGCCGTTTGCTCAAAAGTTCAATTCCGGTCAAATTCTCATCGTTTAAAATTCCAAAATTAGTTTCCTTCTTCCAATTTGACTCTGAATCATCCGTTAACTAAATTCAATCATGCACGCAAGTCAATATACATATTATGAAGCTTCTTGTGACCTCAAACTATTTAACCGAGCAAAATTTCTCAAAACGACCAGTCAGGTCGTTACATCCTCCTCCACTTAAACATACGTTCGTCCTCGAACGTGCCCGGAGTACCTCCAAAGCCATTGAACCACTGCATGATCTCACCATACATACACCCGAGGGTGATTCCCCATCACCCAACCTATGCAAAACTGATAATGCAACTTACTGAGGGTCTCATCTCCTTCTTAGCCCATAACCTTAGAACATAACCCAAACCTCAACATTTGAAATTCATCACAGGATCAGAATTCTACGTCATCACATTACATGAACCTTAACAAGCTGAACCGAGCCAAAATTCCAATCCAGAATACAATCACATGCTGCTCCACACAACTTAAATGTCCGAAGCAATAACCTCTGACTACCATAGCTGCTCGAATAATATCCTGGATGCCGGTAATACACTTCACATTGAATACTACCTTGTTCTGGACTACTACAACACTATCCATGATAAAGAAACATGCGGAAGCTCATGGCTGCTCATGAAGCCAACAAGTCAAGAAACTCAGTCGCCCGCCAAGGGCCATTAAACAACTCTTAGCAGAAACAACCATATACTTCCAAACACTCTTTACCCCTAATCCATAGTACAAACCTCAGGTCTAAGAACCTCATCTCAGCCAATACAAGCATCCCAACTAACAACCCATCACAGAACCATACAGATTCTCACAATACACAGTTCGTACACCAAACTAGCAATAACTCAATTATACATCACAATAAAGGAAAAGCAAGGTATAAGAATTATCTAACAAGTACAACATGTGTAATAACAAAAGTATGGTTTTCATCAAATCATCACACATAGGGAAAATGCTTGGGTCCGTTGATCACATAAATATTGATATCGGGCACAGCAGAGTGCACATGCAAAACTGTGGAAACAATGAGTAGAAGTAATAAAATATGAGAGAAGCAAGCACATATAAGGTGCAATGAGCAAATCAACATTACGAGGTCTATCTCGCCCGCCTCGCCATAAGGCCTGAACAGAATTACAACATGCGTGGGGTATAATCATACAATCTCACTGCCTAACACAGCATAAAAGAGTAGCACATAACATAGGCTAGGGGCATAAATAATATTCATTCTGCCTGATAACATAACCAAAATGACAATTTCACAAAGGCACACAAACTTGATATGACACAACATACATATTCTTGTTGTTCCTCCAAATAGCCCACAACCAAATTTTGATCGTTCCCAATTAGATAAATATTCTTCAAAAAGATCCACAGCAACCTATCGACAATACATGTTATTAATTATCCCATTCTCAACATTTCTTCACCATACGTAAATAGTCCACATATGAGGGCATCTATCCCCAAACCTCAAGAATACCAAAATTTTCGTACTCAACTCAACTACGTAATCGAATGGCTGATATATCACTCACACACTATCATTCCGCTCAAGCACCAATATAGGATTTCTGGCCGCATAACAAAACATGAACCTCGAAAGCCTCAAAACCTAGTCATCACCATGCTACTAGCCACGCACCCGCAAACCAAAACTCAAGGTCCTTTCCAAAAATGCACACTCTCCACATACGATAGCCAAGTGTGCCACACTCTATTAATTCCAAATATTGATCCAGGATAAAATCGCAATGTACCACATATTCCTTATGCCCATAGAAGACAGCCAACTCAAGCCATTCCCAAACCACCGAGAACCCTCCAAGATCCGCCCGCACTTAACTAAGCCATCAGGATTGCACCTCCCCAACTCAACTGAGTCACACAAACGTCCAATCCAAGAGTGCTGCCACAAATGCCAGTAGAGAATTCCTATTCAAAGGATTATTTACTTTCATTACTATGCTGACCCAATACTAATGAACTGACCCATTTCTTCAGATAGTCGATATGCAATATTCCCAATCAAGCCCTAAAATACAGATGATCCTAACACAAACCACGTAGCCTAGAAGCTTATAAACCACTACATTTCCTCTGAAGCACCCCGTTCTGCCGCAGCCACGATACCCACGCCGAATAGACCTCCTACAAATCTGAAGTTGTTCCTCCGACTCCCCTTGATGCTAAAATGTAGATCCATTATTAACGTAGAAATACTGTAAGCCCCAATATCATCTCGTGCAAGATCTCAAACCTTGGTCATACACAAAATTCGGGAACCCACCAATACCACATACACACATACCTCAAATCAAAACTGGTATAAATCTAACTCTGCAATCTGAATGCCACATTGGACTCCTCCACTTAGCACAAAGCCATAGAAATAACATCTGGTGATCTGCAAAACTAACCTTCCTAGCTCGTACAACACAAATCACAAGGTACTCCAATACCACCAACTATCCTCATTCAACACCCACCTCGTCACCATGCCACAATCTCGATGACTAACTAGCCAATTAAACCTTCTCAAGCTCACACTCATCAATCAGATGCCGAGAACCGATGTGCCTCTATATGAACAACTGAATAGTCTCTCAATGCTTTTGCATCTTTAGTCTAGACAACACGTTGAGACAATGTCTGAGCATCCCTAACTCCCTCGTAGCCCATTTGTAGCATCACGAACCTCTAGCGCATAGCGGACACTAAGAGCGTAATATTATACACGAGTGAATGTAAGGAACATAAGTTATATACTTCAAGTTGAATCAATATCGCACGATAAGGAATGAAAGAAGTGAAATTTCCTAACAGTTCTTTAGCATCTCGAAGATAAGTACAGATGACTACGTATCGATCCACAAGACTCTACTAAACCTGCTTATGACTCGTAGCACCTATGAACCTAGAGCTCTAATACCAACTTGTCATGACCCAAAATCCCTCCTAATGAGTCGTGATGGCACCTACTCTCTAAACTAGGTAAGCCTAACATTAACTGAAATATCATTAACATTTACTAACTTCAAATTAAATAACTCTAAATAAATTACAATTCCCAAAACCGGTGGTACAAGTCATAAGCCTTTCTAAGAGTAGTTATAAAAAATAAATACAACACTGTTCTAGAACGAGAAAGAATCAATGGAACATAGATACAAATGAAGGTGACTCTGAGGCCTACAAACGCAGCAGCAAGTTACCTTGAGTCTCCATTGCGATGGTCCACACAGCTACTATCGATCAATACCTGAATTTGTCCACAAAAATGTACAGAAGTATAGTATGAGCACACCACGTGTCACGACCCCAAACCGGACCCGGTCGTGATGGCACCTCTCGTGAAGACAAGACCAGCCAACACACTTCCCAAATCAACCATTTTCTAATAAAAATTGTTTTTATACCATTTATAAACACATAATCTCATAATGAACATTTAAAAGAAAAGTGTGGAATAATTACACAAGCCCGACATCGAGGTGTCACTAGTCATGAGCATCTACCAAGGTCTAAATACAGCAAAAACAGTCAAAAATGTACTAAGTACAGTAATGAAAATGAGAGGAAGGAAGCATTGCTGCGAAGTCGTGCAGCCACCTTGCTAACTCTAATGACTCCGCGTCTGAGCAATCAACACTCGCTACCGGGTTCTAAAATACCTGAATCTGCACACGAGGTTCAAGGAGTACTGTGAGTACTCCAACCCAATAAGTAATAAGAGTAAATAAAGACTAAGCAGTAGGAAACAATGAGTCCACATTTATGATAAACTCAATAAGCACAACAGGCTTTCAAATCGGAATACGAGTCAATCGTCTCATTTAAAATCCAGCTTTTGGAAAAAATCATTACAAATACTTTCCAACAGTTTCAGTAGGGGTTCAATACCATTTATAATAAAAGAGATGAAAACCATAATAGGCCCCTCGGGCAAAACAGAAATTTATACCCATTTCATAACTTAAAAACTTCAGTTTGAGTGAAAGTTTTTTAAAGCATTTGTTCAACATTTTCAATAGAGGCTCGATCCAAAGATGAGTGAAAGCAGTAATTAAACCAACATATTCGAGGAAAACTCACTTTAAGGAGGAGTGCAAAGCAGTAAGTTCATAAATAGGCCCCTCAGGCAAAGCATCACTCATGTACATGTACATCTATAGCCCCTCGGGCAAGCCTCTCAGTCACTCTAGACTCAACTCTCATCAATCAGCGCTCACACTCAGCACTCGCACTCAATAAGTACCATATAGTGACCGCTGCGGCGTGCAGCCCGATCCATATATATATTCGACTGCGCTCACTGGGGGTGTGTAGACTCCGGAAGGGCTCCTACAGCCCAAGCGCTATATCGATGCGGCGCGCAGCCAGATCCAATATATATATCGTTGCGGCGTGCAACCCAATCCATATTAGTATCACTGCTGCGTGCAACCCGATCCATATATATATATATAGTGTTGCGGCGTGCAGCCCGATCCATAGATATATAATCCTCACCACCAGGCCCTCTGCCTCTCTCAGTCATTAACCTCACAATCAGACCCTTGGCCTATCTCAGTCATCAACCTCATAATCAAATCCTCGGTGTATCTCAGTCATCAACCTCACGATCACTCGGACCATCAGTAAAATAGGGAACTCAGCCCAAACAGTTTTCACATTTTAAGAAGTAAAGTGATAAAACCATATTCAAACAATAAACAGGTAAAACATGGCTGAGGATATGCTTTCAAAACAAATAGAGTGAGGAAAAATAGTAAAAATGCCCCTAAGGATCTCAACAGGTCGGCACAAGGCCCCAAACATGGCATACAGCCCAAAATATAATATCAATCTCTAAAGCATGAAATATCATAAGATTTTCAAATCAAATACGCGACTTAACAGTTGCACGGGACGGACCAAGTCACAATCCTCCAACGGTGCATGACTCCACGCTCGTCATCTAGCATGTATGTCACCTCAAGTAGCACAACAATGTGAAATCCGGGGTTTCAAACCCTCAAAACAGCATTAACAATCATTACTTACCTCGATCCGGTCCAAACTCTAGCCCGCAATGCCTTTACCCTCACGAATTGAGATCCATATGCTCCAAATGTAGCCACAATCAGTGCATAACCATTAAAATATACTAAGGTAACAAAGCCTACTCGAAAATATCCAATTTACATAAACAAAATCCCGAAATTGCTCAAACTCGTCCCTCGGGTCCACGTCTCGAAATCCGATAAAAGTCACAATAATAGAATCCTCATCCTCTCACGATTCTATACATACCAAGATCATCAAAATCGGACCTCAATTGCCCCTTCAAATTCCCACTTTACACTCTCCAAATCCAAGCCCTAATTCCCCAATTTTAGGCTTTAATTTTCACATATTTCATGATTAAACAAGTAAGAATCAACATATGATCGAGTATAGAGTTCAAAAATCCTACCTCCAAGTGTTACCCTTCAATTCCCTCTTCAATCTTTCTCAAAAGCTCCAAAGATTGCTCAACAATGGAGAAAATAGGCAAAAAATCGCGAACTCACTTTTTTAAACAATCTGCCCCAGGTAAAATTACCTTCTTCAGGAACGCAGTCCAAACCTCGCATTCGCGAAGCACAAAAAATTCGTTGACCAAAAATTCCCTTACGCGAATGCGACATCCAACTCGCGAACGCTAAGAGTCCGCTTTCCAAACCATCACGAACGTGACCTCCTTACGCGAACGCGAAGCACAAAAGGCTAGGACCCCATATGTTTCTACTTACTCTATGCGAACGCGATACAGTCCTCGCGAACGCGGAGAATCAAACATCACAACATCGCGAACACGACACATGAAACGCGAACGCGACACATGAAACGCGAACGCGAAGGCAAAAATGCGTGCCTCAAATAAACACCCTTCGCGAACGCGGGTCCCTAACCCCGAACGCGAAGAACAAATTGTCTGCAACACTTCAGCTGGTTTTCTGCAATTCCACACAACATGAAATGGTTCGATAGACCACCCAAAAATCACCCGGGCCCTAGGGACCTCAACAAAACATGCCAACACATCCCATAACCTCATTCAAACTTGTTCCAACCTTCGGAACACTCAAAACAACATTAAAACACCAAAATCACATTGGATTCAAGCCTAAGAATTTCAAGAACTTCCAAATTCCTCTTTTGATCAAAAACCCAACCAAACCACGTCCGAATGACCTGAAATTTTGCACACACGTCACAAAGGACACAACAGATCTACTGCAGCTTCCGAAATTCCATTCCGACCCCTGTATCAAAATCTCACCTATCAACTGGAAAAGGCCAAAATCTCAATTTCGCCAATTCAAGCCTAAACCTTCCACGGAATTCCAAAATACATTCCGATCACGCTCCTAAGTCCCAAATCACCTAACGGAGCTAACCAAATCATAACAATTCTGATCTGAGATCATATACCTACAAGTCAAATCTTGGTCAAACTTTTCAAATTTCAAGTTTCAAACTGAGAACTGTTCTTCCAAATCCATTCTGATTACCCTGAAAACCAAATCCAGCGATTTACATAGGTCATAATCCATCACGCGGGGCAAGTCATGCCCAAGAACTGACGAGCAAGGTGCAAAAGCTTAAAATGACTGGTCAGGTCGTTACATCCTCCCCCACTTACACATACGTTCGTCCTCGAACGTGCCTAAAGTTGTTCCAAAATCCAACCAATCATTGAATAACCTTACCATGCACATACCTAGGGGTGATCCTACGTCACCCTATCTCGTATAGGTCCGATAACACAATTTAACTAAAATTTCACAGTCCAACCTAGCCCATGAACCTTAGAACCACATTTCCACTTCTAAAATCATCCACAAGATTAAAATCTCACATCTATACTCTGACTAAGACTGAACAAGCTGTAACAACCCATACCCGCAACCTCGGTGCAATTACATGATATACCACATAACTCAAATGCTTGCAGCGATAACTTCTAGTCACAACAGCTGCACACAACAATCGAATATCGATAAGAAACCTCTTCTCAACTAAAGTCTCATTCCAACACTTTCATATATTGCCAATGATAAATGAAACACGCAGTAAGCCATAACCATTTTTCTCAAATCAACCATTCATGAAGCCACTTGTCCTTTGGAAAAGACCATAGCAAATTTCTGCGCTGAACCTCAATATTATCCTTCCAACATGCTGAAATCAAATCTGCTTGCAGTCATTAAAGATCCCGACGATCTCATCTAATCCAACACAACTACTCTGGTGACATTGACACATCAATACAGACTAATCCACGACTTGTGCAATCCGTGAACCAATAAGCCACAACCCGAACTTACTCAAATCATGAAAATGACTCAAATGAAAGATCGGTACTGCAAGCTCACTAGTACTACCACAACATAAGGCTGAGAGCCCGTCTCATATCATAGAAACAGAATACACGAATCTAACCCGAAGGATCATACCTCCACATAGCTTCGCTGCAACGCGCGACCTCATCCAATCGTTGGTCCACCTGAAAACACCTTAAGTCACTCTGCTCAAAATCGACAACCTTGCGCGATATGATGTCTAAAACCAAAGCAATCATCATAACCACCGCGAAGTAATTGATATAACATTACACATACCTGAAAGGACACAACCGATACGCTACCCGTCGAGCAATACCCAGTACTCTACCTGCTCGAATTTCACTGAGGGGACCCAATAACACCACACCACATGTGCCTATAACCAACAAACCTTAACTCCTCGCAACACGGAAAGATAACTCATAGATCCCCCTGATTACTAATAGGTCAATAACAACCGAATCAACACATCCCTCACCAATGGTAACTCAAAGTCAACAAAGCTGTCTCGATGCAAAATACACATCCATATAGGTCTACCAATGAACCACACATCAACTCTAGTCACACACAACAGATAAATAATCCTCCGAAGGTTCACAATGACTGAATCATAGAACACACTATCATCTGACAAACTTATCCACATCATTATCGTCCACCACGACGAGCTAACCTGTATATGAGGACTTCTAGTCTCCAAGTCCATAAAGCACACGAATTACTATATCTGATCCCAATTTCGCCGCTCGCATATATAACACACCTCTAGTACTCAATCATCTCATGAGAAGTTTACCTATAATTCTTCTGAGCCACCAAGCAAACTCGAATATCACCCATCGATCAGACAAGATAGTGCCGCAAGACCAATAAAGCATCCGTAACTCAAACACACCGCCCTTTCTGAAAGTTTATATCCTCATCAAGTCACACCAATCAGCAATCTCATTCATCTAGTCACCTGAAGCTGCCCATGATATCTAAGAATTTGTCACCTTCCTTTCAAATCTGAATTGTGTCCTTACTGTTACGCGGTGCCTTCCTGAGATTCCTTGGAAGGGCGACGTAAGGCTAAGCAACTGATGTCAGTGCAGTTGTTGTCCGCCAACTGAGGTCCCCTCCGTACGCTAGACTAGATTGTCAGTGCCGTACGGGAAAACCAATGTCAAGAGCAATTGAGAGAACAGGAATGAGAATTGAGAATGAAAGAAAGCTTGATTGCATTAATGAAAGCTATTACAGAAAGGCAACGCGGTGTCGAGGGGGAGAGACACCAGTACAGAGAATTGTTTGCTTGCTAGAAAGTTTGATTGCTTGATCCCCCTAATAATACTTAAAAAAATAATCCAAAGCTACAAGACTAGACTTGATTAAGCTAGAGAAATATAATGGAAGTACATGGAATAAACTACTCTATATTTACAATGAAAAAGACTTAGTTTTCTATAAGGCAGAAAACAGGTCCGTTGTCGGTAGCATAGTCTTTGGCATCAGGGTCTGCGCGCGTGGCGTTGTCTGCGCGCGCGGCATTGTTGGCATCTGCCTGCGGTTGGGCGCTGGCGAGGGATATCGGTGGGGCGACAGAGGCACATGCGCGCTTGTCACTTGGCGCGGCCAAGACCACGGGTCCGTCCGTGGCGCTAGGCAATGGAAGGATTGCTAGGACGCCACGGGGCGTGCCCAAGGGGTCATGGGGCACGGCTGGAAAGCCGCCCATGACATTCTCCCCCACCTGAGTTGGCGACGTCCTCGGCGCCTTACTTGCAAGATAATCTTCAATTAGGCTCTTGTAGGCTTTGAGGTTTGTTCCCCTCTCCCAAGTGTTCTCCTCTGCATCACAGCCCTGCCATTTCACCAAGAACTCTTGGTGATCTTTCCTTGAGGCATGAATCACTCTATCATCAAGGATAGCTTCAACACGCCTTTTCCCGGTTGAATTGGGCCCTCGAATACTGGGTATTGTGAGCTGGCTCCTTGAAGGATCCTCCGTATCTTCCCGAAAAGGTTTCAGGAGGCTGACATGGAAGACATGATGAATTTTCCACCAAGCTGGGGTATCCACCCGGTATGCAACTTTCCCAATACGCCTTTCAATGGAAAAGGGTCTGATATATTTTTGCAATAAGCGAGGGTCATGGACCCCCGCAAATAAGTAACGCTTTGAAATTTTGACCATCACTTTGTCTCCTACTTGGTTTTCAACAAAGCGACGATTCTGATCAGCATGCCTCTTCATCCGCTTTTGAGCCTTGACAAGATATCTCCGCACTATCTCCAAATTTTGCTTCCACTCTTTAGAGAAGCTAGCAACTCGAGGAGATTTAGACATATTTGGTGCGTTGACTGTGTGGGAGTAGCGGTTGCTATCCGATAACAATTTCAAAAGCGCTTTTGTTTGTACTAGAGCTCTTTTGTGAATTGAAACACAGTTGAGCAGCATCCAGAAGCTTCACCCAATTCTTCTGCGATCCGGTTACAAAATGACGGAGATATTCCTCCAACATACCATTGAACCGCTCCGTCTGGCCATCAGATTGCAGATGAAAACTTGAGCTGTGACTCAGCTTCGACCCAAGGCACTTAAAGAGTTGGGTCCAAAAGTTGCTAGTGAAGCGTGAGTCACGATCACTAACAATGTCTTTGGGTATGCCCCAATATTTGACGACATGAGAGAAGAAGAGTCGAGCTGTATCTTCTGCTGATATATATTGTGGGGCAGCAATAAAGGTAGCATATTTGGAAAACCGATCTACCACAACCAAGATAGTTGTTAGATCTTCGACCTTGGGCAACCCGGTGATGAAATCCAGGGAAACACTTTCCCAAGGTCTCTTTGGGACAGCTAGTGGTTCCAAGAGTCCCGCCTGTGTTAAGCGGTCTGACTTGTCCTTCTAGCATACTAGACAAGTCTTCACATACTGAGCAACGTCATCGGCCATTTGAGGCCAATAATATGCACGGCGAAGTAACGCCATGGTGCGTTCTTCACCGGGATGGCCGGCCCACAGAGTATCATGACATTCCGCCAGAAGAGTCCTTCGTAGATCTCCTCCTTTAGGAACATAAAGTCGGTTCCCTTTCACTTTCAGAAAACCATCTTCCATGTAAAACTGGCGAGTCTTGCCTTGTCCTACCAAATCAACCAAATATTGTGCAGCAGGGTCTTTGATGAGTAGATCTTATATCTGGTCCTTGATGGAGGTGGCTACTTCTCTCCCCCTTAGGGTGGCGAGTAAACACACCGATGCTAGATCAGCTCTCCGACTGAGCGCATCAGCAACATGATTGGTCTTCCCACTTCGGTACTCCAGGTTGAAGTGGAATTCAGCTAAGAGTTCCTGCCACCTGGCCTGTCGACCATTCAACTTTGGCTAGGTCATGAAATGGCTAACAGCTGTGTTGTCTGTCTTGACCACGAACGGGGTTCCCAGCAGATAGTGCCTCTAGAGGCGCAAGCAGTGGATGACAGCCAATAATTCTTTCTCATGGGCGGCATAGCGCCGCTCTGCATCTTTTAGCTTCCGGCTCTCGTATGCTACAGGATGCCCTTCTTGTAGCAGGACGCCACTGAGGGCATAGTCAGATGCATCTGTTTGTACTTCGAATGGCTTGGCCAGATCAGGAAGGGCCAAGACGGGGCTACTAGACATAGTCGCTTTCAATGCGTTGAAGGCCTCTGCTCGCTTGGGTCCCCATTCCCAAGGCGTGACCTTCTTGAGGAGTTCTGTCAATGGTACTGCAATGAGGGAGTAGTTTTTCACGAATCGCCGATAGAAATTGCATAGACCAAGGAACCCCCTCAAGGCATGGATATCCTTAGGTGGCGGCCAATCTGTAATTGCCTGAATCTTCTGCTGGTCCATCTTGATCCGCCCTTCCTCGATGACATGTCCGAGGAAGTCAATTTGCTTTTGAGCAAATGAGCACTTAGATAGCTTCGCATATAGTTCATGCTCCCGCAATCGAGCTAGGACCTTCCGCAAGTGTATCAGGTGTTCCTCCAATGTTTGGCTATATACCACAATGTCATCCAAGTAGACCACCACGAATTCATCAATGTACTCTCGGAAGACTTGGTTCATCAAAGTGCAAAATGTAGCTGGGGCGTTAGTCAAGCCGAATGGCATAACCAGGAAATCGTACGACCCATATCTTGTCACACAAGTCGTCTTGTGCTCATCATCCTCTGCAATCCGAACTTGCCAATAACCTGTCTTCAGGTCTACTTTGGTGAATACCGTCGCACCACCCAGTCTATCGAACACGTCTGCCATTAGCGGAATAGGGTACTTGTTCTTCACAGTTATTTTGTTTAGAGCCCGATAGTCCACACAGAGTCGTAGACTACCATCATGTTTCTTTTGGAATAGCACAGGGGACCCGTATGGGGATTTGGAGGGCACGATAATCCCTGTGTCTAGCATTTCCGTCAATTGCCTCTGAAGCTCGGTGAGTTCGGGTTGTGACATTCTGTAAGGCACCCGGGCAGGTGGCTTCGCGCCCGGCACCAGCTCAATTTCATGGTCCACAGTGCGCCTAGGCGGTAGTTACTTTGGCATGTCTTGTGGCATGACATCTTCAAACTCTAGTAGTAGCTCCTTCACGGGTTCAGGAATGGGACCCGAGGAGCATTCTACATCTTCGATGCAGAGGGTTGCCAGGAACGTGGGTTCATTTCTTTTGACCCCCTTCTTCAACTGCAAGACCAAAATGTTTTCAACGGCCATCTTCATAGGCATGCACAGGATAATACAGGGCTTGGTCCCATTTGGTCCCATCATCAGTAACATGTCAGCATACGGTACAGGCATGGTGTTGGTTTGCCTCAGGAATTCCAATCCAACTATCAACTCGAAGTCATCTATGATCACCACGCGCAGGTTGAATTTTCCTTCGTAAGGGCCAAGCTTCATCGGTACTTCTTTGGCTATTCCACCCACGGGATGGGGAGGTGAGTTGATAGCTTTGACACGGCCTCTACCTTTCCCTACAACTAGACCAAGGCGCTCCACCTGAGTCGAGGCTAAGTAGTTGTGGGTAGCACCCGTGTCTACCATGGCCCGAATGGGCTTGCCATTCACCTTCATCTCAACGAACATTAAGGTCCTCTCGTGCTTAAGAGGAGTCTCATCATCCGCCTTCTTTTTCCCTTTCTTGGTGACGGGACATGGGTCCTTCTTCTTACGGATACCAGCACTAGTCTCTGCTAATGCCTCAGAAATGGAGCCAACAATTGCATTGAAGGCACCTACTGGTTCAGTCTGCTCCGCATCGTCTGAATCGTCATCCGTCCCATCATCAAAAGTCTGATGGGCGTTCATCTGTGCATGTGGGCACTCATTGTTCCAATGTGGTCCGCCGCAATGACGGCATCCTGAAGGAGGCTTCCTCCCCCGATCATTGTTGTTAGACGCAACACTGTTGCTGCCTGTGGAGGGAGCCTTAGGTTTGGTTGAGCTCCGATCTCCCCCACTTCTGCTAGGGCCACCAATGCTAGACTGGCCCCCTTTGAATCCCGCTCGGGCAGGCGGTTGAGGCCTATCCTTCCGAGCTTCCATTTGATAGTCCCCAAGGCATTCAACTGCTTGGATCGCCTTGGGCAGGGTATCTACCTGTTGTCTTTGTAGATCCATACGGGCATAAGGTTTCAGCCCTTCTAGGAAAGTGAAGAGCTTGTCTTTGTCCCCCATGTTGCGTATGCTTAGCATGAGCGCGGAGAATTCCCGCACGTAGTCCCGCACAGATTTGGTCTGGCGGAGCTCCCGTAGCTTTCTCCTTGAATTGTATTCAACATTTTCGGGGAAGAACTGTAGGCGGATGGCTGCCTTCAGTTCTGCCCATGTTTCGAGAGCATCTTCACCGGCCTTGATGGCTTCATATTTCACCCGCCACCAGAGTTTAGCATCACCCTGAAGATACATGGCAGCAGTTGCTACCTTCTTAGCTTCTTCTAGGCCCCCAACAGCATCGAAGTATTGTTCGACATCAAAGATGAAGTTCTCCACTTCCTTGGCATTCCTAGCTCCACTATATGGCTTTGGCTCGGGAATTTTCAGTTTTTGTGTCGCGGAAGTGGGGTTTGCAGCGCCCCCGATCTAGTTTCCACCGCCTCGCGGTAGGCCCTGTAAAGCAACATTGACAACATTGAGCTTGTCTGTCAAGTCGTCAATAGTTTGTTGCATGGCAGTCACCCTGTCTGCATCTTGTGCCCTGTAAGCTAAATCCTCGGCACGCTCATGTTGGAGTCCCTCGAATTTGCCAAAAATTTCGGCTGCCTCTGTGGCTGCCGTTTGCCGATCTCCCTCAGAGTCACGACTGATGTTTTCTATGTCAACTTCGGCCTGGAGCACCCTGGGGTCCAGGTCATCCAACCTTTGCCCTAGGCTGGTTCTTAGTTCAGGCACCGTATCCATGATGGGCAGTAATCCGTCAACCATCTGTTCAAGGGCCGCAATGCGGTCCCCATGATTCACCATGGTCAGAAATGGTGGTAATGGCAATGCGTTCCCTCGTCCGATGTCGAGCCTAGGCTCTTATACCAACTGTTACGCGGCGCCTTCCTGAGATTCGTTGGAAGGGCGATGTAAGGCTAAGCAACTGATGTCAGTGCAGTTGTTGTCCGCCAACTGAGGTCCCCTCCGTACGCTAGACTATATTGTCAGTGTCGTATGGGAAAACCAATGTCAAGAGCAATTGAGAGAACAGGAATGAGAATTGAGAATGAAAGAAAGCTTGATTGCATTAATGAAAGCTATTACAGAAAGGCAACGCGGTGTCGAGGGGGAGAGACAACAGTACAGAGAATTGTTTGCTTGCTAGAAAGTTTGATTGCTTGATCCCCCCTAATAATGCTTAAAAAAAATAATCCAAAGCTACAAGACTAGACTTGATTAAGCTAGAGAAACATAATGGAAGTACATGGAATAAAACTACTCTATATTTACAATGAAAAAGACTTAGTTTGCTATAAGGCAGAAGACAGGTCCGTTGTCGGCAGCATAGTCTTTGGCATCAGGGTCTGCATGCGCGGCGTTGTCTGCGTGTGCGGCGCTGTTGGCATCTGCCTGCAGTTGGGCGCTGGCGAGGGATATCGGTGGGGCGACAGAGGCACATGCGCGCTTGTCACTTGGAGCGGCCAAGACCACGGGGCCGTCCGTGGCGCTAGGCATTGGAAGGCTTGCTAGGACGCCACGGGGCGCGCCCAAGGGGTCATAGGGCACGGCTGTAAAGCCGCCCATGACATACACATGCAAATCTCAATCCTACACAACATACGGCATAAACCGTACCATCCTAGGATAACCACGAGAACTCCATATCCCTTTCTGGGCCATAAGAAGCTACGTACTCAATTAGCCAAGAACTTTCCATTGAACCTATCTAGAAGAAAATCACTACACCTCCCACGCTCCTCATGCCAGTAGAAAACGTACACCTCCAAACCGTGGCAGAAAGCCATCAAGAACTCTCCGAATTTCATTTGCACAAAAGTAAACCGTCAGGACTGAATCCTTCCAACTCAACCAAGCTACGCAAGCCACTAAAACCCAAGAACATTGTCGCGAAACACCTGTATAACTCATTACCTCATAAGAATCCAAAGAACTAATCATATCCTTACCACACCGATCCGACCTACTACCAAGCTATCCCATCTATCCGAGTTCCCTTCTGATCTACCATCAGCTTGACACTTCTTCTTGCTACAACACCATAATTCCTCAACCCAGACTCACCACACGAGGCCCAAGCACAAAACCACACCGTCTAAGACTCATAAGCCACTGATTACTCTCTTAAATATTCCCAAAAGTACCACATTCAAAATACTTTACTCTGAAGGGACTTTCTGCGACTCTAAATCCGTTACCTTTACCTTCCTACTACTGATACATAGAGTCCCACAATTAATATAGAATATACCACAAGTCTTGACATCTTCCAATGAAAACTTAGTTTCTAGACACATATACAACTTGAAAATACCCAATTGTTACATGTAAAATCTTAAACACATTAGGACCATTCTCAAGATCATTCACTCTACTCAAACTGCAATTAACCTGACCAAACGAACAGAACCACTCGTGCCTCAATAGCACTCCGACACCGTAGAGTGTAACTTCATCCTAGAACAACCAAGCAACTTCCTCCTCTATGCACCGAGCATCCATTACCAACAACAACTCAAGACATTATGTGATTCTCATACACCTATGAAGCATGACATAACCTTTGTCGAAAAGTTTCTTTACTCGAGCCACCCTCGGTCTCAATCTTCGTAAGCCATAACTGATTCACCCGCACACCTCAAACTGGCACCAACATAGTACATAACCGTGCAATCAACTAATCAATAGCAGACTCCCCCATTTGGCTCAAAGCCATAGATCGAAGCACACTCAATAACTCATAATGCATATGCTCTACTGCTGCCATAATACCATAGTGAGATTAAACTCAATCCTTTATAAGCTCGTGGAACACAGAACATCTGGTACTTCATATCTTCTACAAATCTCCCATTCATCCTTGCAACAGTCAAGCCCACTCTCTTAAGTGGCTCAAATTTAAATTTTGACACATATAATTCACTTGTAAATGAGATCTCCTAACAGACAACATAAGGATCACACAACCTCAGAACACTCTGCAAGAGATAACCCACCTGCTTTGCCTGCAACTAACATTTCTGGATACCTTCCACCGTAATAAACTTCACGTAGTCACTTAGTCTTCCTAAGTCTGAACTCATAACGCAACATGAAATTTACTTCACTCCCAACTAGAACACATGAAAAGATTCTTCATACACCCATAACTCGGGGCTATACTTCGAATTAAGGTGGAAATCAAACACCAAATAGTCTTTGCTACCACAAAGCAGACCCTCCTCGCCTCATTCCGTTCATATGAACACATCTCGCAGTCATAACATACTCATCACATAGCTATCCAGTCATTATTCCCCTTAATAGGGACACAACAGAACATATAGATCCAGAAGCACGTGCTCACAAAATCAACAGCTCAGGGCTCAAGCTATAGGCAAAAGATCTAGCCTCAAGTCCTCTAGACTGGCCCAACATCAATGCACAGAGATCACATCTCGCCCCTCGATCAGGGAATCACAAGCTACCGATGCATATCTGATTTTGAGCGCATGTGCACGCATGCGAACGCGTGGAAGGAATTCAAAAAGTTACCTTTCAAGCTGAATCAACGATGCACGATAAGAATTCAAGAATACGAAGTTTTTCCTAAAGGTTTTGCAGCCTCTCGAGGATAAGTACAGATGTCTCCGTACCGATCCGCGAGACTCTACTAAACCTGCTCATGACTCGTGAGACCTATGTAACCTAGGCTCTGATACCAACTTGTCACGACCCCAAACTGGACTCGGTTGTGATGGCGTCTCTCGTGAAGACAAGGCCAGGTGACACAATTCCCAAATCAACAATTTTCCAATAAAAGTTGTTTTTATACCATTTATAAACCCATAATCTCATAATGAACATTTAAAAGAAAAGTGCGGAATAATTATACAAGCCCAACATCGGGGTGTCACTAGTCATGAGCATCTACCAAGGTCTGAATACAGCAAAAACAGTCAAAAATGTACTAAGTACATTAATGAAAATGAGAGGAAGGAAGCGTTGCTGCGAACGTCGTGCAGCCACCTAGCTAACTCTGATGACTCCGTGTCTGAGCAATCAACACCCGCTACCGGGTTCCAAAATACCTGAATCTGCACACGAGGTGTAGGGAGTAATGTGAGTACTCCAACCTAGTAAGTAATAAGAGTAAATAAAGACTGAGCAGTAGGAAATAATGAGTCCATATTTATGATAAACTCAATAAGCATAACAGGCTTTCAAATCAGAATACGAGTCAATCGTCTCATTTAAAATCCATCTTTTGGTAAAAATCATTTGAAAATACTTTCTAACAGTTTCAGTAGGGGTTCAATACCATTTATAATAAAAGAGATGAAAACCATAATAGGCCCCTCGGGCAAAACATAGTTTGTATACAGTCCATCGGGCAAAACAGAAATTTATAGACATTTTATAACTTAAAAACTTCAGTTTGAATGAAAGTTGTTTAAACATTTGTTCAACATTTTCAATAAAGGCTCGATCTAAAGATGAGTAAAAGCAGTAATTAAACCAACATATTCAATAAAAACTCACATTAAGGAGGAGCGCAAAATAGTAAGTTCATAAACAGGCCCCTTAGTCAAAGCATCACTCATGTACATGTATGTCTATAGCCCCGCGGGCAAGCCTCTTAGTCACTCGAGACTAAACTCTCATCAATCAGCGCTCACACTCAGCACTCACACTCAATAAGTACCATATAGTAACCGTTGCGGCGTGCAGCTCGATCCATATATCGGTCGATTGCGCTCACTGGGGGTGTGCAGAATCCGGAGGGGCTCCTACAGCCCAAGCGCTATATCGCTGCGGCGTGCAGCCCGATCCATATACATATATATATATATATTGCTGCGGCGTGCAGCCCGATCCATAAATATCGCTACGGCATGCAGCCCGATCCATATATATATATATATATATATATATTGCTGCGGCATACCCCATGTACATATATATACATATATACATATATACATATATACATATATATATATATATATATGCATATATATATATATATATCCATATATGACAAGCTAGGATATATATATATATATATGTATGTATGTATGTATGTATGTATGTATATATTGTTGCGGCGTGCAGCCCGATCCGTAAATATATAATCCTCACAACCAGGCTCTCAGCCTCTCTCTGTCATTAACCTCACAATCAGACTCTCGGTCTATCTTAGTCATCAACCTCACAATCAGACCCTCGGTCTATCTCAGTAATCAACCTCACGATCACTCGGACCATCAGTAAAATAGGGAACTCAGCCCAAACAGTTTTCACATTTTATGAAGTAAAGTGATAAAACCAGATTCAAATAATAAATAGGTAAAACATGACTGAGGATATGCTTTCAAAACAAATAGAGTGAGGAAAAATAGTAAAAATGCCCCTAAGGGTCTCAACAGGTCGGCACAAGGCCCCAGACATGGCATACAACCCAAAATATAAGATCAATCTCTAAAACATGGAATATCATAAGATTTTCAAATCAAATACGCGACTTAATAGTTGCACGGGACAAACCAAGTCACAGACCCCCAACGGTGTATGACTCCACGCTTGTCATCTAGCATGTGCGTCACCTCAAGTAGCACAACAATGTGAAATCCAGGGTTTCAAACCCTCAGAACAGCATTTACAATCATTACTTACCTCGATCCGGTCCAAACTCTAGCCTGTGATGCCTTTGCCCTCACAAATCGACCTCCGGATGCTCCAAATCTAGCCACAATCAGTGCATAATCATTAAAATATGCTAAGGGAACAAAGCCCACTCGAAAATATCCAATTTACATAAGAAAATTTCCGAAATTGCTCAAACCCGGCCCCCGGGACCACATCTCGAAATCCATTAAACGTTATATCAGTAGAATCCTCATCCTCTCACGAGTCTATACATACCAAGAACATCAAAATCGGACCTCAATTGCCCCTTCAAATTCCCAATTTACACTCTCCAAATTCAAGCCCTATTTCCCCAATTTTAGGCTTTAATTTCCACATATTTCATGATTAAACAAGTAAGAATCAACATAGGATCAAGTATAGAGTTCAAAAATCTTACCTCCAAGTGTTACCCTTCAATTCCCTCTTCAATCTTTCTCAAAAGCTCCAAAGATTGCTCAACAATGGAGAAAATAGGCCAAAAATCGTGAACTCACTTTTTTAAGCATTCTGCCCCAGGTAAAATTACCTTCTTCGCGAACGCGGTCCAAGCCTCGCGTTCGCGAAGCACAAAAAATCCGTTGACCAAAAATTCCCTTACGCGAATGCGACATCCAGCTCATGAACGCGAAGCGTCCGCTTTCAGAACCATCGCAAACGTGACCTCCTTGCGCGAACACGAAGCACAAAAGACTGGGACCCCATCTAGTTCTACTTACTCTATGCGAACGCGATACAGGCCTCGCGAACGCGGAGAATCAAACATCACAACATCGCAAACGCGAAACATGAAACGCGAATGCGAAGGAAAAACTTAATGCCTTAAATAAACACCCTTCGCGAACGCGGGTCCCTGACAGCAAACGCGCAGAACAAATTGTCTGCAACACTTCAGCTGGTGTTCTGCAATTCCACACAACATGAAATGTTCTGATAGACCACCCGAAACTCACCCGAGGCCCTCGGGACCTCAACAAAACATGACAACACATCCCATAACCTCATTCAAACTTGTTCCAACCTTCAGAACGCTCAAAACAACATTAAAACACCAAAATCACATCGGATTCAAGCCTAAGAATTTCAAGAACTTTCAAATTCCGCTTTTAATCAAAAATCCATTTAAACCACGTCCGAATGACTTGAAATTTTGAACACGCGTCACAAAGGACACAACGGAGCTACTTTAGCTTCCGGAATTCCATTCTGACCCCTATATCAAAATCTCACTTATCAAATAGAAAACGCCAAAATCTCAATTTCGCCAATTCAAGCCTAAACCTTCCACGGACTTACAAAATGCATTCCAATCTCTCTCCTAAGTCCCAAATCACCTAACCGAGCAAACCAAATCATAAAAATTGCGATCTGAGATCATATACCTACAAGTCAAATCTTGGTCCAAACTTTTCAAATTTAAAGCTTCAAACTGAGAACTGTTCTTCCAAATCCATTCCGATTACCCTGAAAACCAAATCCAATGATTTACATAAGTCATAATCCATCACGCGGGGCAAGTCATGCCCGAGAACTAACGAACAAGGTGAAAAAGCTCAAAACGACCCATCGGGTCGTTACACCACGGCGGTGCCCAATAAGTATCAAGACTAACCTCGGTGGGGTAGTGGCGAGAAAAATTCAAGACACTTACTGGTCAAATAAAATGAATAGCATATGATAATAAAATGTCAGGATAAGGGTAACAAGGTAATATCAACAGCAGAGAGAAATCAAAATACAAATAGTATAGACAATAAAACGACAGCACGGATAGTAAAGAACGATAACCAAGTAAATCAATGCTGACATAATAGGGACACAGACATGTAAAAATGTATTCAAATAAAGAAGGCGATGTCTACTCAATAAATCGCGTTATGTCTATACACAATCTCGACCATCTCAATCCTCGGTTTCTCATATCATAATCTCAATTTTCGAATATTCAGCACACATGGCGTCTTGTGCCCACATATTTTCCATCTCACTTTTCACAACAACATTCTCATTTACATAACATAAAGTAAATTACAATTTCTAAACCAATTAGGAAAATCAGCGAGAAAAGATGAAGTTGTTTTTAGAAATCATTTGAGTAAAGAAAATACCTTTTTCAATTAAAATGCAACATCGAATGAATTATTACCTTTAACATGAGATTAAATAAATTACAACTTAGTAAAATCCCTTTTTAAGTAAAATACATCTCAGACATTTTAAGGAGATTTAATTGAGAAACTAATTGAATAATAAATGTAACAATTATTGAAATTTGAAGTATTGAAATTTATATATATATATATGGCGAGTTCAAATTAAGAAGAGATCATGCAAAGCAACGTAGTATAAGTTCCCTTATTTTAAATCACGATATTACTAATAACTCAACAGGATGGGAGCAAAATATTGAGGGGAACATCAAATATTGATAGTAAATAAGTAATGAGGCAAGGTAATTATCATCTTAGGCACCAACAAAAATAGTAGAAACAACGATAAGCGCACGGCATCACCTTTCGTGCTTTTACTCTCGTCCTCACCATAGAAATCAACAAAAAGGGCACGGCATCACCCTTTGTGCTTTTACTCTCAATAATGTGGCACGGCATCACCGTTCGTGCTTTTACACTCATAGAATATATCACGACATCAACCTTTGTGCATTAACACTCACAATATCATGCACGTCATCATCATTCGTGCTTTACACTCTTCCACCCAAATAATAGAAATCATAACATCCTGGAAAGGGAATCAAGAATAGAAACAATAACATCCCCGCAAGGGAATCAACAATAGGAACAATAACATCCCGGCAAGAAAATCAACAATAACCAATCTTGTCTCAACAGTTAACTTTGCAATATAGATCTCAACTTGAGTCAATACTCAACAATGGTCTATTACCAAGAGGATATCATAAGTCTTGTCCAACATGAATAATAGTCATTTAAGCATGAATAGTACATAATAAGGATCACGGAAAAACCAAGAAGCACAATAACCTTAACTAAACAACAAGACATAAAAAGCACGTGATAACTACACCGGTAACAACAACAATTGGACATGCAACAGATTTGCACGAAGTCATAAAGGAACTCACAATCAAGAAGTATCAAACAATAAGGAAGATAATCACTTCAATTAAGGCAAATAAGGGTCAAGTAACAAGTAATAATTAGAGGAAAGCTAACAACATCATATGGAGCATATAGAGGTAATTTAAGAAATTAGGAAACTTAACCATAACGGAATACTTCCCCCATAATGAAAATAAGCACCTAAGAACCCTAAGGGCAAATTTTCCACAAATAAGTCCGAGCACACACTCATCCGCTCGCATGCACGGATTACAATTAGCATAGAAGACTCAAATCCTAAGGGAAAGTCCCCCACAAAACATTAGGCAAAATACTTACCTCGATTTGGAATTATATACTTACCTCGCTCAAAACCCCTCAATGATGAAAATTGTGTAACCCTCGATATGGAATTATATTCTGTCCGCCCAGGCTTTTGTGCATCGCGGACGCGGAAGAACAATCACGTTCTTGAAGAAGAGAAGTGAAGGTTTCCCAAGTTGCTCATCGCGAACGCGACAATACATTCGCAAACTCAAAGAACAAAGATCTTATCGCTCAGAGATTGCTCTTCGCGAATGCTTGAACTAGTATGTGAACGCGAAGAGTGGAACGACATAACTACGCGAACGCGTGAGGGAAAGGCAGAGCTCTATGAATGCAAGGTGTTAAACGTAAACACAAAAAAGGACTTTGAGGAAGCCAGAAACAACACATCACGAACGTGAAAGGTTGTTCGCGATCACGAAGAAGAACACCAGAAGCAGAAAATAGCAGTTCAAAAATGGGGGAAAAATACCTGTAGCCCACCCGAAATGCACCCGAGGCCCTCGGGACCCTGCCTAAACATACAAACAAGTCATATAACCTAACATGGGCTCACTCAAGGTCTCAAATCACATCAAACAACGACAAAACAACGAATCACACCATGAATCAAACTTAGAAACTTTCAAACCTTCCAACTTCCAAAACTCGTGCCGAAACCTATCAAATCAACCCGGAATGATGCCAAATTTTGCAGACAAGTCCAAAATGACATAATAGAGCTATTCCAACTCTTGAAATCACATTCTAACCCAGATATCATAAAAGTCAACTATGGGTCAAACTTCTCAATTTTCCAAACTTCAACTTTTCCAACTTTTGCCGAAATGCCTCAAATTTTCTTACGGACCTCCAAATCCAAATCCGGATGTACGCCTAAGTCCAAAATTACCATACAAAGTTGTTGATATCACCTACAATCCATTTCGGGGCCGTTTTCTCAAAAGTTAAATTCTGGTCAAATTCGCACCGTTTACTGAATTCAACCATGCACACAAGTCGATACACATATTAGGAAGCTGCTCGTGACCTCAAACTGCTGAACCAAGCAAAATTTCTCAAAACGACCAGTCGGGTCATTACAATTTGCGGGGGCTATGTACGCACGATGTGACGAGAGTTCATACGTAGCTAATAATTATGCCTATGTCTGGGTAGTTCTAGGTTTATACCATGCTTTGTTGATATCGTTATTTGATTTTGTTTATTATTTGCCTTGAAAGGAATTGAGATCAAGTATGCTTACTAAATTCCTTGAAAAGAGTTGAAATTGAGGATTTCAGGACTTGAAAGTTTTCATTTAAACTTCGTATTTTTTAAAAGAATTGAAGAATATTATTATAATAATTTAAGAAAATATATGTGCAACCGCGTCGTAAATATATTTCCGCGAGCGGGGTAAATTTTCACTACTCTCACGGGAGCGGGCCATTCGTGCCTCGGCGGGTTAAATAGAAGCATCTATGGTTCGTGCCATTCGACCCTCGACGGTGCACAGTTTATATTTATATATTGGATCGGACCGTACGACCTCGGCATGATTTGCATATTATTGAATTGGTTGCTTTGAAATTTATAATAATTGATATTGCCTCATTGGCTTGAGATAAATTGTTAAATGATGAAAGAATAAATTTGGAAACTTCTCATTTATAAAAGAATTTACTTACTTCATGATATTGAGCTTCCAGTTGTCCTACGTGATCCACGCTTAATTATATCATTGGTATTTATTTATAGCCCATAGTAAGTGTCGGAGTCGACCCCTCATCACTACTTCTTTGAGGTTAGACGGGATACATACTGGGTATGTATTGATTTACGTACTCATACTACACATGTTGTGCATTTTGTGCAGGTATATATATATCTAGTGGCCTTGTGAGAGCAGATGTGTGTTTAATGTGGGGACTTAGCTGAGCTGCATTCCATATTACGACCCGCAGCTAGTAGAGTCTCCTTCAGAGTTTTTATATTTTCTTTCATGTCTAGATTTGTATTTCGGACAAAGACTGTATTTTATTTTATTTCCTAGTTGATGCTCATGCACTTGTAACACCGAATTTTGGGGTGATTATGGGTTGTTCAGTATTGAAATTAAAAACATTATTATTTAATCTATAATTTTCATCTTTTACTATTAAATGGGAGGATAAATTATGATTTCAAAAATGTTAAAATGATAACAAAACTTAAGTATTTAGTATTGGCTTGCCTGATAGCGGTGTCCGGCGTCATCACGACCTTTAATGGATTTTGGGTCGTGACAATATGGTATCAGAGCTCTAGGTTCACTTAGGTCTCAGGAGTCATGAGCGAGTCTACTAGAGTCTTGCGGATCGGTACGAAGACGTTTGTACTTATCTTCGAGGGGCTATAGGGCTGTTAGGAGCACTCCCCTTCTTGATTCCTCATCGTGCGATTTGATTCCTTTGGGGCTCATGCCTTTATTTCCTTCCTATTAAATCTTATGCGGCGTGAAACACTTGTTACCAATTCAGAATCGAGGAATTTTAATGGTACTACAGAGGTGGTGTAGGATGTTTCTCCCTGTGTATTTGATTGGACTATTGTCGTCGCCTTGCGGAAGGTCGTTCTGTCTTTTCAGCTCAGTATCAATATTACATAAGGTTTTGATATTTAGCATTGATTGTTATGACGATCAATGCATTGCTATCGCACAGTGCTTGTGTAACGGTAGGATACTTGTCTATGTGTCGAGGCAGTGAATGACTTGAAAGGAGGCTTTACTCGGTGCATGATCCAGAGATTCAGTATTTTTTTCGGTAAAGGAAAGGTAATCAGACAAAGAATGTTTAAATTTGTGTTGATACAGCAACGAGACTTGGTATTTTTGAGCGTGGCAGAATTTTCACTTGTGATTTGGTGTTGTCGTCTTTGTTTAAGGCGCTAAGTTCGCCAGCATTATGGTTTTCTTCAATTCTCCTTCGAGGCGGGGTATTGTGAAATAGTGTTGGTGAAGCAATTGTCAGAAATCGTGGTGTGCAAATAGTTCAGAATCAAATTGGTGTTCCTAGTATTGACGACTCAAGAAATATGATCTTCGGGGAGGTTTAAAGTTGGTAGTGATCTATTGATCCAGGTGCCACATAAATGGATTTTGATTTAAGGCAACAATTGGACAGCGAAGGATGAGGAAGGATATGCGGGAGGTGTCTTGCGGTGGTTAAATTTCTAGAAGGCTAGATGTAAGAAACAAGAGTTGGGTAGTTGCTTAAAAGAGAGGGTTTGACCAATGTGGGAGAGTGGCAGAGTAGCATATGGGTTCTATGGCAGGATAGCTGCACGCCTTGAGGAAAGGTAGAGTGATTTGGGATTCACGGTGGTCAGTGACTAGGTCTACAAACTTAATTTGAAATATTGGCTGCTATACGGAGGAAGATTGGATACAATGGAAAGGAGTTGCTTGATATGAAGAAGGATACAACATGACCTTGGATTGGAATGTATTGTTGTACCTTTAGTTGATGTCCATGAGGAGTGAACGAACTTGTACAACTGGTGAATAAACGCAGTCTCAAGATGGTTTAAGGATTTTATATTAAGGGTACTCAGTGCAGCATCATTAGAAGATATCGACACGTAATTTCCACATGTGGGCTATCTCTTGTGAGCAGGTTAGAGGTCGTGGGGTGTTGACATAGCTTCTACAAAGGATTCTACTGGTATCCGGTTAGAGGTCAGATATGTAAATGTGGCTAGTGATTCAGAGTTTTCATGAGATGTTAACATAATGATTTCGAGGAATTTGGCGGGTTAATTGTGCAAGGTTATGTCAATGGGGGGCAAGGAATCTTGGTGGGTTCTAGAGTTATGCAGTGGTAGCTTCAAGCTAAGTGGGAGAGCCCCACCGCCTACGATTAGATTGCATGGTTGTCTACTTGTGGGGTTTCTGGCTATCGGTATATTGGCGGGTTATTACGACTAAGGAAAGAAAATATCAGTCGTAATTTGAGCAAAGGATTTGAGGAATGTGTGTTATATTTGGCCTTATCGGTTCATGTTCAGGTTTTGGGAAGACTCAGAGTTTATGCTTCGAGTAGATGTGATGTACGAGGAAGGTGATCCAAATGGGTGCTTCTTTGAGGGGTGTTCATATTCTAGCAAAGCCTTGGAGTTAAGTATATTCGGTACCAAGTCAGATTGGGGGACCCTCAACAACGGTCCTAGTGGATTCAAAAGTTAAAGTGTAGTGCCTAAGGATTTCGAGTCCATAGTATGGTTAAGTTTCGAGCTTTTGCAGTGGATAATCAAAGGGGCTTAGAATGTTCTATGTTATCTTCGGTTTGTGGTGTAGCATTGGATGAATGAGAGAAAATAACTTCAGAATCATAGGGAAATTATCAGAATAGGTGTAGCAGTTGAAGATGCAAATTTTGCACACAAGGAGGGTATGAGATGGTTAGTGATTTTTGAGACAACATGGTCTCGTGAAATAAGGTCACTCAGGATGAGTGTAGATTTGGGTTCGTGATGTTATTAATGGAGCTATTATTATTTCTAAGGCAAGTCCAAGGTAAATTAGAAGAAGTCGGATTGGCTAGTAATGGTTGAATCAACATGATTGTGGCAGTGATCAATTCCTTCAACATGTTGAGTTATATGTGTGATTTTTGGCAGAACGTGCGAGACTTGACAACCACTATAACTCGATTTATTGGGGAGGTATTTGGTCCTAAGGGCTAGGTTGAGTAAATGGATTCTGTAAAAGTCATGGCAGTTTAGATCGCGACATGAGGTTATAATTCCTGCGGTTTGACAATTCAGTTGTTTGATGCATTGGTTCTTTTGAGATGAGCTAAGTAAAAGTTTTCTAGATAATGAAGTGTATATCCTACTAGTGGTTCAGGGGTTATGGTAAAACTCTTGTACTATTGTTTATTGGCATGTTAGGTGCGGTAAGCGGCATGGGAATTTGGAAGTTGAGGATCAAGGATTACATTTGGTATTGGCAAGAATATCACGAGCTCGGATGAGCATAAAAGGATTTAGAGGTTTAAACAAGTTGGTATTGTCTTCAGCGTCACCTAATACCGGTGTCATGTGTAAGAGGCTTTGTGTATTGATTTGCAGATCCTTGATTTGCTTTACAGCATTAGTATGGCCGGTGGTATGGATGTGCAGACTTCTTACCTGGTGTGGAAGCTCGTGGGAGCGTATTCCACTGGAAGATTGTATAAGTGTGACCTGTAGTCACTTAATTAATCAAAGATTGAGACCAAGTATAGAGATTGTGGTGCTATCATTAATTTGAGAAATTATGCCTGAAGGGCGCTCGGTTCATTTGGTTGAGGACTGTGGATGTTTATCACGGATTTGATGGATGCTCTTGTGTATCATGGTAAAAGGGGGTTACTGTGGATCCTTGAAAGGTTATTAGCCCAATGCAATATGATCGGTATCGGTTTAGGATCCGAGGACGGATCTAAAGTGAATGTGGGCTCTATATCAGTCTAGATGTGCTCATTTCAACTTAGCGTGTTACCAAGGAGTATGCGGGCCTTGGATGTTACTTCGGTCATTAGCTATTTCATGCAATACTCTATTGTGTTGTGTGGGTTGTGAGGTGGTTTGATTATACGCACTCATGTCGAGATCCCGTGTAAGTTTGTGGTGTTATATAAGTAGGATGGCTCTCGAGATGCAGGCCATTTATTGCACCTTAGTTGTGCTTGAGTTTTGTAGCTTATGGCGCTATCCGTCTTCCCATGATTTGCATTATGCACTTCGCATGCTTGTGATTGATATTCGGGTATTTCGCAGGTATGAGCATTTTAGCTCTATAAGTATTTCCTTATAGATTATTATGTGTCTATCGGGTGGCATGCCGCCACGAGTATATTGTTTAGATCGTGTGGCATGCCGCCACAGATATCATGATTGGATTGGGTTTCACGCCGCAACGGTATCATGTGTGGATCGGGTTGCACACCACAATAGTATGATGTTGAGTACAGTTTCCCATATCTATTTTTATGTGTGTTGTTTCTCATTTTCTGAGGAAGGTTCATAACATCTTCTCGGATGCTTAATTAGTTACGTGGGTTGAGTAGTTCTTTCCAGAGTTCATTTTTTCCTTTGGTATCATATTCGAGTTTGTAGCTTGTTGGCACATTGTGGCATCATATGAGACTTTTGGCAATATCTGAGGTTGTTTATTGCCTCAGCATCTTTTATTGGGTAAGACGAGATTATTGGACTTGGAATCCGTGCGATCAGATTTATATGAAGCGTATTAAAGAGCAAATACCGTTATTTGCTTCATAATGAGGTAATGGTTCTTATCGAGAGGAGAAACTCAACGATTTGGTTGACCCGATAGTTGGTTATGAATTCCTACACATTTCTTCCGGCGTGGCAGTATTGCAAGTGTTGGAACGGGACTTATATGTGTCATGAGGTGTATTATGAGCATCGGATTCGTGGGATTTCAGCTATTGTTAGAGTATGTTATTATGGTCATGTGAATTATGCAGTGTATGGTGCGAATTCTGTAAGGGTATACAATCATGTTTGGTGCAGTGTGTAATGATTGATACGGTGTTCATATATAGAAACAGACCTAGTAGAGAATTTTGGATGTTGGAATTTGGCTATAAGGCTTATTTGCCTAAATAAAGGGAAATATCTTCAGAATGGCTCGAGCTAATGTGCTCAACTGAGTTTTGGTGGCACGGGTAGATGCACGAGGTGTGAAACAATGATTTCGGACAACTCTAGAGCAGTTCTTAGCACATTCGAGGACGAACGTATGTTTAAGTGGGAGAAAATGTAATGATCTGACCGGTCATTTTGAGCTCTAGCACGTCATCCAGCAGTTTGAGGCCATAAGCAGCTTCACTTCAGGTATTATGACTTGCACGCGTGTTCAGAATTGAAATTCGGGAAGTTCAGAGTTGATTTGGAGAGAAAATTCTCATTTCGGAAGCTTTAAGTTGGAAGAATTGACTAAGGTTGGATTTTTGAGTAAACCACCTCAAAATCGGGATTTGAAGGTTCCAACAAGTTTGTACGATAATTTTTGGACTTGGTCGTATGTCTGGATCAGGTTTTGGATGACCCGAGAGTATTTTGGTGCTTATTGTGGAAGTTAGCATTTTGAAAGAATTTCATAAATTTGGGTTGAAGTGCATTTCAATGTTATCGATGTCCATTTTTGATTCCGAGTCGGGGAATAGTTCCGTATGGTGATTCTGGTATTGGGAGCAGGTCCGGAAATGGATCTGGAGGTCTGTAGGTCATTTCGGAGTCATTTGGCGAAAGTTAAAAATTTGAATATTTTTGAGAAGTTTGACCGGGAGTGGACTTCTTGATATCGGGTTCGAATTCTAATTTCGGAAGTTGGAGTAGGTCTGTAATGTCGAATGTGACTTGTGTGCAAAATATGAGGTCAATCGGACGTGATTTGATAGGTTTCGGCAACATCTGTGACTGGAGCCAAGGGCTTTTTATTCTGAGACTTAGCTCATTTCCCTCATTTTCCACTTGAACTTAGGCGATTTTTGAGAGATTTTGGAGAAGGGTTCCATCATCATCAAAAGGTAAGTGATTTCTATTAGTTGTGAGTTAAATACAAGGTTTATATATGGATTTAGACATGAAAATTTGTAGAAATTTGGGATTTTGAAGAAAAACTTAGAAATTGGTATTTTTTTTTATTTTAACCATGAATTTGGGTATGGAATTGAGAATAAATTATATATTTGAGTTTGTCGGGTTATGGATAATGTTTATCTTCGAAAAATTTTGGAATCCGGACACGTGGGCCTGAGGGTGATTTTATCGACTTTTCGAGCGGAGTAAGGAATTGCCACAAATTGGATTATAACGAGTATTAGAGTATATATTTATGGGTTTGTATTTATTGACTAGTTTTGGAGCTTTGGGCATCGGTTTGAGTTGTTGGAAAGGCTAGGGAGCCTATTATAGAATTTCAGAGCGAAGTAAGTCTCCTTTCTAATCTTGTAAGTGGGAATTAACCCCATAGGTGAACTAAATTAATATGTGCTTCTATTTACGGGAGCTACGTACGCACGAGGTGACGAGAGTTCGTACGTAGCTACTAATTATGCCTATGTCCGGTTAGTTCTAGGTTTACACCATGCTTTATTGATACCGTTATTTGATTTTGTTTATTATTTGCCTTGAAAAGAATTGAGATCGAGTATGCTTATTAAATGCTTTGAAAAGAGTTGAAATTGAGGATTTCGAGACTTGAACGTTTTCATTTAAACTTCATATTTTTGAAAAGAATTAAAGAATATTATAATAATTTAAGATAATCTATATGCAACTGCATCGCAAATATATTTCCGCGAGCGGGATAAATTTTTACTACTCTCATGGGAGCGGCAGGTTAAATAGATGCATCTATGGTACGACCCTCGGCAGTGCACAGTTTATATTTATATGTTGGATCGGGTCGTACGACCTCGGCATGATTTGCGTATGATTGAATTGGTTGCTTTGAAATTTATAATAATTGATATTGCCTCATTGGTCTGAGATATAAATTGTTAAATGATGAAAGAATAAATTTGGAAACTTCTCATTTATAAAAGAATTGGTTACTTACTTCATGATATTGAGCTTACAGTCGTCCTATGTGATCCATGCTTACTTATATCATTGGTATTTTATTTATAGCCTATAGTAAGTGTCGGAGTCGACCCCTCGTCACTACTTCTTCGAGGTTAGACGGGACACTTACTGGGTACGCGTTGATTTACATACTCATACTATATATATAGTGGCCTTGTGAGAGCGGATGCGTGTTTAATGTGGGGACTTAGGTGAGTTGCATTCCATATTACGACTCTCAACCAGCAGAGTCTCCTTCAGAGTATTTATATTTTCTTTTATGTCCAAATTTGTATTCCGGACAGATGCTGTATTTTATTTTATTTCCTATTTGATGTCGGTGCACTTGTGACACCGGGTTTTGGGTGATTATGGGTTGTTCAGTATTGAAATTGTTAAAAATATTATTTTTTACTCTGTAATTTTCATCTTTACTATTAAGTGGAAGGAAAATTATGATTTCAAAAATGTTAAAATGAGAATAAAACTTAAGTATTTAGTGTTGGTTTGCCTGATAGCAGTGTCCGGCGCTATCACGACCTTTAATAAATTTTGGGTCGTGATACCATCTTTTTAGTATTTGATTGTTTTTCTGCTTGTTAATTCGAATACACTTATAAATTTGTCTTGGCCTACATTTTCTTCAATAATTTACACGAAGATAATACAAAAACGTTAGACAATTTTTGTAACCTTCAAAAGAGAATTATTGCTTAATCTTATTTGGATAAAATTGAACATTTTGTATTTTACATAATAGTACTTTAAAGTTAACTAATTAGACTTTGTTTCTATTGGAAGCTTTTACACCTTTCTAACCAATCAAATTGATTTGAAGGATTCATATCCCTCTTATTTACGATGGGAGTGGAACTTGCAATAAGATTGATAGTTCAAAACTCTTCCTCACACGTCCAAATCTTAATTAGTGAATACGGGAATATGTACTTGGAAATGTAGTTGATTTATATAAGGTAAAAGATTTATTAATTTTGAAGTCCTAAATATTAGGACTTCATACATTGTTCAAATAAGGAATCATTTATTGAGTAAAATTTTAGTTGATTTAATGTCCTAAATATTAGGAAACTTAATTAACTTGACTATTCTGCTTAGTGTAAATTTTATTTTTATTTTTAAAGGATAAAAAAACCCAACAATATTTCGCTTAAGACCTTCGTACTTTTAATATAATAAATAATTAATAGAGATATTAGTCCAATATATATTTTTTAAAGCGCCCATGAAACTTTACCCTCTTTTGCCCTTTGTTTTGGAAGCAAAGAGATCAGTGATGGGATTTTGGACTAGTATTTCGCATTTTGGGTGGGCAGAGGGGAGTGGGTATGAGTGTTTCTTTTTATAACAGATGGCCCATCATATGCTATCTTCCACGACCAATGATTATTAGTTAAAAAACAGGGGAAAACTGTTGGGGATAGTATGAGACACATCATTACTTGTACGGATGTAATTATCTTAATAATTTGGTACTATTTCATTAACATAATTGAGGTCTACTTAAGTGCCTCTCAAACCCAAAGCATTTTCTTTTTTAAATTTGTTTGGTGAAAATTGGTTAATTACCGAAACAACTTTGGGGAGAGATTGAGATTAGTTGGTGGGAATGAGTGATAGAGTTCCCAACTTGACACTTGGGAGGTGGAAAAGACGCACCTTGGGGAGTTTACTTTTCAGTTTTCACCATTCTTGGAGATAACTTTTTCATTGTGTGGGCAAAAGTTTAAATAAATGCCCTTACGTCAAGAATCTCTTTAATTTTATACAGTGTAAAATCAGACACATATTTAATTTTAATATGCAATATCTTTTATTTTTTAATTCAATGAACCAATTGTATGGGTCAAAATCTGACCCCATGTGGGTTATCATTAAAAGGAATGGTAAGGGGTCGACCAAGCCATAATCGTACCCGCGAGGCATAATAGCGACGAGCATCTCGGCCACTATCGAGATCGAGCCATCAGAAGGCTTACACAGCAGAACCTATGTCGTAATACTTGACAAGTAAGGAAGAGTATAGTTATGAGAGCGTACGTTGGTTAAAGACCATTGGATAAAGGGGAAGATTGATAATATATATATATATATATATGAGAGAGAAGAAGACAAGAAAAGGAGGTTCCCATCCGAGAAAAGGAGAGGAAAAATGTATCAAAGAAGAGAATAGGAGGGGACCTCCAACAACAAGGCAAAAGCCCGGATTTTGATTACAACCCTTTGTAATCATCATTGTTGAATTTATTTTTTGACGAAAAGATGTCAAAACCTTTTTGATTAAATCAATTAATGATAATGATGAGGTAAATCTTAGTCAAGCATAATAAACTCCAGATCTGAAGGTGAATCGAAAAATAATGAGTAAAATAAAATAAGAGGGATCAATCTTTATTGATGTTTGTATTCTTTCATGAGACAAAGAGGATGATGAATTTTGTATCCTTTTCGGAAAGAAACTGCAGGAGAAAACAAAAAGAGAGAAAAGCTCCCCTTTCTTCGAGAATTCCCCCTCTATATATAGTTCTAGGACCCTTGCTATATTCTTTGGTCGATGTGCCTTCACGCTGCAACCTTTTTTGTTGTCACTTGAGTATTTCTTTTAACTTAACGTACTCTGTAGGTGCTTGGACTGAAGTAGGTCATGATGTCTCTCGCTATCCGGCCAGTTAGGCGGGATCCCAGCTGGGTCGACTATTGTAGTCAGATTTTGACCTATACAGTTAGTCCCTCCGTCCGTCGGGGTCGTCTTTTGGTGGCCCCGGCCGGCGGATTATAATTTCGAACACTTAGGAGAAATATGACTATTCGTGCCTTCGGCGTAGTTTTTAGATCGAGACAATGGCAAGACGCTCCAATGACGCCTTTGGACCGTTGCGATCATTTGGAATTGGAGCGTCGTTCAATTTGAAACGTCGTTCATGGCTACTGCCATTATGACACACATTTCCTGGGGATTGAACCGTTTCATGCCCTATCAGTTTCGATTAGCGACTCTTGAGTTTCCCGCTTGGGGAATTTATGTCCCTATAAATAGAAGAAAAACACCATCGATTGGCACACTTTCTTGCCTTTGTTGAAAGAGTTTTGTGGATCTTCCTCTTTTCTCATACTTCAAATTTTTGATTCTCTCTGGTTCGCCAGAAATTTTCGTCCCAGTCTTTTCTTTTTCTTAATCCCTTTGTTCTATTAAATCGATATAGATGGCTGGTAGTTCTTCCCGAGCTGACAATCCTGTCAAAACTCCGGCGCCGGAAAGTGATGTTCCTGCTCCGGAAGAGTAAAAGTGATAGAGGATAAGGGGGTTCCGACGGTGGCCGAAATATTGCCTCGCCCTGGAAATCGAACGATTTCCATAGTCCTGTCGGAGAAGAGCCGGAACCTGCTTCCTCTATTATGACTAAGGCGGGGATTGTGGAGCTGAAGGCCAAATGGGGGATCCCTCACCACGTTGAAATGCTGCCGGCGGTGGGAGACGATATTATACATTTCGAACGCCGGGGATATTGTGTGTTCTATGCCTATCACTTTATCGTCGGGTATACGCTTCCTCTCCCCCTCTTAGTGGTAGATTTCTACCATTTCTACGAGGTGTGTCCAGCTCAACTTTCATCGTACTTGAATAAATTGTTCCTTATACTGCTCAAGTTCGTGGAGCATGCTAGTTGAGAGATCATTCTGAGACACATTCTCAATATCTTTGCCCCTACACTCATCCGAGGCACAATGATCCACATGCGCCATTGAGGGATGAAGAGTTTGTTGGTGAAGATGGACGACAGGGCCAACTGTCGCTTTTATGAAAACTATTTTTATGTGCGAACCAAGCACCTTGTGGCGGATCCTACAAGATTCCCTGATAGATAGAACTTCGCACGCAAGTTTTTGTATCTTTGGTCAAAATGATAGTCGACCGATTTTCTTTGGGCGGCATTGAACTGTTTTTACTTTTGCAGTCGCGAGACTACCCCCTGCGCCTGTTGACGATATCCACGAATGGGTGAACGCCATTCTTCCTCATACGGCGGGAGTTCGCGAATGGTCATCCTTCTACGAGAAATATGGATGTAAGCCCCTTACTTGTAAGTAGGTTTACCACAGTCTCTGTTTTCCACTTTGCAATTTGGCTTTGTTGCTTATATGACATTTATCGTTAGCAGGGAGAGTGCGAAGGACGAGGACTCCTCCACTTGCATTTCATCAGCCGATATCCTCTACGCGTCTCGTACCGAGGCCTACTGCCCGACCTACGGCAAGGGATGCTCAAGTTGAATCTGTAGACATAGCCGTGTGCACGAAAACTGTTCCTCAATCTGGGGTTCCGACTTCTACTATCTTCCCAACGGGGGACTCTTCCCGTGCTGAGGATGGTGAGAGGCCGTCAAAGAGAAGACGAGTGGAGCCCAAAACGGCTCCATCAGTCGTGGAATATTCAGAGGGCAGCATCCCCTTGATAGAGTTTGAGACGGGGAACGATGCTAACCCATCTGCAGAGGTAGAGCTAGCCACCGTGACCAACCCGTTGATAGAGACTCCGGCCATTATAAATGACTAACAGACTACTGCGGCGGGGAGATAGAGTCCCGAGGTAGCTGTTGTTACTTTGGGCGGGCCTTCATCTTCTGGACCGGGCCGTGCATCTTCTTCGGCCGTAGAGAGGGGAAAAGGCGTTGTGGTCGATGACTACAAATCTGAGTCTGGTCTTGATCCTGATGATGTCAAGATGTTTGAAGAGAGCCTTACTCGTATTGTGGTACATGCGGGAGGCCCGTTACGTATACTTGAAATCTCGTTGGATATTAACTTCCTAGGGGATACGGAAGACCTGGTACCGTAGTTTGACCTTTTGTGTTCTGCCGCCGAGAGCGAGGCTCTCCGGGATGTCCGTGATGTTGAGTTGATACATGAAGTTGCTGCAATGGGCCTGAGGGTACGTTTCTCCTTTCTTTTATGTTCTTTTCATCTTTGTCAACCTTGGCCTTAACCAATATTTTTGTCTTTCAGACGTATATAGTGGAGATTAAGAGTGCTCGTAGGGCCGACACTCGGGCCAAAATTTTCCTGACGATGTTGGAGAAGTATCGCCGCTACCGCAACAAGTGCTGTGAGATGAATAAGCGGCTGAGGGCGAACACCAGTGATCGATCCCTTGGTAAGGAACTGGAGAAGAGGGATCAGGAGCTGATGCAGGCTACTCGCAGGAGTAGCGAGCTCGAGGAGCAACTTCGTGCAAAGGACAAAGAACTTGAATTGGGTAAAGGGGTTGTCATAGAGTGTGAGCATCTTCAGGCGAAGGTGCGGCCGATGAAATCCGAGATGGATCAGAATGCTATCAGGATCGAGGCGATGAGTGCGGAATGGATGGGAAAGTTAGCCGAGCTGGAGAGAAAGGTTTCTACGTTGGAGAATATCGAGAGTGCTTGGATGTTGGCTTCAGCGAGGGCGGCGACTTTAGAGGACACTATCTGCGTCCTTCAATCCTAGTAGGAATCTGAGAGGGCGACGGCGACGCTTAGGGAGGCGAGGCTTGAAGAGCGTATTGGTGAAATTGACCGGGAAGATTCAACTTTTGGGGACTGGGTCGCTTCTCTTGAGGCCAAAAAGGTGCAATTGTTGGCCCAAGTCGAATCTTCCTCCGCCGATGTTCCCCGCCATCTGCATGAGCTCTGGGTACATGCCGAAGCCCAGCGGGACATACATAAGAGTTTGTGGGAAGCAGGCAATGTTTCAGAGGCTGCATATGTAGGAGCGTGGGCAAAGGCACGAAAGGCTCGTGTTAACTGTGGATATGATCCTACGACGCCAGAGACCGACGAGGATGTTCATGTTGAAGAGGGACTTCCTGGAGACGGCAATGAGGAGGATAGTGGTGATAACGCTGAGTGAAAGACTTGTTCATCTTTGTTTGTGTTGTTCTCTTCTTCTTTTTTTGTCTTTTCTGTTGTTATATTTTCCTTTGGACTTCCCGGTTTTAGCCGTGTGTAATTTGCGACTATTTGCGCAACTACTTTAAATAAAAAGATGTTTTCATCGGTGTATGTCTTTTGCACTTCTTTTCCTTTTGCTTTACATAACTTTGGCGTGAAATTTTGGATTTTCGTATGGGAAATTCCTGATTTTCAGGGAATTTAATCTCAGCCAAACTGGGTAGGACTTCGTCGTGTGAGTCCGAACGGAGTCTTATTTGATCTGCCTATTTGGGCGAGGTCGACATGTGACTTATTGCTTTGAAAGATTCGCTCTTGATTTAAAACGAAATTATATAACGTATTCGTTATTTTGTATGAAGCCAGTCATGACTTGGGTCGTCCGGGTGGGACCAAACTATTGTTGGTTTGGGCAAAGTCGCTTTTCTTTATAGCAATGGCCATTGGCTGTAAGGGTGTTATTTCGAACTGTAATCGGAATGTTAACCCATTATGATTCGATCGAGGTCAAACTTTTCTTTCTAGTGACTGATCACGGCCTACTCTGCACTACTACTTGTAGCGAGAGAGAGTCAGAGCAGTTTTTACCCAATTTTGGGTGGGGATCGATATCCACAGAGAGCTAGAATTGGAGTCAAGTATCTATCTAGCTTAGGATTGCGTATATGTTCCAAATTACACTTCTCATCATTTTTTGGGGTTTTCTTTATAATTCTACTTTTAACAAACTATAAATTGTAAATTAAGCTAAGAGTTAAATACTACGGGTTGTTCAAACAGTTTAAAGGGCACTAGGGTAGTGACATCTACCTAGGTGGTCAATTGGCGGGTACTTGAGTCTAAGACACAATTGACATGATTGGGGAGTATGATATAACTGTTGCACTACTTTACCCACTTTACACCTCTCGGTCGTTCAAGTGATTTTGCCCAATTGACTTTCTCAAGACCAACTGGGTATGCAAATTTGCACAAGCAACTTAGGGTTCAAGTCGGGTATTACTCTCCCGAGGTTTAACCATTTAACTGGGGCTATCAATCTCTTGAGTACGCCCCAATTCCTTGTTGGATCAATTTCGGAGACTTAGGCTCTCTTTCTTAAGAAGAGCCCTAGTCAACTAAACACAAACTAGTGTTTGCTACCACTAATTCAGCAATTAACCATGAAATTGACCCAAATATCAAATACCCATAATCAATTTAGCCATAAAATACAAGACCCATCAATTACCCACACTAGGTTTGAGCCACAACCCTAGCTATGGGGTCTAACAACTCATATTCAAAGAAGAAAAATAAGAAATAGATGAAGATAAACACATATTAAATTAATTGCTAAGCTAAATACAAAGATTCAATGATGAAATTTAGTTAAAGTTGCCCAAAATGACTGAGAAAGGTCGACCCACGAGTGCAGCTATGCTATTACAATATCTGATAACCTAAAAATGGAAAAAGGATCTATTTATACTAAGCTGAAAAATCTGGACAAAAATGCCCGTACAGGGTTAGTGCGGACCGCACAGAATGGACTGCGACCGCACTAGGACTCTTGGCTCCAAAATTCAGCTCTCTGAACTCAGGCTCCGCGGACCACACAGAATGAACTGCGTCCGCGGTGACTTCTAGTGCGGTCCGCACAAAATGGATTGCGGACCGCATTGGCTTGAAAACTCCAAACTGCAACTTCTCTGAATCTTGGCTCTGCGGACCGCACAGAATGGTAGTGCGGCCGCATGGACTCCAGTGCGGGCCGCACTAAATCTAGTATGGCCGCATTTCCTTTTAGCCTGAATACCTGCTCTTTAAACCTCTTAGTGCGGACCGCACAAAGTGGTGTGCGGCTGCACTAGACCTATTTTGCCTGAGCTTGTCTTGTCTTTGGTACTTGTACAAGTTTCACTCCTTTTTAGCTGATCTTTGACAGCTTGTCACTTTGTTAATCAAACTTGCAATCAAGCACAACTTATGGGCCTTCTGGGATTATTTTTTATGAGTTTCTAATCAAAGCATGAGCAAGAAGTAGTATAAAATGCGTCAAAATCCCTAGTTATCAACTCCACCAAACTTAAACTTTTGCTTGTCTTCAAGCAAACAAAATAAGACCCACCCCTTAAGGGAAAATCCAAGAAATTTTCAGCTGTCCTAAAGCAACCCCAACTAGCATCAATTGGGACTAACAATTACCCTCAATACAAATGAATCATTAACAATATTTACCCTTTGAAACATCATGGATTAAGTGCGACATAAGAGCATCAAGATTTGACTCAACACATCAAAGAACTCTTTCAATTACTTTGGTCATTGTGGAACCCAAACTCACACATCCTCAACTCTCCCTAAGCAAACGTCACCTTTAGAATAGTGGCATGTAAAACGAGGTTAATGGAAATTCACTCATCTCTCTCAAGAAAAAGTCACAAGTCCGGCTCTAAGTACCATATGCTTGTCCCTTATGTGAGTATCCACTAATGTAAGCTTCATTCAACTAAAGATCATATAGGACTTTTGTGGAGACATTGTGAAGGCTTTTGGTTCAGGGTAGAAAATGTTTTGGTCTAAGTAGGTTCCATCTTCCCTTAAGCACTTCTTTTGATTCAGTTGGCATATATTCACTTGACTCTTTGAGTCATTTCACTTCTTTCTAAGGGGTTAGAGAGACACATTGTCACCCTTTCTTAGGCATTTCAAACCTTTTCTCTTTTTTCAACTTTCCACACCTTTCATTCTTTGCTTTTTTTTACATTGAAAATTCTTTTTGTCTTTTTGCCTTTCTTTCTTTTTCATTGCCTTTCCTTTTCTTCATTTTTGTGCCTTTTTACCACTTTGTTCCAATCCTTGTCTCTACCCCCAAACTTATACTTTTTCCATGTGCTAAAGGAACGATTGGGTGTCAAGAGAGGGTATCTTTTAGAATGGATATGGGCGTGTATCATGGTTCTTAAAAGAAAAAGGTTTAAGGCTCAAAAGGGTTAACTAGAGATCTTATCATTGTTAGGCTATGGAATTGTTCAAACTATCACTTGGATCAAGGAAAGCCTATAATCATGTCTCATGTCAAAATTCACTTATGATTTCGCCTCAACAAACATTCAGGGCAAGTTCTAGACCAATGGCTCAGGACTTGGACTTGCAATTTCAATTGCAATTACTCACCACACAAGCTAAGGGATTGCTAAAGACATAGAGTCGGGGGGCCACAACGACCTTAGATACGATTTGAGCACACAATGGTCCCGAAAAACCACTTGATGATTATCGTTCAACACAAGAGTCTCAAGTTCACGACTTTCACCATCCTAAACACAACAATTTATTTTTGACTATGAGATCAAAGGCAAATGTGCTAGGCCCAAGTGAAGCTTTACTTGAGGCACCCTTAACTACTAACTATTAAAACAAAAAGAAAAACGAACTCAAATCCTTAAGAAGGTTGTCACGCCATCCATCATTGGGAAGAGCCACTCGGTTCCCACAACACTCCACCTTTGGAAAGAACCGTGGCATTAAGAAAACCAAAGGCTTATTGCAAACTTTGAAAACAAAAAGCCACGAATCGCAAATAAGAAGCTACAAACGAAAAATTTTGCGAAAAATAAAATAAATATATACAAGAGGGGATTTGAATATACAATGGATGGGATGAATATTGTGATATAATCTTTATATGCAGAACCAAAGTGAAATAAAAATGCGATAAATGTAATGAAATATCAGAATTATATACAGACCAAAGATGAAAAATCAAGAAAGCATACAAAATGTTAAATATATACAATCATCCAAAATGTAGGGCCTACCCTCTCAAATGAAAGCTGGCATTGTCTCCAATGCTAACTAGTCTAAACAAAGCACCAAAAAGGTAAGAGGAAAAAGGATATAGAAGACTCCCTATGGCCCGTCTGTCTACATAGGCTCATGTGTGGTCCCCGGGTCCTCTCTGTGCTCGGGGACCTCAGACTGGTCCCTTGTGGCCTGCTGCTATGCTACTGGGACCTGGGCCTGGACCAGGACAGGCTCTGTAGGTAATGCACCCTGTGGCTGATTGGAAGAGGTCGCCTGTAGGTCAGCTAGATGGATGACTGCATCATCCGCTCGAGGGATCATCCTCTTCCTCTTGGGAGGCCTCTGTGGCTGCTCCGGCTCAGGATGAACTGCTGGTGCTGGGTCCTGGAGTAGTAAACCTAAAGGCAGGTGATCCACCTTCAGTCTATCTACATCTAGTCTCAGTTCCTTCACGGACTCTTTGGAGACCCGTGTCTTCCGCAACTTCTTGTGCTCCCGAGCAAGCTCCCTGAGAGCCTTGCTATGTGAATCAACTGCCTTTGAAAGCACTGCCTGAGTGTCAAGGATCTTCTTTTGGTTGTCAAGTATATCCTTGAGAGCATCCTTTATCGACTGTGGAACCTGTGTTGCGGAGGTGTCGACTGAGCCTCTACCACAGTGGTGAGTGTGGACAACTTGGATGAGGTAGTATGCATCCAGTTGTTGATACTAAGGAGCGCCTGACTTAGTCGATGGGCAGTAATAGGATGGGCCTGGGAAGATGGAATCTTCGGGCCTGCTAAGATGGATGGGCTATCAGGAATGGCTATGGATGTGGAAGGACCGGGAGGGATATCTGTGGAAGTGGAGGTAGGCTCAACAGGAGCCACTATCACAACTGGCTATTCAGACTGGCCAGTTGGAGCAGTAGTTGTACCTTTGATGTTCTTGCTCTTGGGGTTATCATCCCCCTGCTTGTTGTACCAAGAAAATGGGGCTTTCACCTTGACTTTGATGTCGAAGGGCCTCTTGTTCACTTTCAAGTCCCGAAAGTACATTGTGAGGAAACTGGGGAAAGGATAGTTCCGGTCATGCTCCGTACCCACGATAGTAATGATTCTAGATATCACATTCCCTACATTGATGGGGTACCCTTCCATGATAGAAGCCACTAACATAGCCCGGTGGAGAGGAAGAGAGTTATCATGTGTCGTGGGATCCAACCGGCTACATACAAAGGTCTCCCACCCCCATGCCTCAAAGTTCAAACTCCTTCTTAAGATCTTAACTCCAACAGTCAACCAGTCCGGGGTGGTACCTGGGATTGCTAGGTATTGTACCAACCATGGACGGACCTCCTCGCCCATTTCCATCTTCGCCATGTACAGGGTCTCGTCTTCCTCATTGAAGCCAAGGTATTCATTTATTGATTTTCCATCAAATAACACTTTCAGGTTCCAAACCTTGGTCACTTTGGAGACCTTTTTGATGTGGGCTACATTGTAGTAGAATTTCTTGACCAAGTGTTCGTTGGCGTTCACACACTCATCCAGAAAATGCTCCTATCCAACTCTCGTCCTAAACTGCCTCCTCACATTGGGGTTATAAGGTAGCAAGTCTCTCTCTATGATCCTCTCCAGGATCAACTTTCTCACCGGCCACTACTCCCGAAATTTATGGTACGCCACCTCACTCACGAATCTATCTTGTCAAACCTCTGGCTTTCTAGTTCTAGCAATTCCTCCCACCTGAGGCTCACCTCCTTCTGCTACTCCCTCATCTTCCTCTAATTCCTCCTCGCCTCCTACTGCAACCTCTCCGAATAATGAAGCTGTGGGAGATGTGGAGTATTACCTGCTACCTGCTACTGAGCCCTCAAATGACTCAGAAGAAATGTTCACTGATGCTTGGGCAGCGATGGAAGTGAGAGGAGTGTCTCTCAGTCTATGCCTCTCCGGATACAGGATGTATTCGGGGATTGAGTCCGAAGAGATCTCCCGGGAGGGCTCGTACTCACTCCCCGACATGTCAATGGCTCTGTCAGCACCTTTTATGGCCTTCCTCATGTTTTTGACGTTTTGCCTAGCTTGGGGAGTGAGTTTGACCATTTTCTATTTCCCTCCCCGGGAAGATTCACCTCTGCCAGGTTGTTTAGATCCTTTACCCCGTTGTTTCACCATTGTTGCAATCACCATTCAAATGACTTGTTAGTATCAGCTGCAGCAGCTAAGAAGCAGTTAGAAGCAGTGTTGCAGAACAGAGAAAAAAAATTTGTAGAAGGGTTGCAGAAGCCACCCAGTGCGGACCGCACAAAATGGTGTGCGGCCGCACAGGGGTCAGTGCGGACCACACAAAATGGCCATGTGGTCCGCACAGGGATAGGGATCAGACTACCCATCCTCTGTATCTAGGCAGTGCGGACCGCACAAAATGGTAGTGCGGTCCGCACAAAATATAGTGCGGCTGCACTACCCAAGGTTCAACTTCCCAAAAGTTCATCAGTTTGGTCCGTACAAAATGGTACTATGGACCACAGAGGGGCATCGCGGACTACACAGAAATGACTACAGTCCGCACTGAGTGCCCAGTTTCGTCACTAAGTTAGGGTTTCATGATTTTTGATTTTAAGCTCAATTTTGCCCCTAGTTAATGTCCTAAGTTATTTTCCAGTGATTATAACTACCTAGGCTTACTTTAATGAAAGAACTAACTACTCTAACCTAACAAATTGAAGAAAACTACGCTAAGCATAGAAGGGGAAGCGGTTAAAACAAAAAGTAAAGGAATTAACAAAATTAAACAAATTAAAGGAAGATAATGGTACCAGATAATGAGATGAAATGAAGAACTATGGTTCCAAGCAGTTAGTTACGAGGGAAAAGAGTGATGAAAAGTGTTTATATGCTTCTGAGAATTGAAAGTTTGAAAAGGGTAAAAAGGGGGCCTCAGGCCCTATTTATAGAAAAGGACATGGGGCCCAGTCTCACCAACCAGTGCATACCGCACGAAATGGACCGTGGTCCGCACTGCACTGTTTTGTTCAAGCTTGAAAAGGCAACGCTCTGCGGTCCGCACAAAATGGACTACGACCGCAGAGGTCCACTGCGGACCGCACAAAATGTAGTGCGGACGCAGTGGAAAACTTCAGAGAGGCCACATTTTACCCTCACCAGTGCGGTCCGCACAGAATGTAGTGCGGCCGCACTGGCAACTTCAAAGATCGGTGCATTTTTCCACTATGTCTTGCACTTCACCAGCAGAACCCTGTAACATCTCACAACCAGTCAGCCCAAAAATCAATCCTACACTACAATGAAAATCAAAATAAAAACAAGAAGAAAAACACATGGGTTGCCTCCCAATAAGCGCTTGATTTAACGTCGCGGCACGACTTAGATTACCATCAAATCATTTGAAATGAAGAAGTGCCACCACGTGGCTGTCATCAACTTTTTCAAGATAATGCTTGACCCGGTGCCCATTAACTCTGAAAACTTCACTATTTTTGTTCTTTAAATCAAGAGCACCAAACGGGGTCACACACACCACTTCAAACGGTCCACTCCATTTTGATTTGAGCTTTCCCGAAAACAAACGTAACCGGGAGTTGAACAAGAGAACCAAATCTCCTACTTTGAACTCCTTTCCACGAGCATATTTATTATGAAGGTACTTCATCTTGTCTTTATACAAGGATGAACTGGAGTAGGCATGGAATCGGAATTCATCAAGTTCATTAAGTTGCTCCACAAGAAGATTGGTTGTAATATCCCACTCAAGATTTAGCTTCCTCAAGGCCCACATGGCCTTGTGCTCTAACTCAACCGGTAGATGACAAGCTTTCCCAAATACCAATCGATATGGAGACATACCAACCAGAGTCTTGAAAGCCGTTCTATAAGCCCATAGAGCGGCATCCAACTTCTTCGACCAATTGGTCCTATTAGCACTGATCGTCTTTGACAATATGCTTTTGATTTCCCTATTGGGGACTTCCACTTGACCACTTGCTTGAGGATGATAGGGGGTATAAACTTTGTGATTGACACCGTACTTAGAAAGCAACGTGTCAAAAGCTCTATTGCAAAAATGAGATCCCCCATCACTTATTATTGCACGAGGAGTACCAAACCTTGTAAAAATGCTTTTCTTGAGAAATGCAACAACATTCTGGGCCTCATTGTTGGGGAAAGCCACGGCTTTAACCCACTTTGAAATATAGTCCACAGCCATAAGGATGTAAGTTTTCCCACAAGAACTAACAAATGGGCCCATGAAATCAATGCCCCATACATCAAAAATATCAACCGCAAGGATGGTATTGAGAGGCATCTTATCTTTCTTCGAAATTCCACCCGCTCTTTGGCATTCGTTGCATCTATTCACAAAGTCACCCACATCTTTGAACAAAGTTGGCCAATAAAACCCACAACTAAGAACTTTAGAAGCCGTCCCCACCCCACCATGATGACCACCATAGGGAGAGGAATGACAAGCCTCCAAAATACTCAATTGCTCTTCCTCTGGAACACACCTTCGGATCACACCATCAGTTCAAATTTTGAACAAGTACGGCTCATCCCAATAGAAATCCAAACTATCCTGCTTGAGCTTCTTCCTTTGGTTAGAAGAGAGCTCATATAGGATTATACCAGTCACAAGGAAATTAGCAATATCAGCAAACCATGGCATATCATTCATCGACATCGAAAGGAGTTGTTTGTCAGGAAATGAATCATTGATCTCTAGGCCATCACGAGGCCTCCCCTCCTCCTCTAAGGGGGAAAAGTGGTCTGCCACTTGGTTCTCACTACCCTTCCGGTCCACAATCTCCAAATCAAACTCTTGAAGTAACAAGACTCATCGCATCAGTCTAGCTTTAGAGTCCTTCTTCTTTATCAAGTATCGGAGAGCGGCATGGTCGGTATGAACAATAACCTTATCACCCATAAGATACGGATGGAATTTTTCCATAGAAAACACAATAGCCAAAAGTTCCTTCTCGATCACCGTGTAGTTCACTTGAGCATCATTCATTGTCTTGTTCGCATAGTATACAGGATGAAACATTTTGTTCACTCGTTGACCCAAAACTGCCCCAACCGCAACATCGCTAGCATCACACATGAGCTCAAAGAGCAAGATCCAATTAGGCGCAGTAATTATAGGAGTGGTGGTCAACTTATGCTTGAGAAGTTCAAAGGCTTGCATACACTTGTCATCAAACACGAACTTAGCATCTTTTTCCAACAGCTTGCACAAGGGGTTCACTTCCTTCGAAAAGTCTTTGATGAATCTCCGGTAGAACCCCGTATGCCCAAGAAAACTTCGGACTCCCTTGATGGATGTAGGGGAGGGAGCGTTGATCACATCTATCTTTGCTTTATCCACCTCAATGCCATGCTTCAAAATTTTATGCCCGAGAACGATTCCTTCTTCCACCATAAAGTGGCATTTCTCCCAATTGAAGACAAGATTGGTTTCTTCACAACGGACCAACACCCTATCAAGATTCTTCAAGCATTCATCAAATGAGTCCCACACAACACTAAAATTGTTCATGAACACCTCTAAAATGTCTTCCACCATATTGGTTAAAATGGCCATCATACACCGCTGAAATGTAGCCGGTGCATTACACAACCCAAAAGGCATCTTAGAGAAAGCAAATGTGCCATACAGACAAGTGAATGTGGTTTTTTCCTGATCTTCCGGAGCAATTAAGATTTGGTTATACCTAGAATATCCATCCAAGAAGCAATAGAAGGCACGCCAAGCAAGTCGGTCTAGCATCTGATCCAGAAATGGCAAAGGAAAGTGATCCTTGCGGGTCACTTTATTCAACTTGTGGTAGTTTATGCATACCCTCCAACCGGTGACGGTTTTTGTCGGAATCAACTCATTTTTGGAATTTGTCACCACAGTCATGCCACCCTTCTTTGGTACACATTGCACCGGCAAAGTCCAAAAGCTATCATAGATGGGGTACACAACCCTGACATCCAACCACTTGATCACCTCCTTTTTCACAACCTCTTGCATTGCCTCGTTTAGTTTCCTTTGGTGCTCCAAGGACGGCTTTGCATCATCTTCCAAAATAATCTTGTGCATACAAAATGTAGGGCTTATTCCCCGAATATCAGCTAAAGTCCATCCAATTGCCTTTTTCCGCTTTTAAAGCACTGCCAATGTGGCCTCAACCTGCATGTTAGTAAGGCAAGAAGAAAGAATAACTAGCAAAGTAGAATTTGGTCTTAAGAACTCATACCTGAGGTATGGAGGAAGTGGTTTCAACCCCAACACTAGAGGCTCCTCAATTGAAGGTTTGGTTGGTGGAGTCTTTCTATTCTCAAGATCCAAATACAATTTCCTAGGCTTATAAGAATAAAAGCACATTCCATTTAAATCATTCACGCATTCCACTCGGCTTGCATCCTCATTGACATCAAGATTCAACAAAACGACCTCCAATGGGTCCTCCACATTGATCATGGCACTGGTGTCATCAATTATCACTGTTGTGATGAGGTCAACAAAAGAGCACACCTTGGTACTGTTGGGCTGCTTCATAGACTTGCACACATGAAAGACAACCTTTTCATCTCTCACCCGGAAGGTGAGTTCCCCTGCTTCCACATCTATCAATGCCCTCCCCGTAGCTAGGAAAGTTCTACCCAATATGATAGGAACCTCATAGTCCACCTCGCAATCTAAAATCACAAAGTCAGCTGGCAGGATAAATTTGTCCGCCCGGACAAGCACATCATCAATAATACCTAAGGGTCTCTTCATCGATCTATCCGCCATTTGTAACCTCATGGAAGTCAGCCTAGGTTGCCAAATACACAAAGTTTTGAAAACTGAGTAGGGCATCAAATTGATACTAGCTCCCAAATCACATAGAGCCTTGGCAAAATTCGCACTCCCAATAGTACAAGGAATGTTGAAAGCACCGGGATCTTCAAGCTTCTGGGCCATTGAATGCACTATATCACTAACTTGGTGAGTCATCTTAATAGTTTCACAATCTATAGAACGCTTCTTTGTCACCAAGTCTTTCATGAATTTTGCATCGCCCGGCATTTGTTCAAGTACCTCCACTAAAGGCACATTAATAGATAAGGTATTCATTATATCAATGAACTTTTTAAACTGATTATCATTCTTCTGCTTCGTGAGCCTTTGAGGATAAGGTGGAGGTGGTCTTGACAAAGGAGCCTTGGCTTTTGGCACAACCGGCTCTGGCATGTCAATTAGTGTTCCCTAGACGGGTTCACATCATTTTAAGTTTCCACCTTGACTTCTTGAATATCAATCCTTACTTCATTGTTCATATTTTCATCAACCACATCTTCAACTACCAAAGGGACTTCGTCATCTTGCAACTCAACATCATCATCCATGACTTGCTTTTGCTTAGAGACATTCACATCACCGCCTCTCCCACTTCTTATTGTAACTGCCATAACATGATTGTTCCCACCCTTTGGGTTCACTACCGTATCACTTGGTAGAGCACCCTTCGGGCGATTATTCAATGACTGAGAGATTTGGCCTAATTGCACCTCCAAGTTTCGGATAGAGGTGTTGTGAGAAGCTAACTGTGCATCAGAATCCGCATTCTTCTTTATCATTTTCTCGAACATCATTTCAATTCTACCCATATCATTACTCAAAGAACTAGGACCTTGACATGGAAATGGGGTGGATTATTTGATTGTTGGTACATTGGGGGACTTTGAAAGCCTTGCCCCCAGTTTCCTTGATTTCCATTGTTCCATCCTCCTTGATTATTATTGACACCCCAATTATTGTTATTACTATTCCAATTCCCTTGGTTGCCTTGATTGTTGTTCTAATTGCCCCGGTTGTTGTTTTGGTTGTTGTTCCCCCAATTACCACTGTTTTGTTATTGATTGCCCCAATTGCCTTGAGGTCTCCACTGTAGTTGGTTGGAAGAGTTGCCCCGTTGGCCTTGATAGTTTTTTACATATTAAACCTCTTTACTTTGGTCATTATAACCATCATTTTGAAACCCATCACATCCATCATTAAATTGCTCAGAGTTCCTTTGGTTTTGTTGCCTTCTTTACCTTCTCTTGTTGACAAGCATATTAACACCCTCCATGACATTCACTTGGCGAGGATTTTGGACTTGTTACAACTGTGCCTTAGCCAATTGATTTATAGTAGTTGTCAACTCCGCTATAGCTTGACCATGGTCATGTAATTCCTTGTGCAAATGAATAACCATAGGGTCACCTTGAGGCACATTGGCTCTACTTTGCCATGCAGAAGAAGTGTCAGCCATCTCATCAAGTACATTACATGCCTCATCATACGACATCTTCATAAAGTTGCCCCCAGCAAGTTGGTTCACTATGCATTGATTTGTTGTATTGATGCCCCGGTAGAATGTTTGTTGGATTGTAGCGTCTGTCATATCATTGTTGGGGCATTCTTTCACCATCGTTCTATACTGCTCCCAAATCTCATGCAAAGGTTCCGTGGGCACTTGCTTGAAAGCTAATATCTCATCACGCAATGCCCCGGCAAGAAAAATTTAGCAATGAACTTATCTGCCAACTCATCCCAAGTTGTGATAGAATGGTTGGGGAGTCTCTCTAGCTAATCCAATGCCTTCCCCCGAAGTGATAATGGATAAGCCTCAACCTAAGAGCATCCTCAGACACATTCGTCTGCTTGCTCCCCCAACATGTATCCACGAACCCTTTGAGATGTTTGTAGGCATTTTAATCTGCAGCGCCCGTGAAATACCCACCCTGCTCAAGTAAGGTCAACATCACGTTGGTTATTTGAAAATTGTCCGCCCGGATTCAGGGTGGGACAATAGCACTCACATAGCCCTGGTTCGGAAGTACTCTGGGAGCCACTCTTGGAGGTGGCGGAGGAGGGTCTGGAATATCACCATTTGGATTAGCATTGGCATTTCGTCCTCTACGTTGTCCTTGAGGTACAAAAAGCACCTCATCTTCGCCGACATCATCTACCTTCTCTCTCGCAATCACGTTTCCAAGAGGGTCAATAGTGTTGTTCAAAGCCATATTGGTACCTGAGTAGTGACACAAACAAGTAAGTAACAAAGAAGGAAAGAAGAATAATACACAAAACTAACTAAATAGATAGCCAAAACCGTTAGCTCCCCGGCAACGGCACCAAAAAGTGATCACGGCCTACTCTGCACTACTACTTATGTAGCGAGAGAGGGTCGGAGCAGCTTTTACCCAATTTTGGGTCGGGATCGATATCCATAGAGAGCTAGAATTGGAGTCGAGTATCTATCTAGCTTAAGATTGCGTATATGTTCCAAATTACACTTTTCATCATTTTTGGGGTTTTCTTTATAATTCTACTTTTAACAAACTGCAAATTGTAAATTAAGCTAAGAGTTAAGTACAACGGGTTTTTCAAATAGTTTAAAGGGCACTAGGGTAGTGGCATCCGCCTAGGTAGTCAATTGGCGGGTACTTGAGTCTAAGGCACAATTGACATGATTGGGGAGTATGATATAACCGTTTCACTACTTTACCCATTCTACACCTCTCAGTGCTTCAAGTGATTTTGCCCAATTGACTTTCTCAAGACTAATTGGATCTGCAAATTTGCATAAGCAACTTAGGGTTCAAGTCGGGTATTACTCTCTCGAGGTTTAACCCTTTAATTAGGGCTATCAATCTCTTGAGTACGCCCCAATTCCTTGTTGGATCAATTTCGAGACTTAGGCTCTCTTTCTCAAGAAGAGCCCTAGTCAACTAAATACAAACTAGTGTTTGCAACCACTAATTCAACAATTAACCATGAAATTGACCCAAATATCAGACACGCATAATCAATTTAGCCCTAAAATACAAGACCCATCAATTATCCACACTAGGGTTGAGCCACAACCCTAGCTATGGGGTCTAGCTACTCATATATGCAAAGAAGAAAAACAAGAAATAGATGAAGATAAACACATATTAAATTAATTGATAAGCTAAATATAAAGATTTAATGATGAAATGTAGTTAAAGTTGCCCAAAATGACTGAGAAAAGTCGACCCACGAGTGCAGCTATGCTATTACAATATCTGATAACCTAAAAATGGAAAAAGGATCTATTTATACTAAGCTAAAAAATCGGGACAAAAATGCCCCTGCGGGTTAGTGTGGACCGCACAGAATGGACTGCGGCCACACTTGGACTCTTGGCTCCAAAATTCAGCTCTCTGAACTAAGGCTCCGCGGACCGCACAGAAAGGACTGCAGCTGTGGTGACTTCTAGTGCGGTCCACACAAAATGGACTGTGAACCGTATTGGCTTGAAAACTCCAAACTGCAACTTCTCTGAATCTTGGCTCTTCGGACCGCACAGAATGGTAGTGCAGATGCATGGACTCCAGTGCGGACCGCACTAAATCTAGTGCGGCCGCTTTTCCTTTTAGCCTGAATACCTGCTCTCTGAACCTCCTACTGCGGACTGCACAAAGTGGTGTGCGGCCACACTGGACCTATTTTGCCTGAGCTTGTCTTGTCTTTGGTAATTGTGCAAAGTTCATTCCTTTTGAGCTGATCTTTGACATCTTGTCACTTTATTGATCAAACCTGCAATCAAGCACAAGTTATGAGCCTTTTGGGACTATTTTGTATGAGTTTATAATCAAAGCATGAGCAAGAAGGAGTATAAGATGCATCAAAATCCCTAGTTATCAGTGACGGCCCTTGGCCTTATGGGTGTTATTTCGATCTTTCATCGAAATGTTAACCCGTCATTATTCGATCAAGGTCGAACCCTTCTCTCTAGCGATGGCCTTGGCCTTATGAGTATTATTTCAAGCTTTCATCGAAATGTTTACCCGTCGTTATTCGACCAAGGTCGAACTCTTCTATCTGGCGATGGCCCTTGGCCTTAAGGGTGTTATTTCGAACTTTCGTCGAAATGTTAACCCGTCATTGTTCGATCGAGGTCAAACTCTTCTTTATGGCGATGACCCTTGGCCTTAAGGGTGTTATTTCAAACTTTCGTCTAAATGTTAACCCGTCGTTGTTCGAGCGAGGTCAAACTCTTCCCTTTTCGCGATGGCCCTTGGCCTTTAGGGTGTTATTTCGAAATTTCATCAAAATGTTAACCCATCGTTGTTAGATCGAGGTCGAACTCTTCTCTCTGGCAATGGCCCTTGGCCTTAAGGGTGTTTTTTCGAACTTTCGTCGAAATGTTAACCCGTTGTAGTTCGAGCAAGGTCAAACTCTTTTCCTTTTGAGATGGCCCTTGGCCTTAAGGGTGTTATTTTGAATTTTCGTCGAAATGTTAATCCGTCGTTGTTCGATCGAGGTAGAACTATTCCTTTTGGTGATGGTCCTTGGCCTTAAGGGTGTTATTTTGAACTTTCGTCAAAATGTTAACCCATTATGATTCGATCGAGGTCGAACTTTTCTTTCTGGCGATGGCCCTTGGCTTTATGGGTGTTATTTCAAGCTTTCGTCAAAATGTTAACCCGTTTTTATCCGATCGAGGTCGAACCCTTATCTCTGGCGATGGCCATTGGCCTTAAAGGTGTTATTTCAAACTTTCGTCAAAATGTTACCCGTCGTTATTCGATCGAGGCCAAACTCTTCTCTTTGGCGATGGACCTTGGCCTTAAGGGTGTTATTTCGAACGTTCGTTGAAATGTTAACCCGTCATTGTTCAATCGAGGTCGAACTCTTCTCTTTGGCGATGGTCCTTGGCCTTAAGGGTGTTATTTCAAACTTTCGTCGAAATGTTAACTCATCGTTGTTTGATCGAGGTCGAACTCTTCTCTCTGGCGATGGCCCTTGTCCTTAAGGGTGTTATTTCGAACTTTTGTCGAAATGTTAACCAGTTGTTGTTCGATCAAGGTCAAACTCTTCTCTTTGGCGATAGCTCTTGGCCTGAAGGGTGTTATTTCGAACTTTTGTCGAAATGTTAACCCGTCATTGTTCTATTGAAGCTAAACTCTTATCTTTGGCGATGTCCCTTGGCCTTAAGGGTGTTATTTCGAACTTTCGTCGAAATGTTAACCCGCTATGAGTCCCAGTTTTGTTTTGGAGAGTTTCGGGTATCCTCTGGAGGGGTCCCAGTTTTGCTCAACCTTTGCGTTTCCTGAGTGAGTCCCAATTCGCTTGATTTTGTTTTATCGGAGAGTGTAATGTCGGAGGGTATAAAATGTTGCTATTTTGCTCACATTTATTTCATACATATATTGGGGTTTCCTGTCTAGTCCTTTCGCTTTCTGGTCTGGAGATGTCACTGGAAGGCGGGGCGATGAACTATACTTTGAACTCGGTGACGTCTCCCTCATCGACTCGGTCCAAACCTCCCCGGGAAAACCCTATTGGGACAACTCCTGGGTGATTGAGAGAGAGTACGACTTAAGGAACGTCATTTTCTAGAAGTTGAAGTGTCAGGTGGGCGATATTTCGGTTATTTTGTAGTAGTTTCCTATTCTCTAGTTGAGATGTTCCTTTGCTCGCTTGCCCACGCGGCGCTTGTGTTCCTATTTGAGCAAACAATAGAAGGTGAGCCTAAATGGTATTTTCCTTACCCCGATCCGATGAGTCGGTGAATGAGGGTGGATCTACAGTGTTGCTCGCTTTGCCTGGCGTTTCAATAGTTGATGGGGTGGTGGTTTCTAAATTCGGTGGTCGTATTCATCTCTCTTTCCTCCTCTTTTTTGTGCTCTAGCTCCGCGTGGATTGGGCTCGCCTTAGCTTGTTCATGGATCGCTCGGTGTGTGGGGGAGGATGTTGCTTGTAACTTCTGTTTGTATGTAGCATCATGATCTAGATTAACACGTGAGGTTTACTTACCGCTCTTTTTGATGGGTGATTATGTTTTTGGTTTTTGATTTGGAAGAGACTAGGAAATTTGACTAAGAAATCCCCACAGATGGCGCCAAATTGTTTGACCAAAAGATATCAAAACCTTTTTTATTAAATCAATTAATGATAATGATGAGGTAAATCTTAGCCAAGCGTAATAAACTCTAGATCTGAAGGTGAATCGGAAAATAATGAGTAAAATAAAATAAGAGTGAACATACTTTATTGATGTTTGCATTCTTTCATGAGACAGAGAGGATCATCAATTTTGCATCCTTTTCGGAAAGAAATTGCAGGAGAAAACAAAGAGAGAAAAAAGCCCCCCTTTCTTCGAGAATTCCCCCTCACTATATAGTTTTGGCACCCTTGCTATATTCTTTGGCCGATGTGCCTTCACGTTGTTACTTTGTTTGTTGTCACTTGAGTATTGTTTTTAACTTAACGTACTCGGTAGGTGCTTGGACTGAAGTAGGTCGTGATGTCTCTCGCTATCCCGCCACTTAGGCGGGATCCCACCTGGGTCGACTACAGTGATCAGATTTTGACCTATACATCTATAAAGACAGATCTCATAGTTATCAACGACTTTCCCTCTTTTCCTTCTTTGCTCTTACAAGTACGAGACAGTGTATCAAAGATGTAAGCTTATCATTTACATTTGATGTCTGTTAATCATCTTAAGAAATGTTGTATAAACTCGACCTCCTTCGATTCTCATATTCAATATGCTTAGATCTAGAGTTAATTATGTTTGGCTAAGATTTAACCTCCATTTTCTTCATTAATTGATTTAACGAAAAGCTTAGCACTTTCTGGTCAAACACCAATATCTACCAATAAAAATATGTCACACTAAATAATTTTATCATATTTAATCCTCGTATTATAATTCTAATATAATTTATTCATAAATCAAACAAAACTTCATGTATATTGTTAATAACTATCTGATTGGGAAAATCAATTTCAATATTGTCGAACGCGTTGAAACTAAGGCCAAAAGCCTTGGTTGGGTGTGGAACTGTGGATACTGGATAGGAGAGAAGCCGCGAGGAGGGGATAGGAAATCTGATTGAAGGAGAGGACGGACGGGGTTTAGTTCCTGAGCTGGACAAAAATTGGGGGATTAGTGGAAAGACCAAAATACCCCTAAAAGTATCTTATTTTAATGAGGTGGCATGCGTATTTCGGAGAACTCAAAAGTGGGCACTATGCTAATCCACTACTTTCGTGTAGTAATTGACATGATATATGTAATATACTATTTTAAAATCTTTTTTACTCTTTAAAATAATTTTTAAATTAGATAGAATAGTCATTTAATTATGTTTCTAAAATTTAAGATTTTGAAATTATGGGTATTAAATATTTCCTCATTTGATTGTGTAAAAAATCCTAATATTTAAGAATTTAAAATTAAATATTTTACTTATTTAAATCTGGTCCTTATTTGTATAATTGTATAAAGTAGGCTATGTTAAACGTTGAACTTTTAAGTTAACTATTTAAAGTACGAAATATTAAGCACGTTAAAACTTAAGTTAGATATTAGACTGTTTGCGTACGACACTTCTTAGTTCAACTAATATTATGCATCTTAAAAGTTATTTGTAGTTTCTCTTTTTATGGTCCAATAATATTTTATTTTACTATTACGTATATAAGTTTAAAGTTCTCATCAATTATTTTATTGAATTTTTTATTAAATGCGGCTCATTGAAAATTTTTCTTCGCCTTTTTAGTTCTGAAATTAATTCATTGACTGCTTGTAGTTCTTAATATTTGTGGTGGTTAAATATTAATAATTTTAAGGCCTTAAATTGTTAATTATCTATTTTATTTTTAGGAGTTGTAGGACCAACCTTAACATTTAAATTTCTAAATGGGTACCGACCAGGTCGACTTCCCCTATTTGATGCTTTACATACGTGTAATTGTGGTTACGTGACTTGATGGGGTGGTTGATTTGGTTACGGGGGATTTTGGAGTGAATTGGGACACTTAGTCCAGGTCGGAAGTTTAAGTTGTAAGAGTTGACCGGAGTTTGACTTTTGTGATGAAGACCCGACAATATTTGGACTTAGGCATATGTCCGGATTTAGAGGTCCCTAGGTTGATTTGGTTCTGTTTGGCAAATGATGAAAAATAGAAGGTTTGGAAGGTTTATAAGTTTAACCGAGAGTTGATTTGATGATATCAGGTGTAGATTTAGTTCCTGGAGTTGAAATACATACGTTATGTCATTTGGAACTTGCACGCACAGTTTGAGGTCATTCTGAGTTAGTTAAGCATGTCTGGCATAAGTTTTGAATTTGGAAATTTAGATTAGTCCCTTAGGCTTGAATCGAAGTGTGATTCGTGGTTTTGATATTGTTTTGCACGCATAGTTTGAGGTCATTCTGAGTTGGTTAAGCATGTCTGGCATAAGTTTTGAATTTGGAAATTTAGATTAGTTCCTTAGGCTTGAATCGAAGTGTAATTCGTGTTTTATATTTTGTGATTGGTTAGTGTGATTTGACGGATTCCAGGAGGTCTCGTGTGTGTTTCGGATGGGTTCGAACCATTCCGCCATGTTTTCGATTGCTGATTTCTGCGTTCTGATTTCCTTCTTCGCAATCGCGACAATACTGTCGCGTTACGGAAGGTTGGAGTGGTCTGGGCAGTCACTTTTCTATGCATTCATGGTGGGGGATCCAGCATTCGCGAAGCAGCTGGGAGGAGTTGGCCTACGCTGTTACACCCCATAGTTTCATATGTGAGAGTACGTCATAAGTCAATTGATGTAAGCTCTAAAATGAGATCATCTTTGAAAGTACATAAAATAAGTTAATCATGTTAACTTGGAGGTAACAAATATTTAAGATCATAGACTGCAAGTACTAAGAGGGTTGGAAGGCTTAGAAGCTAAACAAATTGAAGAAAATAAGTTTCGTCAAAAGTCGACAAGTTGGGAATATTATAGCATGTATTTTTGGGGTGAAAATAGGGTGCTTAAAATTATAAGGAGATTATGTTATGAGTTATTTTAGTCATATGATAGATCAGTATTATGTTTTGAAGTCAAGCGAGTTGTGGAACAAAAGTTGGAAAAGGTCATTACAAGTTATATTCATAAATGTGTTGAAACTTAGGTCAAATGTAGCTGAACTTTTCTCCCAATATACTTGGAATTAAGGGATTATTTACTTACCAAATTGAATATCTACGGGTCTAGTTTCTAACGCATTAAACCGTTTGTTGTTAAGACATCGGAGTAGAGAGATATTTGCAGTTTTACGAGACTGCGCAGACTGCATAGGTGGCAAGTAGGTATGTCACTAAAGCTTTTTGAGCAATAAATTTCGTGTGTTATATAAGGTCTTTTTGGGATACATTATATACCAAATTGAATTCTCGGAATGTAGTTTCCAACACTCTTAACCGTTCGTTCATACGACATATGGATAAAAAGATTTAAGCATATGAAGAAGAGCCAATAATAGGGTGCCAAGTTAGCACCTCTTTGAATTTTCAAAAATGGATATATATATATATATATATATATATATATATATATATATATAGGCCTTATGTCGTCTCTTTCTTAACTTTTCCACATAACAAGACCAGAATAATACCCCTAAACTTATCATCAATCTCTCCACAAGGGTTTCAAAGAATATTAACATCTCGGGTACGAAATCAAGAAGCGACAACAGTAGAACGATCTTTACGACGTAAGTATCGCTATATCGCCTCTCTTTTTCTTTATAGTTTGAGTTTTGGAAGGTAATTAATATTTAATAAAATGTCTACTTTATGTATTTAAGCTTTAAATATCAAGAAAGGTTGATAAATTTGTTTCCTGATAGTTAGAACTCACTGAACGGTGATTGGAAGCCGTGAATTCGAGTTATTCGGCTGTAGTAGGATGTTTTGTGGGTTGTTTCGTGTTGCTGTTGGGCTGTCTTTTTTGCTGATGTTTTATGGAGTTCTGGAGGATAAAAGGTGTGGAGAGACACCATATAATGACAGAATGGTGGGCTGGTCATTCGTCGTTACATTTTTAGGTTGTTTGACACTACTTTTGTTGTCGTTTTATGTATGAAGTGATTAGGATGTGTGGGCTGTTTTGTGATGTATTGTGATGGAGATAAGGTTGGAAAATAATGCATACATGTTGTTATTATTTTTTTCTTGGTGTTGTTGGTATATGGTATTGGAGAGGGCCTTGTTATAGGGGAGATGCTGCCCAAATTTACGTAAACGAGCTACTAGTTTAAGTTGCGAACTTAGCCTTTACTCAGCACTGATTTTGAATCTCTTTATGTTGTGGTAGATTGAGTTGAGTTGTTTGAATAATTCCTTGGAAGGTATTTAGGACTCAACAGAGTTAAGGTATGTTAAGGCTAAACCTTTCCTTTATTTTGGCATGATCCAGTAACTACATGTGTTTGATAACGAGACATAAAGAGAAGTTCATATTCCTGAATTATGTGCATTTTCATAATCTCATAAGTTACAGCATTCTCCCTTATCGGGACTTCATATTCAATTTAGTTTTATCTTCTTTCAGCCAAGAGAGAAGAGAGAGAGAGTGTGTGTGTGTAAAGTCTATATAGATACAGTATTACAGTATTTTCACTACAATCGAGCTATAATCGATGGGCATGCCCCTATTGGGCAACCTCTGATCAGATGGTGAGTTATATACCGAGCCTACTGTGGCCGAGCGCCTATGAGCGAGCCCAAAATGGCCGAGATACAGAGCCTAGTATGATCGAGCGTCTATGAGCAAGCCTACTACGGCAGAGTAGTTACACATACCGAGCCTTATAAGGCCGGACAACTATTTTACTTACTATATTGTGAGAGTTAAGTCAGTATCAGCAGGTAAGCATATCTTCAGATAATCTTTGACTTCCATTTACTTTCAGTTATTATATTATCTGTTCAGTTTCAGCTTTCAGTTATTATATTATCTGTTCAGTTTTAACTTTCAGTTATTATGTTGCCTTACATACTCGGTACATTATTTCGTACTGACGTCCTTTTTGTCGGGATGCTACATTTTATGCCTGCATGTCCTTATTGACAGTTGGACAGACCCTCCCAATAGACAGAGTCAAACATCAGCTTGGTTAGTAAGCTCCACTTTCTCGGAGTTATCAGGTCTAGACCTTGGAGTTCATTTTATATATACAGATTTGATCGGTAGGTCGAGGCCCAGTACCGACCAAGGTACAGTTCAATTATATCTAGAGGCTTATAGACGAGCCTTGTATAGTTTGTATATTAGTAGATGTTCATGGTGGCCTCGTCAGCCTCCATATATATATATATATTACTACTATAAAAAAATCTATTAGCGGCAATTAATATGCTCTTTAACGGCAATAAAAATTGACGTTAAAATATTTACCAGCAATTAAACTTTGGTCGATATTGCCAGCGTCGCTAAAGGATTTAGCGGCCATTGCACGAAGTGCTGGTAAAGATCCCTTTTATTGCCGCTAAACGTACATGAGTTTTAGCGGCAATTATTTACCGGTAATTAAAATGGTCACTGAAACTCCCCTATGATATCCAACATCATACATTTTATGGCTTTTGTTATTGTCGGTAAAGACCTACTCAATTGCTAGTAAAAAGTGTTCTTTTAGCGATAGATATAATTGTCGCTATAACTATCTATGAATTGGTCTTTGTTTATATATTTAAAAGCTTTTGTTATAGACAGTGAAACCCATCTGATTGCCTTCTCAGCGAACTTTCTTATTGCTAGTAAGAATTAAGAAAGGTTTCTTTCATAATCTGTAATGCACATTATGCAAATACAAATTCAATTATAATAAGAATAAGATTCATTTTCAAAAAGTTTAATACACTTCATTAAATTCACAACAAAATATACTAATCCATAGTTTCAAAGTATCAACAACATACCCAAAAAGGTAAACTATTTGAATCTAATAACTAGTGTGATTTGTTGTCTACTAAGTGGCATTATCAAATTGCTACAATACTTACAATAAATGATGCCATTAATGTTTTTTCAACTCTTGATCATGATGAAATCTTCCACATGCCAGATTATCTGAACAACTATTTAATCTCTGTCTTACTATTCAAAGAATAGTTGTCTGGCTTTCCATACCATATATACCTCGCCACTAATCTCCAAAGCTATATGCCTTTCATAATGTAGTACCTTTACAGGAAACAAATTAAAGTATAAAATTAGTATTTCTTTTTTTGTAGTGGTAAGTTATGACTGTGATAATTGCACAACTACTTTAAACCTGATAACCATAAAATTGCTTTAAGCACTACCAGAGAAACTTCTGGAATTTTGCAACAAAGCATGTACTGAAGAGTTTGGTTAGTGTCAACTATCAAAGCATATGTTCCTCATTCACTTATATGTTATGCATGCAGAATTTTAAGCCAACACAGAGGGAAAAGTAAATAAAAACCTCAAAACAAATTTCAATTAATAGCAGAAGGTCAATATGTAAGGATCCTAACAATCTATATTATGTGACAAGTAGCTCTTTCAACTTGATTTTTCACAAACTACTTCCTTTTGTGCTTTAGACTTACAAGACCACTTGCTCGTGTTGCCATTCCACTACAATTACATGAAATGGTAAAAATCTAAACTGAATCTGGACCATGCTAACAATATAATAAAATTTATGTTTTTTAGTGGTACAACCTATAAGATAAATGACATTACTTGGTTTTTTATGCTTTATTAATTTACTTATGTTCGGTCAATAGAATAAAATGCTTGATGTATGTTTGGTGTATAAATTTTTTATGCTTGCTGGTAAACAAATATTGATAGTTTATATACAACTTTTTCTTATTCGACCTTTCGAAATCTTTTCTTTCAGAAGATATTGCCATATTAGACAAGTACAGATACTATCAAATTTTGCTTTCTTTCTTTGAGACAATTAAAGAGTAATTTAAACAAGTTTTACTTAAAAGTTAACTAGGGAGGTAGTAGATGATCCCCATTATATACAAATTGTTCAAGGATGACATAAAAATAACTTTCTACTTTTTCAATAGAAATTATTCTTAATTTCAAGGCAAAGTAAGATGTCACTAGAACGATAGACACTGATCGATTATATAAAAAGTTGGAAGCAAAGTGAAGCACTCATATACCTTAATGGCATCTTCCCCATATGTTTTCTTTTTACCACTTGAATGATGTTTAGAGGTGTCTGTGCATCCAACTTTGATTTTCTCATAGAGTCCTCCATCAAAAGCATGTCCACTCCCTTTGTGCTTCTCCCTTTGATACTTGATATCTATTGGAGTCGAACTAGGAGAAAAAATAGCAGCTTTGGCACCTTTGATCTTTCTCACCTTGGGTACTGGACCATCTCATAATCTTCATAATTAGAATAAAAATATACATTCCCATATATTTTGATACACCAATTAATCTGAGCAATTGAATTCAAGAACCGGAAGATAAAAGGACAATACCCAATATAATACACATGTACGAATATATGATCGAGGGAGGAATAGCTATCTGAAATTAATTACCCAAAAAGTTTGTTCACATCTCTAGGGGAATGTCGGACAAACTCAATTCTGCAAATGCTATTGATCAAACTCAAGTAGGACAAAAATGAATAATAGAATGAAAAACAAGGCACAAATGAAATGTAAATGAAAGTGAATAAAGAAAAGAAGAGAAAAAAATACGCAACTTAGATTTCATTCACCAACATATTACATCATGTCTCCAATCACATTAAAGCATTTAGAAGTTTAAAATAATCTAGAACTATGAGAATTTAGTAACATTGCTATACTAACAAACTAGCAACATGCCTGAAAATAAGGATCTAACAACTACCATGGATATTGCAGAGATAGCAAGTTGCAGAATGGAGATGAGAAACATACATTCAAATATGAAAAAAGAAAAGGAATCTTTACTTTGAAATGGCATTCATGGTGTTTATATCGGTTGTGCATGGCTGCTTTTTGCCTCAAGAACCTAGTATATATCAATATGTTAGGAAACAAGTAGACATATTATAATGTATAAACCTGCCTCTAATGTGGGCTTAAGAAAATCTCCACCAAACTCTTTGTTGATATCAAGTTAGATGTTAAAAATTAATTTTCCTCTATCGAACATCATCTTAATGATGTAGACTTAAGAATATTAAAGAGAAGTAGAAGAAGACAAATTTACAATAAACTAATAACATTGAAGATGAACAAAGTAATGCTCAGTAGCAGGAACTTATCCAACTACTGCAACAACGACATTGTGGATAGGAAATAAATCTTTTAAGTTTCCAAGTATAGCGAAAATCTAGTAGAATAGGATTAGTATTTAGCTTTTGCACTGTACTACATTTGGCTTCCTTAGTACCTTGTAATAGTTTCTGATCTATTTGTGCAAGGGAAACAGAGCAGCATATCACTGATCACGATAATAAAATTCTCACTATTTTCAGTCCTTACTCTCTTGAGAGCTACATTAATTCAGAAAGCCAATTATAACAAAGTACATTTGTGCATACCTGACTTCTAGAATATTCATTTATTATAGAGGGGTAATAAAAAGATTGAACATAATGCTAATACATCTATCCAAAAACCTCTTGATAAGCTATAGATAAAAGCATGACGCCTTTTGGATTTTCATTTGTTTATCCCCAAATATAAAGAATTCATATGAAACTATCCAATAACACCTTGTTTGAAGAAAGTAATTTTAATAGGTAATTCATCAAAAGAGCAAATTGAAAATTATAGCCCGATTCACATGGCTAGAGTAATATTACTTAAGGGATTAACACTAGCTTTTTGGTCTGCGTATTCGATTCTTACGGTACTTATCGGATTAAAATAACTTATTTATCTTTTCTCATTTCTTTTATCTGTATATTTAGTTAGCAACAATTAAATTTGGACTATTCAGAGCAACTACATATCCAAAGTTTTTGTATCCACAAACATTTTGAAGATTTCTTTCTTACTACTTTTTTTACCTACAGTTTCTCAAGATTTGTTTTTACTGTTCAGATCTGCAGTACTCAGAGAGTAAATTTCATTCTCTGGATACAAATAATTTCAATGGCCAAAAGAACATGACTACAAAATAAAATAAAAATAAATTCTTCAGAAATTAATAATAGTTCACAAAGCACCTGATGCAAAAAATTATTTGGAAAAAATCCCTAATAGATGCTTGCAATTTATCAGAATAAATAAAATAAAGAGATTAGAAGGTACCTTGAGCTCGTAGGCACAAACTTTTGGCTTCTTCAATTTCAAAGGAAAAAGTGTGCCTAGTGGTCTGTATCTCATTAACGAGTGATGATGAATAAGAAAAAGCACAAAAACTATGCAACAACAAGAGAGACTCAAACTATTTTGATGTTCTACATTAATTTATTAGGGAAATAATGGATCTTTATCTAATAGCAATCAAAAGAAAAAGAAGATGAAGTTGATGATGACATACTAGAGTAATCGATCCGACTGGACATAGAGATGAATGTTGGGTGTTAGGGTTCCAATTGATTTTAATTTTTCCATTCCTCTAGGTTCTTGATGAAAAAATACAAAAATGAAGGAGGGAAATAAAAAACAATTTGGAGGGAATGTGAAAAAAATGCCGCTTTTGGACTTCTTAGGGGTCGTTTGGTAGGGTGCATAAGAATAATACTGAATAGGGTGTATTAGTAATGCTGGTATTAGTTATGCTTGCATTAGTTATGCTGACATATTTCTTATCCATTGTTTGGTTTGATGCTGTAAAACATTGCACAGTTTCTAAAAGAATTGTTTATTTACAAAAATGCCCTCAAAACTAGTCCACACTCTAACTTTTTAAAAGAAACATATGTTGAGAAATGTTTTTATATGAAAAAGATTTTAAAAAATTATTTTATTTGTCTACATATATTGTAAAATAAAATTAAATATTTATTTATAAAAAAGAAAATATGTTAAGTATTTATTTATTTACTAGGGATATAATTTTATTTCTCACTTTTTGGATTATTTTGAACTTACATTAATATACTTACTAGCATATTTTAATCAAGCATAAATTTTGAAGGATAATTTTATCTTTAACTAAGCTAATGTATGCATTAAAACCCATTGCATTGCTAATACCATTGTTTTCTATGCATTAGTTATGCATAGGATAATACCAAATAGGATGTATAACTAATGTTTGCATAACTAATGCATAAGGTCAAAATATCTACCAAACAATGCATTATTAATACACAAAGTTAATGCATGCATTAGATTATCCAATGCATCCTACCAAATGACCCCTTAGTATTATAGTAAAAGACGCAAGCTTTAGTGGCAATTTTTCTTAATTGCCGGTAATAAGTGTTTATTCTTGGCAAATGTTCAATTGCTGCTAACATTGGCCTATACAGAATACATTAGCAACAATTAACTTATTGCCACTAAATAATTGCCGCTAAAAACCTTTTTTCTTGTAGTATATATATATATGAGATATTGGGTATGTTTACCCTTCAAAAAAGAGAGATGATATTTTCATATGATTCAGAATATAGCCTCATCGGCCTAAGTTAAGGGTTATCCCTATAGAGTTTATAGTTACAGAGTGGTACGCTCGGGCCGAGTATAGCACCGGGTGTCGACCACACCTCGCCAGGTTTGGGGCGTGACAAACTTGGTATCAGATCAGTTCTATCCTAGGGAGTCTACAAGCCGTGTCTAGTAGAGCCTTGTTTATAGATGTGTTGTGCACCACATTATATAAACATGAATCTACAAGGTATTTAGGAGTTTGTTATCCTTCTTTCAAATCAACATCGTGCTACAGAGCTGAGTCATAAGAGTTCGAGTAAAGACTTATGTTTGATGATTCTAGAGATGCTTGCAATTAGAAAAATTACAGCTAGCCAGAGGGTTAATACAACAACAGGTAAGGGCGCTAATAGAGAGAGAGTTCTTGACGACGTGGCCCTATTTGAGGCCCTATCAGATTGTGCATGCCAAAGTTGCAAATTTCCAGCTTAACACCCTAAGATGGGAATACCAAACATACCCATGAATAGGCGGCCATTGGAGTATCAGAAGGTAAAATTATAAGTTTTAACAAGTACCAGAAGCAAGGTGAAGGAGGGTACGAGGTACCCAGTTAGTGGAGATTATCAGTATTTACAATTCATTCTAAGTTATTTTCAACAATAACAGAGGTATGTTTATGTCATGACCCAAATCGATGGGCCGCAATGGGCACTAGTACCTTATGCAATCGAGTACCAACATAACGTATCTTTTCATGTCATACTATTATAAATAACTAAGCCGGAGAGGCTGCCGTGAAATAAGTAGAATACAACAGGTAATGTCGACTTATACATAAGACATATGGGCCTCTAAGACCAAAAAAAACCACTTGAACACTGAACATAGGCTGACAAGGCCATACAATCTTTTACGTATATGACATCTGTCTACAAGACTCTAAAAATACATAATTTTTATAAAGGTCGGGACAGAGTCCCGCCATACCAAACAATACACATCTAACTCATACTAACCAAACAAGCAACTCCGAAGCAAATAGAGCGTACCAACATCTTCCGCTGAGCTGATAGCCTACTTAGAGGGCTCTCAACTTGTCTATCGGGACCTGTGGACATGAAACGTAGCATCCCCAGGCAAAAAGGGATGTCAGCACGAATAATGTACTGAGTATGTAAAGCACATAAATAAGTACATAACAGACATGGAGGAAATATAGAGTAAATGACTCCACCTGTAAGTCTGGATAACATTGTAAATCATGAAATAATTATAGTGTCATGCATATGCATATGAATGTCATGTTTTGTATAGGTATATGTTTCATAACATCATCAGCCTCTAAGGGCGTCCCATCATATCATCTCGGCCACTGTGAACAAAATCATCAACGTATGCCAGCTGATCAGGTGGTTGTGCGTATATAGAACCATAACCTTTCCCATATCCCATATACATGTATATACATACATATATACGCGTATATAACACCATCTGGTCATGGTCAATGTACATGAATGCAATGAATGAAAAGTGCGTTAATAAAATCTTTAAAAATTCATAAGACCACTATGCCTTTGAATAATATCATGAAGTAAACCTTTTCAACTTACGTATTTTCTGAGACCCATAAACAGATGATAGAATATTATGACACATGGAAATTCAAGAATATAGATACCTCTAATACTTCTATGAATAGAGTCATTTATGGAATTTGTGCATTTGTTCGTTTCGTTTGTGTCGTATAGGTCATGCTAAAAGAAAGAAAGGATAGCCTTAACATACCTGGAGTAGGGAAAATCCGTATAATATTCTTTGTATGAGCTCAAATCGTCACTGTTTCTAACGTTCTTAATTGTTGGAAGATTTGAAGTAGCTAACGTTTTCTGGATTGTAAAATAATAATACCTTTTGAATTGTAAAGGGTCCTAAGATTTTTGATTGTTGAAATATCTTGAAATAGCTAAAGAAATCTAATGCTTTCAAGATGTGAGAAAGAAGGCAACATTTTTGGATTTGCAGTAAAGCTTTGAATGTGATAAGCTTTGCTAAAGTTTGGTAATGTTTTTTGTTCCTTATTGTCCTAATGATAAGATTTGTATTATAAGAGATAAACTGTGTCTTTCTTGTTACTTGATTGCCACCTATCAAAGAAATGACTTAGTCATTTCTTTACAATGTGACTAGCTGCCACGTTTGAAGGGGGTGAAATTTGTTAAACTTTATCCACTTATTAGTTAATTAGGTAATGTCTCGTTATCCAGTAATTAATCAATTACCCGCATAATAAAACATTATCTCAACTTACTTAAAATACTACTCTCTTTTAATATACCTTGTACACCTTATGGTCATGTAATACCTTGTATGTCACTAGTTCATAAATATCGGATATTTTAGCTCGGGCCGTATTTTACCCCAAAATGCCAAACTTTGACGAAAATTCATTTTCTTTGATTTGATTCTCCTTTCACCTTCACAAATTTACTCATCACTTCTGAAATAGCATAATCCTTATAATCTCCATATATTCTTTTACTTGGACTGATGTCAATTACCTTACGACAAATTCAACGTACAATACTATAAGGTGCAACATCGTCGTAACTTAATACTGCAAAGCGTAACATCACCGTAATGTAATAATGCAGGGTGCAACATTGTTGTAACTTAATACTGCGAAGCGTAACATTATCGTAATATAATACTGCAAGGCGTAACACCATCGTTATATAATACTGTAGGATGTAACATCATCGTAATATTGCAGAGTGTAACATCATTCCCCCCTTTGGAATATTTGTCCTCGAATGTTGACTAATGCTCTTATCATTTTCATAACTTATAGCTCTTGTGAATACCTTAATATTCTCCTTGCTATTTAAGTAGTTGCTATATGAATAAATCCAAAGTTTAGGGTATTCCCCCCTTTAGTCTTTTTTCTCATATCATGACTTGTGGTCAAAATCTTTCTAATCACGCAACTGCTGCTACCTCCTATCATATAGCCTGTATGACCCTGGCTTTGTAAGTGCGTTTATGCGATTCATTTTTCCTTTAGTCAAACTCTAGGCCTTACTTTGTAAACATATACAAGGCTTAATAGGATGCCTCTCTAGGCATCTATAGGTGTACTGAAGTTCTTCACTCGATACTTTGTAGAACTTGCGAATATGGCCATATCTTATTTCATAGATCTGGTTATCCATTCGTATGGATTTACTGCATTTACATGGGTCATACTATACCATAATTTGTTTACTTCAATTTATCGTTATTGAGTAATGCTTACCAAACCCCCAGTTACTTTTGTTGCCTATCCTTTATGTATAAATCTCAGTCCTTTAATGCTCCTTCATTACCGTTCGTCTTAAGAAGGATGGCGTAATCTCATGTCATACTTTGTAACTTGTATCTGTCCATTATTGATTCACCTCAATATTGATCTACAATCCTCCACTTGAAGATTTGAAACTTCTTACGTAATACATTGCGGTAGGGCTTACGTTTCATTGAGGAATAATTGAAGTGATTTCCATAATCATATTTCATAGTGTCTCAATGTAATTCACCTTATGGGGGGTATCCTAATCTCGTGCCATCAGTGAAATCTTTTCTCCTTCTCTTTTTTTTTTTTCAAAATCATTATTCAAATAAAGGTCCAAATGTCATTCTTTATCTACCACAATTACGCCCTCATCTCTTTCAAATGATATTAGTCTTAGACTCCTTTGAGTTCATTCAGGCTATACTGAGCTTTCTATGACTTAGATAAACCATTAGCTGGCTTGTTTTCATGGGTTTAATCCTGAGGACTTATCCATTCTCGTCACCTTCTCACTCGCCCTTTCATATCCTTACTCTTGCCTTCCAAAACCCTTGCCGCTTTGCCATACTTAAGCTCGCTACCTACCCATATTTATTTATATTACTCGCATCCTTCCTTCAACTTGCTTGTATCATAGGTTTCCTTATGTCACTCTGGAACATCAAGCGAGACATCACATTGTCTCTAACTCTTCTTTACTGTCTTAATTAGCCTCCTCGATACCTAGAAACCAAAGGCTATGAGATATGCCACTGACGATGCCGCTATCATTCCTGGATATTGAATCCCCGCCCTTCTAGCCTTCTATCCGAAGTATGGACTATTCACAACTTTCTGCATTTGATTATCTCGTACGTTGTTCACCTTTACCTTACTTACTTAAAATCTTGCATCATATCTTCTATCTCCTTCATAACCTCTCTTCCACATAGGTATGTTTCACACCACTACTTGAAGCTCGTGGGAGCTTCATACTGATTTCTTATGAGGTTGTTACTTTTTTTTAACTATCTTTATCATAGAGTCGTTATAGACTATGGTTGTTGTACTATCTCTCTCGTACCTCTGATTTTAATGTAGATCCTGCAATGTTCTCGATCAAGATGTTTCTATTTTTCTGGGTCCAATAATCAAACTCCTAATTTACTTGGGTGATGTAACTCTTTAGTTTCCTCCTTCTTCTGATCGGCCTTTACGTCGGCTTAAGCTATCTTCTGATATGTGGTTCCTGGTATTAGTTATTCTGTTTAGCCTTTCATGGGTGTTGAGGAATATGCATGATACATTCCTTTAATAATTTAATCCTTCGTTTATTACTTGTGCTCAATTCTTTCTTTTAACGTATACCAGAATCTTCTACTGCTGTATATGATGCATGTATAAAACTCCGAACCCTTTATTGCGTTCATAACGTAACCAACTCTGGATCATTGACTGAATAATTTCTTTCGTTCCATCTTAGCTTTCTTTCAACGTAAGCTATTACTTTTTCTATTTTTTCTGCCCCCTTGTTACGTCCATACTTAGCTTATCTTAGTGCCCACACATGCCAGAGTTTTCGTGCAACTCATATGATCTCGAATATTACTTTTAATTTTACTTCTCGTTTATTAGCCACGGTAGGTGCCACTTTCCTTTGGAGTGCTTACAATGTTGTTGTGAGACTGTTGTTACACAACCATTTCCTCTTTAGGTCGTTGTGCTTAAGTTGAAGCCTTCTTCCTTATTTCCTCAGCTAGTCTTTTATTGTAGTACTTAGGGAGAACCCTTGACCCTCGTAAAGCTGTGAGCTTATTATAGACCTTTTGATGTCGTTCCTTGCCTATAATTATCCGTAGTTTCTTACCTCCATGCCCTTATGCTTGTAGGGTTGCTTATAAACTGACATTTTGATTGCCTTCCTAGTGGCACTTTCTTTTATTCCCATAACACTCATACGATACCTTTACCTACCCCGACTCCTATTTGAATATATCTCAAGTATTATAATGATATTACTGTGAGGCTGAATTCTCCATGTTGGGGTTTACTACATTCATCTTGCATGATCTGCTGATTTGTCCGTAACTTTTTGTCTAGTCATGACTAGGCTCTTCCTGAATCAACTGCTAATTACTCGTCGGCCCATTCTCATATCCATATTCTGCGTAATCTTTCTTGGGTTATTTCCTTGTCTTAACTTACCTCACGTGCTGTCTCCTTATCTATCAATAACATCCCAAGTAGGAACCCTTACTTCCCTTTTTTATTTTGACTTCGTGCTTACATAACGTCCTGGAATCATAGCATATCTGTAATATTTAGATAAGTTCAATCTCATCCCTTTCTCATTTTTATCACATTCTTCCTTTATCATTCCATATTCCCACTTTAGGGGAGTACTAAGACTTGGAGCTATGACAACCTGCCTATAAATGTTTTTCCTCTTCATCTTTGGCGTCCTTTCACATCATCGATGAACCTTACTCACTTGCGGTAATCTTTTTGTACCAAGGATAACAAAATTACTCACTCGCGATATTGACATTCAGTGTAACTGGAACTTACAGTTGCTTAAGCTCAACTTTGCTTGCTTTAGGGAAGCGTCCTCCTAAATGACCATTCTCTGAATTTCTCATGAATCTTCTTCTGTTGTCCATTCTATTATTGCCGACACGAAATCTGAAATTCTCATGATGTCGATCATTATCAAATCACTAAATCCCTAATTCATGTTTACTTTATCTTGTTCACCAGCCCATACTGATCTCTATTATTTTGGGTCTAGCTTTTCCTAATGGTAATCACGTTAGAGTCATGAACTTACTTCTTAAAATGAGGATATGACTTCATGGCCTATACTCTTTTGTTGTCCTAAGGCCTGTCACCTCTCGTCTCTTCATTCACTTGACTAGACTCTGTAGTACTGGCATTTCTTCTTTTTTCCTACCGTTGTTATCCATGTATCACACCTTATTCATAATGCTTCCTTATCTCTCTTTTGCTAATATTTCTGCATATCCCTTTTCTTGTGAAAACTTCAACACGACATTCTTTCGCTTTTAGCTCTCCTTGCTTCATTCATCGGCTCTTCGGGTTGCTTAACGTCCTTGCTCTGCTAGGGACAAGAGTCAAACTAAGGTAATATTTATCCCATCCAGGCTTTCAGTGCCTATCTTCTTATTTTTTTCATACAGTATTCACATCTAATCATAATATTCTAGAGTGCACCATCTGGGTGTTTCACAAGAAGATCTATTGGCACATTTGTAATACCCTTCGAAAATGTCAACTAACACAAACAATCCATTCACCATATTGGGTTACTCTAACCCCAGCTAGATCTTGATGTTTTGTCCTTTTCTTAAACTACACATGTTAGCCTCCATAGGTCATAATTGAGATGGGTACGGCCAATTATACATACCTCTATTACTATTAAATATGACTCAAAAAGCTTATATTCCTCTGCCTGAATTATAAACATTGTTAACCTTCATTAATTGGGCGCCTCGTACTCTCCTTCATCTAGCTTGTTTTGCTTGTTGAAACTTGTATTTATCTTCTGAATCTCTCATTGTCTTTCACCATTAAGGTGGATAGGTATTATTGCCTTAAGGCTTCTTATCAGGAAGCTTACACCTTTCAGTACACCCATGATTTGCCAAAGACCTTATATTTACTTATCGTAGGCATCATACAAAAATCTAATTCCTCTAACTCATCTCTTCCACAACTATCTCTCTTTCCAACCTTTTTTCGGATGTAGGTATCGTCTTATTATGAATAAAATAGAATTTCGAAATTTGAATTCTTATAAGTGAGCTCTACCACATGATCTAGAGTAAAAAGAAAGAGTGACAGTCCTAAATGCCCTATAGCCTCCTGCTTATAAGTGTGGTGCACGACACACCTATAAACAAGACTCTACTAGACATGGCTTGTAGACTCCCTAGGACAGAACTGCTATGATACCACTTTTGTCACGACCCAAACCGATGGGCCGCAACGGGCACCCAGTACCTTACTCAACTGAGTACCAACATAACGTATCTTTTCATGTCATACTATCATAAATAACTGAGCTAGAGAGGCTGTCATGAAATAGGTAGATACAATAGGTAATGCCAACTTATACATAAGACATATGGGCCTCTAAGACCAAAATAACCACTTGAACACTAAACATAAGCCGACAAGGCCATACGACCTTTTACGTATATGACATCTGTCTACAAGCCTCTAAGAATACATAATGTTCATAAAGGTCGGGGCAGATTCCCGCCATACCAAACAATACACATCTAACTCATACTAACCAAACAAGCAACTCTGAAGCAAATGGAGCGCACCAACATCTTCCGCTGAGCTAATAGCCTACTTTGAAGGCTCTCAACCTGTCTATCGGGACCTGTGGGCATGAAATGCAACATCCCCAAGCAAAAAGGGATGCCAGTACGAATAATGTACTGAGTATGTAAGGCACATAAATAAGTACATCACACACATGGAAGAAATATAGAGTAAATGACTCCACTTGTAAGTCTGGATATCTTTGTAAATCACGAAATAATTATAGTGTCATGCATATGCATATGAAAGTCATGTCGTGCATAGGTACATGTTTAATAACATCATCAGCCTCTGAGGGCGTCCCATCATATCATCTCGGCCACTGTGAGCAAAATCATCAACGTATGCCAATTGATCAGGTGGTGGTGCGTATATAATGTCATAACCTTTCCTATATCTCATATACATATATATACATACATATATACGCGTATATAACGCCATGTGGTCATGGGTCAATGTACATGAATGCAATGTATGGAACGTACGTTAATAAATCTTTCGAAATGTCATAAGACCATTATGCCTTTGAATAATATCATGAAGTAAACTTTTTCAACTTACGTATTTTCTGAGACCCATGAATAGATGATAGAATATTATGACACATGGAAATTCAAGAACATAGATACCTCTAATACTTCTATGAATAGAGTCATTTATGGAATTTGTGCATTTGCTCGTTTCGTTTGTGTCGTATAGATCACGCTAAAAGAAAGAAGAGATGGCCTTAACATACCTGGAGTAGGGAAAATCCATATAATATTCTTTGTAGGAGCTCAAATCATCAATGTTTCTAATGTTATTAATTGTTGAAAGCTCTGAAGTAGCTAACGTTTTCTGGATTGTAAAATAATAATATCTTTTGAATTGTAAAGGGTCCTAAGGTTTCTGATTGTTGAAAGCTCTTGAAATAGCTAAAGAAAGCTAATGCTTTCAAGATATGAGAAAGAAGGCAACATTTTTGGATTTGCAGTAAAGCTTTGAATTTGATAAGCTTTGCTAAAGCTTGGTAACATTTTTGTTCCTTATTGTCCTAATGATAAGATTTGTATTATAAGAGATAAAATGTCTCTTTCTTGTTACTTGATTTCCATCTATCAAAGAAATAACTTAGTCATTTCTTTACAATGTGGCTAGCTGTCACGTTTGAGGGGAGTGAAATTTATTAAACTTTATCTGCTTATTAGTTAATTAGGTAATGTCCCGTTACCCAATAATTAATCAATTACCCGCATAAGAAAACATTATCTCAACTTACTTAAATAATATTTTCTTTTAACATACCTTGTACTCCTTATGGTCATATAGTACCTTGTATGACACTAGTCCATAAATACTAGGTATTTTAGCTCAGACCGTATTTTACTCCAAAATGCCGAACTTTGACGAAAATTCATTTTCTTTGACTTGCTTCCCCTTTCACCTTTACGAATTTACTTATTACTTGTGAAATGGCATAATCCTTATAATCTCCAAATAATCTTTTACTTGGACTGATGTCAATTACCTTACGACAAATTCAACGTACAATACTACAGGGTGCAACATCGTCGTAACTTAATACTGCAAAGCGTAACATCAACATAATGTAATACTGCAAGGTGTAACATTGTCGTAACTTAATACTGCGAAGCGTAACATCATCGTAATGTAATACTGCAAGGCATAACATCATCGTAATATAATACTATAGGACATAACATCATCGTAATATTGCGGGATGTAACAGTTTAATTAGTTACACCAATCTCAGTTATGCCTTATGGGAGCTTACAGATATAGTTTAAGAGAAGGATGGAATATTGAGATGTAGTTGGGGTTAGAGTAACCCAAAATAGCGAATTAAGCCAGGAAAGCTAATAGTGAAACAATGTTTTGTTGAGGTTTTTAGAATAAGGTCATAAACAGAGATATTAGCAGGAGAATAAGAAGAGAGTAAATGAAGCATTACGAGTAAGATGTGATAAAAGGGTGGTAACGATAAATCATAATATGATATGATGACAGAGTCTATAGTCAAGTGAAAGAAAAGACAAGAGGTGACATGCCTTGAGACAATAAAAGAGTATAGGCCAAAAGTCATATCCTCATTTTGAGAAATGAGTTGGTGAGTCAAATGTGATTACCATAACAAAAATGTAGACCCTCGGAGTAAGAGAAATCACCATGGGCTAGTGAATAAGATAAATTGAACATCAATTAGGGATCGAATGATGTGATAGTAGTCGACACCAAGAGAATTTCAAAGATAACATTCCAGCAATAATAATGTGGACAACATAAGAATAACCTTTAAAGGTCATTCAGAAAGACACTCCGCCAAAGCACTTTGAGTAAAGTTAAGCTTAATGGACTAACACTACTAAAAAATCAGGTGTTAGCAACAAACAAATTCTGTTGCTAAACAGAAAAATTTGTCGCTAATCTCATTTAGCGACAGATTAGCAATGGATTATCAAGAAATTCTTCTAGCTACAAGCGTTTTAGCGACAACATTCGTAGCTAGTTTCAGCTTTTTTGTAGTGTAAGTGTGCTAGTTACACTAGGCATCACCCTCGTGCGTAAGGAATTCAGTTATCCCTAGTACAGAAGGGTTACTGCAAGGCGAGTAAGAGTCAGATAAGACGTGAAAATATGCCAAAGATGAAGAGGTAAGCCATATATAGGTAAATCTTCATAGCATTAAATGATATTACTCCCCTAAAAGGGAGGAGGACAGTGTGATATGGTAGTAAGCTAGAGTTACATAGTTCAAGTAACTATGGAATAGTAAAAAAAGAATTGAGTTCATGTCATAGAAAAAAGCTTGAATTGTTAAAAGATTATATCATGTATGTTCCATAGCTTCCACAAAAGGCCAAAGTAATAACTAATATCATGGGCCACAGATCGGAAGATAGCTTAAGACTACTTAAAGGTTGAGAGAGAAGAGGAAACTAATGAGTTACATCAGCTAAGTAAATCAAGAGTCTAATTGTTAGATACAGATAATTATAGAAATCGTAATTTAGAACATTACAGAATCACTCTTAATATCAAATATACAAGATATATAGTAGAGTGGCCATATTCTATAATGGCTCTATAATAAAGCTAGTTAAAAGAGTACCAGCCTCATCAAAAGTCAGTACGAAGCTTTCGCTGGATTGTGTATGCACATGATGTGCAAGTATTATAGTAGAGCTTCAAGTTGTGGAAGTGAATTCCACCTATGTTGAAGTGTAGTTATGAAAGGGACAGAAAATACGATGCTAGGTTTAAAGGTAAGTAAGGTAAATATGAAGAAGGTACGAGATGCCCAAGTACAGAAGGTTATGAATAATCCAGATATAAGATAGAAGGCTGGTAGCATCGTAATTCTGTATCAAGAAATAATAGTGGTGTCGTCAGTAGCATATTTTCCAGCCTGTGGTTTCCAGATACAGAAAGGTCTAGTTAATAGATTAAAGAAGAGTTAGATACGATATAATGTCCCGCTTGAGGTTCCAGAATAACATAAGAAAATCTATGGTGCTAGCAAGTTAAAGGAAGGTTGCAAGTAGTATAAATAGATATATGTAGGTCGCTAGCTAAAGTATGGTAGAGCGACAAGGTTTTAGCTAGACAGGAGTAAGGACAAGAAAAGGTGAGTGAGAAGGTGACAATAATAGATAAGTGCTCGGGATTAAACCCATCACAACAAGAGAGTTGATGGCGTCCATAAAGTTATAAAAAGCTTAGTATAGCATGAGTGAACTAAGAGGAGTTTAAGACTAGGAGAATTTAGAAGAGATGGAATGCCGCCCTAATGGTAGAATAAAGGTATAATTGTGATAGATAAGAGGATGACGTTTAGGCCTTTGATTGGGTAATGATTCAAAGAAAATGGATTTCATGAATTGTGCAAGATTAAAATACCCCCATAAGGTGAATCACGTTGGGATGCTATGAAATACGGTTAATGAAGTATTGTATCATATCGTCCCTAGGTGGATCAGCCAAATAACTTTAAATGTTCCCCGATGCGACGTGAGCCCTAACGACAATGTATTACGTAAGAGGTTTCAAGTTATCAGTGGTATATTATATATCAACATAAGGTGAATCAACAATAGGCGGATAAGAATTCCAAAGTATTAGATGAGATTAGACTGTCATTCTTAAGATGAACAGTAATAAGGAAGAACAAAAGGACTTAGATTTATACATTAGGATAAGCAGCGAGAGAGTAACCTGGAGTTGGGTAGCAAACCTCGGTAATAATAAACCGAAATAAGTGTTATGGTATAATGTAACCTACCTAGATGTAGTAAAGCCATAACGATAGATATACAAGGCTACGAAACAAGATATAGCAACAGTCCTAAGTTCGACAAAGAACCGAGCGAAGAACTTCAGTATACCTATATATACCGAAAGAAACAACTTGTCATAGTTCTGTATACGTTCCCAAAATGAGGCCTAAATATTGGCTAAAAGTTGGAGGAAAAAGGCCATAAGAGTTGCATAGGCGCACCTACAAGGACAAAGTCATACAGGCTGAATGACAGAAGGTCGCAACAGTTACAAGATTGGAAGAATTCTAGCAACAAGTCGTGGTGTGAGAAAGGGGACTAGAGGGGGGGATGCCCTAGCCTTTGGATTTATTCATAAAACAATTGCCTATATGTCAAGGACAATACTAAATTATACGTAAAGGCTATAGGTTATGAAACTGATAATCATATCAGTCAACCTTCGAGGACGAATGTTCTAATGGGGAGAATGATGTTACACCCCATTGTTTCATATGTGAGAGTACGTCGTAAGTCAATTGATGTAAGCTCTAAAATAAGATCATCTTTGAAAGTACATAAAGTAAGTTAATCATGTTAACTTGGAGGTTACAAATATTTAAGATCATGGACTGCAAGTACTAAGAGGGTTGGAAGGCTTAGAAGATAAACGAATTGAAGAAAATAAGTTTCGCCAAAAGTCGACAAGTTGGGACTACATGTACCAAGAGGTTGCATATCATTATTTATCATACACTTCCCCGAAAGAGAGAGTAGCTTCTTTTTTCTTTCTCTGAAGCCATCAGCTTAAGGTAATTGGCAAGTTCCACCGTCGGGGACAATAGATGGCACTCAGTGGAAATCAAGAGGGAGACATTGCTCCTTTTCTGAGGATCTACAGAGGGGGGCGAATAGTTATGCCACAAATTCCCATGGTCTGGGGACTGGGAAGGAGGGACATCCTTCCTCTCGGGTGTCTGCGGCCGGTGGGGATGATATAACATTTGCCGGTGATGAAGGAATGACCAATATGGAAGGAGATGAAGCTGATGGTATTGTGGGTTGAGAAGAAACTACGACAAAGGCAGTACTGGTTGTAGGTTGTTCATCAATCGAAGATGGAAGAGGCCTAATACTGAGCCTCATAGCACCGGGAGCAACAATAAGGGCTCGAAAGGGAGAATTGGCATTCTCCACTAGGTCACACTCTCTCCATAGCTCTTGGACATCGCCCCCGGCTAGTGTTATAAGCTCTTTAGATTGAGCACTCTGTTGAGTTGATGAAGGTCGTTGTCTTCTCCGTAGGGAAGACCCTTCATCACTGGCTTCCCTATCATTATGAATCACCACAGTGACTACAGATGGCTCACGCGCGACGTTCTTCACCTTTTTATTTTTACCCTTGGCCGATGAAGAGCACCAGCTTTTTGGTTGCATGCTCTCTAGCCAGGGACTCCGAGAGGAAGCATTGGCACTGGAAGCGGATCTAGTGGTGCCTTTTCAGGGTGAAGGCCTTAGTAACCTCACAGCCTCTGCGAGATCAGCCAAAAAATCCTAATCGGGGATGGTAACAGAGCCCTGTGGAAGACCTGAATTCAATAAAAAAAGAAGTTAGACAATTTTCTTATACAAAACAAAATGAGATGAAGACAAGATCCATTTCACGAGTCAACTTACCATATTTTTGGCCTTCCACCCGTATTTTAGGGCCAATTCTTTCCACCGGCAGGTCTCGGGCATGGTAATATCTAGAATCTTCTGGACCCACTGGTCCAAGCTTTCAACTCTTGGTGGTATCCACCGAGTTGCCGAAATAGTGAAAAGTGAAAGATCAGTAACAACATGAAACAACCTTTTTTCTAAGAAAATATAGGATTTAAACTTATGTGTACGAGTCCATGACTCAAGGAAAAATGGAATTATGGTCGGGATGATATCCCTGGTGGTAACAACAATAAACCGCTCCATCTATCCATGACGTTGTCATCATCCATGCTGGTGAGCAAAACATGGTGGCCAAGTTTGTTAAAGTGTATTACTCCCCGACAAAAACTTTTGGGGGAGTAGAGGTTCATCATACGAGCCAAGGTGACCTCTTCCTTCGTCTCCTGACACAACCGCCGAAGACAGGCTACCGTTTGCCACACCGAAGGGCCAACCTGTGCCAAACATATATGGTATTTGTGGTACAGCTCCAAAATCATGGGGACAATTCCCGCTCAAAGAAAATACACTCAGAGTAAATGGGAATATATAAATTTACATAAAGCCCTTCTTAGGGAAGGTCACTCGCTCCACCAATTCGGGAGCAATAATGTTCAGATCATGGCAATCACAACTCCTTCATAGCAGGAATTCTAGAAGGACGGATGGAAGAAGGGTACACGCCAATAGCCCATGTATGAGAACTTGCAGAAGGATACTTTTTTTCAAAGTCTTTGGATGTGTTAAATCTTCTGGGAATGATGGTGATCACCATAGGAGGGGAAACATCATCGGTGTTTTCTTTGTTTTTAAGAGAACTTGAGTTCTTGGGAGGAGGAAGCCATAGTTAGCATAAGGTAATTAGAGTTCTTTGAAGAAGGAGATTAAAGAAGAGTGAAAGCAAGAAAAAGATGAATGCAAAGAAGTTGAGAGAGTTTGAAGAATTGTAAAGTGCAAAAGAAGAAGAATAAGCCGTATAAGTAAAGAAATAGGCAGCTAAAATCCTGGCCATGATTACCTCGAGAATTGGCGAAAATATTACTGAATCGTGGAGTGAAGCGTGTACAAGGTATTAAATGCAGAGAGATGTGCGTCTAATCAAGCGTCAGAAACTTTTCAGAAGGGATCAAAAAATTCACGCCAAGAAAGGAATCTTTACCAACTTCCCGATGACATAAAGATATACCACCGCAAAGGTGGGGGACTATCTATATAGGATAAAATCGGTTCATATTAAATACTCGAATAATAGAGCGACATGTGGAACCGGAGACAGATGAAAAACGAGGCAAGTGGAAATCAAGTTCGGGACAACAGCTTCGTCTTGCACTGGGTAGACCTCAAAAGGAATATTGATAACCAGGACAAACGAATATTTTCTACTCGATGACATTCAATGAAGAATATTCCTCGTTACAGAGAATTTTGGCATTTATAGTGTATTGTTACATATTCATCAACGGCCCCCATAATTATCATTTAAGAGAGGCTTGAACCTTGGACCTTGTTTCCTAGAAGTAGCTAGAAATAGTGACTTCAACAGCCATTGTAAGACACAAATTTCTGACAAACTTATGCTACACATTATTGTAAGCTCAATAATACTTTATTTTTAGTCTATTGATATTCTTATTATTGTCTTCGGAAGCCTTGCTCCAGGAACCATGCTGTTTGCGGTCATATCTCGATTTTAATGCTAAGTCTTGCATTTTATTTAATTTATTATCATTTTGGGATCAAATTGATTCGCTTGTCTATGAACTACGTTATAAATTCAACTATACCATTTTACTGGTAAACATAAGCCGTCACAAAAAACATAATGCTGCCATCAAAATGCACCACCACCACAAAAGAGCCTAAGAGCAAAAAATTAGCACCATCTCTTGCCCCTTTTCTTTTTGATATGCACTATATATTTTGCGAAAGAGAAATTATCAATCAAAATTTTCAAATAGAAAATGAAGCTAGGAACATATCTTGCCCCTTTTCTTAATGGAATTATACATTGAAAAATATCACTACCTAAAACTTTAAAAAAGGAAAGAGAAAGAAAAGGAAAAAGATCGAATAAGATTTTTGGCTGAAAGCCCGAAAATTTGCTCAAGCTACCGGAAGATCCATTTTTCCGTATTGTTAGAGCAAATAAATGCCAAACTAATTAATAAAAAATTAATGGAGCAAATCTTCGTTGAGCTTAATAAATTCCAGACAAAATAAAACGAGATTCTTGTACAGTGGGAAGAATTTAAAAGCATTGATTAGTGCATTCAGTATACTATGATAGACAAAAAATATAATATCGTAGATGTGTAATAAATACAAGAAACAACAATGGTTATAGTGTAAAGGAACTGTCACCCAATGATTATGTGATTGGGTGTCTCTTCCCTCTGACGATGTGAAAAGGTATACAGTTGATATGAATGTGGAATCTTTGAGATTTATGTATGAAGATTGAATAACATATGCTTGAATAAAGTGAACAAGACAATTTCTTCGTATATCTCTCTCTTGACTTTACAATATGTCTCTTAGTTCTAAAAAAGGCAGCCCCCTCATTGTTCATTATCTCCTCCTATTTATAAGGAACATTCCCCAAAAAATCTTAAAAAGTACAACGTAGAGAATATCCAAAGGAATATTCTTCCTGTCTCTCTCTAAGTTCAAGTTACCGTTATTACTTTATCTCAGTTGCTCACTTTTGATCGTCAGCCTTTATCACAACGACCGTCAGTCGCTGTGTCGTGGTTGACCCCGTCCTATATCTTACTTATCTGTTACCTTGGTTGCCAAATTTGGACCTCTACAGTTAGTCCCTCCGCTAGTTGAGGTCATAGCCCTGTACGTCCTCGATAAGCGGATATCGTTCGTTTCCGTTGTGAGAGAATTTGGCTATTAAATTATGTCGGGTTGACTAAGATTGAGAGAGTGAGGCGTCCTGCAGAATCCCAATTGATGTGATTAACAAGATATGATATCACTCCCACGCACGTCATCATTATGCGTCTTCCCGATACAATGTCTGAATACTTGTCGCTTTGGTTTTAGCGCCATTAGCGGTCTTCTGCTTCGATTTTCTTGCGCCCTTTTTGTTTTTTCAGAAACCTTTCGCCATTTCCCTTCTTGTGTATACATTATTCTCCTTTGACTATCTTTCTCAATTCTTAGCTCTGTTCCTGTGATTTTGTTTCTCGTCTTCCCATTCAGTCATCGTTCCTCCTTTCAAGTTTTACTAGCACACCCTCTATCATCAAGATGCCCCGAACCTCTCGTGCACACAATGAAGTTTCTGACACCACTCTGTCATTAGTGGCCCCTCCTTCCGGTGGCTAGGATATTGTGGATGAGGAGGGTGACAGTTTCCCTACCATAGAAGAGATACTCCCCAGAAACCCAATGTCCAGGAACGATTTCCACAAGGAGCCTGCCCCTTTTACCGCTCCGGTAATCTCTGAAACTGGTCCATCTCAGATAAATGAACTCCGGTCTATGTATAATATTCCTCCTCACGTCAAGATGGTTCTGGCTGGGAGGGACATCGTGGAGGTCCACAGATCGGGATATTGTGCTTTTACGTGTACCCTTTCGTGATTGGTCATACCCCCTCTTCTTCCGCTGGCGGAGGAGTGTATCGATTTTACGAAGTCTGCCCGACACAACTGTCTCTGTACTTATATAAAATCTTTCTGGTGCTGACGAAGTATGCATAATCGACTGGGTGTGAGGTTGGCATTCACCACCTTTTACATTTGTTTTCCCCGAGTTTTCATAGGGGTACCATGATACATCCGTGACATCGCAGGACCAGGGGATTGGTGGTTGGAATGAATGACAAGGTAAGCCGGAAGTTTTGGCATAAGTATTTTTTCATCAAAACAGAGCACTTGGTGTCGGACCCTGCTTGATTTCCAGAGCATTAGAATCATAACCGTACGTATCGGTGATGTACTCTTGTTATCTACTTTCGTTCTCTCTAATTCTTATTTACCTGTGACTTTTCTGTACAGCTGAGAGACGTGAACCCTTTCCCGTCGTTGGTATTGAGGATTGGGTAGCTCGCATGCTACCTCACATGGTGGGGATTCGATATTGGTCTACTTTCCTCAAACGCTTTGGACCGAAGGTTTCGTCTGCTAAGTGTTTCTTTTTCTCCGACCTTCGGTTGTTTGTTGTCGTTTATTGATACGACATATTTGTGGTGACATGCTAACAAAATTCCAAAAAAAATGCTCTAATCTCGGCATTTCATCTGGTTGTTGCATTGGCGGAGATGCAATTTACTTTAGCTGAGTCCGTCCGTGGAGGTCGTACTCAGACTGAACCATCAAGGGGCCCTCCTCAGGATGAGATCTCTTCCCAGCCTACCTACCATATCATAGATGAATCTTCCAACGAGGATGAATCACCGTCGAGAAAGAGGAGGAGGGTGGAGCTTGGGAAGGCCATCGCTACCGATATTGAGAAGAGAAAAATTATTGCTTTGAGAGTGGCATCTTCACCTAGGTCAGGCATATGGGTCGTTTTTATGGCGGACTCCATTGTGGCGGGGAGGTCCCCTAGGGCCGAAGAGGTATATCAAGGTGTGGGACCTGTACGATCTATTGAAGGCGGCGCGTCATTTGCTTCCAGAGGAGATGGAGCGGTGCACGTGGAGGACGATGGTACAGGCTCGAAGATCAATCCCGAAGATGTGCGAGCTTTCTTGGAGTGACATACCCGCGTGGAAGTAAGGACGGAGGGTCCTAACTGACACGTGGTCATTCCTGTGGATTACGACCTTTTAGCGAACTCCGAATAGGTAGCGTCGGCATTTGCCTCTTTGTGCGTTGCTTCCGAGAGCACGACACTTCAAGCGATGAGTGACGCGGATCTATCGCGGAGTATTTCCGGCATGGATTTGCGGGTAAGTGTTTTCTCTCTTCTTTTTATTTTCTGATTTATTTTGTATGTGTGATTTACTTAAGATGGCATTCTTTCCTCTGCATGTCAGACTCTCATCATGGAGATCGAGCATGACCTAAGGGATAGGCGAAGGACATCCATTTTTGGGAAGGTGGCCTCTAAGTACAAAGCGTACTGCACTAAGCATCGCGCATTGGCTGATGTCTTCACTCAAGACAACGATTTTTAGCTATTTCGTGATGGGCTTAAGCAGAAGGAGAAGGATTTGGTGCAGAAGGTTGAAGAGATGAAAAAGCGGGATGAAGAGCTGATGAAGGCCATTGGCCGATGTAGTGAACTTAAGGCGGCCTTTAAGGCAAAGAGGACGAGTTTGATGTGAGCAAGGGGGCGATGGCCGAGAATGCCAACCTTCAGGAGTGGATGACCGCTTTGACTGCTGATCTTGGTCGAAGAGAGGCGGAGGCCGTCAATCTGAGGGGCGAATTGGGCGTTAAGGTTGATGAATTGGCTTGTGCTGAAAAGGGCAGGGTGACTGCCGTTTTTGAGGTAGCGGCTCTGGAAGATGCCCTTCGCGTTTGTAGGTCTGAGCATGACAATGAGGTGGAGACGTTGGCGCTCAAGGTAGCGAGGTTGGAGGAACGGATCCAAGATCTAGAGGCGGAGTTGCCTGTGTTGAACGAACAAGTTGTTGCTTTAAAAGAAGAGGAGGTGCAACATCAGTCGCACCCTCCACGTCTTATACTTCAGTCTATCCCATCGTGTCACGGGAGTTGTATGAGATGCGGGTCCATGCCGAGGCCCAGCTTGATGTGTACAAGTCCTTATAAGCTAACGGGAAGGTGTCTGAGGTAGAGCTCGAGGGTGTTCGCATTAAAGCACATGCAGCTCGTGAAGCCTGCGATTATAATCCCGGTATGCACGGCGGGGATAACATTGATGATAATAATGCAGACAAGCACGCCTCCAATTCTTGGTATAATGAGGAGTTTGCCGCGGGGGATGATGCGGCGTAAGGCTGTTGTATTTATTTTGTTTTGCTTTGCTATTTTTGTGAGGGCATCTTTGAGCCCTTTGTAAAAAGTTTTTGTAATACAACAGTTGTAATGGAATGATTACCTTTTTGTTGTGCACTTTTAGATTGTTATTTATTTGCTGTGAGGAGGTTGCTGGCTTTCTCACCGCCTATGTATAATCATTTTGGCGTAGTCGGTTGTATGTCTTGGTATTCCGGATGAGATTGAGTGTTTAAGTAATTCTAGTGAGGTCAAATGTTAAGCCATTCGAGCGAGGTCGAATGTTAAGCGATTCGAGCGAGGTCGAATGTAAATTAATTCGAGCGAGGTTGAATGTTTTCTTTTGGCGATGGCCTTTGGCCGTAGGGGTGTTATTTCGAGTTAGGGTCGAAATGTTAACCTGTTGTAATTCGAGCGAGGTCGAATGTTTTCTTTTGGCAATGGCCTTTGTCCGTAGAGGTGTTATTTTGAGTTAGGGTCGAAATGTTAACCTGTTGTAATTCGAGCAAGGTCGAATATTGTTTTCTGGCGATGGCCTTTGGCTGTAGAGGTGTTATTTCTAGTAAGGGTCGAAATGTTAACCTGTTGTAATTCAAGCAAAGTCGAATGTTTTTTTTATGGTGTCCCTTGGCCTTAGAGGTGTTATTTCAAGTTAGGGTCGAAATGTTAACCTGTTGTAATTCGAGCGAGGTCGAATATTAAGATTCAAAAGGTATCGATGGAGGGTAAAATGTTGCTTTATTTCACTTTGTTGGAGAATATCTTGATGGAGTACAAAATGTATCTTGATGGAGTACAAAATGCTGCTTTATTCCATTTACTGGAGTACTATACATGTCTATTTCATACGTATGCTGGAGAAGTTTCCATGTATCTAGTCCCTTCATCGTTCGGCTTGGAGAGGTCATCGGCAGGCGGGGCAATGAATTATACTTTGAACTTCGAGACGTCCCCCTCGTCGCCTTGTTAAAAACCTCCCCGAGAAAACCCAATTCAGACAAAACATGGGTGAGGGAAAAAGAGTACGACTTGAGGGGCGTCCTTTTTTAGAAGCTGAAGTACTTGATGTGGGCGATATTGCAACATTCCAGTAGTTTTCCTTCCATTGTTTCTAGTTGGAATGCTCCTTTGCTTGCTGCCGTTGTGATTTTGTATGGCCCGTCCCAATTGGTTCCCAGTTTACCTTCTCTTGGGTCTTTGGTTGCTTGTGTTTTGGCCATGAGAACATAGTCTCCAACTTTGAGTGGTCGTATTTTGGCCTTCTTGTTTTAGTACCTTTCCGCTTGTAGTTTTTGGGCTACCATCCTTACGTAAGCCATGTCTCTTCGTTCTTCTACCTCGTCAAGGTCTTGTCTTCTGTTCTTGTCGTTGTTTGGTCTGCTTTCATTGGTGTATCTCAGGCTAGGTTCTCCAACCTTAACAGGTATCATGGCGTTAGTTCCGTAGACTAATGAATATGGCATTTTGCCAGTGCTTATTTTTGGCGTGGTGCGGTAGGCCCATAATACCTCTAGTATCAACTCCGGCCATAGCCCTTTGGCATCCTCAAGCTTTTTCTTTAAGATATTCAATATGGTTTTGTTGGAGGATTCAGCTTGACCGTTGTCAGCGGGATGATATGGCGTGGAGAGTATTCGCTTGATGCGCCATTTTTCGAAGAACTCGGTCGTCTTTTTCCCGGTGAACTAGGGTCTGTTGTCATAGCTGATTTCTTTAGGGATGCCGAAGTAGCATATGATGTTCCTCCATATGAACGTGATGACTTCTTGTTCGCGTATTTGGGCGAACGTACCTGCTTCCACCCATTTGGAAAAGTAGTCAGTTAAAACTAAAAGGAAACGTGTCTTACCTCACCCCGCTGGAAGGGGTCCAACGATGTCCATTCCCTATTTGATCAACGACCATGGCGAGATGAAAGAGTGGAGGTGTTCGCCCACTTGATGTATCATAGGCGCGTACTTTTGGAATAGCTCGCATCTCTTGACATAATTTGCGGCTTCCTTTTTCATAGTGGGCTAGTAATATCCTGCCCGAATGAGGCATCTGACGAGGGATCGGTTGCCTGTATGGGCACCACAGTGGCCTTCGTGTACTTATTCGAGCACGTGTCTAGTCTGACTCAGCCCTAGACATTTCGCAAGGGGCTCCCGAACATTCTCTTGTACAGGTCGTGATTTATGATGTTGTACCTGGCCGCCTACATTTGAAGCTTTTTGGCTTCCTTTTTGTCTTGCGGGAGTATTCCCTCCGCAAATATGTCATGATGCGGTTGTGCCAGTCCCAAGTCAAATTTATGGAATGTACCTCGAGTTGGTCTATTGACAAGTGGAGGAGGGTGACCGCATTTTCTTTAGTGATATTTTTGGTGGCAGCTGCTAGTTGGCGAGGCCGTCCGCCTCGATGTTTTGAGCTCGGGGTATCTGGTCGAGTCGGCATTCATCGAATTTTGGCACTTTTGTAGCCTTTGTTCTTTGATTTGGAAAGTCCCTATGACTTGGTTGATGACGAGTTGTGAGTTGCATCTGAGGATGACTCGTCGTGCTCCATACTTGAGAGCTAACTTTAACCCTGCAAATACGGCCTCATACTCAGCCTCATTGTTAGTCATATCAGGGCTCCGTATGGACTGGCGGATAACTTCCCCTATTAGGACCTCGAGTACGAGTCCTAGTCCCAATCCTGACGCGTTGGATGCGCCATTGGTGTAAAGGAACCAGAGGTTGGGTTGCCCAGGGGAGGTACGAAAAGCTTCTTGCTCGATCTCGGGCATTATTTTGGCAGTGAAATCGACGACGAAGTCGGTGAGTACTTGCGATTTTATCGCTGTTTGCGGCTTATATGTTATATCATGCTTGCTTTGTTCTATGTTAAACTTGGCCAGTCTTCCCGACAATTTGGGTTAATGTAGGATGCCCTACAGAGGGAAGGTCGTCACCACCGATATGGGGTGGCATTGAAAATAGGGTCTAAGCTTTCATGAAGCTATAACCAATGTCAGGGCCAATTTTTCGAGGTGGGCGTACCTTATTTCGGCTTCTACCAGGATTTTGCTAATATAATAAATCAGAGATTGCCTACCTTTGTTCTCGTGGACTAGCACCACGCTTACCGCGACTTTCGAGATGGCCAAATACACTAGGAGGCATTCACTGGGCTCTGCTTTGGTGAGTAGTAAGGGCGAGGACAAGTACGCCTTTAGTTCTCTCAAGGCATCGACGCATTCTGAATTCTACTGGAGCCCGTTATCTTTTTTTTAGCACGTTGAAGAATTTGTGGCATCTGTCAGATGACCGCGAGATGAATCTTGATAGAGCGGCTATGCAGCTAGTCAATTTTTGCACTTATTTCTTGGTGGTCAACACCTCAGGTATCCCTTCAATGGCTTTGATTTGATCTGGATTGACCTCGATGCCTCTTTGTGATACCAAGAAACCAAGAAATTTGCTTTAGGTTACGCCGAAGGCGCATTTTTTGGGGTTTAGTTTCATGTCGTATCGCCTTAGTATACCGAAGGCTTCCTTCAGGTGATTGATGTGGTGTTCTTTTCTTTTTTATTTAACTAGCATGTCATCAATGTAGACTTCCATTGTTTTGCTGAGTTGATCTTTGAACATCTTGGTGACCAACCTTTGGTACATTGCCCCCACATTCTTCAACCCAAACAGCATGACCCTGTAGCAGTATGTTCCCTGATGAGTGATGAAGGTAGTTTTCTCTTGGTCCTCTTCCTCCATGAGGATTTGGTTATAGCCTGAGTAGGCGTCCAAGAAGCTTAGCAACTTGTGTCCTGCTGTGGCGTCGATGAGCTGGTCGATGTGCGGAAATGGGAAGGAGTCTTTTGGGTACGCCTTGTTTAGGTCTGTGAAATCTACGCGCATCCACCATTTTCCGTTTTTCTTTTTTACCATGACCACGTTAGCGACCCATTGGGGGTATTTTGATTATGGAACCATTGGCGAGGAGCTTCTCAACTTCGTCGCTTACGACCTCGTTAATTGCAGCGTTGAATTTCCTTCTTATTTTTCGTACTAGGGGATAAAGTGGTCGACCTTCAACATGTGTGTGGTCGCGTCTTCGAGATGCCCGGCATATCTGCATGGGATAAAGCAAATAGATCAGCGTTGTCAATTAAAAACTTGTGAAGTTTACCTGGTTCTGAGAGTTTATGCCCGATGTAATTGCTGCTGTCATCGTTGTTTAGTTGGACGTGATCGAGATCTTCTACCGTTGATTTGGTTGTTTCCACGATTTCACGGTCTTTGATGATGTTTGTTTATAGGTTGAGTCCAGTCCCCGACTGGGCAATGCAATCTTGGGCGGTACGATGTTCGCCCCTGATACTGAATATTCCCCATGGAGTAGGGAACTTGATTACTTGCTAGAGGCTCAACGGGATGGCCCTCATGGTGTGTATCCAGGGCCACCCTATGATAGTGTTGTAAGTTGTGTGTTGGTTCATGACATGGAATATTGTTTCCAAAGTGACGCCTCCGGCCAGAACGGGTAGCGTTATCTCCCCGGAGGTTCGCTCAACTGCATTGTTAAAACCCGTTAGTGTTATGCAGTGCGGTATTATCTTGTCCTCGAGTCTCATTTGTGCAAGGACTTGAGGGTGGATGATACAAGCGCCACTTCCGTCATCTACCATTATTCTTCTTATATCAGTGTCTAAAATATGTAAAGTAATAACAAGAGCATCGAAATGAGGAAAACTCAAACCGTCAGTATCTCACTTATCGAAGATTATACTATCTCTGAAATTGTCGTACCGTTCGTGGGTGATTGACCATTTCAATTTATGCGTAGTGGTGAACTTCACATGGTTGATCATTGCTTCGTCGCCTCCACCGATGATCATTTGGATAGTGCGAGTTGGAGAGGGCGACTTTGGAGTCGCGTCCACGGGCAAAGTTGGCTCGTCCGCGATCGCTCATCAGTTCTTTCAAGGTGCCCTTGGTTTAACATTCTCACTACCTCTTGTCGCAGACTTATGCAATCCTCGGTTTTATGACCTCGTTCCTGGTGAAATTCACAGAGGGCGTTCGACTTCCGAGTATTTGGGTCGGACTTCATCTTTTGCGGCCATTTCACCTTCATGCCGAGCTTCTCTAGTGCGTACACTATTTTTGAAGGGGAAACACAAAAACTGTGAACAGATAAGAGTGGAGGCATACCTCTTTCATTTCGCTGAGTCTTTGTGTGCGGCCTTAGCGGCCCTTCCATATGTCGAGGAGATGGCAGGATGGCTGTACTGACATATGGTTAGTGTCTTTCTCAGCTGAGACGGGGGCCCGACTGATCCTTCGACCGTCGTTACGATGATACCTTCTCGATTCTGCTTGAACCGATGTCAGCTGTTGGATTGGACCGTTAAGGTCGTCCTCGTCGGCTCTCACCTCGGCGCAATAGGCATTGTAGATTTCTTCCCAGATGGTGGGAGGGTATTTCATGAGCATGCTTAAAAGTTTTCTGGTTGCTCTTGACCCATTCTTGCTCAGCTCGTTCTGGAAAGCCGCCACTGCCATCCCGTCTGATACATTCGGTAGGCTCATTCTTACCCTGTTAAATCAGGCGAGGAAGTCTCTGAGTTCCTCGCCAGGCGATCACCTAATGGCGAATATGTCATTCACCCTGGCTTCCGCCTTATTAGCCCCTGCATGGGCGGTGACAAACTTGTCAGCCATTTCCTCGAACATTGCTATTGACCGCGCCAGCAGTTGTCAATACCAGGTTAGGGCTCCTCCTTTTAGGGTTTCGCAGAACTTTTTCAGTAGCACCGATGGTACTTGCTCTTTCAAGAGATTGTTGCCCTTCACCACTATAGCGTAGTGGATGATATGATCTTCTGGATCTATAGTACCATAATATATCTTCAGGTATGGTGGCATTTTGAAGGTTTTGGGAATGGTGTAAGGATCCGCTTCTTCGATATATAGTTGCTCGATGAATCGACCAACGTCTCGTTTTGGTAGTAACATTGGGGAACCTGGTATATTGTCGACCCTTTCATGGTGTTCTTTCATCTGGTCACGGAGCGCCTTGTTTTCGTTTTCCATTTCTTCCATTTTCTTTAGGACATTTGCGAGCACATCGTTACCTGCATCCACAGTAGGGTAAGTGTTACCTGTTTGAGGAAGGGGCTGCTCAACAATAGTTGTTACGATATCTGCTTGCATGGTGTTGCCGTTTATCCTTTGGGCAGGTCTGTCGAGTATATTGTTTAGAGTGCTTGTTAACCACTTTTCCAATAGTTTCTTCACTACTGGTGGTGCTTTCTCAGCTGTGGATGTGGAGGCTCCCTTTTCACGTGAAACCGTCACGCTTTCGTGAGGGGGAGGTGAAATACTTTGCTTGGGAGTACCGTTTGGTGTCATATTCTCGTCGTCTCCCCTGCCATCTTCGTTGATGGTGTTCAGAATGTTGGTAGTGACGGCTGCTATCGCTTTCAGTCTCACATCTCCTTTTTCTTCCATCGTTAGTTTGCGCAAAACGTGGAAGAATTGTGTTTTTTTATGATCTAGAAAGAACTATAGTTTCAACTAAATTCTCCCCACAGACGATGCCAAATTGTTTGAGCAAATAAATGTTAAACTAATTAATAACAAATTAATGGGGTGAATCTTAGTTGAGCTTAATAAATTCCAGACCAAATAAAATGAGATTCTTGTACAGTGGGAAGAATTTAAAAGCATTGATTAGTGCATTCAGTATACTATGATAGACGAAAAATATAATATCGTAGATGTGTAATGAATGAAAGAATTGATAATGGTTATAGTGTAAAGAAACTGTCACCCAATGATTATGTGATTGGGTATCTCTTCCATCTGACGATGTGAAAAGGTATACAGTTGATATGAATGTGGAATCTTTGAGATTTATGGATGAAGATTGAATAACATATACTTGAATAAACTGAATAAGACAATTTCTTCATATATCTCTCTCTTGACTTTACAATGTGTCTCTTAGTTCTCAAAAAGGCAGCCCCTTCATTGTTCATTATCTCCTCCAATTTATAAGGATCATTCCCCAAAATGGATCGGCAAGACGTTCAATGCTTTTGGGGATATGGACCAGCGGGATGTTTCGATCACTTCAAGCGCCTACATCACGAGCATGACGTCATCGCGAGAGGCTCAGGAAACTTGAGGTTCGGGACTATTTGTATACGATCAAAATCAAGGAGCCTGATTTCGAAGTCATGAATTGGGCTGTGAGTTCAAGTTCGGGCGACTCGAAGTAGGGGTCGGACTCGATTGAGGGATGCACACCTCGAGAAAGTGGATCGAAGGCCTGGCACGATCGACATCGAGGGCAGTGTAATCTCGAGAACACTCAAGAAAGAGCGAAAATTTCTCAAGGACACGTGGGTCAGGGCATAAATTATAGGATAAGATTTGTACGAAATAATACAAGTCCGTACTAGGTTGTTGTACAGCTGTACCGATAGAATACTTGGCCACAATTAGGAATATACTATATTGAAATTTTTCCCTCTTATATAAAGGGGACCCCAATTATCTTGTAAGGAGGATCTCGCACTATTCATTGCAATAGAATATTCTTCTCTGCTTATCTTGTTTAACGTGCTCCACAAGGGTTCTTCAGCTTTATTGCTTTTATTTTATTATTCATACTTCATTGTTCTTAGCTGATCTCGAGGCCCCCAAGATAGTCAAACTCGAGGTCCTCATTATTATGGCAACGCTGGTATGGTTTATCAATTCTTCTTATTTAAAGTTAGTATTGCTTATATATTCACTAGTATTAGAATAAACCACATATCTTTAAAACCACAAATTATATTTAATTGTTACCTCCATTTTTCGAGGTAAACATGGCTAAATAAAAATTATGGTAAATTTAAGGGGCTCTATATATATTCAGCCTATTTTATATTGCACCATATATAAGGGATAAAGATATTCCTTCCTATTGTTAAGAAGTTAATTCCTTCGAAAGGGGCAGGAGAGGAACGGCGCATTGTCTGTACTTGCCCCAATAAGCCCGGTGAGTTGCTCGAATGGGGGGTGACCTTACTCTTAACACTTTGATTCTGGATAATCACCCCGAATCTACTCACTTTCTCTTTCTCTCTCCACACATATTTTAGATATTCTTTAAATTCATAATCCAAAAAAATAAATAATCTAAGGTTGGATTTTCCTCCTTCCAAATAATAGGGATAATTAGTTCGAAGCTTTTATTAACAGCTAACCTATTTTCAGCTCTACTAATGAGGACCGAAGAAGATAGCGACAAAACAATTTATTCAGCTAAGAGTTTCTTTTTCTAGTTTAATACTACTGGAGTACTATTTTGCTACTAGATTTTTTGGGTTTGAGTAGAATCAGTAGTGACTTGGGGTTTGGAGTACGGAAAGTTGTGAGATGAGGAAGCAAAATTTCAGGAAATTGGGGTAACATTCTTCGAACTTTGGAACTAGCTTCCTACTTTCTTACCTATTTCCTTCTTCTTCATCATCATCTTCTTCTACTTGCTCCTTTTGATCTGTCTTCATTTGTCCCATTTCCCAATTTAAAAATTCGCATTTTGGTGTGCCAAGATTACTACTTTTTATAGTATTTATCAAGGTAAAAGTAGTAATATTTTTGTGTGTAAAAATGCTTCTTTAGTAGTTTTCAGGTTTACGTTTGTGATATCTTATTTATCTGGATGGGTTTAAGAAGCTACTAGTACTCTTTTCTTGCAAAATTAGGTCTTTTATTAACTTACCATTTTATCTAGCTAAAACTACATTAAAGAAGCATCCTTTTTGGTTATAATGATTAAAAAAAGGAAAAAAATATTGTCATAATTGAAGGGCTGGAATTTAAGGAAGATATTTTTGTGACTTGTGGAAGTGATTGTATGTGAAAGCAGAAGCTGATCTGGCAAGTTGGAGCCCTTGAAAGAGCACAAAACTCACAGATCCAACAGTTTACATCTTGTCGTTTTATTGCATCTCTTCAAGAGACAAGGGTAGATAAATACCTACAAATTTATATATTTGAGTTGATTATGATATATTTTCGCTTATCGAGAATTAATTTGATTTAATTTTAAAGTTAAATAAAATAAGTTCAAATTAATATTTTAAAATTAAACTTTAAATATTCAAAAGCTACATAAAAAATACTATAAATTATAATTTTGCCTCATGTAAATTTGATAATAAAATATATTTTAAAATATTGGCTAAACTTCACACCGTTTAACTCTCGATAAGAGAAATGTTTCATCTAAATTATATAATATAGTTGTTGAAGACATATAGATAGGCACAAGTAAATGCTATCATTTTTTTATTTCTTTGTTAATTGTTGATGCATGGTATTGTGTAAAAAGATTAAATTTAATATCCAGGGGAAACAGTTTAATTAAATCATTTTCCATTTTTTTTCTCTGTTTGTGGTTAATCTTTTACCTCTGAGGATAGCAATATCTAGGGTCAGCAAAGCTTTAATTAGCCACAAAAAGCTTTACCCTTCAAAGGCTTCTTCTTCTTTAGATCAAGTAGCAGCAGCAATTACTCCTCTTGCTTAACTTTTTCTCATCAACCCTGCAGTTCCCTAGTTTAAATCTGAAGCCAAGTGAAAAAGGCTATTTTTAATTTTTTTTTTCAGATCAAAGGGGAAAAATAGACTTTTTCATTTACTATAATAAAACATGCTAGTACTAGCTTTTCTAGCTTATGGGGTTTCATTATGATGGTGGCAAAGCTTACTGATAGAATCAAGAATTCAAGTCCAGTAGTATAAAGATAGCAAAAGAAGGAGTGTTGTACGTCTCTCTAGCATCTGATGCTTGTTCATATCTTGTCTTTATTTATATTTTCATATCTTAAACTTTTTTGTGGGGGGTAGGGGCTTCTGATTTTTGTGGTTATGAGTTTGACTGTAAATTTTCTTACAGGGCTGAGGAGCTAAGAGTTCTGAGCAAGTAGACAGGCTTTGCTTTTGAAAGCACTGCCAAAAGGAGCTTTCTTTTCCCTCTCCTCTCTTCTGACATTTTCAACCAGCCCCCCCTCCCTCTCTGGTACCAAACGTGATACATCGAACCCAACTTTTTTTCTCTTTATTTTTGTGTGTATGTATGCAAATATCACCGAAAAAGCCAAAGTACTCTGTGTGATCATCATCAATGCAAAGTACATCCAAAACCCACATCTACATACACCCCCCACATCAACCCATACACCTACCTACACTTTTTTTCTTATCTACCTTTCTTTTTCTCCTCCATCCCGAAACCCTAATTACAATCCCAAATCCACATAGAGAACAAAAAAAAATACCCTCTTTGCTGATTGGTGTTATTCTCTCTTTTTCAAGAAAGGTGGGTTGGTTTAGAGTGGTTGTTTGAGAAAGGTATGAAAGTGGTATGGAGGTGGATGAGATTCAAAAACAAGGGTGTAAGTTTCCAAGAATCAGCAATGGAAATGGTAGATTTGAGTCACAAGATGAAAATGAAGCGGTGAAAGGGAGTAATGGGCTTGGCGGCGGTGGTATTGGTAGGCTTTGTGGGTGGCCTTCAAATCGGAGTGTTCGAGTTTCTCGTGCATCAGGAGGGAAAGATAGGCACAGCAAAGTGTGGACTTCAAAAGGACTTCGAGATCGGAGAGTTAGGCTGTCTGTTAACACAGCTATACAGTTCTACGATTTGCAAGATCGACTTGGTTATGATCAACCAAGCAAAGCTGTTGAATGGTTGTTAAAAGCAGCAGCTCCTTCAATCTCGGAGCTTCCTTCTCTCAATGCTTTTCAAGACACACAACAGATCAGTGAGGATAAAAGGTCTAGTGCTGGAACTGAGCAAGGTCTTGATTCAGCTGAGGTTGAAATGGACGGTGATCCGAATTACCAACAACATGTGTCTTTGTCGAAATCTGCTTGTAGTAGCACTTCTGAGACAAGCAAAGGTTCTGGGTTGTCTCTATCCCGGTCAGAAAATCGCGTCAAGGCGAGGGAACGGGCAAGGGAAAGGGCTGCAGAGAAGGAGAAGGAGAAAGAGAAAGAAAACGAGTCGACTCGAACTGCACATCACCAAAATGTGCATCGCATTTCCCAGAATTCTTCTTTCACCGAACTATTGACGGGAGGTATGAACAATAATATTACTTGTAATGGTAGAGGTAGTGAGACAAACTTGTTTAACAAATCTCCTAGGCAATGGTCCTCCTCATCTCCATTTGACTACTTTCCCTCAGGACTTTTAGGTCTTCGTGGAAACGACAACTCTACTTCTGGTTTTCAAGCCCAAGTTCATTTGGGAAATCCTATACAACAACAGCCACTCCCTGTGTCATCACCAATGTTTAGTATTACGGGAGACCATCCTCCCGAGCTGCAGCATTTTCCATTTTTAAGTGACCATTTGGGAACTAATGGCCATGCCAGTAATAGTGCTAATGAGTATAATTTGAACTTTAGCATATCATCATCGTCTTCTTCCGGCCTTGCTGGTTATAATAGGGGGACCCTTCAGTCCAATTGTTCTTCTTTGTTGCCTCATTTCCAGAGGTATGAGGGATCACAAAGTTTCTTCAATGGCAGCACAATAGATGCTGCTACAGCTCCCAACAACACAGCTGCTGCATCAGTTGACAACCATCACCACTTTCTGTCTGCATATGATGCCGGCCGTTTACAGCTCTTCTATAATGACAGTAGGCATTCAGACCAGAAAGGAAAAGGAAAAAACTGAGTTTCCATCCCATCTTCACAAATGGTAATTATTTTCTCTTTTAAATCTTATGCTCTATCTTCCTGCTTATTTTTCCACATTTTCTTTAAACTTTTTTTTTTTTGATAAAGTTTTCTCATTTCTGGTTACTTTTTGGATTGACGTGTTATAGTACAATGAAAATGGCTTTTCATTTCTTGGTTTCAGATAAAGGTAAGACTATTAATTTTCTCCTATATTTTATACACTGCTACCTAGTATGTTGTCTGCATAGATTCCTGCGAATAAGGAAGGGGGGATCGGCTTGGCTGTCTCATTGTTTGGTTCCCTTCTTCCTAGCATGTCTATAGCCATAGCCAGGTGTTAATCAGTGAAATGAAGGGTTCACTTTAACAATGGTGGAAGACAGATATTAATTAACACACCTTTTTTATTACTTAATTTATTATGTCTCCTTTAGTTATAGAGCCCCACCCAAAATGTCAGTCACAATTCAGGCAACACCTGGCAGTTTAACGCCGCTAGGGTTTGGAGCTTTGGAGTTGTTAAATGAGGCGAGGCTATATTATAACCTAGCTGATAGATACCCTATTTGGTTTAAAGTTTAAACCATGAGAAATGGCAGCTGCTTTTCATTTTGGAGACAAACACATGATACTAGTTGAGCTGCTTTTTTCAAGATTTGATAGTAAGTGTTTGTTTGATCTGTTTTTGTAAAATAAATATATTTTTTAAAATATTTAAACTCTGTTTTTTATGTTTTAAAAACTCTAGAAACTAGATCTTGAGTTTTTTCAATATTGGATTTTTTTTTTGAAAAAAGGTTTTTTTTTTTTTGAATTGTTACCTGAAAAAGTTTTTTTTTTCCTTTTCTTTTCTGAGAAAAAAGCCCAGATTAACACTTTAACCCAAAACTAAGCTTCCCTTTGGTATAGATTTTGGCTACACTTTTTCAATAGGATTTTGAAAACACTATTTGTTCATGCAATATATATGATCTGTTTTTGAAAAAAAAAGTTAAAAATATGAAAATATTCTTTCCACTCACAAAACTTTTAACTTTTTTTCAACTAAAATTATTTTTTAACACATATTTAATAATTCTTTTTTCAGGTTTTACCAAATCTATGTCAAAAAACTCTTGTTTACAAACTCAACTTTTGAAAAACTTCAAAAATGCCTTATAAACACTTTCATGGTTAGTAGATGGAGCTATTAACAATCAGCAGCTTAACTAACGTGGTAATATAAGGACATTTATTGACCTTTATACCTAGATTTTACTAGGGTGGTATTGTTGTTGTATTGACCTTTTTTCTAACTAACTAATATTTTATTGATCCGCACATATTCAATCCGACCTGCTCATTTTCACCCCTAATAGTTAACCAAGATATGCCTCCATCTTTGTGCCCCATTATTAGATCACAAAAAAGAAATGTAAAGTAGTGTGTTTAAAATCACAATATGATTACAACATGATATAATTATTCTCCTAGTTATTACAACAAATTTTTCAAAATGCTGTCGCATTCGTATCAAATCCTTCAAAAATACACATTTTTTGAAGTATAAGTTAAATGAAAATTTAAAAGTATAAGTTAAATAAAATTAATAAACATTTTTGAGAAGAACAAGTAAAAAAACTTTAACGTGCATCTAAAAATTATTACATTATTTATAACTAGGTATTTAAGATAGATATAATATATATATATATATATATATATATATATATATATATATAATAATAATAATTATTATTATTATTATTATTATTATATATTAGCAATTAATATTGTAAAGAGTAATCAGTAGCTTCAACTCATTTGAATATAATATGAAATTCATGAATTGTTTCATTTTCAAATAATAAAAGGATATATATGAGTTTAGAAGGTATTTTTCTGCAATAAATCATTGTACTAACGAATAAAAAAGGTAGCAAAGCACGAAATTATTTTTAAAAGGGTTCCCCATATATTTGAAATGGAAGAATTTATTGTAAAAAGAATAATAAAATTGAATTTGAATAGTCACATTGTAATTGAAAAGTATAATTGCAACCCGTCAATTACACTCAATTTCATATTAATCAAATAAGCTAGATAAATAATCCAAACTTGTGTATTTATATCCAATTACACTCCAATTGCACATTGTCCTTCCAAAACATGCCCTAAATTGAGAAACTATTCCTCTGAAATTCTCTGTGACATAGCACCCCTAGGTGATCATGTTGACTCAATATGCTATGAATATTCACATAATTTGATGTCCCCACAACATATCCATATATGTAAATAGTGATGATCATAGCGAAAATGATAGTGCTGAGAAAAGTGATGATAAGAGTTAAAATGAAAGTGATGAAGAAGAACTAATACAACTGCCACAAAAACCCCAAAAGATATGAGCAACAATGAAGAGGAAGTTCTGACAGAATAATAAATAATATAAGAGGACAACTTCAATCTCAAAAAGGAGTAATTTTGATGAAACATTTTATGAGTAAGACAAAGAGGAGTGTTTTGACTTTTGAGGAAGATGGTAAACCATCCAAAACCCCCGAGAAGGATGGTTATAGCTGAATATAGAGAAATTAAGATATTAAAGAATATTTTGGAAATTTGGGAGAATTAGATTAATTTACTTGTGTTTTGACTTGTGTTTAAGAGAATTAGATTGATTTACTTCATTTCTCCTATTCGAATTTCCAAGAATTTGATCTGTAGGTTGTCACGCTCCAAATTTAGGAGAGTACAGGATCGACACAAAATGCCTTTAACTTTTATCGAGCGAACCAACTAATTATGCCTACCCATAATCATGAACATACATACATGCATCATTTAGTAAAACATGATTAACTTTAATAACTTAAACACCTGCCCCAATGACGTAATCATAAACTGGAAGTATGGCTCATACGCCTCATGCATGATGTTGAAATCATATCATAAATGTAAAATGACATGAAGTTTCATGTGCCTAAGTAGATCTTTCATGTATACTGTATCATGTAACCTCTGGCCGATATACTGGCTATGTAGACAAATAAAAAAACAAGACTAGCCCCCACTGATAATAGTAGTGGGCAGGGGTGGCTCAAAGAATTTTGTAGTCTGAAGCCAAAATATATTAAAAAGTCCTTATTTTCATAAACTCCATATTATAATAAGATACAAAAGAAACCTACATGACTTTGGTCTAGTAGCAAGAGCGCAACGCGTGATGAGATTAGGCTCACATCACGATTTCGAACTCTCCCATGGACAATAGCATGATATTTAAGTAAAAAATGGCAGAGGGGTTTGCTCATTATCTATCGATTTGAATCTTGTGTCGCTGCCCTCAAGAATTTCTTAATTAAAAAAGATAAGACACAAACGAAGTTGCTTTTTGAGGTATAGATTAATTAAATATAACAAATTAAATAGCTAATTCAGAGAATCCGAGTTGAAATTAAAGAGTGAAATAGTTAAAAACATGAAGGAAAAAAAAGTGTACATAAAAAAAAATAGAATTGATGAAAAGGTAAATATATCATTTAATTTAATAAGAGAGAAAATTTGTGATTATTTACTCACTCAATCGTACAACCTCAATCAAATTTAATAAATGTAAAAAATTGAACTTTTTTGTTAATTATAATTATATAAATTATACATCATATACAATATTAATATACTAGCAGTATTTTATAATTTTAGGGCCCTTAATATTTGGGGGCTTAAGACAAGGGGTTCATCTGCCTTACTTTAGAGCCGCCCCCGGCAGTGGGGGCTCACCAAAATAAGGAAGTAGTAGCCTAGCATGTCTCACTCCCTGTGTGTGCACCTATATTGCAAGAACAACATAACATGGCACCCAATAGGAGCATTGTTTACCCTAAAAAATGAATAATAATTAAATTTGTATATGGTTTAAAGGATATGTAATTTAATTTAATACAAATTATCTAAGAACAACAAGTAACTAAGTTAAAGATAAAATGAACAATCAAACCATTTATAATGTGATGGCCAAGCCTGATCTTAAGTTGAACACTGAAATTTGGTCTTGATTGAACTCTTGATATAAGTTTGAGTGCGATTAAAGAACAGAATAACTATGTGTGCAGAACAACATAACATGGCACCCCATAGGCGCATTGTTTACCCTAAAAAATGAATAATAATTAAATTTGTACGTGGTTTAAAGAATATGTGATTTAATTCAATACAAATTATCTAAGAACAAAAAGTAACTAAGTTAAAGATAAAATGAACAATCAAACCATTTATAATGTGATGACCAAGCCTTATCTTAAGTTGAACACTGAAATTTGGTCTCGATCGAACTCTTGATATAAATTTGAGTGCGATTAAAGAACAGAATAACTGAAGAACACTTTGAATAATAGCTGGAAGACAAAAATGAACTTTTATTACTTTGATTTGCATGTCAATGGTGTGTCAAAATAAAAGAGACTTTCTCCTTTATATAGTAGGGGAATTTTAGTTCTAGTACAAGTCTAAATAAGGTAAAAATTTTCTTTTTTTGATAAATGCCAATCCACATATTGGACGGGATTCGCGCCGAAATATTCGGTTGAGGGAGAATATTGCGGCTCCCTACTTGTCATGCATAAGCGTTCCCCCTTTTCTCATAGCCTAGAGATTTTACTTAATTTGGGTCTGTTATTTTGCCATACCCGATCTCAGATACATCGTTCACTCCTCCCGGATTTCGATACGGGTGGTTCTTCGGTCTTGCTTGTAGTCGCATCAAACCGAGCTTTCTTATTGTTTCCTTATTGGGGAATCGGAAAAAACTTTACCCTCGATTTTACTCGTACACATATAATTGCAATTCATAAATGGACAAATTATGATCCCTCAATGACATGTCTGGTTCTAGATAAATGCTAATCCCTTCTGAAATCGAATACCCTCTCAATTACCAAGGTTCCCAATTTCTTATATTTTAAACATATAACTCCTTTCGGTCCTTTATACATTGAACTTTGATTCATGGCCTATGAATCATTCTTTTGTAACTTTGGCACTTGTGACCCTTAAATATCTTTTTGGATCCGAACTTATCGCCGGTGGTTTTAACATAAATTTCTGCATTTGAAATCAAATCATATAGTTTGAAAACAAGTAGTGCATGAAAAAATGATTTTTTTATCACAGAATAATAAATTCAATGTAATTCCACAAGTGAGGTTTGCGAAAGATAGTATGTATGCACACCTTACTCCTATCTTGTGAAGATAGAAAAAATATTTTTGATAGACCTTCAACTCAAGGACAGAAGAAAAATAAGCAGTAACAACAATAAGATAAGATGATATGATGACTGAAGCGAAAGAAACAGCATGTAATAGTAGAAATTTGCATATTGAAACTAAAAAAAATAATACTATTACTACTAGTATGGGACAGGGATATGTTAGACTATCTTTTACCCTAATTTTAACCTCTACACCCTCCTATTAAGAATTATGTCCTCGGTAGTTGAAGTTGCACCATGTCCTAACTAATCATCTCTCTACAATACTTCTTTGACCTACCTCTATCTCTCCTTAGGTCCACCATGGCCAATCCCTTACATCTACTTACTGGGTTATCTGTGCGTCTCCTCTTCACATGCTCGTACCATCACAGTCTCGTTTTCCGCATTTTATCCACTACGAAAGCCACTCCGACCTTGTCCTGGATATCTTCAGTGTTAATCTTATCACTCCTGGTATGATCACACATCCATCTCAGAATCCTCATTTCTGCTACTCGCATCTTCTGAGCATGAGAGTTCTTTACTAACCAACACTCTGTCCACAATATAGCCGATCTTACCACCACTCTGTAGAACTTACCTTTAAGTCTTGGTGTTACATTCTTATCAAACAAAATACCAGATGCGAGCATTCGCTTTATCCACCCTGCACCAATACAATATGTGATATCGTCCTTAATCTCCTCATGAATTTGGATTATAGATCCTAGGTACTTGAAACTTTCTCTCTTAGAGATGGTTTGTATATTAAGTCTCACGTTCGCATCCGCTTCATGAGTCATGTCACTGACCTTACACTCTAGGTATTTTGCTTTTGTCTACTCAATTTGAAACCTTTTAACTCTAGGGTATGTATCCATTCATAAACATAACATAGAGTGCTCTTTGACAAATGTTAACCAAGACCTAATATTACATGCATATACTTTATACACCGTCATGAGATAGCAAAAATATTAATTTGCATAAAACATGTAGAGTATGGCTCGCTTGCTCTTATGAACTTACATTCTGATCATACTTTCATAAACTTGGAAAGATAATATTCGAGGAAAATGATTTAAAGGAAAGTACATCTCTAACTTACCTCAATTTTGCCTCCAAGCTATCCCAATGACGTCCAATGTGTCCAATATCTGTATGAATTACATTTAATTTCCGTCAATTCCTATCCAAAGAAGATCAATATGAGCTATCTACGGTTCATAGATTAGCTACACGCCATCCAAATTCAATCCCCTTCATTTATACCATTAAACATGTCCATTAATTTAATATGGTGTTTACCAAGTCACTACCCAACTCATTCTTTAATCTCCAGTTTTACTACTCATCTTCTTCTTCACAAGTCCCAACTATAAAGTTACTTTTATACCATATATAACCATAATTTCTAACAATACAAAAATGTTTAACCACAATTTCTACCCACAAATATGCTTAATAAACTTATTTAGTCATCATGCTGAAGTCAAGATGTGAGATTATCTTGTTGGAAAAACACTCTAACCTTCAAGAATTTGGTTGTTCTTGGTGATTCTTGAGATTTCCGTGGAATCCAAATATTTGGATGTTAATACTTGTATTAAATTGTTAAAATCTATCAACAATCACAATAAATGACTCTCGTTGCGATGAATTTAATTTATGTCCGTGTCTTCTCCCTTGATCTCTCAAGTCCAATGAATGACCAAAATATTCTGTTTCCTCGACCTCAGTGTATTTATAGCACTGCGGTCTCATAACTTTCTTGTTTTGGCTCATTCACAAGCCTTCTTAGTTTCCCAGACTTGTCTTTCTCGCGATAAGGCCCACAGTGGCATAACTTTGTTGTAACTGGAATTTGTCCTTGAGCTCCTTTGCGCTGAGCTCACAGTGCGAGCCCCTGAATTTCCTCAAGCCTTGAGCTCGTGTTGCTAGAAGTATTCTGTCCCTCAACTTGGCCAGTGCCGTTTCTTAGGACCCTTGGGTTGTACTAGGCTGGACGTGCCGGGGCATGACCTGTGAGCTACGTTGCCACGTTTTTGAGTGTAGGAAGTCTGACACTAGGCTGTTGTGCTAAGAAGATGCTAGTAAATGTGGCACTATTAGCATTCAAGCCATGAAGTCTCTCAAATGCATCCAATTCTATGATGACCAAGCAACTACTTGGCCAGATAAATAGACCAAAACTATGTAATTACACTAACGTGAAAGGTACCGAGGGTTACCATTGTTTCCTATTTTGATCCTTGGCCTCTTTGGACTACTTCAGCACTTCAAAATACATCCAACTTATACTATACACATTATCTATCCTAGTGGCTGCACCATTCTCGTGTGGGTCCATATACACATTGGGGTTACCTTACTCATGTCATTAGCACATTAGTCCAAATTGTTTTTAGAATTGTACGGGGTTTTACATAGGTAAATTTGTTTTTCTATGCACCTTAATAGACTACAAGGTGATTTTTTTAACCTGTCCACTGAATTCACTGATATTGTGATTGCAATTCTCTTATTACGTCGTGGCACCAATACTTTAGGAGAAGCCAAGTGCAAGAATGGAACAAGCATGTTGTGGTCGATTATATCAATCCTCATCATAAATGCTATGTTTGAGTTCATAATATTTTAATACCTCGTACTTAAGGATTACATAACACTATGGATTCTCTAATGTACTGTTGTAGTTATATTTTTGGAGATATCTAGAGTCTTTTAGTAAATGTTAAACTTCTAGTTACTATCACGTATATAGATTGAGAACATTAGGAAATCGATCTAAATTTGAGAAATTAGTGTTAGGGTTCATGAGAGAGAAGAGAGGAAAAGATGGAACCTTCCAGATCTGATTCTAAGAAAATAATCCCGATGGGCTGATTCGGGTTCCCCCTTCCGCTTATATATGGCCCAAATAAAAGTCAAATACAGGTAATATAAAGTGAGCTAGTTCAGTAATTACAAAGGAGCCCAATTACACAAAACACAAGTAAAATAAATACATGCTACACTATAAGCACTATAAGTCTTTCCTTTTGGGCCCAAATGCCATATAATCCATGAGTCCAACACCCCCTTCAAGTTGGAGGGGGAGAACACCTGCAACTTGCGAAGAAATTGATGATGAAGCAGATCAGTTAAAGGCTTAGTGAGGACATCGGCCAGCTGCTGTGAAGTGGGAACATGAGAGAGTTGAATGAAGCCTTCAGAAAGCTTCCCTCGAACAAAGTGGCAATCTACCTCAATATGCTTGGTCCGCTTATGAAAAACAAGATTTTTAGCAATATGAACAGCTGCTTGGTTGTCACAGAACACAGAAAGAGGGAAAGAAACCTGAACACCAAAATCATTGAGAACTCGTGCAAGCCAGGTTAATTCAGCTACCACCTTGCTGAGGGCTCGATATTCAGCCTCAGCAGAAGATAAAGACTCCACAGGTTGTTTTTTAGACTTCCAAGAGATTAAGCTATCACCTAAAAAGACACAAAAACCAGTAACAGACCTTCTGGTGTCCGGTCAGGCTGCCCAATCACTGTCTGAATAAGCTGAGACATTGAAATCAGAAGAGTTAGAGTAATAGAGGCCAAGATCAGAGGTTCCCTTGAGGTACCTCAGCATGTGTAGAGCAGCAGCCATGTGAGGGACCCTTGGAGACCGAAGAAATTGACTAAGGTGTTGCACCCCAAATCAAATGTCAGGCCTAGTGTGAGTGAGCAACAACAACTTCCCAACCAAGCTCCTATACCTTTCAGGGTGAGTCAAAAGGTCACCACAATCAGCTTTCAATTTGGAGTTCAAGTCCAGAGGACAAACAACAGAAGCAACTTCCAGGCAATCAAATTCCTTTAAAAGATCAGAGACAAATTTCTTTTGATTGAGAAGCACACCATCAGGCAAAATAGAAACCTCAATCCCCAAAAAATAATGAAGAGTACCCAGATCTTTGATTTTGAATTGGACATCCAAAAATGACTTTAAAGCAGCAATTTCAGCAAGATCATCCCTAGTTAATATTATATCATCAACATAGACAACAATGATAACCATATTACTAGAAGAGCCTTTGATGAACAAGTAGTAATCATTAAGAGAATGAGCATAACCTCTAGAGTGGAGGGCTTGAGAAAGTTTGGCATACCACTGTCTAGAGGCTTGTCTTAAGCCATAGAGGGACTTTTGTAAACGACAGACTAAGGGAGGAGAAGAAGAGCAGGAGGCAGTAGTGACAGAAAGACCAGGAGGAAGCTTCATATAGACTTCCTCATCCAAATCACCATGCAAGAAGGCATTATTAATATCTAATTGGAACAAAGACCAACCTCTCTTAACTGCAACAACAATCAGACACTTAATAGTGGACATCTTTACAACAAGGGAGAAAGTTTCATTGAAGTCCACTCCCCCAACTTGGGTGTCACCCCTAATAACAAGCCTAGCTTTATACCTCTCAATAGTACCATCAGCTTTATACTTAATCTTATAGACCCATTTACAGCCAATAGGTTTCTTTCCACTAGGCAAAGCTACAATATCCCATGTGTGATTAGACTCGAGGGCCTCAAACTCTTTCCTCATAGCATCTTGCCAAGCTGGAATAGGTGCAGCTTGAGAATAAGTAGTGGGCTCAAACTTAGCATGAGGAGTCAGAGAACTGGTGCAGGAGAATGAGGGTGGCAATTGACAGACATAATCAGTCAAGTGGGATGGAAGGGTATGAGGTCTGTCAGACCTTCTGAGAGGACTATTAGGAGGAGGAGGAGCTGTTGTAGTAGGAGCAGGGGAAGGGATAACACATGGAGAAGTTGAATCGGAAACATGAGATGGAATAGTAGCAGGAGAAAGAGAAGGTGAGGCAGAAATAAGAATAGGAGGGGAAGAAGGCACAAGAGAAGTAGGGTCAGGATTGGGATGAATAGGATCAAGAATGCGAGGAGTAAGGGATAAAGAATCTGAAATATGAGAGGGAGGAGAAGAAGTGGGAAAAGTGGCAGAAGTTTGTGGAACATGGGAGGAAGAAGAGAAGGGAAAGACATCTTCATGAAATACAACATCCCTGGACACAAGGAATTGCTTGGTTTCTAGGTTATAAAGTCTGTAACCTTTCTTGGCAAAAGGATAACCAAGAAAGACACAAGGCATCACTCTTGTTTTCAATTTATCCTTATGAGGGATTGGTACAGTAGTATAGGCCAGACATCCAAATGTTTTCAAGTGAGAATAAGAAGGGGTTTGATTGTAAAGGACATCAAAAGGTGATTTGTTGTTATGGATCCTAGATGGAAGTCTGTTGATGATATAAGTTGTTGTGAGTAAACAATCCCCCCAAAATCTAATAGGAGTCTTTGATTGAAAAAGCAAAGCTCTACAAGCCTCAAGTAAAGTTCTATGCTTTCTCTCAACTACACCATTTTGTTGTGGTGTATGAGGACAAGTAGTTTGATGGATAATGCCATTATCAGAGAAGTAAGAAATGGCAGAATGGCTACCCCCAAGTTCTAAGGCATTGTCACTCCTGATTGTTTGGATAGTAATGTGAAATTGAGATTTGACTATGGCCACAAAAGCTTGAATCAAGGAAAATGCATTACTTTTGGAATCCATCAGATGAGTCCAAGTGGATCTAGAAAAATCATCAACAATGGTTAGAAAATATCTAGAACCAGAATAAATAGGAGTGTGGTAGGGTCCCCAAGAATCCACATGTATAAGTTGAAAGGGATGGGTACTATGAATGGAGCTATCAGGGAAAGGGAGTCTGGTTTGTCTAGCCATAGGACATATTTCACAAGAAAATTGTTTCTTAGAAGATAAAGAGGAAGATATAAGAGAAATGCCCTTCATTCTAACAAAAGGAACATGTGCAAGTCTTTGATGCCAAACAATATCCATTCTATTCAGTGTAGCTTCATTACAAGATGACACAGATGGAGACAAAACATTTTGACAAGAACTAGAGTTACACAATGAGCTAGAGCTAGGAACAACAATAGTAGAAGGTAAAGATGGAAAACTATAGGCAGGAGGCACAGTAGAAACATTTTGAGCTGAAGAAGAGAATGCAGTAGTGCAAACAAACTTGTAAAGTCCATCCTCTAGTTTACCAAGCTCCAGAGGCATCTTCAGAGAAGGGCCCTGTAGCAAGCAAGAGTCAGAACTAAACTATGCTATGCATCTTAATAACAAAACAAGTTTGTGCACAGAAATCAGATTATGTTTGAAAGAAGGAATGTAGAGAACATCTGGAAGAACGATGGAAGGATATAAAGAAAAAGACCCAGTGCAAGTAACTTTAACATTATATCCATTAGGAAGTGTGACAAAGTAAGGAATATGCAAAGGTGTAATGTTGGTTAAAAGATTTTTGTTATAAGTCATGTGGTCAGATGCTCCTGAATCAATAATCCATTTATGAGGTGAAGACTGACTCAACATGCAAGCTAGAGAACAAGTCACGACTTTTGGAATGAGCACTTTACCAGCAAAGTTAGTAGAAGCCATGAGGTCAGACTGAGGAGCACTTTACCAATAGTTGCATTTGCTGTAATTTTCTTTCCTTTGGTGAATTTGAAATCAGGAGGAAAACCATGAAGCTTGAAGCACTTATCAATTAAGTGTCCACTCTTCTTACAATATTTGCAGAATAGATTTCCTTTGGCTTGATCAAAATTCACTCTTTGACCATATTGTCTCTGAGTGTTGGAACCAGGAGACTTATAATTTGTGTTAGGACTAGAATGATTATTGAGGTTGATTTTGGCAATGAAGGCAGCTGAATCAGGACCAAACTGAGAATTGGAGTTGATCTGCCTTTGCCTTTCATCTTGAAGAAGAATATTATATGCACTGTCTAGGGTTGGAGGTGGTTGCATCATGAGCAAGTTGCTCTTGACATCGACATAGACTTCATTAAGTCCCATGAGAAACTGATGAAGTCTATCCTCTTCCTCCTCTTTGAGAATACCTTCTTTTGCACCACAAGTGCAGTGATTTCCATGGTTTTTATGAACAATCCTCAATTCATCCCATAATTTCTTTAACTTGTTAAAATATGATGCAATATCTAGGGAGCCTTGACAGGTAGAGGCAAGTTCTTTCTTAATTTCAAAGGCTTTAGTTCCACCTACTGTTCCATATCTTTTATTTAACTGTCTCCATATGTCTTCAGCTGTTTTAGAATACTGGACACTATCCACAATGTCAAGGGATAAAGAACTTGTTAACCATGAAATTACCATGTTATTACACCTATCCCATTGATTAGACTCTATTGAATTATCTGGAGGTTTAGGTAAACTACCATCGACAAATGCAATTTTGTTCGTAGCAGACAGGGAAACAATGATGCTTCTTTTCCAACCCCCAAAGTTTGTCCCAGAAAAGGTAACTGGTATAAGAGAGACACCAGGAACATCTAATGACTGAACAAATAGAGGACCGGAGGGTTTGGGAATAAACTCACGTGTGCCAGACACATTTTCATCAGTAGATCCCATTGTTACTATAACATTCAACAATCAACAATTTTCTGACGAATATTATGCAGAAGGAAACAGATACACAGTGTTACCGGTTTCTTCGCAACCGGAAGTACAGCCTTCAAAACAACACTTCCCAGCAACGCAACAACAATGATGAAATAGGATGAAGTCGTGAAACCCTAGAATTCTTGACTTTGATGACAACTACAGGAACTTGTAGATAATCTTCCACAGTCACTCAAGCAGCAAATACAACTCAAAAAACGTCGAGAGAAGTTAGAGTCGACCAGAAATCCGTCAAAATCAGTATGTAGAAGACGAAATCAATACCTCCATGAGATTGAAATCCTCAACGAAATTCGACGAGGGTAACATCGGAAGATAGAGGGAGATGAGATCGATCGGAATCCTGCTCTAATACCATGAGAACATGAGGAAATCGATCTAGATTTGAGAAATTAGTATTAGGGTTCATGAGAGAGAAGAGAGGAAAAGATGGAACCTTCCAGATCTGATTCTGAGAAAATAATCCTGATGGGCTGATTCGGGTGCCCCTTTCGCTTATATATGGCCCAAATAAAAGTCAAATACAGGTAATATAAAGTGGGCTAGTTCAGTAATTACAAAGGAGCCCAATTACACAAAACACAAGTAAAATAAATAAATGTTGCACTATAAGCAATGTAAGTCTTTCCTTTTGGGCCCAGATGTCATATAATCCATGAGCCCAACATAGATTTTCAGTTTTTATTATGTTTTATCTTTTGCAAAATTTTCGTGGATTTCGAGATGTTCCGAATCGTTTGAGTTAAGTTATTTCCTTGTGATATTGGGCAAATTCCTATATTGCACCTTCAGTCATTATGTTTTCACATGTAAGAACCAGTGCATTTTGAGGCGTAATACGTGGACAAATATCTTCTTTAATTGTATCCTCTACATTTGCTGTAGCTGCACCTTCTAATGGATGTGAACATTTCTGATCTTATCTAATCTTGCATGGTTGCACATCCATCTTAATATTCACATCTTTACGACACTCATCTTGTGGATATTTTGGGGGTTAAGAGTCCTAGAATTCACTCCAATACAACATTGCTAGTCTGGCCGTTCTATAAAATTTGCCTTTCACTTTGGTAGGTAACTTAACATTCCTCTGGCACTCCTTTGTTTCAACCATCCTACATCAATCCTGCCTCCTGGAACATCGAGCCTGCATATTTGAATTGTAGTGCATGTATTGTGTCTTACTTCTACTTATTCTAAATTCCTTACTCTCTTAAGTGTTTCGCCATTTGTTTGAAACTTTTGATTGACACCCACTCTAATTTCATTGATTAACACAATATCGTTTGCAGAGAGCATGCACCATGGTACCTCATCTTTTATGGTACTGTTGGTCAATCATCCTAATTTTCCTCTTGTTGTATCCAAAAATCAGTCAACAGTGTAAACAGTTGGATAGTATCTGGAAGTAAAGAAATTAATCAAGACTATACGCTAAAGATGAAAAGAAGCAGGTCCATGGACCATGATCACTAATTTGCTTTTTCAAGCAAAATAGCATAAAATGATGGCTCGTTGTTTGAAATTCAATATACTGGTGAATTTATGTCATATATTATCAATGAGTAGAACTGCTCACCAGGTAAAATATGATTAGAGAAAGCTATAGAAGAGACTTTAAGATAGTAGTGTAGAAATTAAAATTATTGGATAATTTAAGTTCATAATAAGAATTAATTTGATTTGGGCTGCTCTGGTGAGTTTTTCAACCTGCTGCTTTTAAGATCTTTTTGCTGGTGGGGAAAGAAAATGTTGCAGCCTTGCATAACATTTAGTGGTCGTTTCGTTGGAATACGATTTATACCGGTATAATTTATGCCGGTATAAGTTATATTGGGATAAGTTATGCTGAGATTAGTTATGTTGGAATTGTTGTTTATTCATTGTTTGGTATGTTGTATTAAGAATGACAATTGCATAATTTCTAAGAAGAAGGTATAAGTTATACCGGTACTAATTACCCCACCTTCTATAAGGTATAAGTTATCCCAGTGTTAAAATTAACACCGGGATAACTTATACCTGGTTTGCTAACCAAACAGAGTATTAAGGTGGTATTAAATTTTTATACCACCTTTATACCTTCTTATACCTCATACCAAACGACCCCTTAGTTGTCGATGGATTTCCAAGAGAAAGTTCAAGAATAACGTAATTAAGTTTGCTTCTAGCTTACGTTGTGTACTGCTTTACTTTCTCTATTACAGTTTATGGCGTGGTATTTCACTTGATATTGGAAGATGATATTTGACTGTTATATTATATTAGTTATAGTGGAAAAAATATTAAATTAGTGTTTGAAAGTTAGTCCGGTAGATAAAACATCTCGTCAAAATTTGGAAGTAATGTGAATTGTTTCATCTAGTAGAGAACTTGTATAACTGAATTGTGTCAAATATTGTAGAACATTCCAAAATAGAAAGAGCATCATATAACTTGAAACTGAGGGATTGTTATTAGATTGATAAAAAATATTGCTATCAACGGCCTCTCAAACTCTCAACTTCTCAAAAATTTGTGTATTGTTGCCTTGGCCACTGTATGCTCAGTATTAAATTCAAGAAAGGATACTTTGCTTTCCCGAGTTGCCTTATCAGATGTTGCATAACGATGTGACTATGATGTTAGCGTATAGCAAAGGCAGATAAAAGAGTAATTTGGTTTTCACCGTCTTGTTTTTTTTAAAAAAGTATTTAGCATTCGCCTTTTGAATTTACCAATGAACAGGCTGAACAGAGTGTTACCATGTTTGATGCAGGCAATTGAAGATGGAAGCAGCTGCAACTGAGCGAAGCATGCTTTTCTTTGCTTCAGTGCCATAAGATTATTGTGCTTCTTTTATCCTCATTCTGCATTATTGCTTTTGAGTATTCTTATTGGTATTCTCATGTTTAGGCATATTTGTTTATGCCAACCAGGTCCTGTGTGTTCTTTTGAGACATAATGTGTTGTTGATTGAAGTGCTTCTTTTTCCTCATTCAATTGTGATTCTGCATTCAAATTGTGCACACCATTGTTTGGAAAGACCATCCCGTTCAACCAAAAAATGCGTGTTCTTTTGAGACATAATGTGTTGTTGATTGAAGTGCTTCTTTTTCCTCATTCAATTGTGATTCTGCATTCAAATTGTGCACACCATTGTTTGGAAAGACCATCCCGTTCAACCAAAAAATACGGTCTCATTGCTGTTTAGCAACCTCTTTTTTTTTGTCGTAGTAGATCTTCATGTGATAAGAAAGCAGACCAAGTATTCAGTGGAATAGTTGAGGTTTGCACCAGCTGACCAGGACATCATCTTCGTTAGAAAAATGGTCCTTCTGAAGCACAACAGTTCGATTGATGTAGAATTATATTCTGCTGTGCATTTAATTAATTGAAACTCTGTTTTATTTTGGTTCGTTTTCAGATAGCTTTACTCAACAAGTGAACAAGTACTTGCCTCTTGTATCAGCTACTCAGCTATAGTGTTTCCATTAGGTTAAGGTTCTCTTAATATCAGATTCTTCGATCAATTAGGGTCTCTATTGAAACTCTTGTTTCCGAGAAATACCATGAGATGTGTTGCAAAAGTGCAGTCATATTAGTTTACACTTGCATCGCAAAACACTTGTTGGCTGAATTCCCACTTTACAACTAGTGGTCTATCTAGATATTGTCTAGTGACATCGACCCTTTTCCAAAGAAAATTATTCTCTTTTTTCTTGCTGGTCTTTTATCATCATAAGTGAGAATGATACAACTCCAAAAATTCAGATTAAGAAAAGAGAAATCGAGCTTGTCTAAGAACAAATGTGAAGAATTGCTCTTGAACAGCTTGCTCTGCGATTAGAACTCAACTGAGTTCAGGATGTGTGTGTGAGAGAGAGAGTCTTATTTCTCTTAATTTTCCAGGTGCCTTACAATTGAGGGGGAACATTAGCTTTATAGCAGGGAGTGGGAAAGTTAGTTATAACTAACTTTTGAAATTAGCTACATACGTGCTTCTCACATGAGCTTCTAACTAACCTAACGACCCTATCAATTCAAATAGAAATTGTTATGTTAATCTGCGACAATCAATTCTTTAAAAGAAAGTGAACAAGAATCGAAATGTCACTCATTGTGATCATATCAATTACCCTCCACTTCCGATAGTCCTTGACCCCAAGGATTGAAGTGTGGAAACTTTTGTCGAAGCTCATGGTACACCTCCTTAGGGCTGCTTATCGAGCGGATTGGGCGGTTATTTACTCTTAACGGTTTGACTTATCGGTTATCGATTTTTAAATGTGTTAATCCGCTAGCCACCCGATAAGATATCGGGCGGATTGGTATCGGTTTAGCTCTTATCGGCCTAATTCAATCTATATTGCGTGCATTAATTGTTTGCTGACAGCCTAGCATACAAATTCAGAATAGGAAATTACACATTGAGTCCAGACATACATGTCTGTTAACGCCTACATAAGAATGATGTAATGTGTCATGTGTTGTAGAGTGAAAAAAGCAGAACACATTGTGGGCTTTATCGGCCTAATTCAATCTATATTGCGTGTATTAATTGTTTGCTGACAGCCTAGCATAAAAATTCAGAGTAGACCTTAGAAATATTGATTCTTGTTTATCATGGTGTTTTCTGGTTTCTTGAGTCCATCAGTATTGACTTTAATCTACGTTGGTCGATGATTTTCATTTATTGTGGACATTAAAGTAATCAAAGAGGAAAAGAACGGTTTTTGCGGTGCAAAATTCCCAACAAAAGGACAAGCAAGAAAAATGGAGTTGTCATTTGTATTACTGTATAGTTATGCCACATCCTTGGAAGTTACGAACTAGGGAGAATTCAAGAATTCAACTCTTCAATCACACGGTATTAAAGACTGTAGTATACGTATTTAGGAATTAGGCGTTAGAGATAGAGTACTGGAAGTGGAAGGATTTTTGATATTTAATATATATATGGATAAAAATAAATTATATATATATATAAATATATATATTCTTAACGGGTTAACGGATTATCCGTTAAAAAAATTAAATAATCCGGCCCCAAACCGATAAGTCGTTAATAAAAAAATTTTAATCTGTTCCCCGCCATTAAACCGTTAACCCGATACCAATAAACCATTAAGCATCGGTTTCGGTTCGGTTTTCGATTTCGGTTCGGTTTTGAACACCCCTATTCCTCCCATGTACAATCCTCTTGTGCAGCACTGAACCATTTGGCCGAAATCTGAGCAACAATTTTTCCATGCTTTTGAATCATCCTCCTATATAAGATAGCTTCTAGTTCCAGTAGGACATGCCCAACCTCTAAGTGTACTACTAGTAAGGTGACTGAGGCAGAGTGAGAGCCTATCTTTCTTTTTAGTTGCGAAATGTGAAATGTTGGGTGAATTTGAGTACCAACAAGTAAGGCTAATGTGTATGCTATTGACCCAACTCTTGCTATGGTTTGAAAGGGACCAAAGAATTTTGCTGAGAGTTTCTAAAAGCCATGCTACTTAAGAGATAGTTGTCTGTAAGGTTGCAGCTTGACATATACCCAATCTTCAGCATCATATCTTCTATCAGTTCTATGTTTATCAGCCTGCATCTTCATTCTATTTTGAGCTCTTTCTAAGTAGAACATGAGGGTTCTTAGTGTAGCTTCCCTGGCTTGTAAGCTCCTGTGCACCACATCTAGCGGAGAGTCAAAATTCATAGGAAGGAGTGGAAGTGACTTTTGGCCATAAACTACCTCATAAGGTTTCATGTTTATGCGAGAGTGGAAAGTGGTGTTATACCACCATTCTTCCAGAGGCAACCACTGTGGCCATTCCTTAGATCTTTCAAAGGTCATGCATCTTAAATATCATTCCAAACATCTATTGACAACCTCAGTTCGACTATCTGTTTGAGGGTGGTATGCAGTTGAAGTCAACAATGACACCTTTTGCAGCTTGAATAATTCTTTTCAGAATCTGCTCGTAGATACAACATCTCTATCTGATACAATGGATTTAGGCATTCCATGTAACTCGAAGACCTGCTCCATGAATACTTGAGCCACATCCAAAGTAGTGTATGCATATTTGAGGGCTATGAAGTGAGCAACCTTGCTCAACCTGTCTACTACAACAAGAATCACTTCCTTCCCAGCAGCTTTAGGAAGCCCCTCTATAAAGTCCCTAGAGATGTCTTGCCATACTTTATTGGGTATAGGGAGGGTTGAAGAAGGCCGGGATAAGCTACATTCCCGACCTTGCATTTCTGACACACATCAAAACTCCTCACATAAGTATAGACATCCTACTTCATCTTCTTCCAATAGAAGTCTTGTTTGAGCCTCTTTAAAGTAGCTGTAATACTAGAGTGACCACCCATAGGGATATCATGATAAAAATCTATCAACTTAGTTCTAATTACATCATTATTCCTTACTAGCATCTTGCCTTTCCTCCTCAAGATACCAAATTGGTATCTATAGTAAGGCATGTGGACATGTGCAACCTGTATATTCTTAGTGAGTTGTTGAAGTGCAGGATTTTGCACTCAGGTGCCCTTAAATACTTCCAATAGGTCGAACTATACACCATAAATACTATGTAGTTTGATAGAATCTTCCTTTCTTGACAGTGCATCAGCCACCACATTTTCCTTTCCCTTCTTGTAAGCTATGGAGTAGTCCTAGCCAAGGAGCTTGACCAACCATTTATGTTGGTTTGGAGTGGTAATCCTTTGCTCCAGAAAGTATTTAAGACTGTGATAATCAGTCTTAATTACTTGTTGTTATGCGTTAGTACAACCTCAATTCCTCCACCAGATGCATTAGTCTCCATTGTAAACTCTTTGGAAAATTCTGGAAAGGCTAGGACAGATGCTGATGTGATGGCTAGTTTCAGTCCTTCAAATGCAACAGTGGCTACATAATTCCAATGGAAATTGTATCTCTTCGAGAGGTCATTTAAGGGCCTTGAAATTACTCCATACCCCTTTATCAATATCTTATTGTAGCATGTCAAGCCTAGGAATCCCTTCAACCCTTTGAGAGTAGTTGGTTGAGGCCATTCTAGGACACATTCTACCTTGTGTTTTTCCATAGCCACACCTTGCTTAGAGTTGACATGCCCCAAGTAGTCGATTTGTGTAATCCCAAAAGCACATTTACTTTGCTTTATGAACAAGACATGAGATCTAAGGATCTTGAAGGCTTCCTTTAAATGAACTAGATGATCAACCCAGTTTTAACTATATATTAAAATGTCATAAAAAAAGACCATGAAATATTTTTTGAGACAACTGTGAAAAATTTGGTTCATTGGGCGTTGGAAGGTATAGGGGGAAATAGTTAAACCAAAAGGCATTACTCGAAACTCATAGTAGCTATGGTGATTCCTAAATGTGGTTTTAGGTATGCCAGGTTCAAACATTTAGATTTGATGGTACCTGACCTTAGTTCCAACTTAGATAAGTATTTGGCACCATGTGGCTCATCTAGCAATTCTTCAATCACATGTATCAGGAACTTGTCATTCACTTTCTAGTTGTTTAATTCCTTGTAGTCCACACATAATCTCCATGATCCATCATTTTTCTTTACCATTACAATAGGTGAAGATTAAGGACTGGTACTATGCCTGATAATCCCAGAAGCTAGCATCTCATTCACCATCTTTTCAATCTCATTCTTCTGTATAGTTGGATACCTGTAGGGTCTGATGTTGATAGGAGAAATTCCTCCCTCGGAGTGATCCTATAATCATGTAATCTTGGAGGAGGAAGCTGTGTAGGGACCTCAAACAGATCACTATATTTTTGTAACACCAGCTGCAACCCACTTGTCATCTCTGGTTCCTTTGGCATACCCTTCAGTGTAAACATGCTAGCTTCAGTTCCTTGCTGTTGTCCTTCTAGGAACAGGTCCACATAAATCATTTACAGCTCACTGGTTTAGCTAATAGCTTGTCCATGCTGGCATGATGTATCATCTTGGTTGCATGAGGCTGAATACCCCTCAGTGAGACCTTATGCCCCATGATGCTGAACTACATTTTGAGTTTCTTAAAGTTCCACATGACATCACCCAAAGTGATTGACCACTGAATTTCCAGAACCATGTTATAACCTCCAATTGGTAGGACTAACATGTCAAAATCAAAAGAGACACCTTGCATCTTCCAAATTAGCTTCTTGCATATGTAATTGCTCTGTACCATTTTCCCATTAGCAACATATACAACAAAAAGGGAAATAACAATCAAGACACAGCCTAATTTCTTGGCAGTATTTAGGTCCAAGATATTATGAGTGCTGCTAGAGTCTATTAAAACTTGCAATACCTTTCCCTTGACTGATACAGTTACCCTCATGGTTCTAAAATCATGCAATCCATTCATGGCACGGACTTACACATGAGGTAGGATAAATCCTTCAACATCAGTTTCCAATCCTTGGTCTATCATGGTTAATAACTCAGCAGGGTCTAACATTACTTCCTCCTCTAATTCGACTTCTTCATTACCCTTATCCACTTCCATAGAAAATAATTGCCTCCTGTTCTTACACACATGTCCAAAGCTATATTTTTCATCACAATTATAACACAGAACTTTGCTCCTTCTCTCTTCCGTGTCAGCAGGAGTTAGCTTCTTAGCATTTTTGTAGGTAGGCTTTGCATTACCAGCAGTAAAATTTTAGGGTTTAGTGAGTGGTTGGTTGAATTTAGAGGAAGTTGATCTAGAGTGGTGAGAAAAGAGGGGGTTAACAGAAAAATATTGGGGGTACTTTTGGTTAAGGAAGGGACTGGTGTGCCCATGAAAACTTATTTCTGCACTACTATAATTTGTTCCTTAATCTTGGCTAAACTAATTGCCTTACCTGGTTTTAACTTTTTTACATTCAGGCCAAGTTCAGATTTCAGACCCTTAACAAAACAACTAACAATATTCTCTTCCGATAGTTCAACTCTAGTAAGCAATTCATCAAACATGCCAACATAATATTGTACAGAGTTTACCTGTCTCAAATCCTTGAAATCTCCCATTGGGTCATCGAACATTTTAGATTCAAATCTTGCATATAAACACCCTACATACTCCCCCCCCCCCCCAACGAGGCCACTCTCTAGTCAACTTGTGTTTCATGAAAGATTGGTGCCATTAAAGTGTTTTTCCCTCTTGTTTACACGAGACCAATTTCATCTTAGAGCCCTCAGGAGTTCCATCCACTACAATGAACTGCGCACATTTGTACAACCAATCATTTTATCCATAACCATCAAACTTGGGAGACTTCATGTAATAATCACGAGTGGCCAGCTGGTAACTTCTATTTCTTGCAGCTATCACTTCTGGTCCTTCATTTTCTGCAGGAATTTCAGGTTGATGATTTTCATTGGTGACCAGATTGGTCATCAACATCTTCATGATTTCCTCCATAGCTTGTGTCACTTTGAGATCCACAACACTTCTTAGCTTAGAAACAAAATTAGTAACTGCATCCATTGAACCCTTGTGACTGTCGATTTCCTTATGCAACTCCTGCATACGAGTATTGTGATCATCCATCTCCACAGATACAAGGAATGAGGATTCTGATACCAATGATACAACTCTAAAAGTTCAGATTATGAAAAGGAAAGAAATCAAGCTTGCCTAAAGAACAAATGTGAAGAATTGCTCTTGAATAGCTTGCTCTGCGATTATAACTCAACTGAGTTCACGATGAGTGGGTGTGTGTATGAGAGATATATATAGAGAGAGAGAGAGAGAGGGTAAATGAATCTTATTTCTCTTAATTTTTCAGATGCCTTACAATCAAGGGGGAACATATTACCTTTATAGCAAGGGAGTGGGAAAGTTAGTTATAACTAACTTTTGGTATCAGCTACATAACCCACTTATGCACACGTGCTTCTCACGCGAGCTTCTAACTAACCTAACGACCCTATCAATTCAAATGGAAATTGTTAATCCGCAACAATCAATTCTTTAAAAGAAAGTGAACAAAAATAGAAAGGTCACTCATTGTGATCGTATCAAAGAACCAATTGCCAATGTTTATGGATGCTTTCGAGCTACTTTTGGGCTTATTGCGCATCTTACGTTTCTACTTGTGTGTGCATTTTCATTTTCTTTATAAAATTTATCTTTCTTCCTCGTCATAAATATGACTATGGAATAATTTGACATTATGCCAATGTTTTCACAACTTGTAGCTTACAAAGCCATTTAAGTTATATTATCACTGTAAGAAATTTTACACCATCAAGTTATCTTGCAGGTTATCGATTTTACTTTCAAAATTTTAAATCTTCCAAAGTGAAATATTAGGCGCCATCACGGTTCAAATGTGGAAATTTTGGGTCGTGACAATATATATATATATATATATATATATATATATATATATATATATATATATATATATAACTTAAGCTCCTTTAAAATACGCCGCAACAAATATGAAATGTGAGCATGATCTTCAACTGTATTCTCCTCGAACAATTAGAATTGAACAAACTTATATCAGTAGAGTATTAATTATTCACCGATATTGAGTTGGACATTCCGAACTTCTAGCCGATCATCCATTAATTAACTTACCAAAGATCTGCAACTAGGTGTGTGGCCTAGATATTAATGAAGTGAGTTGAAAAATATAAGGTCTTAGGTTTAAATTCCAACAAGGCAAAAATACTAGAAGGTGATTTTTTCCGTTTGTCCAAGCCTTAAAAACAAAGTTACTGTGTTGTTGGAAGGTAATAGGTATCCCAAAAACTAAATAATTTTTTCCAATTTGTCCAAGTTTGGTGAACAAAATTACTCGATATTTGTGCTGGTGCAAAGTAATAAATACCTCATTGAATTAATCGACATGCACACAAACTTATCTAGACACCACGGTTTAAGAAAAAAAGATCCCAAATAGAGTAGGAGCTGGAGTACTGTTACTATCAAATTGTTCTCTATGAATGCTCAAGCACCCATTGCTTTGACTAACCATTCGTATTTATAACTACGCAACTGGTAATCATAACCAATAGGGGCTTTAGCACCCAAGTTGAGTACTCAACAACTGATCATGGGCCTTATATATTAGATTACTCCGGCATCCATGAAAGCTCAATTTATCAGTCGCTTATCAAGGAAGTCAATAGCTGTATGATATATGCTAATTACGGGATGCGAGGCATGTCAAACTCCAACTATGTTCGGAAGACTTTATATACAAACTTATACTTGTATGGGTCTAAATTTGGACATCTTGGTAAATGCAGACAAATAGGGTCGAGGACAGAGTCGACCACGGCACAATGGCGAGGAGTCATCTCAAGAAGGATTGTTGGCGAGGTTAAGTAGATGGAACAAGGAGGCTGGGATAGGATAGCTTAACAATAGACATCAGGAATATTCCATTGGATATTCCTTATGTTATACTTTTTAGGGTTTCTTAGAGTTATCCCTTATAAATAGGATGCGATAAAGAACATTGGGGGAACTTCACTTTTCTTCATAAGAGCCCTTTGTAAAGAGTTGACTAAGAAGCATATACAAATATTATCTCGTTCACTGACTACTTGGCCCCAACATGCGTTATTCAATCTTTGTTTGTTAGATCCAAAGATTCCTTATCCATCCTCACCTTCCATCATTCCACATTGTTGTTAGAAGAAAGAATCACCCAAGTCATCTAGCATTTGGGTGATAGATTCCTTCTTATTACATTTATTGTTATTATCTACATTTATTGCTAGTTCATGTTATAATATTTATTGATAATCATTGAGTATACATCCGCTATTCAATATTCTCAAACGTTGTTCATCCCGCCAATATCCCCTAATATTGGATCTAGAATTTATTATATTTAACTAGGATTCACCCTCCATTTCATCATAATTAGTTTAACAAAAAGCTTAACACTTTTTTATCAAACAATTTGGCCGTTTGTGGGGAGGTTTTAGTTAAAATTTTAGTTTCTTCTAGATCATAAAGAAAGATAGCCATCTTTTTCTCGTTTGCACAAACTAAAAATGGCAGAAAAAGGAGATGAAAGACAGAAAGCAATAATGGGTGTCACTACGAATATCTTAAACACCATCAACGAGGATGACAGAGAAGACGAGGATAATGTAACGCCGAGTGCTACACCCAGGCGGAGTGATTCACCTCCCCCTCATGTAAGTGTAACCACTTCACGCGAAAGGGGAGCTTCCACGTCCACAGCTGAGGAAGCGCCACCAATAGTGAAAAAATTACTGGAGGAGTGGCTGACAAGTACTCTAAAGAACATACTCGACAAACCCATTCAAAGGGCGAATAGAAACGTCGCGCAAGCGGATATCACAGCGACCACCGGCGAACAACCTTCTCCCCCAATAGGTAACACTCACACCGTTGTTGATGCAGGGTAATGATGCACTTGCAGCCATTCTAAAGAAAATGGAAGAATTGGAAAATGAGAATAAAGCACTCCGCGACCAGATGAGGGAACATCAAGAAAGGGTCGACAAGATATCGGGCGCCCCAAAACTGCTATCAAAATAGGATGTTGGCCGATTCTTCGAACAACCGTATAGCGAGGAGGCAGCCCTGCATGATATACCCAAGACCATCAAAATGCCACCGTATTTGAAGATATACGATGGCACCACAGACCCCGAACATCGTATCATTCAGTACGTCACAACGGTAAAAGGCAACGACCTTTCAAAGGAACAGGTACTATCAGTGTTACTGAAGAAGTTTGGAGAGACCCTAACGGGGGGAGCCTTAACCTGATACTCACAATTATAACACGTTCAATAACAACGTTCGAAGAAATGTCCGACAAGTTCGTCACCGCCCATGCCGGGGCTAAAAAGGCGGAGGCCAGGGTGAATGATATATTCGCTAGGAAATCACCTGGAGAGGGACTTAGAGACTTCCTTGCTCGGTTTAACAGGGTAAGAATAAGCTTACCAAATGTATCAGAAGGGATGGCAGTGACAACTTTCCAAAATGGGTTGAACAGGAATGGGTCGAGAGTGACTAGAAAGTTATTAAGCAGGCTCATGAAATACCCGCCCAACACTGGGGAAGAAATCCACAACGTATACTGCACCGAGGTGAGAGCAGACGAGGATGACCTTAACGGTCCAACCCAATGGTTAACGTCGGTCCAAACGGAGTCAAGGAAAGACTGTCGTAATGACGGTGGAAGAGATCAGTTAGGTCCACGGCTCAATCGAGACATGCATCAACCCTACATTAGAACAGGCATCCCACCATGTCCTCGACATGTGGAAGGGTCGTCCAGGCCACATACAAGGACTCATCGAAACGAAATAGGTATTCCTCCACTCTTATCCGCTCATAATTTTTGTATTTCCCCTTCAGAAATAGTGTACGAACTAGAGAAGATTGGCACAAAGGTGAAGTGGCCACAAAAAATGAAGTCCGACCCAAGTACCTGAAAGTCAAACGTCCTCTGTGAATTTCACCAGGAGCGAGGTCACAAAACCGAGGACTGCATAGCCTTACGGCAAGAAGTAGAGAACATGTTCCACTAAGGGCACCTGAGGGAGCTGATGAGTGACCGAGGACGAGCCAACTTTGCCCGTGGACGAGAACAATACCAAGGCCCTTCAAAGCCACCCTCCCCCGCCTACACTATTCAAATATCATCAGTGGGGGCGATGAAGCAACAATCAACCACATGAAGTTTACCACCATACATAAACTGAAGCAGTCGATCACCCATAAATGGTATGATAACCTCGAAGATAGTATAATCTTCGATAAGTTAGATACCCATGGTTTTACTTTTCCTTACTTCGATGCTCTTGTCATTACTTTACGTATTTCGGATACTGATGTAAGAAAGAATAATGGTAGACGGTGGAAGCAGCCCGTGTATTATCCATCCTCGAGTTCTCACACAAATGAGACTCGAGGAAAAGATAGTACCACATTGAATAACACTAACAGGTTTTAACAATCAGTTGAGCGAGCCTCTGGGGAGATAACGCTACCCGTTCTGGCCGGGGGTGTCACCCTAGAAACAACGTTCCATGTCATAAACCAGGACACAACTTACAATGCCATCATAGGGAGACCATAGATACACGCCATGAGGTCCATCCCATCTAGTATGTATGAAGTAATCTAGTTCCATACTCCATAGGGATATTCAGCATCTGAGGCGAATAACGCACAGCCCTAGAATGCTATGGCATCGCTCAAGATTGTACATACACTCAACAGTTAAAGGGAACAGACTTAGAAGTGTAGCAATTCCCAAAGTCAGGGGCCGAACTTCACGCACAAAAAGACGTCATCAAGGACCCCGACGTCGGAGAAGCCGCATGGTCGACGGTAGAAGACCTCAATCTCATCCAACTAGATAACAACGATAATAGCAAAAACGCTTACATCGGCCATAAACGCTTACATCGGCCATAAACTCTCAGAACCAAGTAGATTCCATAAATTTTTGATTGACAACGCCTTCTCCCATATAGATATGCCAGGTATCCCAAAAGACGTTGCCACACACAAGTTGAACGTCGATCCACTCTACCCTCTGTATGGAAAGTAAGAAGAAAATTCAACGCCGCAATCAACGAGGCCGTCAACGATGAGGTGGATAAACTACTCGCTAACAGTTCCATCCAAGAATCAAAATACCCCCAATAGGTCACCAATGTAGTCGTGGTGAAAAAGAAAAATAGGAAGTGGCGGATGTACGCAGATTTCATGGACCTAAACAAGGCCTGCTCGAAAGACTCCTTTTTGTTGCCTCATATTGATCAACTCATTGAAATATGGTGTAATCACTTTGGAATCACTTCAAACCCTTGTCGTATCTATTTAGAAGGTTTAGGAGAAGTTTGGAGATGAAGTTTAGTTGAAAATGAGTTAAAAATAGGTGTCCAAATCGTTTATAAAGTGAAGTAGGTCGACCACTGCCTAAGTGGGTCCCATTGGGAGCCGCTTGTGCGGTCTCGCGAAAATGCAAATATCTCTCTACTCTGATATCATATCGATGAAAGGTTTAATGCGTTAGAAACTAGACTCGTAGATATTCAATTTGGTAGGTAGATAACCCCATAATTCCAAGTATATTGGGATAAAAGATCAACTACATTTGACGTAATTTTCAGCATATTTATGAATGTAACTTGTGATGACCTTTGCCAACTTTTGTTCCACAACTTGCTTGCCTTCAAAACGTAGCAAATGACTATCATACGACTAAAATGACTCATAGAATAACCTCCTTATAATGTTAATAACCCTAATCTCACCCCAAAGTACATGTTATAATATTCCAAACTTGTCGATTTTCGACGAAACTTATTTTCTTCAATTGGTTTAGCTTCTAAGCTTTCCAACCCTCTTGGTACTCGTTATTCATGATTTTAAATATTTGTAACCTCCAAGGTAACCTGATTATCTTACTTTATTTGCTTCCAAATATAATCTTATTTCTGAGCTTACATCAGTTGACTTACGACGTACTCTCACGTACGAAAAATGGTGTGTAACACCAACACTTAAAATAAATAAGGAAACTAAACTAACAAATAACAACATAATAATATAGAATAAGAGTAAAACTCAAAAAATATATATACATAAGTCTAAAACCAAACACCGTCTATACAACCTCCCAAGATTTGGTTTACAGAGTACATGAGATACTAAGAATACTACATACAAAGTCTGAAATAAAATGTATTACTATTTGATACAAGAAAAATAGTAGTAATGAGAGAGAAAGTGACTCCAGAGTTTACAGATGGGAAATCGACACTACCTCAAGTCTCCCTGATAACCAAGCTATGCTCCTCTCTCAACACTGCTAGGACCCACACCAAAATCTACACAAGAAGTACAAAAGTGTAGTATGAGTACAAATGACCCCATGTACAAGGCTATGACAAGACACTTATCATATAAACATGTACAGTTAATAAGCAACAAAAATAGCAATAGAGATACCATTAATGATAACAAGAATAAAAGGCAAGAAATAGTAAAAGCATCTGATAACAGAAGTGATAACCATATTTTTTGAATAGCATAACCAAAACCCTTTTCAGTAGCTCAAATTAACGGGGAAGAAACATTATCTATAATCAACACAATCAAAACCCATAAAGAAAGGTTATATCAAAAACGACACCAACATTTCATAAAACATACATTTGGCACACACCGATCCGACACACATACAAATATTGTTGCAATGGTAACCCGATCTCATGGCCATACTATTGTTGCAGCGAGCAACCTTGTCCTTATCATAATATTGTTACAACGGCAACCCGATTCAACATATCAATTAAAACAGAATAATCCAACAACACATCCAATAATGAACAAAATTTATAATAACTATTGAGAAGAATAAATAAGCATAAATTTACTAAGAAAAAGATGAGCACGAACAAGAAGTAATGGTAATTACCAAATTCTAGAGCTAATCTTACTCATGTAATGCAGTAAGGATCCAAACAATGTTATTGACATGCAAACGATCAAATGATCACACAATCCTCAACATTCATAGGGAAATAGTCCATGAACAAGAATGGTATGAAACAAGTATAGACATGTTCTAGTAACAACATTTATTAAGTAAAAGCATGTATCTAATAAAAGCATATAATAAGTGAAAACATTTATCAAGTAAAAGCACGCAGCAAGTAAAGCATGTGACAAGTAAGGCATGTAACAAATAAAATCATGGAACAAGTAAAACATGTAATAGATAAAGCACTGAACATGTAAAAGCATGTAATAAATAAGACATAAAATAAATAAATTCTACCGACATGCTTTGATCTGTGACAATGTATATACACTCGTCACCCTGCATATACTCCATCCCCAACACACAATTCATGTAGCAAATAGATCCAATAAAATTCTAATTCTATTAAATCAAGGTTAACCACGATACTTACCTCTTTTCGAAATCAAATCAATAATCCAACACCAATTTTCCTTTAGCACAAGGCTCCAAACCACTCGAATATAGTCAAACAACGCTTAAGTAAGTCAAAACAAGCTTTAAAAACTACCCAAGTATAAAAAAAGTTTGATCTAAAAACTCAACAAAAAGTCAACCCGAACCCACATGGTTGAAATCCCAAAGTAAGACCAATTCCTGTTTGCCCATTCTCTCCCGAGTCCAAATAAGTGATTTGTTTCGAGATCCGACTTAAAATCAAGGTCTAAATCTCTAAAATACAAAATCTTAAGTTTCTACCTGAACCCCAATTTATACTATATGAAATCTTAGATTTATGGATGAAAATCTATTAAGAATCATAAAAATTAATAAAAAAGAAGTTAAACTTACTAACCTATGAAGGTGAGATGAAAATCTTTTCAAAAGTTTCCTCTACACGAAGTCTAGATCTAAAATATGGGAGAAAATGAACTAAAACTCTTATGATTACCCCTTTTCCCAGCTGCAGATGTCACATGTGTGGCAAAAGTAACGTAGAAGCAACACCGCAAAAGCGGACATGTGTCAATACAAATGTCGTAGAAGCGACAATGTTCCTTAGAAGCGGTCATCATATCTGCGGACCAAGGATCACAGATGTGACCTTCCCCCTTAGTCAAGTTGTTCCTAGATGCTAGCAAATATTTGCATATACGGTACTTCACCTGTACTGGACGATGCGAGCCAAACCACCGCAGAAACGGACTCGCACCTTGTGATGACCCAAAAGGTCATCATTTATTTTAAAAAACAAATTTCGTGTTCCGAGGCCTTAAAAACCATTTTTTGTCTCAACTCGATTTGCGTGCGCAGTACGGGCGTGTAGCCAGAAAGCCAATACATGAAAATCTATGAAAAATAATGAATTTTGACTTTAAAATAAATTAAGTTGACTTCGGTCAATATTTTCGGTAAACGGACCCGTGATTTGACGGTCCCGGAGGGTCCGTAGGAAAATATGGGACTTGGGCGTATGCCCGGAATCAAATTCTGAGGTCCCATGCCCGAGAAATAAATTTTTAAAAGAAATTATTTTGCTGAATTAATTATGAAGTAAACAAGAGAATTTATGTTTGAAACCATTGGTATCGGGCCCGTATTTTGGTTCTGGAGCCCGGTACAAGTCTTATATGTGATTTAAGATGAGTCTGTGAAATTAGTAAGAAATGGACTTGAAACGATGTGAATCAGACCGTATTTGAGAAAGTTGGAAAATTTGAAGTTCTTAAGAAATTTCATGATTTTGATGCTAAATTTGTAATTGTTGGTGTTATTTTGGTGGTTTGAATGCACGAGCGAGTCCGTATGATATTTTTAGGTTGGTTAGCATTTTTGGTTTGGAGCCCCGAGGGATCAGTTGAGTTTTGGATAGGCCATAGAGTAGAATTAGACTTGGAATTTTTTTAGGTTTCAGTTGTTCTATTGCAAGACTGTAGGCTTCGCATAGCCAGGCTCGCAAATGAAACTTCGCAAATGCGAGGGCTGGTTCGCAAATGCGAACTAGCCTATTTGCGATGCCCCTCCCCCCAGTTACTGCCTTAGTCGCAAATGCGACTCCTGTATCGCAAATGCGACTTCGCATTTGCGAGAGGTCTATCGCAAATGCGAAGAAGACCGAAAAATAGACTGGGTCGCAAATGTGACATTTTGTTCGCAAATATGAAGGTCTCAGAATTCTTGAGGGTTCGCAACAATTGCGACATCAGAGACCTGTAAATTCATAACTTAGATGCATTACCATTTTTCACACTCTTTCAAAACCAAAACACCTTGGGGCGATTTTTCAAAGGCAACTTCTTCTCCAAATAGATTGTAAGTGATTTCTAACTAGTTTTCTTCAATCCTTAACATCTTTTCACATGATTTCAACTCAAAATCAATGGTTTTCATGGGGGAAATTGGGTGTTTTGGGTAGAACCTAGGTTTTTTAAATTTTGGGAATTTGGACTTCGATTTGAGGTCCAATTTCAAAAAAAATCATATATTTGGGTTCGTGGGGGAATGAGTAATCGGGTTTTGGTTCGAATCTCGGGTTTTGATCATGTGGGCCCGGGGGGCAATTTTTGACTTTTTGGGTAAAACTTTGGAAAGCTTATTTTCATGCATTAGAATTGATTCATTTAGCATTTATTGACGTAATTAAGTAACTTATGGCTAGATACGAATGAATTGGTGGTGAAATCAAGAGGTAAAGTGATAATTGAGGCTTGAATTATGTTCGTGGCATCGAGGTAAGTGTTTGGTTCTAACCTTAGCTTGAGGGATTAGGAGTCGTGTCTTATTTGCTATGTGTTAATTGTGGAGTACGACGTATAGACATGGTGAGGAGTATCTATGTAGGTGCCAAGCATGCACGTGAGTCTTGTATTGTAATTGTTATGACTCCGTTGTGGTTTATTGTGCTTCATATGAGGATTATCATTATTGTTCCCTTGTCGGGATGTTATTATCATTATTGTTCCCTTGCCGGAATATTATTATCATTATTGTTCCCTTACCGGGATATTATTGTCATATTATTGTTCCCTTTCCGGGATGTTTGTTTTGATATTATTGATCCCTTGCTGGGACCCTTTTTTTTGATTGGCGTTGATAAAAGAGATGGGAACGGGTTGCACGCCTACAATGGTAATAAAAGAAATGGGAGCGGGTTGCACACCTACAACGGTAATATCTGAAATGGGAGCGGGTTGCACGCCTGCAACGGTAATATGTGAAATGGGAGAAGGTTGCACGCTTGCAACGGTAATTTGTGAAATGGGAGGGGGTTGCACGTCTGCAACGGTAATTTGTGAAATGGGAGGGGGTTGCACGCCTGCAACGGTAATATGTGAAATGGGAGCGAGTTGTACGCCTGCAATGGTAATATATGAAACGGGATCAGGTTGCACGCCTGCAATGGTATTACGTGTGTACCTGTTTCTTCTATTTCCTTATTTTTTTTGGTAATTGATTTATGGCATTGCTTATGTTTCTCTACTGTCGTTCTGTTGTTACCTGTTACTCGCTGCAGCATGTTTCCCCGAATTTTAATTGTAATTAAATTCTTCTATTTTCGTTGTATATGATTTAACTCCACATGTTTATTTGGTAGTCTGGTCCTAGCCTCGTCACTACTTCGCCGAGGTTAGGCTAGGCATTTACCAGCATATGGGTTCAGTTGTGCTGATACTACACTCTGCACTCTTTTGTGCTAATCCCAGTGCTGTAATTTTTGGACCGCAGTGAGGGTGCTGTCTTCAGTCCACACAGGCGACCCGAGGTAGTCCTGTAGACGTCCGCGGGACTTGGCATCACCTCCTATCTTTCCTTTATCCTAATTCCTTTACTTATTTCAGAAACGGTGTATCTTTTATCTTTCAAACTTTGTATGTAGTATTCTTAGACCGTCTGTGAAACTGTGACACAAGTTCTGGGTAGTCGATGCTCAAGAAGTTGTATTGGATACATATTCAGATAGTTTATTGCATTTCTTCCACTTATTGTATATTCTGCTATCTACACGTTATTGCTTCATAATTGTTAAAGAATATAAAAAGATAATTTGTTCAAACAGTCGGCTTGCGTAACTCACATTAGTAGGCGCCATCACGACTCTCGAGTGCGGGAAATCTGGGTCGTGACAAGTTGGTATCAGATCTCTAGGTTACATGGGTCTCACAGTTCACGTACAAGCTTAGTAGAGTCTGAGGGATCGGTACAGATACGTTTGTATTTATCCCCCAGAGGCTACAGAGTTAGGTAAAAATTCACATTTATTCTTTCCTGTCATGCGATTTGGTTTCTCAATGCTAATTGAACTTATACTCTATTCTTTCACAGATGGCGAGAAAACGCGCTTCCTCATCTACTGACCAGCAGCCCGAGCCCCCAGCAGCAACTCCCACGAGGGGCAGAGGGCGAGGCCGTGCTAGAGGCTGAGGTAGGGCGGAGCTCAGCCCAGAGCAGCAGCACCAACGGCGGAGCCTCAAGTTGACTTTGATGATGAGGTTCCGGCCCCGACAGTTCCGGTGGGCCCAGTTCAGGTCCCAGAGGGGTTTATTGCTACCCCCGTACTCTAGGATGCTCTGGTCTATCTAGTGGGCCTTATGGAGAGTGTCACCCGGACAGGCTTGCTTCCTATAGCACCGGCCGTCTCTCAGGTTGGAGGAGGAGCCCAGACTCCTGCTACTCACACTCCAAAGCAGGTAGCTCCCCATTTCCAGACTCCAACAGTTCAGCCAGTTGGAGCAGTTCAACTGGGTATGGTAGCTCAGACCGGTGATGGAGCAGCTATGTCTGTCTGCGCTTTATGGAGGTTGGACAGGTTCACCAAGCTCTTCACTACTATTTTCAGCGGCGCATCTTCTGAGGATCCCCAGTATTATCTATACAACTATCATGAGGTTCTCAGGAACATGGGGATAGTGGAGACCAATGGGCTCGATTTTGCTACTTTTCGCTTGTCGGGATCCGCCAAGACTTGGTGGAGATATTATTGCTTGGCTAGACTAGCCGGATCACTAGCTTTAACTTGGGAGCAGTTTACTCAGCTATTTCTAGAGAATTTTCTCCCCATCACTTAGAGAAAGGCCTATTGGAGGTAGTTTGAGCGTCTCCAGCAGGGTTCTATGACCGTTACTCAGTATGAGACCAGATTCATCGACTTGGCTTGTCATGCTCTTATCATAGAGAGAGAGAGAGAGAGAGAGAGAGAGAGAGAGAGAGAGAGAGAGAGAGGGTGAGGAGGTTCATTGAGGGACTTATCCAGCCTATTCGACCTCAGATGGCCAAGGATACGGGAAGTGAAATTTCTTTTCAGGAGGTGGCCAATGTGTCCAGGAGAGTTGAGATGGTTTAATCGTAGGGAGGTGGTCAGGGGTCTAACAAGAGGCCTCGTCATTCAGGCAGATTCGGTGGCACCTCATCTGGAGGCAGAGATTCTTTTGGTAGAGGCCATCCTCGTAGTCCTTTTCAGTCAGCACTTCAAGTTTCTCATGGTGCTTTAGGTGGTCGTGGTTCTCATATACAGTATTCTAATCAGCAATCCTATAGTGCACTACCAGCTCCTATCAGTGCACCGCCGTTTTAGTGTTTTCAGAGTCGTCACCCCCAGCAGCTGAGGGCTTGTTTTACTTGTGGCTAAATGAGGCACATTGCTAGGTATTGCCCTTGAGCATCGAGCAACTCTCAGCATCAGGGTTCCCGTGCCATGGTTTAGGCACTGAGTGTTCCACATCCCGCCCAGCCAGCTAGAGGTAGGGGTAGAGGTGCTAGAGGTGGAGATAGAAGTATTAGAGGTGGAGCTTAGGCCGCTAGAGGTGGAGGCTAGCCAGCAGCAGGTTGTCCTAGAGATATAGTTCAGGGTGGTGGGGCCCAACCCCGATATTATGCTCTTCCAGCCAGGCCCGAGGCTGAGGCTTCCGATGCAAAGGTACTGTTCTGGTTTGTAGCAAAGATACTTCAATTTTATTTGATCCAGGATCTACATACTCCTATGTGTCATCTTATTTTGCACCATATCTGGTCATGCCTAGTGATTCTTTAAGTGCTCCTGTTTATGTGTCTATACCGATGGGTGATTCTATTGTGGTAGATCGAGTCAATCGTTCATTTATAGTTGTGATTGGGGGTCTTAAGACTCGTGTAGATTTGCTTCTGCTGGACATGGTGGATTTTGATGTCATTTTGGGGTTGGATTGGTTATCACCATACCATGCTATCTTGGACTGTCATGCCAAGACTGTGACCTTAGCCTTGCCGGGTTTACCTCATTTAGAGTGGATATGGACTCCTGGTCATTCTACTCGTAGTGTTATCTCTTATATGAAGGCTTGACATATGGTCGAGAAGGGGTGTTTGGCCTATTTGGCCTATATTCGTGATTCTAGTGCTGAGGTTCCTTCTATTGATTCTGTGCCCATTGTTCGTGAATTTCCTACGGTATTCCCTTCAGACCTGCAAGTATGCCACCCAACAGGGATATTGACTTTTGCATTGATTTGGCTTCGGGCACTCAGCCCAATTCTATCCTGCCGTATCGTATGGCACTACCTGAGTTTAAAGAGTTGAAGGAGCAGTTGCAAGACTTGATTGAGAAAGGTTTCATTAGACCGAGTTTTTCACCTTGGGGTGCATCGGTGTTGTTTGTTAAGAAGAAGGATGGATCGATGAGAATGTGTATGGATTACCGGCAGTTGAACAAGGTTACAATCTAGAATAAGTATCCATTGCCGAGGATTGATGATTTGTTTGATCAACTTTTGGGTACCAAGGTATTTTCGAAGATTGACTTAAGATCTGGCTACCATCAGTTGAGGATTAGGGCATCCGATGTCCTTAAGACAGCTTTTCGCATTCGGTACAGGCATTATAAGTTCTTGATGATGTTATTCGGATTGACAAATGCCCCAACAGCTTTTATGGATTTGATAAACTGAGTGTTCAGGCCTTACTTGGATTCGTTCGTGATAGCCTTCATTGATGATATTTTGATCTACTCCCGCAGTTGGGAGGAGCATGAGTAGCATCTTAGAGTGGTTCTTCAGACTTTGAGGCATAGTCAATTGTATGCCAAGTTTTCAAAGTGCAATTTCTAGTTGAGTTCAGTGGCATTCCTGGGTCATGTTGTATCAGCGGAGGGTAATCAGGTTGATCCTAAGAAGATTGAGGCAGTATGAAGTATCCTAGACCAACATCAGCTACATAGATCCGGAGTTTCTTAGGATTGGCAGGCTACTATCGTCGGTTTGTGGAGGGGTTTTCATCTATCGAAGCCCCGATGGCCAGGTTGACCCAGAAGGGTGCCCAATTCAGATGGTCGGATGAGTGTGAGGTGAGCTTTCAGAAGCTCAAGACAGCTCTAACTAGGCACCAATGTTGGTTTTGCCCACAAGTTCAGGGCCTTATACAGTTTATTGTGATGCATCTCGTATTAGACTTGGTGCGGTGTTGATGCAGGATGGCAATATCATTGCCTATGCTTCGCAGCAGTTGAAGATTCATGAGAAGAACTATCCGGTTCATGATTTGAAGTTAGTAGCCATTGTTCACGCATTGAAGATTTGGAGGCATTATCTGCATGGCGTGGCATGTGAGGTGTTCACGGCTCACAAGAGTCTTCAGTATTTGTTCAAGTAGAAGGAGCTAAATTTAAGGCAGAAAAGGTGGTTGGAGCTATTAAAGGACTATGATATCACCATCTTATATCATCCGGAAAGGACAATGTGGTGGCCGATGCTTTGAGTAGGAAGTCAGAAAGTATGGGTAGTCTTGCTTATATTCCGTTCGGTGAGAGACTGCTTGCTTTGGATGTTCAGGCTTTGGCCAATCAGTTCGTGAGGTTGGATGTTTCTGAGCCCAGCCGTGTGTTATCTTGCACAGTCGCTCGTTCTTCTTTATTGGAGCGTGTCCGAGATTGGCAATATGATGATCCTTATTTGTGCGTCCTTAGAGACACGGTGCAGCACAGAGGTGCCAAGCAGGTTACCTTAGGAGATGATGGAGTTTTGAGATTGCAAGGTCGAGTTTGTGTGCCTAATGTGGATGGGCTTCGAGAGTTGATTTTAGAGGAGGCCCATAGCTCCCGGTACTCTATTCATCCGGGCGTCGTATCAAGATTTATGGCAGCATTATTGGTGTAGAAGAATGAAGAAGGATATCGTTTCATATATGGATCGATGTTTGAATTGTCAGCAGGTTAAGTATGAGCATCAGAGGCCAGGTGGTTTGATCCAAAAGATTGAGATTCCTGAGTGGAAGTGGGAACATATCACTGTGGACTTCATTGTTAGACTCCCACGGACTCAGAGGAAGTTCGATGCAGTGTGGGTTATTGTTGATAGGCTGACCAAGTCAGCACATTTCATTCCTGTGGCAGTCTCTTATTCTTCCGAGAGGTTAGCTGAGATCTATATCCGGGAGATTGTTCGTCTTCATGGTATGCCTGTGTCTATCATTTCGGACCGAGGTACGCAGTTTACCTCACGTTGCTGGAGGGCAATTCGGCGAGAGTTGGGCACACAGGTTGAGTTGAGCATAGCATTTAATCCTCAGACGGACGGCCAGTCCGAGCGTACTATTTAGATTTTGGAGGATATGCTCCGAGATTGTGTCATTGAATTTGGAGGCTCGTGGGATCAGTTTTTGCCTTTACCAGAGTTTGCCTACAACAACAGCTACCAGTCGAGTATCCAGATGGCTCCTTATGAGGTTTTGTATGGTAGGCGGTGTCGGTCGCCGGTTGGATGGTTCGAGCCGGGGGAAGCTCCATTGTTGGGTACAGATTGGACAAAGTCAGGATCATTCAGGATAGGCTTCGTATAGCTCAGTCCAGGCAAAAAAGTTATGCAAACTGCAAGGTTCGTGATTTGGCATTCATGGTCGGTGAGCGGGCATTGCTTCGAGTGTCGCCTATGAAGGGCTTGATGAGATTTGGGAAGAAAGGCAAGCTTAGCCCTAGGTTCATTGGCCCATTTGAGATTCTTGATCGAGTGGGAGAGGTGGATTACAGACTTACGTTGCCGCCGAGCTTATCAGCCGTGCATCCAGTGTTTCATGTGTCCATGCTTCGGAAGTATCATGGTGATCCATCCTACGTATTAGATTTTAGCACTGTCCAATTGAAGAAGGACTTGTCTTATGAGGAGGAGCTGGTAGCTATTCTAGATCGGCAGGTTCGTCAGTTGAGATCGAAGAGTTTTCCTTCTGTTCGTGTTCAGTGGAGAGGTCAACCCATTGAGGCATCGACCTGGGAGTCCGAGTCCGATATGCCGAGCCATTATCCTCATCTTTTCCCCGACTCAGGTACTTCCTTCTTATGTCCGTTCGAGGACGAACAATTGTTTTAGAGGTGGAGAATGTGATGACCCAAAAGGTCATCACTTATTTTGAAAAACAAATTCCGTGTTCTGAGGCCTTAAAACCTCTTTCTGTCTCACCTCAATTTGCGTGCGTAGTCTGGGCGCATTTCCAGAGAGCCAATATGTGAAAATCTGTGAAAAATGATGAATTTTGACTTTAAAATAAATTAAGTTGACTTCGGTCAATATTTTGAGTAAACGGACCCGGACCCGTAATTTGACTATCCCGGAGGGTCCATAGGAAAATATGGGACTTGGGCGTTTGCCCAGAATTGAATTCTGAGGTCCCAAACCCGAGAAATGAATTTTTGAAAGAAATTATTTTGCTGAATTAATTATGAAGTAAAGAAGAGAATTTATGTTTGAAACCATTTGTATCGGGCCCGTATTTTAGTTCTGGAGCCCGGTACAGGTCTTATATGTGATTTAAGATGAGTCTGTGAAATTTGGTAAGAAACGGACTTGAAACGACGTGAATCGGACCGTATTTGAGAAAGTTGGAAAATTTGAAGTTCTTAAGAAATTTCATGATTTTGATGTTAAATTCATAGTTGTTGATGTTATTTTGGCGGTTTGAATGCATGAGCGAGTCTGTATGATGTTTTTAGGTTGGTGGGCATGTTTTGTTTGGAGCCTCGAGGGCTTGGGTGAGTTTTGGATACGCCACGGAGTAGAATTGGACTTGGAAAAATTGCAGGGTTCAGCTGTTCTATTGCAGGCCTGCAGGCTTCGCATTTGTGAAGCCTGACTCACAAATGCGAGGGCTGGGTCGCAAATGCGAACTAGCCCAGGCCAGCCTTCCCTCGCAAATGCGATGCCCCCCAGCTACTGCCTTAGTCGCAAATGCGACTGCTGTATCAGAAATGCGACTTCGCATTTGCGAGAGGTCTATTGCAAATGTGAAGAAGATCGGAAAATAGACTGGGTCGCAAGTGCGACATTTTGTTCGCAAATGCGAAGGTCTCAGAATTCTGAAGGGTTCGCAATTGCGAACTGTGGTCACAATTTCGACATCAGAGACCTGTAAATTCATAACTTAGACGCATTTCAACCATTTTTCACACTCTTTCAAAACCAAAACACCCTAGGGCGATTTTTCAATTGCAACTTCTTCTCCTAATCGATTGTAAGTGATTTCTAACTAGTTTTCTTCAATCCTTAACATCTTTACACATGATTTCAACTCAAAATCAATGGTTTTCATGGAGGAAATTGGGTGTTTTGGGTAGAACCTAGGTTTTTCAAATTTTGGGGATTTGGACATCGATTTGAGGTCCGATTTCAAAACAAAACATATATTTGGGTTCGTGGGTCAATGGGTAATCGGGGTTTGGGTCGAACTTCGGGTTTTGACTATGTGGGCCCGGGGCGATTTTTGACTTTTTGGGTAAAACTTTGAAAAACTTATTTTCATGCATTAGAATTGATTCATTTAGCATTTATTGACGTAATTAAGTAACATATGGCTAGATACGAGCGAATTGGTGGTGGAATCAAGAGGTAAAGCGATAGTTAAGGCTTGAATTGTATTCGTGGCATCGAGATAAATGTTTGGTCTAACCTTAGCTTGAGGGATTAGGAGTCGAGTCTTAATTGCTACGTGTTAACTGTGGAGTACGATGTATAGGCATGGTGACGAGTATCTATACGTCGGTGTCAAGCATGCCCATGAGTCTTGTATTATAATTGTTATTACTCCGTTGTGGTTTATTGCGCTTCATATGAGGATTATCATTATTATTCCCTTGATGGGATGTTATCATCATTATTGTTCCCTTGCCGGGATGTTATTGTCATATTATTGTTCCCTTGTCGGGATGTTTGTTTTGATATTATTGATCCCTTGTCGGGACCCTTTTTTTATTGGAGTTGATAAAAGAAATGGGAGCGGGTTGCATGCTTGCAACGGTAATAAAAGAAATGGGAGCGGGTTGCACGCCTGCAACAGTAATATCTGAAATGGGAGCGGGTTGCATGCCTGCAACGGTAATAAAAGAAATGGGAGCGGGTTGCACGCCTGCAACGGTAATATGTGGAATGGGAGCGGGTTGCACGCCTGCAATGGTAATTTGTGAAATGGGAGCAGATTACATGCCTGCAACGGTAATATGTGAAATGGGAGCGGGTTGCACGCCTGCAATGGTAATATGTGAAATGGAAGCGTGTTGCACGCCTGCAACGGTAATATATGAAATGGGATCAGGTTGCACGCCTGCAACGGTATTACATGTGTGCCTATTTCTTCTATTTCCTTATTTTTGCTGGTAATTGATTTATGACATTCCTTATGTTTCTCTACTGTCGTTCTGTTGTTACCTGTTACTCCCCGCAACATGTTTCCCCCGCCTAATTTTAATTGTAACTATCTGCTTCTATTTCCGTTGTATATGATTTAACTGCACATGTTTATTTGGTAGTATGGTCCTAGCCTCGTCACTACTTCGCCGAGGTTAGGCTAGGCACTTACTAGCACATGGGGTCGGTTGTGCTGAGACTACACTCTGCACTCTTTTGTGCTAATCCAGTGCTGTAGATTTCGGACCGTAGTGAGGGTGCTGTCTTCAGTCCACACAGGCTACCCGAGGTAGTCTTACAGACGTCTGCGGGCCTTGGCGTCACATCCTATCTTCCTTTATCCTGTTTCCTTTACTTACAATGTATCTTTTATCTTTCAGACTTTGTATGTAGTATTCTTAGACCGTCTGTGAAACTGTAACACCAGTTCTGGGTAGTCGATGCTCTAGAAGTTGTATTGGATACATATTCAGATAGTTTATTGCATTTCTTCCGCTTATTGTAAATTCCACTATCTACCCATTATTGTTTCATAATTGTTAAAGAATACAAAAAGATAATTTGTTCAAACAGTCGGCTTGCCTAGCTCACATTAGTAGGCGCCATCATGACTCCCGAGGGTAGAAAATCCGGGTCGTGACAAGTTGGTATCAGATCTCTAGGTTACATGGGTCTCATAGTTCATAGACAAGCTTAGTAGAGTCTGAGGGATAGGTACGAAGACGTCTGTATTTATCGCCTAGAGGCTATAGAGTTAGGAAAAACTTCACATTTATTCTTTCCTGTCGTGCAGTTTGGTTTCTCAATGCTAATTGAACTTCTACTCTGTTCTTTCGTAGATGACGAGAATACGCGCTTCCTTATACACTGACCAGTAGCCCGAGCCCCCAACAGCAGCTCCCACGAGGGGCAGAGGGCGAGGCCGAGGCCGAGGTAGGGGCAGAGCTCAGCCTAGAGCAGCAACACCAGTGGCGGAGCCTCAGGTTGACTTTGATGATGAGGTTCCAGCCCCGACAGTTCTGGTGGGCCCAGCTTAGGTACCAGAGGGGTTTATTGCTACCCACGTACTCTAGGATGCTCTAGTCTGTCTAGAGGGCCTTATGGAGAGTGTCACCCAGGCAGACTTGATTCCTGTAGCACCGGCCATCTCTCAGGCTGGACGAGGAGCCCAGAATCCTACTACTCACACTCCGAAGCAGGTAGCTCCCTAGTTCCAGACTCTAGCAGTTCAGCCAGTTAGAACAGTTCAGCCGGGCGTGGTAGCTCAGATCGGTGATGGAGCAGCTATGTCTGCCGACGCTTTGTGGAGGTTGGACAGGTTCACCAAGCTCTTCACTACTACTTTCAGCGACGCATCTTCTGAGGATCCCTAGGATTATCTAGACAGTTGTCATGAGGTTCTCTTGAACATGGGGATAGTGGAGAGACCAATGGGGTCGATTTTACTACTTTTCGCTTGTAGGGATCCGCCAAGACTTGGCGGAGAGATTACTGCTTGGCTAGACCAGCCGGATCACCAGTTTTGACTTGGGAGTAGTTTACTTATGGGTGTTTATATGGCCGGGCTGACCCATTTTCAGCCCGCTTCAGCTCGGGTAAGCCCGGATCAGCCCGCTACTGTTCACGTTGGGGCGGGTTGGGACGGGTTGGGATGGGGTCCGGGTCGTGTACGTTCCCATTTAGACTAACGGTGCCTCGAACCCGTTAAGCCTGAATTCCCTTAACGGGCTGAACACGGGTTGCAGCCCGATTTCCGTTTGAATTTTTTTTAATTAAATTGGACCGTTCCCAACGGTCAAATTCAGAAATGACCGTTGGGGAACGGCCAGAAATTGCAGAAATGGACAATTTTGGCCCCCCCCCCATTAATAATATAGCCCTCCCACCCCAAAATCTATAAATAGCCCCCCTTCTTCTTCATTTTTTCTCACAAATTCACTCTCTTACTACTCCAATTCTCTCTCAAGTATCAAACTCTCAATTCTCTCTTGATATTATAGTTCTTAAATTCTCAAATCTCAAATTCTCAATTATTTATTATTTCAAGTTTCATTAATTATATAGTTTATCTATTACAAAATTATTATTATCAAATATCAATTATTCAAGTGAAGTGTGGTATCAATTATCAAGTATTCAAGTATTATCAACTATCAAGTTTCGGTCTATCAATTGAAGTTTGAATTTTGATATCAAAAATTCAAAATTAGTGCGACATAAGGAATCCCGGTACACTCGTTTCATCTCTTTCTCTTATTTGGTGTACACTTATTTTATTAATTAGTTTCTTAATTTAATTTCTTAATTTAGTTTCTTAATTTAATTTCTTACTTGAATTTCTTAATTTAATTTCTTAATTTAATTTCTTACTTTAATTTGTTACTTTAATTTCTTACTTTAATTTATATAATGGATTTACTTAGGGCGGCCAAAAAAGCGTGCACTAGAGGTGGTAGTAAGAAAACTTCAAAAAGAACAAGAGGTGGTGTTTGTTCTTCTAGTAGCTTTACACATATTTCTGAAAGTTCACCTGAAGATTTAAATGTAGATTATGAGCGAATGCAAGAAAATTATGGTGTAGATGATGATTTAGATGCTTTGTTAGATGATATTCAATCACCCAATAATCTTGACACACACCACCTACACCTGGTAATGCTAGTCAAACTCAAAATGTTAGGGGTGCAGGTGCAACAAGTAAGCCTCCTCTCCCTATTAAGAAGAATCAACGATTATGAAGTAAGTGTTGGATGTTTTTTGAAAGATTAGAAGATCAAAAAAAATATGTAAAATGTAAAATTTGTAGTGAACATTATAAACATGAGCCAGGTAAAGGAGGGGGAACGAGTCAACTTCGTAGGCATATGGAAGAGAAACACCCTCTTGAATGGGGAGTAGATGAGTTATCTGGGCAACAAAGACTTAACCCGAGTACTGGTGGGTTATTTGGGAAATATGATATTAAGAAAAATCGGGAAGAATTAGCTAAAATGATTGTTTTAGGTTGTTTACCTTTTAGTTTTGCTTCTTCACCGTATCTTGTTACTTATATTCAAAGAATTTATAACCCTATGTTTAAAGGTATTCCTAGAAGTACTTGTAGAGCTGATATCTTTAGGCTTTTTGGACAATATCAGACATATATACGTTATTTGTTCGCAAGTCTTCCTTGTAAAGTTTCTCTTACTTCTGATATTGGTCGTGCTGTGAATGGAAATGATTATTTGACTGTTACATGCCATTGGATAGATGATAATTTTTGTATGCAAAAACGTATTATTGCTTTTAAATATGATGAAGATCAAAAGTCATACTGGTGCATTTATAAGTAATACTATACATGAAGTTGCTATATTTTATAATCTTGCAGAAAAAGTTTTGTGTATGTCATTTGATAATGCTTCTAACAACACTGCTGCTATTACAATATTAAAATTGCATCTACACCCACCAATTCCTGAAATATTTCATGTTAGATGTGCATGTCATATTTATAACTTGATTGTGAAGAGTGGCCTTGAATTATTTAGAGATGAAATTACTTTAATTAGGAGAGCTGTTGGTGTAATTCAAGGAAATAATAGAAGTGCTAGATTAAATGCATTTAAGGAAAAATGTGTACACTATGGACTAAAACCAAGACTCATGCCTGAAGAAATAGTTACTAGGTGAAATTATACTTATTTGTTCTTAAGATGTTGTTATAAATATAGAATGCCTATAACTGAAGTTGCTAATTCTCATTGTACCGATCCGAACCGTTTGTTAACATCTAGAACTTGGGAAGTCCTTCATGACGTTATACAATTTTTACAAAAATTTTATGTGGCTACACTTGAGTTTTCTGGAGCTTATTATCCTACCATTTCAAATGGTTTAGTTCATATTGCTGAAATTTCTCTTTTACTACATAATTTGAAGCAGAAAGAAGGATATGCTACTGTTGTTGAATCTATGCTAGATAAGTTTAAAAAGTATTTCTACCCAATTCCCTATATTTACCTAATTGGTGCTATTTTAAACCCTACTGTCAAAATGATAAAGTGTCGCCAATTAATTAGAGCTTTATATACTTATATGGATATTGGCCCAACTGAAACTCCTGATATTGACACTTGTATTTCTGAGCTACACACACATTTACAAACTTTATATAATTATTATGCTAATATTGTTGATGCTTCTTCGGTTGTAGATGCAAATATTTCTTCAACTAATCCTTCAACATCTAGAACAACTATGGATGATGATGATTGTGTTCAAGATTATCAGATTTGGTCTACACTAGGAGAGCATCAACAAACCAGTATCAGAAATATTGATGAACTACAATTCTACTTGCAAAAGTCACCAGAGCCCCTCACAAAGGATTTTCTACCGCTGAATTGGTGGAGGATCAACTCAAATCAATTTCATGTTCTTTCGGCCATGGCTCGAGATGTGCTAAATGTGCCGATTTCAACAGTCGCATCAGAGAGCGCATTTAGCCAAGCAAGGCAGCAGCTAGGAGATACCCGTCATTCATTGGGCAGCAATGCTTTGGAAATTCTAGTGTGCTTCAGAGATAGGATAAGATCAGAACGGCGAAATCAAGGGCATGACGAGGTAGACGAAGAGGAGGACCAAAAAATTGGAGATATAATGGTTTAAGGTTCCGATTCAACCAATCCCGGAAACCAAGAACCTCATGTTGACATGGAAGAACGTACAAAAATGATGCAAAGCATGTGATGTACTATTTCTTATTTTTTTATAATTATTGTAAACTTTTAAGTTTTAATTTGCAAGTTCAAAAATAAAAAAAAATCAAAAAAGAACTTGCAAATTAATTTGAAATATTAAAAATATAAATGAAAGCCTTCGGAGTTTGTTCCTTAGATTTGCTTATTGATCTTATACTCTTATTAAATAATTTTTTGTAGCCACTTACTTTCCAATTTCAATTTTATAATTATAAAATACAAATTTCAAATTTAAAACTTTAAACTTTAAATTTCAAAGTTTAATTCTAACCCTTAAAAGTTTGCAAATACTTAACTATCAATAACATTGAATAAGAAAAATAAAATTTAAATTTAAAAAAAAAAATGAGCCCGGCCCACCCGAGCCCGCCAGAGCCCTAACCCGTACGGGCCCACAAAAACCCGAAAAATCCTAGCCCTATAACAGCTCGTTAACCCCAGCCCGCTAACCGAATGGGCTGGGGTTTTTCCCGTTCAGCCCATCCCAGCCCGCCTGATAAACACCCTTAAGTTTACTCAGCTATTTCTAGAGAAGTTTCTCCCCATCACTAAGAGAAAGGCCTATTGGAGGTAGTTTGAGCGTCTCCAGCAGGGTTCTGTGACCGTTACTCAGTATGAGACCAGTTTCATCGACTTGACTTGTCATGCTCTTATCATTACTTCCCACTGAGAGAGAGAGAGAGGGTGATGAGGTTCATTAAGGGACTTATCCCGCCTATTCGACTTCAGTTGGCCAAGGAGACGGGAAGTGAAATTTCTTTTCAGGAGGCAGCCAATGTGGCCATGATAGTTGAGATGGTTCTATCGTAGGGAGGTGGTCAGGGGTCTGACAAGAGGCCTCGTCATTCAGGCAGATTCGGTGGCGCCTCGTCTGGAGGTAGAGATTGTTTTGGTAGAGGCCATCCTCCTAGGCCTTTTCAGTCAGCACTTCAGGTTTCTCACGGTGCTTTAGGTGGCCGTGGATCTCATATGCAGTATTCTAATCAGCAGTCCTACAGTGCACCACCAGCTCCTATCAGTGCACCGCCGCTTCAGAGTTTTCAGGGTCGTCAGCCCTAGCAGCCGAGGGCTTGTTTTACTTGTGGCAAAACAAGGCACATTGCTAGGTATTTCCCTCGAGCATCAAGCAGCTCTCAGCATCAGGGTTCCCGTGCCATGGTTCAGGCACCGAGTGTTCCACATCCCGCCCAGCCAACTAGAGGTGGGGGTAGAGGTGCTAGAGGTGGAGGTAGAGGTATTAGAGGTGGAGCTCAGGCCGCTAGAGGTGGAGGCCAATCAACAACAGGCCATCCTAGAGATGTAGTTTAGGGTGGTGGGGCCCAGCCCCGATGGTATGCTCTTCCATCTAGGCCCGAGGCTGAGGCTTCCGATGCAGTTATCACAGGTACTATTCTGGTTTATAGCAGAGATGTTCAGTTTTATTTGATCCAGGATCTACATACTCCTATGTGTCGTCCTATTTTTCACCATATCTGGTCATGCCTAGTGATTCTTTGAGTGCTCCTGTTTATGTGTCTATACCGGTAGGTGATTCTATTGTAGTATATCGAGTCAACCTTTCATGTAAAGTTGTGATTAGGGTTCTTGAGACTCGTTTGGATTTGCTTCTACTGGGCATGGTGGATTTCGATGTCATATTAAGGATGGACTGGTTATCACCTTACCACGCTATCTTGGACTGTCATGCCAAGACTGTGACCTTAGACTTGCCAGGTTTACCTTATTTAGAGTGGAGATGGACTCCTAGTCATTCTACTCGCTGTGTTATCTCTTATATGAAGGCTCGACGTATGGTCAATAAGGGGTGTTTGGCCTATTTGGCCTATGTTCGTGATTCTAGTACTGAGGTTCCTTCTATTGATTTTATGCCCATTGTTCGTGAATTTCCTGAGGTATTCCCTTCAGACCTACCGGGTAAGTCACCCGACAGGGATATTGACTTTTGCATTAATTTGGCTCCAGGCACTCAGCCCATTTCTATCCTACCGTATCGTATGGCCTCGCCTGAGTTGAAAGAGTTGAAGGAGCAGTTGCAAGACTTGCTTAAGAAAGCTTTCATTAGACCGAGTGTTTAACCTTGGGGTGCGGCGGTGTTGTTTGTTAAGAAGAAGTATGGATCGATGAGAATGTGTATTGATTACCGGCAGTTGAACAAGGTTACAATCAAGAATAAGTATCCATTGCCGATGATTGATGATTTGTTTGATCAGCTTCAGGGTGCCAAGGTATTTTCGAAGATTGACTTGAGATTTGACTACCATCAGTTGAAGATTAGGGCATCCGATGTCCCTAAGACAGCTTTTCGCACTCGGTAGAGGCATTATAAGTTCTTGGTGATGTTATTCGGATTGTCAAATGCCCCAGCAACTTTTATGGATTTGGTAAACTGAGTGTTTAGGCCTTACTTGGATTCGTTGGTGATAGTCTTCATTGATGATATTTTGATCTACTCCCGTAGCCGGGAGGAGCATGAGCATCATCTTAGAGTGGTTCTTCAGACTTTGAGGGATAGTCAGTTGTATGCCAAGTTTTCGAAGTGCGAGTTCTAGTTGAGTTCAGTGGCATTCCTGGGTCATGTTGTATCAGCGGAGGGTATTCAGGTTGATCCTAAGAAGATTGAGGCAGTCAAGAACTGGCCTAGACCAACATCAGCTACAGAGATCCGAAGTTTCTTAGGATTGGCAGGCTACTATCGTCTGTTTGTGGAGGGGTTTTAATCTATCGTAGCCCTGATGACCAGGTTCACCCAGAAGGGTGCCCAGTTCAGATGGTCGTACGAGTGTGAGGTGAGATTTTAGAAGCTCAAGACAGCTCTGACTAAGGCATCGGTGTTGGTTTTGCCTATAGGTTCAGGGCCTTATACAGTTTATTGTGATGCATCTCGGATTGGACGTGGTGCGGTGTTGATGCAGGATGGCAAGGTCATTGCCTATGCTTCGCAGCAGTTGAATATTCATAAGAAGAACTATCCGGTTCATGATTTGGAGTTAGCAGCCATTGTTCACACGCTGAAGATTTGGAGGCATTATCTGTATGGCGTGGCATGTGAGGTGTTCACGGATCACTAGAGTCTGCAGTATTTGTTCAAGTAGAAGGAGCTAAATTTGAGGCAGAGATGGTGGTTGGAGCTATTAAAGGACTATGATATCACAATCTTATATCATCCGGGAAAGGCCAATGTGGTGGCTGATGCTTTGAGTAGGAAGTCAGCCAGTATGGGCAGTCTTGCTTATATTCCGGTCGGTGAGAGACCGCTTGCTTTGGATGTTCAGGCTTTGGCCAATCAGTTCGTGAGGTTGGATGTTTCTAAGCCCAGTCATGTGTTATATTGCACAGTCGCTTGTTCTTCTTTATTGGAGCGTGTCCGAGATCGGCAGTATGATGATCCTCATTTGTGTGCCTTAGAGACATGGTGCAGCATGGAGGTGTCAAGCAGGTTACCTTAGGAGATGATAAAATTTTGAGATTGCAAGGTCGAGTTTGTGTGCCTAATGTGGATGGGCTTCGAGAGTTGATTTTAGAGGAGGCTCATAGCTCCCGGTACTCTATTCATCCAGGCGTCGTATCAGGATTTGCGGCAGCATTATTGATGGAGAAGAATGAAGAAGGATATCCTTGCATATGTGGTTCGGTGTTTGAATTGTCTGCAGGTTAAGTATGAGCATTAGAGGCCTGGTGGTTTGTTCCAGAAGATTGAGATTTCTGAGTGGAAGTGGGAACGTATCACTATGGACTTTGTAGTTGGACTCCCACAAACTCAGAGGAAGTTCGATGCAGTGTGGGTTATTGTTGACAGGCTGACAAAATCAGCACATTTCATTCCTGTGGCAGTCTCCTATTCTTCCGAGGGGTTAGCTATGATCTATATCCGGAAGATTGTTCGTCTTCATGGTATGCTTGTGTCTATCATTTCGGACCGAGGTACGCAGTTTACCTCACATTTTTGAAGGGCAGTTCAGCGAGAGTTGGGCTCACAGGTTGAGTTGAGCATAGCATTTAATCTTCAGACGGACGGCCAGTCCGAACATACTATTCAAATTTTACAGGATATGCTCCGAGCTTGTGTCATTGACTTTGGAGGTTCGTGGGATTAGTTTCCTTTAGCAGAGTTTGCCTACAATAACAACTACCAGTCGAGTATCCAGATGGCTCCTTATGAGGCTTTGTATAGTAGGGGGTGTCGGTCGTCAATTGGATAGCTCGAGCTGGGGAAGCTCGGTTGTTGGGTACGGATCTAGTGCAGGATGCCTTGGACAAGGTCAGGATCATTCAGGATAGGCTTCATTAGTCTAGGAAAAAGAGTTATGCCGATCGCAAGGTTCATGATTTGGCATTCATGGTCAATGAGCGGGCATTGCTTCGAGTGTCGCCTATGAAGGGCGTGATGATATTTGGGAAGAAGGGCAAGCTTAGCCCTAGGTTCATTGGTCTATTTGAGATTCTTGATCGAGTGAGAGAGGTGGCTTACAGACTTGCGTGGCCGCCGAGCTTACCAGCCGTGCATCTAGTGTTTCATGTGTCCATGCTTCGGAAGTATCATGGCGATCAATCCCACGTGTTAGATTGTAGCACTGTCCAGTTGGACAAGGACTTATCTTATGTGGAGAAGCTGGTAGCTATTCTAGACCGGCAGGTTCGTCAGTTGAGATAGAATAGTTTTCCTTATGTTCGTGTTCAGTGGAGAGGTCAGCCTGCTGAGCATCGACCTGGGAGTCTGAGTCCGATATGCCGAGCCGTTATCCTCATCTTTTCCCCGACTCAGATACTTCCTTCTTATGTCCGTTTGAGGACGAACAATTGTTTTAGAGGTGGAGAATGTGATGACCTAAAAAACAAATTCCGTGTTCTAAGGCCTTAAAACCTCTTTCTGTCTCACCTCGATTTGCATGCATAGTCTGGGCGCATAGCCAGAAAGCCAATATGTGAAAATCTGTGAAAAATGATGAATTTTAACTTTAAAATGAATTAAGTTGACTTCGGTCAATATTTTGGGTAAACGGACCCGAACCCGTGATTTAATGGTCCTGGAGGATCCGTAGGTAAATATGGGACTTGGGCGTATGCCCGAAATGGAATTCTGAGGTCCCAAGCCCGAGAAATGAATTTTTGAAAGAAATTATTTTGCTGAATTAATTATGAAGTAAAGAAGAGAATTTATGTTTGAAACCATTGGTATCGGGCACGTATTTTGATTTTGGAGCCCGGTATAGGTCTTATATGTGATTTAAGATGAGTCTGTAAAATTCGGTAAAAAATGGACTTGAAACGACATGAATTGGAGCATATTTGAGAAAGTTGAAAATTTTGAAGTTCTTAAGAAATTTCATGATTTTGATGCTAAATTCATAGTTGTTGATGTTATTTTGGTGGTTTGAATGCACGAGCGAATCCGTATGATGTTTTTAGGTTGGTGGGCATGTTTGGTTTGGAGCTCCGAGGGCTCGGGTGAGTTTTGGATAGACCCCGAAGTAGAATTGAACTTGGAAAAATTGCAGGTTTCAGCTATTCTATTGCAGGCCTGCAGGCTTCGCACTCGCAAATGCAAGTTTGCAAATGCGAGGGCTGGGTCACAAATGCGAACTAACCCAGGCCAGCCTTCCCTCGCAAATGCGAGTTTTCCATCGCAAATGCGATGTCCCCCCAGTTACTGCCTTAGTCGCAAATGCGACTCCTGTATCACAAATGCGACTTCGCATTTGCGAGAGGTCTATCGCAAATGCGAAGAAGACCGGAAAATAGACTGGGTCGCAAGTGCGACATTTTGTTCGCAATTGCGAAATGTCTCAGAATTCTGAAGGATTCGCAATTGCGAACCCTGGTCGCAATTGCAACATCAGAGACCTGTAAATTCATAGCTTAGACGCATTTCAACCATTTTTCACACTCTTTCAAAACCAAAACACCCTAGAGCGATTTTTCAATTGCAACTTCTTCTCCAAATCGATTGTAAGTGATTTCTAACTAGTTTTCTTGTCTCCTTAACATCTTTTCACATGATTTTAACTCAAAATCAATGGTTTTCATGGGGAAATTGGGTGTTTTGGGTAGAACCTTGGTGTTTCAAATTTTTGGGATTTGGACCTCGATTTGAGGTCCGATTTCAAAACAAATCATATATTTTGGTTCGTGGGGGAATGTGTAATCGAGTTTTGATTTGAACCTCGGGTTTTGACCATGAGGGCCCGAGGGTGATTTTTGAGTTTTGGGTAAAACTTTGAAAAACTTATTTTCATGCATTAGAATTGATTCATATAGCATTTATTGACGTAATTACGTAATCTATGGCTAGATACGAGAGAATTGGTGGGAGAATCAAGAGGTAAAGCGATAACTGAAACTTGAATTGTGTTCGTGGCATCGAGGTAAATGTTTGGTCTAACCTTAGCTTGAGGGATTAGGAGTCGTGTGTTATTTGCTTTGTGTTAATTGTGGAGTACGACGTATAATCATGGTGACGAGTATCTATACGTCGGTGTCAAGCATGCCCGTGAGTCTTGTATTGTAATTGTTATGACTTCGTTGTGGTTTATTGCGCTTCGTATGAGGATTATCATTATTGTTCCCTTGTCGGGATGTTATTATCATTATTGTTCCCTTGCCGGGATATTATTGTTCCCTTACCGGGATGTTTGTTTTGATATTATTGATCCCTTGCCGTGACCCTTTTTTTTATTGGAATTGATAAAAGAAATAGGAGCGGGTTGCACGCCTGCAATGGTAATAAAAGAAATGGGAGCAGGTTGCATGCCTGCAACGACAATATGTGATATGGGAGCGGGTTGCATGCCTGCAACGGTAATAAAAGAAATGGGAGCGGGTTGCACGCCTATAATGATAATCTGTGAAATGGGATCGGGTTGTATGTCTGCAACATTAATATGTGAAATGAGAGTGGGTTGCACGCCTGTAACGGTAATATGTGAAATGGGAGCGGGTTGCACGTCTGCAACGGTAATATGTGAAATGGGAGCGGGTTTCACACCTACAATGGTAATATATGAAATGAGATCGGGTTGCACACCTGCAACGGTATTACATGTGTGCTTGTTTCTTCTATTTCTTTATTTTTACTGGTAATTGATTTATGGCATTCCTTATGTTTCTCTACTATCGTTCTGTTGTTACCCGTTCCTCCCCGCAACATGTTTGCCCCGCCCAATTTTAATTGTAATTATCTGCTTCTATTTCCGCTGTATATGATTTAACTGCACAGGTTTATTTGGTAGTCTGGTCCTAGCCTCGTCACTACTTTGCCGAGGTTAGGCTAGGCACTTGCCAGCACATGGGGTCGGTTGTGCTGATACTATACTTTGCACTCTTTTGTACAGATCCCAGTGCTGTAGATTTTGGACCGCAGTAAAGGTGCTGTCTTTAGTCCACACAGGTGACCAGAGGTAGTCCTGCTGACGTCCACGGGCCTTGGCGTCACCTCCTATCTTTCCTTTATCCTGTTTCCTTTACTTATTTCACAAATAATGTAACCTTTATCTTTCAGACTTTGTATGCAGTATTCTTAGACCGTTTGTGAAACTGTGATACCAGTTCTGGGTAGTCGATGCTCAAGAAGTTGTATTGGATATATATTCGGATAATTTATTGCATTTCTTCCGCTTATTGTAAATTCTGTCGTCTACACGTTATTGCTTCATAATTGTTAAAGAATATTAAAAGATAATTTGTTCAAATAGTCGGCTTGTCTAGCTCACATTAGTAGGCGTCATCACGACTCCTGAGGGAGGGAATTCCGGATCGTGACACACCTGCACGACTACCCATCATAGGTGCGATATATGCAGTACCATCAATAACACTTCTTGCCCAAAAAAATCTGAAATCAATCCGAAACACTTGAACCCCATGGGCCCCAATCCAAAAATTTATACAAGTATAAAAACCTCATACAAAAGCTCAAAAAACTTAAATAACATCAATAATCTTGAATCAACCATCAAAACTCACAGATTTTAAAGTACTTAAGTTCTAATTTTTAACTTTTACAATAAGCGCCGAAACGGCCTCGGGTTACTCGGTACCCCAATCAAACTTGCGTACAAGTCTAAATCATCATACCAACTTGTCAAAATTGTCAAAACACCGATCCAAAGTCATTTACCAACAATGTTGACCGTGGTCAGCTCCAACCATTTTAAAGCTCAAAGATGAGAGCATTAAAATATACTAATAAAGTTTATACTAAACACTATCTGCAGAAATATTAATGGTTCTATAATGCTTCATGTCAGCATGATTTCATGAATGGAAGAAACGCAGAAAAAGAGCAGATTTTATTACAAAAATCAATAGTTTTTAACTTAAAAAAACAGCAGCTTTACAGTTGCTAAAATATGAATTTTAACCTAGGAATAAAGTGATACTAACCTTGATTTTTGCTACCCGTAGAAGGTCGACGGATCAGTTGATTAGCAGCTTGTGCAGAGGTAGCTTCTCCTAGTGACAAAACAGTCAATGTTGCTAGTATGTTTGGATTAATTAATCCTGCTTGTTGAAGTTGAGCAATTACATCTGTAGTAATTTCTTGTCGCATAGTTCTTTTTTGTTCCTCCATTTTTCGAATCCTTTCTTGTATTTCTTGCACCGTATCATTTGTGGTGTTTGAAGTCGGCTCGGAATGGCCCGCTTTTCCTTTCAAAGTAGTCTTTGTAACTCCACGTCCATATAATCTTAAACGTCCCGGATATTCAGGACCCATGACAGATGAAAACACATCAACAGATTGATTGCCATCTACACTTTGTTGTGTTTTAATTTTTTTCCATTTCAGCCTAACAAAGTAAATTCAACAAAAGAATTAAAGTAAAAAAGAATAAGGAAGAAGAATAAAAAAATGATCTCATCTAAAACTTGCAAATAAATATTCGTACAATTTTAGTAGTTGTATTTTCGTAAGTCCTTGTACAAACGCCCAGGTTTTCTTGCTCTTGTGGCCACAAAAATGTCTTTAAGTGAGACAGATTCCTTAGTTTTTTCCTAGTCGCATGAAAATGGATATAAGAGATCTTTAAGAAACACAAGTTTAGATATAATAATAAATAAGAGTACACACCAATTCATTGCGAATTACAAGAAAACTTGTTTTACCAACAGTGTGTGGATCCTTCAACTTTTTCCGATTCTCCTTGTTAATTTTGGATGATTTATGCAAACAAAATGAGTCAATACAATATATCTAAACAACACAATTAGTAGCATTTTGAAAAGAAAAAAAAAACAGAAGAAAAAAAGACAATATGTTCATAAAACAAAGTACATTTTTTTACAACTTCATCAAGAGGACCTGTAGGGTTTAGAGGAAACAAAGTATCTTTAGCAGGTTTGCTACTTTAGGAAAAAATGAAAGCCCCCTTTTAAAGTCCTATATATAGACATTGCCTCTAAGTTCTTAATCAGATTTGATTAGATTATATATAGATGACATAAATTTATACGACATACTTGTGTGTTTCACAGGTATAAACAAGTGCAATAATGGAGAAAACAGAAGCTAATTGTGAAAGGAAACTAGTTGCTCACTTGCTCAGTTCGAACACTAACCGCTATCACAGTCTTATTAATTCAATCATCTAAACATAGTAAGAATCTTTCCTATTGTCATGATCTTTATCCAACAACCAATTAAAGAAGATGAAAAAGAGTTCCTAATGGTTTCTACAAGTCTGGACATGTCCATTATACACAGATATTAGAATATACTCTCAAGGTATGACTTCAGTAAAGCATTACAATAGAATATTTTAACATATACATGGTTATGATTCAGATCATATATATTAACACTGCCTAATTTTTGATCTTTTAAGAACCAAATATATCTCAAAGACAAACCAAAATTATCTAAAGCAGATTAATCCAGACAGAAGAAAGGGGCAATGTATCATTCATGTATCGATTATGCTCAAAACATTACTGGTGACAACATGATAATCCTATTAGCATGATATCTATACATTATAATATTTACTTCAAGTCATAACCATTCAGTATTTAGACTAATAGACGAATTATCTATGTATTCGACATAAAATGAAACCAACAATAAATTAAGTTACTGATAATGATCCAAGAGAAAGATTGGAACATAAGCCAGCCCCATATTAAGTTAGTTATGGAGAGTTAAATTCAGTTAGAAAATAAAAAGAAAATATGTAGCGCACTAACACCACATTTCACATAAAACAGAACTGAAAATTCAGCACCAGATGGTGTAAAATATAAATAAATTGCCCAATTCAAGTATTGGTGTAATTGTCTGCTCCTAAATAGAAGTTTCCAGAACTATACGACAATACTATTTAGGACAACACAAATTTAAATTCATATGAAATATCCTACAGTGTTACCTACTGAAGAAAATTATTTTGTAACGCAATTAGAGTTCTCCAGTATTAACAAATTGTGGAGACTATTGTCAAGACCATGGTTTATATTTACCTGTAGTTTATCAAAACTCCAATATTTCAGGAGTTCTTTAAACTGATATTCTGGTATATAATCAGGTCTTTTTGTCATTCGAACATCATCATTTTGATAGGCATCATAATGATCTTTCTTCAGTTGACTTTTATGCCTTCTCCAAGCATTTCCAATTGAATATAAAGTCCATGTTTTTGTAGCATCTGGAATATCATACTTCGACTACAATTTGATTTCTTTGATTAGCGAAAATTGTAACATACTTTTAACAAGTAAATGAACATTTGGATCAGAACTTCAAACCTTGGTAGATGTCCATAAATCATCTTTTGTGTCCATTTTCCTCCAGTCCAATATATCCAGTGGGCAATGGGTTGTAGTCCTTGCCAATGTACCGAGGAAGCTACCAAACTCTCTTACATCTTTTTTAGTAGGACCAATGGGCTGATTGAGATTGTTAAGTGTGATCACATTACGCATCTTTCGGCCATGGACACTACGCATTTGTGTCCTGCCTCTCTTTCTTTTTTGAGTCGCAGGACCAGAAGCTACAATAAAATACAAAAAATCAGAGGTCATGGATGAATTCAGTAAGATTCTAAGTTATGTGGTCTTGCCTTGTTCTTCAGATTGTTCATTAGCTGTAGGAGTGGTAGAATCTATTTGCATCTGCTCATCTACAATTTGCTCCTCTACAGATTGCTCCTCAACATGTCGTTCATTTGCTTCAGATCGTGGTCCTATTGTTGGTTGTTCTTCAATTAATTTTAGCAGATGCTCTTTCTCTGACCGTATAGCTTGAACAGTTTCTTTTGTTGTCAATGACATTCTTTTTTTTTTTTTGCCAAACATGATAAACTTCCAACTTGAACTTATGACAGGCTTTTTCCTTTTTTATTTTTTCTTGAAGACCCTTCTTGACCCATACTATCTAAATCTGTGCATGTTTAAGACAATCAAAGGTAATCATGTTAGAAGAAGGTTAGTTGAAGCATCAGGTAGACAACGCAATAATGGCACTGAACATTACCAAAAAAAGGAAGAAAAAGCATGACGCATTATATCAATAATAAGTACTTGAAACAATTTTGTGCCACTTACTTGAAAGATAAACTTTATGCAACTTACTTGGATTGTAATCTACAATTAGTAACACTTGTTGGTATATAATCTGTAAAATTGAAGCAATTCAGAATAAAACTCTAAGAAAAAAACAAATGCAAAAGGACTAAAAACATATAAACAAGAAAAATAGTCACATAATATTTCTAAGGAATGGCATTATTACTCGCTACAAAATAATGACGAGTATATATTTAAAGAAGTTTAGAATATCCTTCATCAATCATCAGCCTCCATCCAATCCCAATCAGTATCATCATACTCATCCTCCTCTTCCGATGTTTCCATAGTTGTATTAGATAAAAGGAAAAGAGTGGTGCCCTAACAACGAATAAGGTTTAATTACCAAAATCTATCTATCTCGTTTGTTACCCACTTTTATGACTTAGGAAAAAAATATACATATTGACAGAAAGCAACAAAAATGCAAATAAAGAGACTTACTTATAAGAGAGGAAAATAATTTTTTCCATCTGTTATCAGGTGAGCTAAAGCTCATATAGTTTACTTACTCATGAACTATACTTGAAAACGGATTCACAAACGGCATCATAATTCCTCTCTGGGAAATGGATTCCCAACCCTATGAACAACAACAACACACAATACCTCCCAAACCCCCAGATATTGATCAAAGCATGATCAAACCTAGCTTCAAAGATATGCTTACCACTTCGAACCCTTTACTCTTCACCACTATTAAAAATCATCAAGATATATATCCCCCAATGATGGACTCAGAAGATCAAGTAGTTGATCAACCAACCTTAACGACCTCAAAGGGTATCAAATTCATAACACTCTCTGATGAGGAGAAGGTACAAATCTATGAGCCATGGAAAAATTTAATCATAGTAAAGCTAGTGGGCAAGCGTATGTTACACCACTATCTAAAGAAAAAAATTCAAGAACTATGGAAACCAACTGAAGATTTCCAGTTGATTGACCTTGGAGTAGACTACTACATAATCAAATTCAAGAAAAAGGAATATGGACAAGGTAATGCATCAAGGCCCTTGGTTCATTAACGGACATTTCCTCTCTATTACGAGATGGAAACCAAACTTTGTTGCCACTCAAGAGAAAGTCACAAACTCTGCAGTATGGATTAGACTTCCTCAATTACCTACAAAATTTTACGATGGCAAAATTCTAGAAAAATTGGTAATGCAATTGGCCGGCTCCTAAAAATTGATGTTTGCACATCAACAACTCTGAGAGGTCGTTATGCAAGATTATGTGTGGAATTACTATTGGAAGTTCCAGTTCAACCGTTCATCTATGTTGGCCACCACAAACAAGCAATACACTATGAAGGTAAAAATTTTCTTTGTAAAAACTGTGGACGATTGGGGCACATAGCACAAAAATGCTCCTTTATTATTCAGAAAAATAGAGATAGAAATAATGAAGATACAAGCAAGGAATTATCAACAATTACAAATGATGGGGAAAAAGAACAATGGACAACAATTTCTTTTTCCAAAGGAAGACATCAAGGTGCAAAAGGTCCTCAAAAACAACCTATTGCAAATCCGATTAAACAAACTAATGGCCCAGGTATCCCTGTCAAGTTATTCAATGCCAACACCGGTAAGTATTTAGACACTCAACTCTTACAATATAAATCAAAAGATCACAGAAATACTACCCCATCACCACACACTAACAATCTTCAATCTTCGACTTTTTTGATTGGTGATCAAAATAAATTGACAACAAAAAACAACTTTTCTATCCTATCTGAAGAGCCCCTGGTTTTGAACAAAAACACTAAAGAAATTAATAATCAAAAAATTATTATTAATAAATCACATGCAAGTGAACAAATGTCACAAACTACCAATGATATTGACATGTTGGACACAATCGTGTCTTCTATTACAAATCCTACAAATCAATTAGTTAAGGTGGCCATGCAAAATAACGTCCATAATGACCCTACTACCCCCATTAAAAATCACAGCACTACTAATAATACTACCCTTTCTAGTGGGCAAATTAGTAACAATCTGTCCACTAACCACAATCTCAAAAGTAAGAACTTTCATCAAGATCTGCTTATCCACAAAGGCCTAAGCATGTTAGACAAATGGCAATGACAGAAGAACATCCAAGCCAAATGGCTAAAAATCCAGTACACGCAAAGGATTTGGGAACTCAGCCTATAAACTCCACCCTTGGGGACTCAAACGACCTGCAAAAGATATCCCCAATCATTACCTATCAACCAATCCATCCCTTATACCTAATAGCTCCTCCCCCACGCCTGATTTAGAGTTATTAAGTAACCTAAACACTGATCATAATGCTAACATTACCATCATCCCTAAGGAGGAGACAAAGACTTCTCTAAATTCTTCGACAAACCAGAATCACCATGGAAAACCTCCCATCTCTCCAACCTCAACCAGTAAACCCTCAAATAATTTATGTTCAACCACCTCACGCTCAAAACTATCAACCTGTGTCATGGATGGAGATGGGTATGATGGGCCATGCATGCTCGTTCAATATCCAGATAAATGGCTAGGACTCGATTATAATCCTCCACGACACTCAGTATCTAGCCCAGTTAGTGACAGAAGGCATGAGGTTGGCCATGAACAACCACCTCAATCAAGCATGGCTCAACAACATCCTTCAACCCTTAGCACCATCAGTGAACCCCTAGCTGGTTCATGCAATGAGGAACCAGTGGAACCTTCCTCCACATTTCAATCCAATCTATCCTCAAAATGCTTTAATGGACATGTCATTCTTCATGCCAGAGAATCTGTCTCAACTGAACCCTATTTTTCTTCCATGGGAACAACCTCAACCAATACAGGAGCCTCAGATACCACAACAACCTCCCTCCCCATCCCACAATAAAGTGCCTATGCCAGAACAAGTAGAGGCAGAAATGCAAGAGGAGGAGGAACCCCTAAACCTACTTTTAGAAAGAGTCCTAGAAATCTCAAGTCTCGACGGAGTAAAAGTGTTTCTCTTTTCGGAAAGGCAAGAGAAGAGGCATGTTCTCAGTTGCCCTCTAGCATTATACAAATGCTCGATGGACATAAGACCTCCACATGATCCAACTATAGGAAATCGAGCCATGATCCTAGTTCCATCATTAAGAAAGAACCTAGTTCTAGGGTAAGTGAGGAGAATGGGAATCCAGCCAACCAAAACCTTAATATTTCCATGAATCGACCTACTAACATTATCATTTGGAATATTAGAGGAGGGAACAATGATAACTTTAGAAGGAACTTCAGGGAAATGGTGGACACACATAGACCCTACATGGTAGCCTTATTAGAAACCAGGATGGGAAATCACATGGAGCTTCTAGACGATTATGGTTTTACGGAGTTCATAGAAGTACCAGCTGAAGGACAGGTAGGTGGGATTGTGGTCCTATACAATCATGAAATTGTCACCGTTCAGAATTTTGTTCGAAGGGATCAGGAGATTTATGCTACAATTGAGGTAATCCCTATTCATCAAAAATGGTTGTTTAGTGCTATCTATGCTAGTACATATATACTTCTTAGGAATAAGATGTGGTATAACATTGAAAGCATTAATAATAGCTAAAATGGACATTGGTTATTAGGAGGAGATTTCAATGATGTATTCTGCTCAAACGAGAAATTTGGTGGTAATAGTATAAAAGATAGTAGGGCTAAATATCTTTGGTCTAAGATTAATAATTGTAATTTAATTGATTTAGGATATAAAGGGTGTAAGTACACTTGGTCAAACCTTAGGCACAAGAATACGGGTTTGATTATGGAAAGATTGGATAAAGTATTAGGCAATGAGGATTGGATTAAGCTTTTTCCAAAAAGTTCCATTATTCATTTGCCTAAAACCCACTTTGATCACAATCCCATTTTAGTAGAATTAATTCCAAAAAATAATGTTCTTTATAAGCCTCCCTTTCGACTTGAAACCTACTGGTGTAAACACCCTTCTTTCAAAACTCTAGTCCAAGAAAATTGGTCTAATAATGATTATAATAGGGCTAGCAATTTGTTTATATAAAAAGTCAAGGTTTGGAAACACCAAGCTTTTGGTGATATTATGAGAAAAAAAAGAAAAATACTAGCCCGGCTTCAAGGCATTGGAAAATCCAAACATTACCCTTATAGTATTTTCCTCCAAAACCTACAAACTAGCCTTAAAAGGGACTACAATGACCTTCTACTAATAGAGGAAGATTATTGGAAGCTAATGTCAAGAGTTTTATGGCTTAATAAGGGAGATACAAACACCAAATTCTTCCACATCTCGGCTACTAACAGAAAAAGAAGAAATAGGATCAATTTCTTCAAAGATGATGCAGGGAATTGGATTAACGATCCTAATCTAGTCACCTCCCATGTTTGCAACTACTTTAATTCTATCTTTACCACCTCCCACAAAAATTCTAGCAGAATTAGTCCTTTAAAAAATATCTCCCAAAATGCCTTAAACCTCAATAGCCTAACCCCCTTCTTAGTATTGAGATTAAAAAGGCCATCTTCTCTTTTAAACCCTTTAAAGCGCCCGGACCGGACGGTCTACACCTGTTCTTTTTTAAAAAGTACTGGGATATACTAGGCCCCTCTGTCACAAAATTGTGCATGACATCTTTGAAACCCAAGAGATCCCCCATGATCTCAACAAAACTTACTTGTGTCTTATCCCAAAGATTTCCAATGCAAATAACATAAATTTTTTTAGACTCATTGGTCTATGCAACACTATTTATAAAGTCATCACAAAGATCCCTGCTAATAGACTTAAACCTTTCCTTGACCAACTTATTTTCCCTTACCAAGATAGCTTTATAAAAAATAGAAGGGCTTCGGATAATTCTATTATCATACAAGAGCTTATTTCAAAAATCCATAAGTTAAATGGGAAACAAGGTCATATGCTTCTGAAAATCGACCTTGAAAAAGCCTTTGAGCGTTTAGAATGGTCATTTGTGCACCACACCCTAACTTATTTCAAATTCCCTGCAAAATTTAAGAAAATTCTCTTATATTGCATCTCAACAAGCTCTATAGTTGTTCTAGTAAATGGCTCTATTACTAGCTTTATTCAACCAAGCCGGGAAATTAAGCAAGGAGACCCTATATCTCCTTACATATTCATCCTCTGCCTTGAAATGTTGTCACGTTACATAAACCATCAAGTTGACGTTAGAAACTGGGATCCTATTACATTAGGAAAAAAAGCTCCCAATTTCTCTCATCTTTTCTTTGTCGACGGCCTTACCTTAATGGCCAGAGCCAATCTAAAATCAAGCCATATAGTAAAAAAAAGGTCTAGACCTTTTTTGTAATCTCTCAGGCCAAAATATTAACACCACCAAGTGAAAAATTATCTTCCCCACAAATTGTCCTCCAAATCTTACTAATGAAATTACCAATATTCTTAATATTAAAAAGAGTGATTCCTTTGGTACTTATCTGTGCTTTCCTATCCTTAATAAATACCCTAGACCAAAAGACTATCAATTTATCATTGACAGAATGAGAGCCAAACTAACAGCTTGGAAAATAAAGTTCTTGAATATAGCAGGCCGGACAACTCTCTCTCATTCCTGTCTAAACTCAATTCCAAACCACTACATGCAATTTACCCTCCTCCCTATGAACATCCTCAAAAAAATTGATAAGGTACAAGGGATTTCATATGGGGTACTACTAATGAGAAACGAAAAATTCACCTCATTAATTGGTCAACCGTTTGTCAACCAAAAAACATGGGAGGCCTGGGTCTCCATAAAGCTAAAGACAAAAACTTTTGTAATCTTGCAAATCTTGCTTGGAGGACCATTACAAACCCTACCACTCCATGGGCTCAACTCATCATTAATGCCGCAAACACTAAAAACACTAGGAATACTTCTTTCATATGGAAAAGTATTCAAAAGGGGCGGGAAATATGTTCCAAGGGTATCAATTGGCAACTTCATCACCATTCTAACATGAATATTTGGGAGACCAATTGGATCCCTAACCTAGGGAGCCTTAGAAATACTATAGAAGGCCCTTTATCAAAAAATGACTATCTAAGAAATATTTTTGATGGCAAGAAGTGGCACCTTGCTAATATATCCCTCAATCTTCCTAATGATATCAAAGATTTCATATCAAAAATAAAAATTCTTGTACAACATCCTAATAATGATATCCCTATCTGGTCCGTTAATACAAAAGGTATTTTCACAACCAAAACTTGCTACTCCTTAATCAACACTAATTAGAACAATGATATGAATTTTAAGTGGATTTGGATCCTGCCATGGCCAAATAAGATCAAAATTTTTCTCTGGCAATGCCTTCACAATAGAATTCCTTGTAGACAATATCTCGCAAAAATTGGCCTTAATAGATCCTCATTTCCCTATATGTAGAAACCATATAGATGAATCTATCACTCATATCTTCCTTAAATGCCATGCAAGCAATCATATTTGGGAAACCATTGGATGGAAATTTTTTTATAGGGAGGATGGGGAACATTGGTTAATCCAATTAAAAATTTTTAATTATCCCTTCAACAACAATTTGTTAAATTAGAATCTTTTCTTCCCTTTTGCAATTTGGTATATTTGGATTAATAAAATAACAAAAACCAAAATAATACTAATTTTCCAATAAACATTGACCTCATCAGAAATAGAGCTATTGAATTCCGCCTTTTAACTGAAACTAAGGTGCTACCATCTCCAAAGCTCCATATTATGGCATAAACCTCCAATAGAATGGTTTAAATTGAACATTGATGCTAGCTTCCACAAAGACATGCAAATTTGTGGCGTAGGTGGGGTAATCAGAAATACTAAAGGCCACTGGATTGTTGGCTACAATAAATGTACTCATGCAAACGGTTGTCTACAAGCTGAAATCAAAGCACTACTAGAAGGATTAAAAACAGCCCATGAGTGGGGTATGTTTCCACTTCAAATTGAAACAAATTCCACGGAGGTAATTCTATTAATACAACAAGGTAATAATCTATATGCTAACACTATTCTAAAATGCAGGTCGTTAATGCACCAACAGAAGCAAGTAATCCTCCAGCAGGAATTCCGACAAGGGAATAGGATAGCTCACCAGCTAGCACATATGGGAATTGCCAATGCAAGGAAGAAGAAGAAAGTTTTTTGTTGCCCCACCTGAAGATGTTAAAATCCTAGTAGAACATGATGTACTAGAATAATGTGTTTTTGAAAAACTCTTATTATATGATGCTTGCAATACTTTAGCAAGCCTAGGTAATCAAAGTGTCCGATGTGACACTAACTACAAATCGCATGTAATGCATGTTCCGTAACTTTTAATATATATATTTTCCTGTTTGCTAAAAAAAACTATTTTTTAAACTTCTGAAACCATTTCATTGGTGAAAATAACATATGTCATCCTACTTGCATAATCTGTTAGATAATCTGAAATAAAGAGTCATAACAAAGGTTCTATCATGTACTTTCTAAATAAAACTTTCAATCAACAGACCATAAATTATTTAACCTTTCAATAAAGCAGTAAGAGAAAAAAATCACCCACACATTGAATAAAAAAATACATAAGAAACAAGCAAATCTAGCAACTAAGTAATTCAAAAGAAATAGAATACTTAGTACATCTAGCTAAATTATTATGTTTTGCAATTTTGGTAGATACAGATTAATGAGTTAGTTATCTATATTTTCAATGCTTGGTGGGATTTTATGTATCTTTCAGCAATAAAACCTGTTAGCTTTCTTATATTATTGAAGAGTTACCATAAATTGATGCCAAAAGAGTTATCTTCAGTTCCTACTACACAATGAAGAATATTTTACTTTAAAGCATCTATTCAATCATACCATTCAAATTAATTAAAAAACAACTAATTACCCACCCTTTATGTCACATATTACACTTTTTCTCAATTAACTCCCTAATCACTGGTCTTTGCAGGACTTCATTTTCTCCTCTTCTTTTGATAAGTTATTTTTCTCATATGGATCGAAAGCAAACAGAAATTCACTTATATCTAATACCTTCATTTTTCCTCCCTTTGATAAAGACCCAACAAGTACTTTATAAGCATAAAAGAAAAGCAAATTGGACATTGCGCGTTGTACTTCAACTGATCTTACAAGTGAAATATAATTGCAATGACAAATAAAGCAGCTATTCCCATGGTTTATTGCAATTTGCCTTTCACTTGCAAAATAAATAAATAAATAAGAACAAAAAATGTAACTTACCTAGTATAAAGGAAGAGAAGACTTACAAGAATGAATTCAATAAGTGCATACTGCCTTTTAGTTAACTAGCAAAATAAACCCATTCACCAATGAATATTCAATTTCATCCTAAAAAATATCATTACCTAAACCCAAAATCAAACTAAACCACCTAAAAATCTAATAACCCATCAACCAAAACTTATTCAAAGCAAATCCAAATATTGCAATTTTGCAATAAATAGAAAGGCAAACTCATCGCATACATTTTCCCATCAATAAAACAAAAGACAAATCATCAAGGATTTTCATATAATAAAGTACTAACCTTTTTGATTTAAAGTGGGTATGATTATTACCTCAATATTCTTAGTGGTAAAGACTGAGAGAGCAAAGAAATAATGAAAAAAATTGTTGTAGAATAAAAGTACAAAGGGGCTAGGGCAAGGGGGAGAAAAAGAGAGACAAAACCTGTTGGAATTTCTTCGGATCTTTGTTGGTGGATCAACTATATTTATTAGGGCTTGGGTACCGTGTATCTTTGTTAGGACTTTAATTTTAGTTTTTCTTTTTTTCCTCTCCGTCTCTTAGTTCTTTTCCATGAAAAATTGGCGGGTTAGTAAATTTGGAAGCGGCAATATAAGGAGGGAATGCAACACTGTTGCAATAGTATTTTTATTTAAATAACCATCACCATAGATATATATATTGCCACGTTTAAATAAATCGTCGCAAAAGACCTGTCTATGGCAAGGGTTATTCCCCTAATGTGACGGTTTATTGTATTAACTATCTCACTAGCCCCGATAGAATTATGCAACGATTATAACCGTTGCCATAGATTATCTTTTGCAACGTTTATATAACCGTTGTTAAAAACCCGTTGAAATAGGTCTATTTTCTAGTAGTGTGAGGATGAAATATTGTACTAAGACTTACTTGAGCCCCCAATCCTTTTTGGAAGGACCTCCAGAAGTTAGCTGTAAATTGAGACACCATGAAGTCGTACTATCTCCTTAATATAAAGCCTTGGATAATCCTATGAGGAATATGTAGTCCTAACGGGTAGAAAATGGGCTGACTTTGTAAGCCTATCAACAATCACCCTTATCGAATCGAACTTATGCTGGGTATGAGGTAAGCCTACGATGAAATCCATATTGATTATTTTCCATTTCCAAGTCGGAATCTTCATAGCCTGCAATAATCAACCGGGTTTTTGATGCTCAATCTTAACCTGCTGATAGTTAGGACACTGAGCAACAAACTCTGCTATATTTTTTTTCATTTTGTCCCACCAATATACTTCCCTGATATCATGATACATCTTTGTCGCTCCGAGATGGATAGAATAATGAGAATAGTGAGTTTCTCCCATAACCTGCCGACGCAGCCCTGTAACATTAGGCACACATAATCACCCTCGATATCTGAGGACCCCACCTTCTGTAATTTCAAACGGTATCTTCTCCTTCTGAGGGGTGGTATCCCTATAATGAACTAATACAGGATCCTCGTACTGGCATTCCTTTACTTCAGTTACTAAAGAGGATGTTGTCGTATCCTAAATAGTAATTCCAATATCACCTGAGTCCAGTAACCGAACTCCAAGATTAGCTAGCTGATGAACCTCATGGGTTGTTCCCCTCTTTTGGCTGTAAATGCGATAGGCTACCCATAGATTTACGGCTGAGGGCATCGGCTACTATGTTTTCATTCCCCGGATTGTATAAAATATCAACGTCATAGTCTTTAAGTAGCTCCAACCATCTCCTTTGACGTAGATTCAATTCCTTTTGCTTGAAGATGTACTAGAGGCTCTTATGATATGTATAGATATCAACATGAATGCCATACAAGTAGTGCCTCCACATCTTTAGTGCATGAATTACCGCGGCTAACTCTAAATCATGGGTCGGGTAGTTCTTCTCGTGCTTTATTAGTTGTCTAGAAGCATAAGCCACAACCTTACTATGTTGTATCAGCACATAACCCAATCCAACGCCTAAAGCGTCGTAATAGATAACATAACCATTGGTCCCTTCTGAAGCATTAGAACAAGTGCTGAAGTTAATCTGTCCTTTAATGCCTAAAAACTTTGTTCGCAAGCATCAGTCCATTGAAACTTTGCTCCCTTCTGAGTCAACTTTGTCAAAGGTGCTGAAAGGGAAGAAAATCCCTCCACAAATCTCCTGTAATAACCTGCCAAACTGAGAAAGCTATGAACCTCCATCGGTATTGTGGGTCTAGGCCAAGTCTTTACTGCCTCAATCTTTTGTGTATCCACCCGGATGCCTTCCCCTGAAATGATATGTCTAAGGAAAGCTACAGTATTCAACCAGAATTCACATTTAGATAATTTTGCATACAACTTCCCTTTTTGTAGAACTCTGAGCACAGTATGCAGATGATCTGCATGCTCAGCCTCTTAACGAGAATACACCAATATATCATCGATAAATACAGTTATGAACAGATCTAAAATGGGCCTAAACACATGGTTCATCAAATCCATGAATACTGCTGGGGCATTGGTCAAACCGAATGACATAACATGAAACTCAAAGTGCCTGTATCTGGTCCTGAATGTTGTCTTCGGAATATTTTCCTCCCTAACCCTTACCTAATGGTACCCGGACCTCAAGTTTTTTTTGAAAAACACTTAGCACCTTGCAACTGATCAAATAAATTATCAATCCTCGGGAGGGGGTACTTATTCTTGATCATCACTTTGTTCAACTGCCTAAAATCAATACACATCCGTAACGAACCATCTTTCTTTCTCACAAACAACACAGGTGCTCCCCACGGTGACGTACTAGGTCTGATAAAACCTTTTTCAAGCAAGTCCCTTAGTTATTCCTTTAACTCTTTCAGCTCTGCAGGGGCCATTCTATAAGGGGGAATAGATATTGGATGAATATCTGGTAGTAGGTCAATGGCAAACTCAATTTCTCGCTCTGGCGGAAGACCCGAAAGCTTATCGGGAAAAATATTGGGAAACTCATTAACCACCGGGATGGACTGAATGGTAGGTGACTCCACTTCCACATCCTGAACCCAAACTAAGTGATAAATACAACCCTTTCGATCATCTTCCTTGCCTTGAGATAGGAAATAAATCTTCCTCTTGATGATGCCGCATTACCTTTCCACTCCAAAATAGGATCCCCTGGAAATTGAAATCGGACTATCTTTGATCCATAATCAACGTTGGCATGACAAGAAGCGAACCAATCCATACCCATTACAACATCAAATTCTGCCATATCTCACTCGATTAGGTCCGCTACAGTAGATCGACTATGAACTACTATTATACAACCCCTTATATACTCACTTAGCTATCACTGAGTCCCTAACAAGTGTAGACACCTCAAAAGGTTTAACTAATTCAGGTTTTATTCCAAATTTACTAGCAACCAACGGAGTAACATATGATAAGGTGGAACCTGGGTCAATCAGTACATATACATCATATGAGGAGACTGATAACATACTTGTAACAACATCAGGCGATGATTCCTAGTCCTATCATCCTGCCAACGCATAAATGCGATTCTGAGGACTGCTCGAGCTAGATGCTTTGCCTCTACCTCTACCACGATTCATTGGTACTTGTGGACCTTGCCCAAGGGGGCGTACTGATATGACGAACCAGCTATAGATCCCACTGGCTGAGCTATGCTTGCATCACCTCTCATCGGACAATCCCTTATAACGTGGCCCAGATAACCACAAGTATAACAAATACCTAATCCCATATGGCATTGCCTGGTATGCTGCTTACCACATTGAGCACATTGTAACAAGGGCGGCCTCATCTTACTTGACTCACCCCCATACTGAGAACCTGAGGCCCTGAAATTCTTACTAGACCCTAAATATGTTGAACGATCAAATCTCTTACCACCAAACTGAGGGGGCACGCTAGCCGATGGCTGGGCTGGAGACCTCGGGTACTGTTTCCTCTGACCACCTCGAAATTCTTCAGAAGGACCCGAAGACCTTGCTTTCTTATTCTGGGCCCTGTCTGTGAGCACGTGATTTTTGCTTCACATGAATTACTCCTACAGAATCCCAAAGAATTAGATTTTTCTTTATTTTGTTTGCCATTTTAGGAATTATTGTAGAGTTTTCTTAATTAGTTGCAATTTTCTGTACGTGTTTAATTTTAGTTAAATCATGAAAAATGAAAAAAATACTCTACATTTTCATTTACGATTTATTTTACACTTTTAGGTTAATTAGTAAATTAATTATTTTATAAAAATGAAAAATCACAAAAATAACTCACTTTGCATTTTTAATTTTTTAATTTTGAATTTTATGGGTTTTCTCTTAATTTAGGAGTTATTTAATTTTTGTAAGTACTATTACTAGTAATTATCTTAATTTGGTAAATTAATTTAGTTTTAAGAGTTAATTTAGGTTTTAATTTTAATTTGAAAAGAAAAGAAAATTAGAAATTAAAAGAAAAGAAAAGAACAACAAAAGGCTGCTTGATCTGGACCAATTTGGCACAGGCCCAAGCCAATTTCCCCCCAAACCCGCTCAAAGTCCAGGGCCAAGTCACCCCTAACTCGGTCCAAGTCGTCTAACCCCCTAAATGACCCTGTTTTTGTAGCCATCGATCACAGCCGTTGGATTTCGATCATCCAACTGCTCGGAACAAATTGATCACTTAATATTTAACTGTCCCAACCCGGCCTACCCCCCAAACCAAACCATAGTCATTCTTCATCTCCCTTCTCCCAAACAACGAACCCTAGCCGCCCTTTAACCTCACGCCGCCTCCACGGTGAACACCACCGGAAATTGCCTCATGGCGGTTCCGGTGGTCAAATCAGTCCCAAAATGATACCACGAACTCCCCTGCATCTCCCCATTCCAAATCTTCACTCCACTTCCTTCGAATCAGGCCTGGTTCATTCGAATCGTAAATCAAAAATTCAGCCAAAACTTCAACCGTTCCAAATTGCTTCAAACTTACACCATATGACCTTCCCCTCTCTAAGCCCCAAACCACCATTAACCCCTTTTGAATTAGCCTTGAGTTACTCGAATTTCAAATCTCGTGACTCCGAAATAACCCTAATTTTCTTTCTTATCTTTTTGGGGATGTATTTGGTCGAATGGACTTAAAACCTCCATTAATCAACTGTTCTTGTTAGGAACAGTTGATTAATATTGGTCAAAGTCCATATTACACTTCAAGAGGTTCGACAAGCTTGTGTTTTGATCCAGTGTTCTTAAATTAAAACATGGTAAATCCCTTCTTCTTTTCTTTTGATTGTTTTAATTCATTTTTGTTTCCTCTCTGCATGACTGAGTGTTTTTGTTTTAACAACATAATTTTTGATTTTCTTTCAGTTTCTTGATTTTTCCTCTTTTTCTTCTTGTTTAATTCATCTTTGTTAGAAGCATGTTAAGTAATGGCATATGTTTAGGTTTAATTAGGTTTAATTGTTAGCTTTCATGGCCTGATCCTATTTGATTCTTTGACTGTTACCACTTCTGCTATCAATATTCATTCAAGTTCAGGCTCATTTAGGGTTTCGTTTGCTTTGTCTTGCTTTTATGTTCATAGCTGCCTGTTCATCTGATTTTTAGTTTTTGATTAGTTGTTAATCAGTAATTGGTTAAGTGTCTATGTCTGAATTACATGAGTTAAGTCTAAATAGGGTTTTTATAAACTAGTTTCCTTGAATTTGTTTTAATTATATGTTCCTTCTGCTAGTTTTAAAATTAGATTTTGGTGTTTGATTGGCTAGCCTGTTAATCTGTATGCTGAATTAGTTTAGATTTTAGGTTTTTCTTTATGATTGTTGTAGTTAGCTGGGGAGAACAATCCTAATAATAGATAGGCTGATTCAAATTCAAATGATAGTAGTTTTTTTAACCTTCCATTATTCTATTAATATCTGATGCATTTTTTGTTTTGTTTCAAGTTGTTTGCCCTGATGTGAAAATTAGTAAAACTTTAGGGGCTCATTTAGACTAGAAAAGTTAGGCTAGAACCTGAAATAAGTAGCAACCTAAGGGGTAAAAAGGGATTTTCACTTGGGCTGAAAATCAGATATTTCTAGAAAGTGTACAATTGTCCTAGCTGTTAAAAAATGTGCTGAAATATAGGACAGCTGTACCAAGGGCTATTAAAAAGGATTGTACTATTATTCCTTAGGATAAGGAATATGCTAAAAGATGCCCTCCCCTTAGGCAACCTATATATAGGCTCTATTTTTCTGAAAAAGACAGATTTCGGATATACATTTTCAGCAAGGATGTACTGCAAAAAGAATCATTTTCCTCCTCTTCTGAAAAAGTTCAAGTTTTCAGAACTTTTAGAAAAACTTTTCTCTTTGGTTTTCAAAAGGCTGAAAATGACTTGAAGAAAGGCTCTCTCTGGTTTCTTTTGGTTGAAAGTTCTGAGTTTTCAAGGACAGACTTTGGCTTGCTGGGCTGTCTTATGTTGTTGTTGCTTCTTTCTCTTTTGAATTCCAGTGTTGTTCTAGTGACCACCATTTGTTCTCTTTTCTTGAGTCCTATTTAGGTATGTAATCATGCTCCCATCATGAAATGAATCTATTTGTCTAAACTTGAAGTTCTTCATGAATATGTGTATGGCTGGGGGCAATGTGTGTTTATTAATGTCAAGCTTGTTTGGTATTTTGGTATGTGTTACAATAGCATGAAAAATGATATTAAAACTGATATCAATAGCCTTAATTCATAGTAAAACACTTAGTTGAGAATATTGTTCATGCTTCTTTAAGTAATATTTTTCTCTTCCTCATCTGATTTCCTCACTTAAATATCTTTTTCTATTCTGTTTTTTTATTATTTTTTTATTTTTTTGGTCATGAGATATAACCTTTTGGTTCAGCCACCAGTTGGTTGGATCAAGTGGCTTAGAAGCTTTAAGGTGGGATTTATATGTTAACAAAAGAAGTTGAAGCTGCTATGGACAAAGACATGTTCAAAAGAGGCAATGATCTTCTACTAGTATACAAGTCTGTAATAGTTTAGTTCGAGATTTGGTTAGTAGATTAGTGTGAGATTAGCTTGTCATTTAGAATATTTGTTTCAAGAAAACAGTGGCATGAATTAACAGCAATGCAAAGCTTGTTATTGGTGTAAAGTTTGTCATTCAATACTAGGAGTTGTGTAATAATTGGACTGTCTATGTGTCTGATTAAATAAGTTCTATATGTAAATTCGAAATTACATTTCACAGGTAGGTTGCAATTAATGCGCCTAAGTGTGAGTTCTTGGTATGTTTAAAGTATAATTATGTGAACAACACTCATTGAGTTAAGATGTCTCTTGCTGGATTTTTAGAGATTTGAGTGTTTGGTTTGGACTTGGTTAAGGTTCAAGCCAAGGCAGCCTGTTCAAAGTCATGTTTGAGCTGCCTTTATTTGAGTTCACTCTTTGCCTTTGGGGCTCAACTTCAGGCCCAAATGGCCTTTGAGCTCCTGTCCCATTTCTTCAAGCCTGATAAATGTTTTTTTTTTGTTTAGAGTTGGGCTAGATTTGGCCCTATTAAACGGTGCCTTTGATTTCTTATTGTATGCTCTTATAAACAAGTAATTATACATTTTGAGTCCAGCCATAAATAGTTTATGCTTGCAAATAGTTGTATCGTGACTAGCATTCAATTTTGTGATTGTAAATTCGAATCTCTTTAATTCAGAAAGGAAGCTCTTTTGTAATTAATAATTTATGTATACCATAGCTAGAAATGCAAAAAGGTGGATAGGCCCAGCCGGTGCCAATGCACAACTGAGCCCGTCTAAAAATATAAGCCCAACGTGGGCTATCTGTCTACCGCCCAAATTTTAGTTTTCAAAGCTGATTCAATAGCAGACTGTTGCTGGCCCATTTTCCCTTGTCCCAAAACCTTTTTTTAAAACCTTTTCATAATCAGTTAGCCCTTTTAAGCTTAAGTAATTTCAAATAGGAATATCCTAGATGGACTTAATTAATAAGTTTTTTTTCCTCCAAAACCATTTGAGGTGTGCCATGTTTTAAAATTCATAACATATGGCCCTCGTAACCTTAATTAAAATTTGTGAATTTTAAGTGTGCCATGATAAACAAAACCCCTAAGTCCATGGCCCTCGTATAATTAGTAACAACTCTTTAAGATCGAGGTGTGCTATTATTAAATTTTACATGGCCCTCGCAAACCTCTTATTAATTTGACCATCATAATTTCCTTTAGGCCCGATTTAGATTAGTATTGCGATTATATATACGTTCGCGTAATATGATTGCAAATTTAACTTTAAAAAGACTCGAGGGATGCGTTCGTGCAACTTCAACCAAACTTTCTTAATAAATCAACAAAAGCGTTATTAATCGTCGACACGTTCGCTTGACCTGATTTTGACGCGCCAAAAGAAAAGAGTATATGTACGCGCAACTCAATTCTTTAATTACGAATAATCAAGCAATTAAAAGCGATAAAATGGTAAATGTACATAGAGACTAAAAAACAATAGTTAAACAACTTAAGCCAAGTAATAATTTCTAAGCGACCGTGCTAGAACCACAGAACCCGAGAATGCCTAACACCTTCTCCCAAGTTAACAGAATTCCTTATCTAGAATTTCTGGTTCGCAGACTCTTTAAATAAAAATCGAAATTTCCTTGATTTGGGATTTTAAAATAAACCGGTGACTTGGGACACCAAATAAACTATTCCAAGTGGCGACTTTAATAAATTAAATAATCTCATTTAGAATGATGTCACCAAATACACTGTCATGCTCACGATTGGCCCTTTATTTCTGCTTGCGCTCCTCTACACCCTGAGCGTATGCCTGAATACGAGAAATATCCATGTCTGGCTGAAGTGAGACCGACATACAATCGTTATGCAAGTGAGGCTCTAATCCCATCATGAACCGGTGAACCCGATCCTCCATCTTAGATACAATAGTGGGAGCATATCTAGCCAATGAATCAAACTAAAGACTGTACCCCGAACACTCATGTTATCCTACCGAAGGGTCAAAAACCTATCAACTCTGGCCCGTCTAAGCTCTGGTGGCAGATAATGACGAAGAAAAGCTTTTGTGAACTCCTGCCATACTGCTGGAGGGGTATCCTCACATCTGGACAATTCCCAAGACTCGTACCAATTAACTACAACATCTCGGAGCCTATAGGAAGCTAGCTCAACTGACTCACTTGCAGTGGCCTTCATTACCCTTAATGTCCTCTACATCCTATCAATAAATACCCGAGGGTCCTCGTTTGGATCTACCCCAGTAAGTATCGGAGGGTCTAAATTAATGAAGTCACGAACCCTCACACTGACGGACCTATCAGCATGACCAATACCTACTTCCTAACGCCGAGCCTGTACGGCTACTAATCAGGTCAATAACTGAACAACATCTTTCATCTCCTGACCCGGTGTATCTGGCTGAGGAACTAAACGTACAGGGCGGGCGCTGGAGCTGATGCCCCTCGAAACTCTTCTGGAAAGGGCAGGGTATGTAAAGTCTGATATGAAATCTCACTATGAGACTTTCCCCGAGTCCTGAAGAATCGTTGCGCTCGATTAGTAGTCTTACCAGACACGGACTTTCCCTTTTGGGCTACTGTAGTCTTTGGAGGCATCGCTGAAAATATAGCATATCGTTAGGAATATGAATTCTTATATCGCACGATATAAGACAAAAAAAGAGGATAACATCTTATATGTCCTATAGCCTCCTGTTTATAAGTGTGGTGCATAACACACCCATAAACAAGACTCTACTAGACATGTCTGTAGACAACCCTAGGACAAAACTGCTCAGATACCACTTTTGTCATGTAACGACCCGACCGGTCGTTTTGAACTTTTGCACTTTGATCGCCAGTTTCCGGGCATGACTTGCCCCGCATAATGTATTATGACTGATGTAGATCGTTGGTTTTGGTTTTCAAGAAAATCGGAATGAATTTGAAAGAACAGTCTCAGATGAAAGCTTTGAATTTGAAAAGTTTAACCAAGAGTTAACTTATTTGTATATGAGCTCGAAATGGAATTTTTATGATTTGGTTAGCTTCGTTAGGTGATTTATGACTTAGGAACGCGATCAGAATGCATTTTTGAAGTCCATGGAGGGATTTGGCTTGAATTGGCAAAGTTAATATTTTGGCGAATTCCGGTTGATAGGTGTGATTTTGATCCGAGGGTCAGAATGAAATTCTGAGAGTTTCTGTAGCTTCGTTATGTCATTTGTGATGTGTGTGCAAAATTTCAGGTCATTTGGACGTCGTTTGGTCGACTTTTTGATCGAATTTGGATTTCGGAAGTTTTGGAATTCTTAGGCTTGAATCCGAGGGTGATTTGATGTTTTGATGTTGTTTTGAGCGTTCCGAAGGTTGGAACAAGTTTGAATTATGTTATGGGGTGTGTTGGCATGTTTGGTCGGGGTCCCATGAGGCTCGGATATATTTTGGAAGAAGTTTTTGGAAGATTTTGTCGTTTTGAGCATAAGCATGTAATGATCCAAAGGTCCATTTTTAGTTCTAGAGATCGAAATTTGATTTCGAGACTTTCGGAATTTTGATAATGAATTATAGGACTGATCTGGAAAGTTTGGTCTAATTTCATCAAGTCGCGATTGGGTTTTTGACACGAAACATGAGTTAATTGTTTAACGAGCAAAATGGGTATTGAACTGAGCAAATGAGCTCTGAATTGAGTTTCGACTGAAGAGCTATGTTCATATTATTATTTGTGACTCATAGGAACAAGAATCATCGAATTCCGAGTTCGTATGATGGAGTTAGAGCCTTTTTAGTGAAAAGCAAAGTTGCTGCAATTTTCTAGGCAGTTTCTGCATTTTTCGCACGTGTGAACAGTAACCGCACCTGCGTGAATAGTATCCGTGTACAGTACCATGTACAGTAAACATGAACAGTATCCGTGTACAGAATGTTGAGTTCTGAAAATGGGACTTCGTCCCATTTTCCATTTTACCAAATTGGAGCTCGGGGAGAGGCGATTTTCGGGAGATTTTTAAAGAAAACAACGGGGTAAGTTGTCTTAACTTAATTTTGGTTAGATTATCCGAATCTATTACTAGTTTTGGCATTTAATTGGTGATTTTAGTTGGGAAAATCTTGAAAACCCTATTGGTTTAATTTGAAGATTTGAGGGTCGAGTTGATGTCGGATTTTAGTAAAATTAGTATGGTTGGACTCGTAGTTGGATGAGGTTTCATAGTCCGTATTTTTTGTCGGGTTCCGAGATTTTGAGTGCAATTTCGTATTTTTAATGAAAAATGTAGAATTTCTTATGGAATTAATTCCTATAATTTTTATTAACCGAATCGAATTATTGCGGCTAGATTCGAGGCATTCGAAGGTCGATTTGAGAGACAAAGGCATCGCGAGCTAGAAGATTAGCCGGTTCGAGGTGAGTAATGATTGTAAATGATGTCTTGAGGGTTTGAAACCCCGAATTTGCACATCGTAGTGATATATTGAGGTGAGACACGCGCTGGATGATGAGCGCGAGGTCTTTTACTACCGGGGATTGTGACTTGGTCCATCCCGATTGATGATTTTACCGCATATTTGATTGAAACTTATTTGTTGCCATCATGATTTAGGCTGATTGTCATACTTGGGCTTCGTGCCAATTATTTGAATCCTTTGGGAATTTTTATCACTATTTCCTCACTGTTTTGACTTATATTTAAACTCAGTCCTGTTGATAATTATTGTTTTACAAACTCAGCCGCTTTTATACAGATTTGAAAACTCAAATGATATTTCTAAATGGTATTTTGGGCTGATAACTACTGTTTTACAAATGCCCGAGGGGCTTATGATGACTTCTGGACCCAAGGGCCATATGTGAGGATATGCTGAGTGATATGAGGCCGAGGGCCTGAGATACTATTTATGCCACGAGATGGCTTGAGTGATGTGAGGCCGAGTGATATGAGGCCGAGGGCTTGAGATACTACTTATGCCACGAGGTGGCTTGAGTGATGTGAGGCCGAGTGATATGAGGCCGAGGGCCTGAGATACTATTTATGCCACGAGGTGGCTTAAGTGATGTGAGGCCGAGGGCCTGAGATACTTTATATGCCACGTGGTGGCTTAAGTGATGTGAGGATATGCTGAGTGATGATGCCACGAGGTGGCTTGATATAGCGCTTGGGCCGTAGGGAGCCCCTCCGGAGTCTGCACACCCACAGTGAGCGCGGGTACCCATTGTTCTGAGTGATTGATACTACGCCCAAGAGGCTGATATGAGTGATTGTGAGGTAGCCCGAGGGGCTGATACTATTCTGAGAGTGAGCCCGAGGGGATGTTACTGTTCTGATACTATATCTGAGGGGCTGGCACTGTTCTGATATTGAGCCCGAGGGGCTGGTTCTGTTGATATTATTCCCGAGGGGCGGTTTGTTGTACATGTTTTTCCCGAGGGACTGTTTACATTTCTATCATTTTTGTTACTCACTGGTAAACTACTTGCTTTACTTATTGGAAAAAAGGGATTTTCACTTGATTTCTCACTGCTTTACTGTTTAAAGTGATTTTACTGCTTCAGTATGGAATACCTTGTATTTTTGCGTGATTTATTGCCTTCAGTCTTTATTTATTATTATTACTCACTGAGTCGGAGTACTCACATTACTCCCTGCACATTGTGTGCAGATTCAGGTATGTTTTGGCTGATCGGAGGCAGAGTCATCAGCGTTTAGCAAGGTAGCTGCCGGCGTTCGTAGCACTGCTTTTCTCTTTCCTCATTTTATTAATCTGTATTTGTACACTCTAGGCTATTAGTTGTATTTATACCCTAGTAGATGTTCGTGACTTGTGAGACCCCGGTTAGGGCTGTGTCGGGTTGTGCTTCCATTAATTATATTATTAAATCATATTTAAACTGTTTATTAATGTTTAACTATTTTTGAAAAGGCGATATGGGTTTGTTGGCTGGCCTTGTCTTCACGAGAGGTGCCATCACGACCGGAGCAAGGTTTGGGTCATGACAAGTTTTTATTAGTGCCTAGGTTACATAGGTCTCACGAGTCATGAGCAGGTTTAGTAGAGTCTCGCGGATCGGTACGTAGACGTTTGTATTTATCCTCGAGAGGCTGCAGAACCTTTAGGAAAACTTCACATTCTTGAATTCTTATCGTGCGTCCTTTGATTCAGCTTGAAATGTAACTCTTTGAATTCCTTCCACGCGTTCGTATGCGCGCATGAGCGCTCAGTATCAGATGTGCCTTGATGGCTTGTGATTCCCCGATCGAGGGACGAGTTGTGATCTCTGTGAGTTTGATGTTGGGCCATTCTGGAGGACTTGAGGCAGAATATTTGCCTATGGCTTGAGCACCAAGGTGCTGATTGTGTGAGCAAGTATTTTTGATCTTATATGTTCGGTAGTTTCCCTATTAGTGGGAGTGATGGCTAGATAACTATGTGATGAGTATGCTAGTACTGCGAGATGTATCCATTTTGATTTAAGGTATAAACCCGAGTTATGGGTGTGCAAAGAGTCTTTTCATGTGTCCTAGTTGGGAGTGAAGTAAATTTCATATTGCGGTATGAGTTCAGACTTAGGAAGACTAAGTGACTGTGTAATGGTTATGACGGTAGAAGGTATACATAAATGTTAGTTTAAGGCGAAGAAGGTGGGTTATCTCATGCGAAGTGTTCTAAGGTTGTACGATCCTTATGTGTCTATTAGATTTGCGAGTGAAGGATATGTGTTGTAACTTAAATAGGGTCGCTTAGTGAGTGGATGTAACTGTTGCGAGAGTGGAATGCGAGATTTGCAGAAAAGTAAAAATTCTAGATGATCTGTGTTTTCACAAGCTTATAAAAGATTTGAGTTTAATCTCATTATGGTATTATGGAATCAATAAAGTATAATCGTTATGATTTATTGAGCGTGTGTTGATCTATCGCTTCGAGCCAAGTGGGGAAGTCCACTATTGAATAGTTGATTGCACGGTTATGTGCTCTAATGGTTCTAGTTCGAGGCGTATTTGTAAATCAGTTGTGGCTCGAGTAAAGGAAATTTCAATAAAGGCTATGTTATGTTTTATGGGTGTACGAGCATCGGGGAATGACTTGAGTTGTGGTTGGTAACGAATGCTCGGTGCATAGAGTATGAAGTTGCTTGGTTATATTGGAATGAGGTCACATTCTGCAGTGTCGGAGTGCTAATGAAGCACAAGTTGTTCGGTTCGTTTAATCAATCTAACTACGGTTTGAGTAGTGTGGATGACTCTAGAGAATGGTCCTATTGTGTTCAAAACTCTACATGCAATAATTGGAGGCTTCTAAGTTGTACTTATGGATAGAAACTGAGTTTTCAGTGGAAGATGGCAAGACTTGTGGTATTTTCTATATTAATTATGGGATTCTATATATCAGTATTGGGTAGGTGAAGGTAATGGCTTTGGGGAACACTTAAAGAGTATTCAGCGGCTTAGGAGCCTTAGACGGTGTAGCTTTATGCTTGGGTTTCGTGTGATAAGCCTAGGTTGAGGAAATTGTGGTGCTACAACAAGAAGGAATATCAAGTTGAAGATGAATCAGAAGGAATTTAGATAGATGGGGTATCTTGAGAGTAGACCAAATCGGTATGGTAAGGATATGATTAATTCCTTGTGTGTGTTCGAGGTAATGAGTTCCTACAGCTATTTTGCAACAATGCTCTTGAGTTTTGATGGCTTGCTTAGCTTGATCTAGTTAGAAGGATTCAGCCCTGGCAATTGAATTTGTGCAAATGGAATTGGGAGAGTTCTTATTGATTTCTACCGTGGTTGGAGAGGTGCAATTTCTCCGAGTGTGAGAAGCATAGGATATGTAATGATTTTTCTTCTAGATGGGATCAATGGAAGTTCTTGGCTAGATGAGTTACAGTTCAGTTATGAAAGGAAGTTCATAAAACTCTTAGGCAGCGGGTTGCCTCAAATGATTAAGGAAATGGTACTGCTAATTGGAAATGATTTGACTAGAGTCTATATTTTAGTAAAAGGGCAATGTTATTAAGTTGATAGCACTTTGGTAGTATTGCGGCACCTTCTTTTTAGATCAACTGGTGATATTCGAGTTTGCTTGGTGGCACAGGGAAATTTTAGAGTATCTATAATGGAATGATTGGGTATTATAGGTATGGCATATATTCGGACGGCGAAATTGGGATAGGATATGGTGATTCATGTGTCATATGGACGTGGAGACGGAAGTTCTCATATTCAGGTTATGTTGTGATTGTAGAACGTACGTATCAGCACTGTTTAGTGACTACCGAGATTTGGAGGCCTGAATGGATCTTTCTTTGCTTGGTATGTTAGATTTTGGATGTGATGTTGGATATTTAGACTGATCGTCTCAGTGTTGGGTTATTCTGGACTATTGTGTTATGGGCTAAGTTGGAAATGACAAAGGTTGAGTGGCGATGTGTGTGGGGTTATGTTCTAGTGGAGTGGTTTATATTTCATAGACCCAGCGGACGGCTGGGAAGGATTGCTTTTCTTAATTGGGCCTTCATGATAGATATCAGTGCAAAGGTTTCTACCATTGATTCAATTCTGGTGTTGAGGAACTTTTGAGAAGCATTTCTTGTGACCGGGCATGTTGTCGGGCAAGGTTGTGGATTTCAGTATTTATGTGATGTCGGCCACCGTATCGTATGGCTCTGGCAGGAGTTATGGTAGTTGAAGGAGCAACTTTAGACTTCCTTGGTAAGGGTTCATTGGCAGGCCAATGTGGATGTGTGTTCTAGCTCGAGTCGGCTTGGTTGGCCCCGAATTGTATTGTTGAGGGATAGATTGATTCGACCGTTATTGAGCTTATTAGTAATCTAGGGAGATCTATGAGTTGCCTTTCTGTGTTGCAAGACATTATGATTTATTGGTTATGGGCACATATGGTGCGGTTCTAATGGGGTTCATAGTGGAAGTCGAGCGGGAAGAGTAATCGGGTGTTGCTCGGTGAATGGTGTAACGGTTACGTCCTATCGGGTTTGCATGGTATATGTTACTTGTTTCACCATTGGTGTAATGATTTGCTTTGGTTCCAGACGTCAAATTGTGCACGGTTGTCAATTTCGAGCATAGTGACTTGAGGTGTCCTATGTGGAGTAGTGTTTGGATAGGATCGCGCATTGTAGCGAAGCTATGTGGAGATATGACCTTGCGGGTTAGATTCGTGTGTCTTATTCTATGATGTGAGACGGGTTCTCAGCCCTGCGTTGTGGTGGTACTGGTGAGCTTGAGGTATAACTCTTTCATTTGAGTCATTTTCATGATTTGAGTATGTTCGGACCGTTGCTTATTGGTGCGCGTATTATGCTAGATGTGGCTTAGTCCTCTATTGGTGTGACATGTCACCAGGGTAGTCTGTTGGGTCAGAGGAGATCGTTGGGATCATTAATAAAAATAATCGGATTCGATTTTAGCATGTTTGATGGGTAACATCGAGGTTCGGTTCAAAAAACAATTTGCTATGGTAATTGCTAGAGGAGAAATGGCTTCATGAATGGTCGATCTGAGAAATGGTTATGGTTTATTGCGTGTTTCATTTATCATTGGTGTCACACCTCCTTTTTCCGCATCCGCGAGGGCGCAGGGGAGTTTTTCCAGTTAAAGGACAATCGAAACGGGATTGGTTTATTTATTTCAAAGTCGCCACTTGGGAGATTTAGGGTGTCCCAAGTCACCAATTTTAATCCCGAATCGAGGAAAAGAATGACTCTATATTACAGTCTGCGTACCAGAAATCCGGATAAGGAATTCTGTTAACCCGGGAGAAGGTGTTAGGCATTCCCGAGTTCCGTGGTTCTAGCACGGTCGCTCAACTGTTATATTCGGCTTATTTATCTGATTTTAAATATAATTATGAACCATGTGCAAATTTTATCTTTTAACCGCTTTTGTCATTATCATTATTTTTACGAGAATTGCAACGTCGTGAAAACATATCTCGAACCACGTTACATCAATGTACCCGTGGTTATCGATATATCTCGACTCGGTTGAGATTTGGATTTGGGTCACATAAATGTGCACCCGAATTAAGGAAAATAAATTGTTAAAGGCGCGCCTAAAGCAACTAGCGTCTTGTTATTTTGGGAAAAGTCGTAAAAATTCGTTAAACGGCACATCCCGAATTCTAAATACTTTAATATATACATGCATCTAGAGGGCCCCACAGCTTTGTACATTTTGTTTGTCGAGGCTCGTCTCGTTCTATTTTTAAAAGGAATTTGCGACGTCATGGACATGCATCTCGAACCACGTCACAATCAATGTACCCGTGATTAGAAACACATTTCGAATCCGTCGAGATTTTGATTTGGGTCACATAAATGCACACCCGAATTTAAGAAGGTAAAATTATTAAATACGCGCTTAAAGAGGCTATCGCGTTATTATTCCGGGAGGGTCGTGAGATTTGCTAAACGACCCACCTTAGGGACTGAATGCTTCAACATATATATATATATATTTAACAAGGGCCCCGCAATTTGTGTGTTTTTCTTTATTTTTGTCGAGGCTCATCTCGTCCTTATTTTAAAAGGATATCCTATAGCAACTACGTTTCTTGTTGCGTTTGTCTCTACTAATTGAAAACAGTAGATAGCCCCAGTTAATCACATGCTTGCAAGTTATCTATACAGAATTCCGAGTGCTTGCACAAAATCAGAAGCACGGCCACGTACGCAGTTGGCCGAGCAAAAATTAAGGGCCCAAATCCAGCCCATGCGTGATGGACCAGACCTGGGCCATTGTTTGTTCGATGCAGGCCTGCTTGGTCTGTTTCGACCCGGGCTCGACCTTCGTGAGGTTGAGATTGCAGTCTCCGTGTTCTTTGTCTTAAAACATGGTTTACCAGTTATATGAAGCAGTTTATCAGAAAGGAAAGAACTTAACTAATAGAGTACGATTTTCATGCTTGGCCTACATTAAAGGACATACTACAAAGTAAAACTAAGTCTAAGATACAACCTATTTCATTGGGAATATTTTCACCTATCAGCATACATATATAAACTATCATTCAGCTAATCTATATTGATATACACTGGGCATATAGGCTACTTCTATTGTCAACACAGGAATGAAAATTATTATACAGTACATGATATCTAATGTAACAATCTATGTATGAAAGTCAACTTCAGGTCTTTTCTTTTTGTATTCATGCTCAATTTTCCAATTACATTTGACTGTGTATTGGTTGTGTACCTGGTATAGAGGACAAAAGAAGAAAGGAATGATCAGCTGGGCAGTATGCAACAAACACAGCAACAGCAGATACACAACAACAACACAGCAACAAACCAACAACCACAAGTGTTTTCCACAGTCCACAGACAACCAGCAACAGTTTCTAGAACAAAGAAAACCAACAGATGGTCGAGCACCAAACAAGTAATCCCAGAAAAGAGTAGTGAATCAACAAAAATAACAGAGTATTCGATGCAGCAACACCAGCAATTCAACAATCACAAGCAGCTCAATCAGGGCAAACAACAGAACTTGGCCAAGACAGCTTGACCAATATGAATTCTTCTGTAGTTTTCAGACAGTGTTTGGTTACAGTGTTTTTGGAAATTTCCTTATATTTTTTCAGTTTTCTTCAACTCACAAGACCTCTCTCAAGACTAAAATTTCCAGCCTTTCTCCTTCTCCTGTTTTTTAAGTTCTGAAATAGCCTATTTATAAGCCAAACAACCAGTGCAGTCAAGCTGCCTGGATCCTGCCCTTTGCAGACTGCCCATACCCTTTAAACCCCATGCCTAAGCATCTTTTTGATGCCAGCCATTTGTTCCCCACGCCTGGCTTATTCCTTTTGTTCAAGAGTATGGGTTCATTTAAGTATTCATTTTAAACCCCATACTCTTGTGTCTTGTTTCCCATTGGCATTAGTTTAATCCCAATTTAGTACCCTACTTGTCAGCTCATTTAAATTAAGTTTTTCTGTTCTTTTCAAACCCCAGACTACCCCTGTTAGCCCTTGATTATTACTGTCCTGCCTCACTGCAGTATCAGGGCCTTTTGAACTTCTGGAAGTCCAAATTCAAGACTGCCCTAGCCTGATTCTTTTCATTGTTTACAATGCAGTTATAGGCTAAACTTAGGCAATGTCGAGCATCCAATTATCAATCAACAGGTTCGTTCACTTTGTACGAATTAGAATATTTGGACATTCAGTCGTAGGAAGTCAATCGACGACATTTATCAAGTCGACTATACTAATTATAACAGGTAACAATCAGTCGTTCATATAAACAAATACATACAGGGACCTAAAGGGCTTCGGACAACTTTGGTCAATCACTAGGAACCTATATAGATTATTTATGCGACGACTATCCTAATCGGACATGTTTATCATAGGATACATTCAGAACACAAACAGAAAACAATTGACCAAATAAAAAGGTCTTTGACAGAGATGGAAGAAATTAGAAAAAATAACAGATAATAACAAACAATCACAACAAATCATGCTAACAACTCAATCAAAACTAAAACAAAGAAAAGAGAACACTTACTGGAAAAGTTTAAACCAAAATGACCCAAGTCCGACTTAGCTTTGACCATTTGAGGCCGAACAAACTTTAACCAGGGTGTTCTCACATGAGAACACCTTGATTAAGGTCTATTAGACCTCGAACCCCTGTTAAGGCCGGCCGGATTCCAAGGCTATTCGTGTTCTAGGTTTTGGATTTTCAGATCTGGTTTTTTAGGAGTTGTGGGTAGATTCGGACCAAACCAGGTCTGGTTTGGTCACGAGGGAGGTCAGGGGAGTGTCTGGTATGAAGATGGTGAGGTTCGGCATAGATCGAGTTTCGTCTCGAATCTTCAAATCCAGATTCGAGACGATGGGAGGTGATTCGAGGTACATGGTTAGTGAATTCGTGCTCAGGGTGGTTGGATGTTTCAGGGGTGTGAAGGGGGTGGTCACCGGCGTTCGTGCCGCCGGGTTCTGGTGAATGGGAAATTAGGGCGGCTGCTAGGGTTTCGGGGGGGGGGGGGTGTCAAGGCTTGGTGAAGAAGATGAGGAAAGGTGGGGTTCGGATAGGGGGCGTGGGGTGAAGGGTCAAGTTTATATACGTAAAGAGTAATTAGATCCTGGCCGTTGGATGCATCGAGATTGATGGCCAGGATCTTTTACTTAGAACGGAACGACACCGTTTGGCCTCGGTTGGGGGTTGGTTCGGACTGGTTCTTGGGTCGGGTTTGGAAACGGGTTACTGACAGGGAGCCTGGGCCGTTGGATTGGATTGGTTGGAATGGCTGAGATGAGCCGTCCTTGAAATGACGTAGTCTTGGTATTGGACGACGTCGTTTCGATGACCTGCGGATGGGTCTTGGGTTGGCTGACTTGGACTGGTTTTGGGCTTTCAAAATTTTGAAATATCATAGGCCCAATCTGATTTCTTGAACTTTCTTTTTTTTTATTTTGTTTTCTAATTTTTGAAATACAACTAAATTAAAAATGAATTTGAAATACCCATTAATCAATACTTAACACAATTATTCACACACATATATATATAAAAACTTTTAAATGGTTAAATTACAACCTAGAAATGCATACATATTTTTTGTATTTTGTTTGATAATGATTAAATGCAAAATGGACAGACCCACAAATGACTAACAACACATGTCGCGGAAAACTCGAAAAATTGTACAGCGAAGTCATTTGTCACTATTTTTTTTATTTTCTTTTGGAGCGGTTGTCCGTGAAGCAAAAATCACGTGCTTACAGCTGCCCCTCTTTGCACGAAGACACGAAGGGTTTTCGCGCAAAGATAAAGCGGGCGATTTTTGCTCGTTCGAGTACTCCGTGTGAACCATTTTTGAAAAAGATTTGACCGAACCTTTGCTTCAAAGGTTTCCTACATATCCTGGGCTGAACAGGAATCAGGTCAATGTAGTTCGGGAAACTTTGGTAGCTGGGACTACCGTGTGATTGTAGTGCTTGCTGCTGTTGTGCGATGTTGCATGCTGCTGTAGGATGCTACCGCTCACTGATCTCCTTGTTACATTGTTCTGAAAGGAAAAACAAGAAGCTAAGCTAGACAATGGATCATGAGATCTCATCTATCCTCGACTTATTCTTGTTGCCTTGCTTTCTTGTCGGCCAGCGCTTTCCTCTGATGCCTTTATTTTGTGGACTTGGGGGATGATACTGGTCCTTCGCCTTTTCTGAATGCCAGTTTTCATCACCGCGCTTGATCTGCTGGGGACATGGCCCCCTTCTTTAAGCCTTTCAATGGTTTCTTCAGTGGTATGGCTTTCTTCATCAAAATTGTTATATTGGGCCTGCTATAATGCTCCCGAACTGCTTCTTTTGAGGCGCGTTCTTTCTTCTTTTTGAGTCGCGCGCTTGCCTTTGCAGCCTTCTGCTTCTTGGTGCTGGGGATTTTTGTTTCCTGCTTGGGGGTCTCTGTTGTAACCTTCCGCCTTCAGGTGGGGTTACTGATTCCAAAATTTAGAGCTGAAATGTATTCCCGCATTATACTGGTGGGCGACCTAGAACTTAAATGTATTCCCGCATTATACTTGTGGGCGACCTAGAACTTAAAATGTATTCCCGCATTTTACTGGTGGGCGACCTAGAACTTAAATGTATTCCCGCATTATACTGGTGGGCGACCTAGAACTTAAATGTATTCCCGCATTATACTGGTGGGCGACCTAGAACATAAATGTATTCCCGCATTATACTGGTGGGCGACCTAGAACTTAAATGTATTCCCGCATTATACTGGTGGGCGACCTAGAACTTAAATGTATTCCCGCATTATACTGGTGGGCGACCTAGAACTTAAATGTATTCCCGCATTATACTGGTGGGCGACCTAGAACTCAAATGTATTCCCGCATTATACTGGTGGGCGACCTAGAACTTAAATGTATTCCCGCATTATACTGGTGGGCGACCTAGAACTCAAATGTATTCCCGCATTATACTGGTGGGCGACCTAGAACTTAAATGTATTCCCGCATTATACTAGTGGGCGACCTAGAACTTAAATGTATTCCCGCATTATACTGGTGGGCGACCTAGAACTTAAATGTATTCCCGCATTATACTGGTGGGCGACCTAGAACTTAAATGTATTCCCGCATTATACTGGTGGGCGACCTAGAACTTAAATGTATTCCCGCATTATACTGGTGGGCGACCTAGAACTTAAAAGTATTCCCGCATTATACTGGTGGGCGACCTAGAACTTAAATGTATTCCCGCATTATACTAGTGGGCGACCTAGAACTTAAATGTATTCCCGCATTATACTGGTGGGAGACCTAGAACTTAAATGTATTCCCGCATTATACTGGTGGGCGACCTAGAACTTAAATGTATTCCCGCATTATACTGGTGGGCGACCTAAAACTTAAATGTATTCCCGCATTATACTGGTGGGCGACCTAGAACTTAAATGTATTCCCGCATTATACTGGTGGGCGACCTAGAACTTAAATGTATTCCCGCATTATACTGGTGGGCGACCTAGAACTTAAATGTATTCCCGCATTATACTGGTGGGCGACCTAGAACTTAAATGTATTCCCACATTATACTGGTGGGCGACCTAGAACTTAAATGTATTCCCGTATTATACTGGTGGGCGACCTAGAACTTAAATGTATTCCCGCATTATACTGGTGGGCGACCTAGAACTTAAATGTATTCCCGCATTATACTGGTGGGCGACCTAGAACTTAAATGTATTCCCGCATTATACTGGTGGGCGACCTAGAACTTAAAAGTATTCCCGCATTATACTGGTGGGCGACCTAGAACTTAAAAGTATTCCCGCATTTTACTGGTGGGCGATCTAGAACTTAAATGTATTCCCGCATTATACTGGTGGGATACCTAGAACTTAAATGTATTTGAAATTGTTTCCCCGTTCTTCCGAGAAAATATTTTGACAATCGGCGGAAAATTTTCTGCCCCGGTTTTTGGTGATTTCCCTGGCGTTGCGTCTTGCTGCCAACATTAATCCTTTGTTTCCCTGCAGCCAACAAAAGGAGTTAGTTAGTTTCAATCGTGGTGGGAGGAGGTGTCCTTCCGGCGGATGATTTTTCCTCTCTTCCCCTTTTTCTTGCTCTATGTCCTCATAATTGGTTGGGTGGACAAACTTGCTTGCTGGGGGTTTCTGGCCTGCTGGGGGCTGGTTTTCAATTTATCCCCCTTCTTGCTTTCTCTTTAAGTACATGTTGTGGGAGTCTGCTTCTACCCCCGAAACCACTCCCTTTAGGAGCTTACTTCCTCCGAAACTGCAAGGCACGATCATTGCATTGCCTGGGGCCGGCCTTTAAGACTGTTTGTGTTATCCTGCATTGGATGAATTCCCCTTCGGTCTCTGGTAGTAAGCTTTGAAAAATCCTTTTCAAGACAAATTTTAGGAAGAGAAATAAAAGATAGAAAAAGGAGAAAATCTTTCTGAACCAATATTTGGTGGGAGAAGAAACTCAGAAAAACTTATCTGGAGGACATGACTGGTCCCCGTGATCATGACGTGCACCATAGATTCCCGACCCATTCTAGTTGTATCAATCGATTTGCCCGATGGTCTGACTTGCTGGGGATGATAAATGAGTGTCCATTTCGTTGCGAATGTGGTTGCTTTTTTGTTGATCTGTCTTGTCGCCTCATAGTGCCCTTCGAGGGGTTTTTACTAATGAGACTCTCTCTTTTCTCTCATCTCCTGGCGCCTTATGGTGCCTGTGAAGGTTTTCACCGATAAGACTCTCTCATTTTATATCTCTCATCTTGCGTCGCCTTTCGGTGCCTGTGAAGGTTTTCACCGATAAGACTCTCTCATTTCATTTCTTCATTGAGGAATCGGGGTGTTGTCGATACGACCCTCTCTTCTGGAGATTCCTTTGACCACCAATTCATTCCCAGTCTTATGATCTCTTATTTGCTGGGGATCGGTGTATTATTCTCGTCTTTATTTGCCTGACTTGGCATCTCTCGGATATTGATCGGGAGGTCTTTTGGACGTCGATGTTGGTTTTGGTGTGGGGATAAAGAAAGGCTATCAAAAAAATGAAATAATTTGATGGGCGATCTGCTACAACTTTTGGAATCAAACCTTTGTTGGAACTTAAACATAACCTCTGCCCCAGTTTTCTTGCTTGGGGAATTTTATTTTTTTACACTTATGTTGAGCTATGTGCGTTACGCACACTGTGCCTCTTATGCACCCTATGTACATTATGCATCCTATATACACTATGATGCACACTATGACCGAGCCGTGAGGCGCCTACGTATCCTCTTTGAGGAATCAGGTCAAACGTAGTTCCCACGGTTTTGTATTTCTTATGATTTTATCTTCTTCTTTTTTTCTTTTTTTTGTCTTTTCCATTAGTGATTCCAAAAGAGGGGTATGAAAGAATAACTTAAGGCTCAAAAGGGGAAGCAAGGGTTAAAAGTGTTTGGATAGAAGAAAGAATTGCCTCCGTCATCTGATTATCCAATAAATGCCAAATACAAACAAACGAACCAATAATTGCCATAATTAAAGAAATTACACTTAATATCTCTTGACTGCATCAGAATTGATAGCCATGTCGACACATCTCCCCTCGATATCTGTCAAACACAAAGCACCGTTGGACAATACTCTGGTCACAATATAAGGCCCTTGCCAATTTGGGGCGAATTTGCCTTTTGCCTCGACCTGATGTGGGAGGATCTTCTTCAATACCTGCTGCCCTACTTCAAACTTCCTGGGGCGCACCTTCTTATTATATGTTCTCGCCATTCTCTTCTGGTATAGCTGACCATGGCACACTGCTGCCAATCTTTTCTCATCTATCAAGCTCAACTGTTCCAATCGAGCTTTGACCCATTCATCATCATCAATCTCGGCTTCAGCGATAATCCGGAGGGAAGGAATTTCGACTTCTGCTGGTATTACAGCTTCAGTTCCGTACACCAACAAATAAGGAGTTGTACTTATGGAAGTCCGGACGGTAGTGCGGTAACCCAACAAAGCAAAGGGTAATCTCTCGTGCCATTGTCTGGATCCTTCCACCATCTTTCGCAGTATCTTCTTGATGTTCTTATTGGCTGCTTCGACCGCTCCATTCGCCTTGGGATGATATGGGGTGGAATTGCGGTGTGTAATCTTGAATTGTTGGTATACCTCTCTCATCAGGCTGCTATTAAGATTCGCACCGTTATCCGTGATGATTACTTTTGGGATCCCAAATCTGCAGATGATATGGGAATGAACAAAGTCCACCACTGCCTTTTTGGTTACCGACTTGAAGGTTTTAGCCTTAACCCATTTGGTGAAGTAATCAATGGTCACTAGAATGAACCTATGACCGTTGGATGCTGCCGGCTCGATGGGCCCAATGACATCCATGCCCCATGCCACAAACGGCCAGGGTGCTGACATCGTATGTAACTCTGTTGGCGGAGAATGAATCAAATCTCCATGTATCTGGCACTGATGGCATTTCCTCACGAAAGTGATACAATCGTGTTCCATGGTGAGCCAATAACACCCTGTTCGAAGGATCTTCCTTGCCAATACATATCCACTCATGTGTGGCCCACAAACTCCAGCATGTACCTCTGCCATAACCGTCGTGGCTTGACCGGCATCTATACATCTCAACAATCCCAAATCCGGGGTTCTTTTGTACAACACTCCTCCGCTGAGGAAGAAACCATTCGACAAACGCCGAAGGGCTCTTTTTGGTCTCCAATGGCCTGTTCCGGATATGTCCCCATTCTGAGGTATTCCTTGATATCATGAAACCAGGGTTCGCCATCTGGTTCCTCTTCTACGGCGTTGCAATAAGCGTGCTGATCATGGACCTGGATGTGCAGAGGATCAACATACATTTTGTCAGGGTGGTGCAGCATTGATGCTAAGGTGGCCAAGGCATCCGCAACCTCATTGTGAACTCTCGGGATATGTTTGAACTTCACCGATCGAAATCGCTTGCTCAGATCATGCAAGCATTGTCGGTATGGTATGAACTTTAGATCTCGTGTTTCCCATTCACCCTGAATTTGATGTACCAAGAGGTCCGAGTCTCCCAAGACCAAGATGTCTTGGACATCCATGTCCGCAGCTAAGCACAGACCCAAAATGCAAGCTTCATACTCGACCATATTATTGGTGCAATAGAAGCGTAGTTGAGCCGTAACAGGATAATGGCGTCCTGTTTCAGAAATGAGTACTGCTCCTATTCCAACACCTTTCGCGTTTGCAGCTCCATCGAAGAAAAGCTTCCAACCCGGTTCCTCAGTTAATTCCATATCATTCGTATGCATTACCTCCTCGTCGGGAAAGTACGTTCTTAAGGGCTCGTACTTTTCATCAACGGGATTCTCTGCCAAATGGTCGGCCAGCGCCTGGGCTTTCATGGCTGTCCTCGTCACATAGACGATATCGAACTCTGTGAGCAGAATTTGCCATTTTGCTAACCTTCCCGTGGGCATAGGTTTCTGAAAGATATACTTCAATGGGTCCAAACGGGATATGAGATAAGTAGTATATGAGGACAAGTAATGCTTCAACTTCTGAGCTACCCAAGTTAGGGCGCAGCATGTTTTCTCGAGTTGAGTGTACTTGACCTCATGTACTGTGAATTTCTTGCTAAGATAGTAGATGGCCTGCTCCTTCCTTCCTGTGTCATCATGTTGCCCCAATACACAACCAAATGAATTTTCCAAGACCGTCAGGTAAAGAATTAAGGGCTTCCCAGGCTTAGGCGGGACCAATACGGGTGGATTAGACAGATACCCTTGGATTTGGTCGAAGGCCTCCTGACACTCTGCCGTCCAACCTACCGCAGCATCCTTTCTCAGCAGCCGGAATATGGGCTCACAAGTTGCTGTGAGTTGAGCGATGAACCTGCTGATATAATTGAGTCTACCCAGCAAACTCATTACCTCTGTTTTGTTCCTTGGCGGTGGCAAATCTCGGATGGATTCAATTTTGGATGGGTCTAACTCAATCCCCCGTCGACTGACGATGAATCCTAGCAGCTTTCCTGATGGAACCCCGAACGCGCATTTGGCCGGGTTAAGCTTGATATCATACCTTCGGAGTCTTTGGAAAAATCTCCTTAGGTCTGCTACATGGTCCTCCTGACGCCAAGATTTTATGATCACATCATCGACGTACACCTCGATTTCTTTGTGTATCATGTCATGAAATACAGCAGTCATTGCTCGCATGTACGTTGCCCCGGCGTTCTTCAATCCGAACGGCATTACCCGATAGCAGTAGGTTCCCCATGGCGTAATAAACGCTGTCTTTTCCGCATCCTCCTCGTCCATTAGGATCTGATGATAACCCGCATAGCAATCCACAAAGGATCCGATCTCGCGCCCCGCGCAATTATCGATCAGGATATGAATGTTGGGTAACGGAAAATTGTCCTTGGGACTTGCTTTGTTGAGGTTGCGGTAGTCGACGCACACCCTGATTTTTCCATCCTTCTTTGGGACTGGTACCACATTGACCAACCACTCGGGATATCGAGTGACCCGAATGACCTTCGCCTGCAACTGCTTAATCACTTCTTCTTTGATCTTTACACTCATTTCTGTTTTAAATTTCCTTAGTTTTTGCTTGACCGGAGGGTATGCCGGGTCAGTGGGCAATTTGTGAACCACTAAATTGGTGCTTAATCCAGGCATATCGTCATATGACCATGCAAAAACATCTTTGAATTCCATGAGGGTTTTGATCAATTCTTCCCTGACCTTCGGCTCAATGTGGATGCTGATTTTGGTTTCTTGGACGTTATCAGCGTCTCCTAGATTTACAGCCTCAGTGTCATTTAGGTTAGGCTTGGGTTTTTCTTCAAATTGGCATAGTTCTCGGTTTATCTCTTCGAAGGCTTCACCTTCATCACATTCAGATTCATCCTCACAAACGACCTCTTGCATTATTGAGTCAGATTCAGATTGATTTATTAGACTAGGTCGAAGATCCGCTGTGCATGCCATGTCATTAGAACCAGTAAAAAGAGAACTGTTCAGAAAGGAAAAGAACAAAACAAAATTAAAATAGGCAAAAGGAGAGAATTTTATTAAATTTGCGGGATAAAAGGGTTCACACTTTTACAAAACAAAAGTAAAATTTGGATTACACCCTGAAATAATCCGGACAAAACAAAACACACAAAACATAAATCAAAGCCTACTACCAAGACTCCCCTCGGATAGGAAGAGGAGTAACTGTCCAATTGTTGGTCTTGGCCTCAGGCCCCACAAACTGTATCTCTGTTCTGCTGGAACCTTCTCCAGCTTCTACCACACTGACATCAGCGAATAGCCTCTCAAAACTCTGATTCATGTCCCTATCCATACCAATCAATGGTCCTAGGATCTTCGGGACTGGCAACCCCTTGGCACTTGCTTTGACAAAAGACCTTGAGAGACGTGGCACCGGCTTAGGAAGAAACCAAACCCTTTTCTTCATTTCTCGCGCTTGCTTCCTATCTGCTGCGGTTGGTTTGAACCCCAATCCGAAAGTTTCCAGATTTTTAGGCAAGGTGATAGGTTGGACAATCCCCTGAAGCTTGACTCCTAGGCCCTTTCCCGGCACGAATCCATTACCCAGCATTTCTGAGACCATCATGATTGTCGCGGCAGCTACCCTAGGGTGCGAGATGATTTCTCCTTCAGAAATTTTGTCGGCCGACCCTGTATCGAAAATCTGGTAGACCCAAGGACCTTTGTTATCAGCAGTCTCTATGAAAGGTACAATGGCTCCGCCCGTGGTGCATGTTGTATCCTCGCCGTGTAACACGACTTCTTGTCTCTCCCACTCGAACTTCACCATCTGATGTAGGGTGGAGGGCACCGCTTTGGCTGCATGAATCCATGGTCGTCCCAACAGCAGGTTATAAGATACTGTGGCGTCTAACACCTGGAATTCCATGGTAAACAGGACTGGACCAATAGTCAGTTCAAGTACAACATCCCCCACAGTGGCTGTTCCGTTTCCGTCAAACCCTCGGACACAGATACTGTTCTTGTGGATCCTTCCGTGGTCGATTTTTAACTGGTTCAGGGTAGATAGTGGACAAATATTGGCACTTGAGCCGTTATCCACCAATACTCGAGTTACCACCGAGTCTTCACATTTGACAGCTAGGTATAGAGCTTTATTGTGCTCCGTACCTTCCATCGGCAAGTCATCATCTGAGAATGTCACCCTGTTCACCTCGAAAATCTTGTTGGCAATGGTTTCCAGGTGGTTTACAGAAATCTCATTGGGTACATGAGCTTCGTTCAATATCTTCATCAAAGCCCGTCGATGCTCCTCAGAATGGATCAGTAATGACAGCAACGAGATTTGGGCCGGTGTTTTTCTCAGCTGTTCGACCACGGAGTAGTCCTGCACTTTCATCTTCCTCAAGAACTCCTCAGCCTCTTCTTCGGACACAGGTTTCTTGGTTGCAAATGGGTCGGTTCTTCTTAGCTCCACCAGAGCAAAACATCGACCTGATCGAGTCAGCCCTTGCGCTTCACCACTAACTTCTTCCACCTGTTTTCCTTTATACATCACCACCACCTTTTCATATTTCCAAGGCACAGCCTTGCTATCAATCATCGGCAGCTGGACTACAGGCTTTATGGTGACCGGTTCTCTACATACTCCTTTCAACACGACTGTAGGTGTGGGCGGAATCCCTGATATTACCAACTTGTTTGGCTTGGGTTTGCTTGTTATGGCGGACGGGCTCTTTCCCAATATCACTACTGGCTTGACGCCTTCTCCCTGCGACTGTACCCTCGTTCCTCCACTGGTTGAGACTTCTTTCGGGGCGGCCTGGATCATCATCACTGTTTGTGAGGGTTTTCTCAACTCTCCTCCCTCATATACCAACTCAATCATGTGAGTCTCGTGGTGCGCTGGTAGTGGGTTCTGGTTGATGTTAGGAGCCTCCGGTGTCTGGACCTCGATCTTATTGGTGTCAATAAGATCCTGTATGGCATGCCTCAATTTCCAACACTTCTCGGTATCGTGCCCGAGCATCCCTGAGCAGTATTCACAACTTATTGATCGATCCAAATTCTGAGGTGGGGGATTTGGTTCTCGAGTCTGGACAGGACTAACCAAACCCAATTGCCTCAGCTTGTGGAACAAAGCGGTGTAGGTTTCTCCCAACTCCGTGAAAGTTCTCTGTTTCCGCAACCTGTCATTCCTAGCATCTGGATTTCCCCGAAAGCCTACCCCTGAAGGGTTTCTATATGCCCTCGATGGAGGGTAGGTGTTTTGTGGTGGTGCATATATGTTCTGGGGAGCCGGCGCGCGCCATTGCTGGCGAACCGGAGGCTGAGTGTATGCTTGGGCCTGGTGTACGGAACAATGTGGTTCTCGAGGTGGATAGAAATTTTGTGGTGTGTTGTATGGGTAGTTTGACCTATGAGGACTGGGTTGGTTGTAGTGTGGCCGGCCAGCCCTGGACCAACTGCCTGCCTCGACGTGGCAACCTCTTCTTTCTTTCTTCTCAGCGCACCTCCCGTGCCGCTTTGAATTGCCTGGGTTGTGGCCTTGAGTGCCGAATAGTTCAAGATTTTGTCAGACCTCAGACCTTCTTCTATCATGACCCCTATCTTGACCACCTCGTTGAAAGATTTTCCAACTGTTGTCACCAAGTGGCCAAAGTAGGTTGGATCCAATGTTTGTAAGAAATAGTCCACCATCTCTCCCTCTCTCATGGGAGGATCGACTCTAGCTTCTTGTTCTTTCCAACGGAATCCGAACTCGCGAAAGCTTTCCCCGGGTTTCTTCCCAGTTCTCAATAATGTGATACGGTCAGGGACTATCTCGAGATTGTACTGGAAATGACCTGCAAAAGCCTGCGCCAGATCATCCCACGTGTACCACCTGCTGGAATCCTGCCTGGTATACCATTCTAGTGCAGATCCGCTCAGACTTTGGCCGAAATAAGCTATCAGTAGCTCATCCTTGCCGCCTGCCCCTCTCATTTTGCTACAGAATCCCCGCAAATGTGCCATGGGATCACCGTGCCCTTCATATAAATCAAACTTAGGCATCTTGAACCCAGCCGGGAGTTGTACGTCTGGGAAAGGGCACAGATCTTTGTATGCTACGCTGACCTGGTTGCCCAAACCGTGCAGGTTCCTGAAGGACTGCTCCAGGCTTTTGAACTTTCTCAATACCTCATCCTGTTCAGGGGCCTTGACCGGCTTCTCAATCTCTGCCGGCACTTCCAAGTGTGGATTGTAAGCCTGTGGCTCGGGAGCGTGAAACGTAGGCTCGGGGGGATAGTATTGTGTATCGTGAGCCTGAAACAATGGCTCACTGGTCGTTCTTTGCAAATGGGCTGATGTTGGTCCCACAAAAATGGGAATATTGGGTGTTGGGAGAGGTTGATGGGGTGGTGGAGCTTGGGAATCATGAGGGCTTCTTTCTTGATGATAAAGGGGATTTGGGCGGCTTGTGGAAGGGCCGGAGTGAGGGTATTCTGGCATGTGTCCCAGTGTTTCAGGGCTCTTTTGTGTTTTGGCTATGGCTAGCTGCATTGCATTCATCTCTAGTCCCATCCTTTCAATCTTTTCCATCGCTTCTTTTAACAACTGGCTCATCGGCCTCTCTTCCTCATTACTATTCTCTGAAGTAGTCATGCTTGTTGCTATCGGTCCTTTGGATCTGGTTTGATAGGAGTGTGTTGCCAGAGTTCTTTAACAACTAACTTGTCTGGATCAGACAACAACAAACTTTGTTAGCGTTAGAGTTTAACAGATTTGATCATAACACATAAAGGATGCCATGCTCCTAGGCAGTTAACCGTTTCTACATGCTTTGCTTCGAACAACATGCGTCATCCCGGCTTGCTCATTTGTCCTTTTATTGTTATTTTTGTTTTTTTCTTTTCTTTATTTATTAAAGCGGTCGAATCTTATGGGGATTGCCTACGTATCACGTCCCCGCGCGAATCAGACCAGGCGTAGTTCTGCCATGAGGCTAACATTTTCATTTATAAAAAGATGAACAAACATTACACTTGAAAACTTTTGTAAGAAAATGTCTTGAAATACACACATTTAAATCGAAATAAAAAGATACAATTCTTAACATCTCACAACGTGCCCCACTTTCCACTTGTGTTGTAAATTATTAGATCTTTTGCTCAAGGCGGGGCTTGACCTGGATGACCTCCCAACGTACGATACATCCTTTCCAACTCCACTGCTAGATGACGGGCAAAAGTGGGTGCATGCTCTGTAAACCTTTCATAATCCATTCCTTGGCAGTTTACATAACTTTGAGAGGTGTAGACCGCCAGGTCGTGGATCTGTGCTCTGAAATCGTGGAGATATTGGCCTTGATTCTACAATTGCTGCTGGCGAGTGGTGGCTATATCTCTAATACGGTCTTCACGATCTAGGGCTGACTCTAGTAGAGCTCGGAGTCTGGCCTGCTCTAGTCTCGCCTGCGCTCTTTCTTTGTCAATGTCTGCTTGTTGATGCTCTCTGTACCTTCTTGCCTCTTCTAGTTGTGCACGAAGTTGGTCTTCTGATCGTATCCAATGGTCTTTTTCCTTCTTGAATTGTGCCCTGTCTTTCTCGGATTGCCTATTTTGGCGTTCCTTATCAGATCTGGCTTCTTCGTTTAATTGTTGGATCCTTTCTTTTGCTTTGCTCAACGCCCTTTCATTTGCAGCAAGAACGGAATCATAATCTTGCATTCTTTCAAAAAGATTGGCGATGGTTTTTTGATCCTTCCAATTCCTCATTGGCGTTTCAGAAGCCTTTTTCATTCTCAGAAACCGAGCATGAAGACTTTCATTCTCACAGGCTAGACTTTTCTTCTCGCCTTCAGCTTCTTGTGCTTGCAAATCTTTCTCCAGACTGAGGTTCCTCAGATTTTCCTTTAGGGCATGGATAGTTGCTTTGTACCCCTTTTCTTTTTCTCCCCAGATCAACCGCTCTTGGATTTTATCATTAAAGCTTTGAATATGGGGTCTTTTGGTTGGCCTTCTTAGCTCAGGTTCTGGTACATCATCCACGCGAGATCGTTTCTTGAACCACCTTGCATATCCAGGATTTATCTCACCCTTTGATCTGTCTGGGACTTGAGTATCACTTTTCAAGTATCGACATCCATTCCACATCTGCTGGAGCAGAGCCTCAGGAATAGTGGCTTCTGGGTGCAATTTGATTTCTTGCGTACTCAAATCTTCATCATCAGGAACTACTTGATATCTCCCTAGTTGTCTTAGGACTCTCAATGGCGCATACGGCTGGATGCTTCTCAATCCCAATAGTAGAAGATAACTATTTGAGGTTGACATGTGTATCACTTCCCTCATCGGGAGCCATCCCAAAGTCCATTCAATTTGATTTGCCGTTAAAGCCCTTAGATGAGATACCCATGCTTCTGTCCCTTCTGGAACCTGATAATTTTTTACTCTTTCCTCATAACCCTCGATGCAATTATCGTTGCTTGGCCCATACTGTATGATCTTGGGCTGTTGTTGGAGATGTTCCATCACCCACATTTGCAACAAAATTTTGCATCCTTCGAAGACTTTCGCTCCTGCTTTACATAAAGTTAAAGCCCGATAAATGTCTGAGAGAATGATGGGGACAAGGGTGTGGTTTTCTTTGGTGGTGAGGATTTGCACAACCTTTGCGGTGCGAATATTGATTGTTCGCTCTTTGTTTGGGAAGACCATGATTCCTAGAAAAGCCACCATGAAGGCGAAGCGACGGTGAACCTGCCATGCGTCTTTGTCTTGCTTGTTAGTAAGGCCTTTCTCATGAATTTCGAACCCATCTGACTTTCCGAACCTTGAATACAAAAAGTTGAAAGAACAACATCCATTGATGACATTGCTTTTCCTGATTTGACTGCTGATGTTCAGAAGACCGAAGAATCGATGTACCGAGGGAGCCTTTGTGAATATCAAGTTTTGATTCCTTAAACTTCCGTCAAAACCAACATATCCAGCTATCTCCTCTAATGTAGGAGTGAGCTCGAAGTCAGAGAAACGAAAGACTTTGTGATAGGGTCCCAAAAAGTTACTAATGCCGCAATCAGATCATCACGGGGTTTAACTTTCATAATATCCGGGAGATTTCCCAAATGCTTGATGACCCACTTTTGACCATCTTCGCCTAATTCACACCACCACATTTGAAGCTGGAATAGAAACTCTTCTGTATTTGTGGATGAGGGGTTTTGTGTGGTGCTCATTTTGTATCTGAAATTTAATTTAATAAAGTCAAGACTCATTTTGAAAATATACTCTAATCATTTTCAGTTAAAACTATTTTCAAGATTTAGAACTATTTTGGGAATTTTTCAAACTATTTTCAAGATTAAATACCTTTCAAGATTAAATACCTTTATTTCAAGATTTGAAACTATATTTTTTTTTTTTTTTAAAAAAAAAACACAACCCACTTTATTCCTCAGTTCTCACCATGATTTCATTTAAGCCGGTCAACAAGCATGTTCGAGGCAAATGAATGCACAGGTAGCAAATAGGATGCATCAGGACGGTCTTTTTATTTCGGGTTCACCTGTCCAAGACAGACCCAACCCCTGTGTTGAGTCTCCAAGGTCGGATGTACATGATGCAAATAGACGTTCCTACTAGGGATCCGGTACATGGCTGAGTTATTTTATGTAAAAACCTGAGGTATATTGTTCTAAACCTAGCTTACCCAAACGGACAGTTTGAGCCGAAGTGGGGGCAACGTACCGGGAGCACGAAAGTCTACCCGGCCTAGTTACTTGTCCCAACTTCGTCTTATTTGGTATGACTTTAACAGAAAGGTGGGTCACGCGCACGTGTACACCATAAATTTAGAAGACTCAGAAAGAAGAAGGGTTTCGCAACAGTTTTATATACACAATTCAGATAATATTAAAGCGGTAAAAGCATCATTTAGTACACTAAGCATGTAAAAATCAGATAAAAATAAAGCCAGCTATAACAGTTATTTTAAGCTCGAATTCTTGAACCCTGAACCAGTGGTTTTGGGTAACTTTAGTCCCCAGCAGAGTCGCCAGAGCTGTCACACCTCCTTTTTCCGCATCCGCGAGGGGTGCAAGGGAGTTTTTCCAATTAAAGGACAATCGAAACGGGATTGGTTTATTTATTTCAGAGTCGCCACTTGGGAGATTTAGGGTGTCCCAAGTCACCAATTTTAATCCCGAATCGAGGAAAAGAATGACTCTATATTACAGTCTGCGTACCAGAAATCCGGATAAGGAATTCTGTTAACCCGGGAGAAGGTGTTAGGCATTCCCGAGTTCCGTGGTTCTAGCACGGTCGCTCAACTGTTATATTCGGCTTATTTATCTGATTTAAAATATAATTATGAACCATGTGCAAATTTTATCTTTTAACCGCTTTTGTCATTATCATTATTTTTACGAGAATTTCAACGTCGTGAAAATATATCTCGAACCACGTTACATCAATGTACCCGTGGTTATCGATATATCTCGACTCGGTTGAGATTTGGATTTGGGTCACATAAATGTGCACCTGAATTAAGGAAAATAAATTGTTAAAGGCGCGCCTAAAGCAACTAGCGTCTTGTTATTTTGGGGAAAGTCGTAAAAATTCGTTAAACGTCACATCCCGAATTCTAAATACTTTAATATATACATGCATCTAGAGGGCCCCGCAGCTTTGTACATTTTGTTTGTCGAGGCTCGTCTCGTTCTATTTTTAAAAGGAATTTGCGACGTCATGGACATGCATCTCAAACCACGTCACAATCAATGTACCCGTGATTAGAAACACATTTCGAATCCGTCGAGATTTGGATTTGGGTCACATAAATGCACACCCGAATTTAAGAAGGTAAAATTATTAAATACGCGCTTAAAGAGGCTATCGCGTTATTATTCCGGGAGGGTCGTGAGATTTGCTAAACGACCCACCTTAGGGACTGAATGCTTCAACATATATATATATATATATATTTAACAAGGGCCCCGCAATTTGTGTGTTTTTCTTTATTTTTGTCGAGGCTCATCTCGTCCTTATTTTAAAAGGATATCCTATAGCAACTACGTTTCTTGTTGCGTTTGTCTCTACTAATTGAAAACAGTAGATAGCCCCAGTTAATCACATGCTTCCAAGTTATCTATACAGAATTCCGAGTGCTTGCACAAAATCAGAAGCACGGCCACGTACGCAGTCGGCCGAGCAAAAATTAAGGGCCCAAATCCAGCCCATGCGTGATGGACCAGACCTGGGCCATTGTTTGTTCGATGCAGGCCTGCTTGGTCTGTTTCGACCCGGGCTCGACCTTCCTGAGGTTGAGATTGCAGTCTCCGTGTTCTTTGTCTTAAAACATGGTTTACCAGTTATATGAAGCAGTTTATCAGAAAGGAAAGAACTTAACTAATAGAGTACGATTTTCATGCTTGGCCTACATTAAAGGACATACTACAAAGTAAAACTAAGTCTAAGATACAACCTATTTCATTGGGAATATTTTCACCTATCAGCATACATATATAAACTATCATTCAGCTAATCTATATATTGATATACACTGGGCATACAGGCTACTTCTATTGTCAACACAGGAATGAAAATTATTATACAGTACATGATATCTAATGTAACAATCTATGTATGAAAGTCAACTTCAGGTCTTTTCTTTTTGTATTCATGCTCAATTTTCCAATTACATTTGATAGTGTATTGGTTGTGTACCTGGTATAGAGGACAAAAGAAGAAAGGAATGATCAGCAGGGCAGTATGCAACAAACATAGCAACAGCAGATACACAGCAACAACACAGCAACAAACCAACAACCACAAGTGTTTTCCACAGTCCATAGACAACCAGCAATAGTTTCCAGAACAAAGAAAACCAACAGATGGTCGAGCACCAAACAAGTAATCCCAGAAAAGAGTAGTGAAACAACAGAAATAACAGAGTATTCGATGCAGCAACACCAGCAGTTCAACCATCACAAGCAGCTCAATCAGGGCAAACAACAGAACTTGGCCAAGACAGCTTGACCAATATGAATTCTTCTGTAGTTTTCAGATAGTGTTTGGTTACAGTGTTTCTGGAAATTTCCTTATATTTTTTCAGTTTTATTCAACTCACAAGACCTCTCTCAAGACTAAAATTTCCAGCCTTTCTCCTCCTCCTATTTTTTAAGTTCTGAAATAGCCTATTTATAAGCCAAACAACCAGTGCAGTCAAGCTGCCTAGATCCTGCCCTTTGCAGACTGCCCATACCCTTTAAACCCCATGCCTAAGCATCTTTTTGATGCCAGCCATTTGTTCCCCACGCCTGGCTTATTCCTTTTGTTCAAGAGTATGGGTTCATTTAAGTATTCATTTTAAACCCCATACTCTTGTGTCTTGTTCCCCATTGGCATTAGTTTAATCCCAATTTAGTACCCTACTTGTCAGCTCATTTAAACTAAGTTTTTCTGTTCTTTTCAAACCCCAGACTACCCCTGTTAGCCCTTGATTATTACTGTCCTGCCTCACTGCAGTATCAGGGCCTTTTGAACTTCTGGAAGTCCAAATTCAAGACTGCCCTAGCCTGATTCTTTTCATTGTTTACAATGCAGTTATAGGCTAAACTTAGGCAATGTCGAGCATCCAATTATCAATCAACAGGTTCGTTCACTTTGTACGAATTAGAATATTTGGACATTCAATCGTAGGAAGTCAATCGACGACATTTATCAAGTCGACTATACTAATTATAACAGGTAACAATCAGTCGTTCATATAAACAAATACATACAGGGACCTAAAGGGCTTCAGACAACTTTGGTCAATCACTAGGAACCTATATAGATTATTTATGCGACGACTATCCTAATCGGACATGTTTATCATAGGATACATTCAGAACACAAACAGAAAACAATTGACCAAATAAAAAGGTCTTTGACAGAGATGGAAGAAATTAGGAAAAATAACAGATAATAACAAACAATCACAACAAATCATGCTAACAACTCAATCAAAACTAAAACAAAGAAAAGAGAACACTTACTGGAAAAGTTTAAACCAAAATGACCCAAGTCCGACTTAGCTTTGACCATTTGAGGCCGAACAAACTTTAACCAGGGTGTTCTCACATGAGAACACCTTGATTAAGGTCTATTAGACCTCGAACCCCTGTTAAGGCCGGCTGGATTCCAAGGCTATTCATGTTCTAGGTTTTGGATTTTTAGATCTGGTTTTTTAGGAGTTGTGGGTAGATTCGGACCAAACCAGGTCTGGTTTGGTCACGAGGGAGGTCAGGGGAGTGTCTGGTATGAAGATGGTGAGGTTCGGCATATATCGAGTTTCGTCTCGAATCTTCAAATCCAGATTCGAGACGATGGGAGGTGATTCGAGGTACATGGTTAGTGAATTCGTGCTCAGGGTGGTTGGATTTTTCAGGGGTGTGAAGGGGGTGGTCACCGGCGTTCGTGCCGCCGGGTTCTGGTGAATGGGAAATTAGGGCGGCTGCTAGGGTTTCGGGGGGGGGGGGGTGTCAAGGCTTGGTGAAGAAGATGAGGAAAGGTGGGGTTCGGATAGGGGGCGTGGGGTGAAGGGTCAAGTTTATATACGTAAAGAGTAATTAGATCCTGGCCGTTGGATGCATCGATATTGATGGCCAGGATCTTTTACTTAGAACGGAACGACACTGTTTGGCCTCGGTTGGGGGTTGGTACGGACTGGTTCTTGGGTCGGGTTTGGAAACAGGTTACTGACAGGGAGCCTGGGCCGTTGGATTGGATTGGTTGGAACGGCTGAGATGAGCCATCCTTGAAACGACGTAGTCTTGGTATTGGACGACGTCGTTTCGATGACCTGCGGATGGGTCTTGGGTTGGCTGACTTGGACTGGTTTTGGGCTTTCAAAATTTTGAAATATCATAGGCCCAATCCGATTTCTTGCACTTTCTTTTTTTTTTATTTTGTTTTCTAATTTTTGAAATACAACTAAATTAAAAATGAATTTGAAATACCCATTAATCAATACTTAACACAATTATTCACACACATATATATATAAAAACTTTTAAATGGTTAAATTACAACCTAGAAATGCATACATATTTTTTGTATTTTGTTTGATAATGATTAAATGCAAAATGGACAGACCCACAAATGACTAACAACACATGTCGCGGAAAACTCGAAAAATTGTACAGCGAAGTCATTTGTCACTATTTTTTTTATTTTCTTTTGGAGCGGTTGTCCGTGAAGCAAAAATCACGTGCTTACAATTGGCAGTATATGAAAGTGTTGGAATGAGACTTTAGCTGATAAGAGGTTTTCTATCGGTATTTGGTTGTTATGGGCAGCTGCTGTGAATAGAAGTTATTGCTGCGAGCATTAGAGTTATATGGTATATCATGGGATTGATCCCAAGGTTGCAGGCATGGGTTACTACAGCTAGTTCGGGTCTATTCAAAGTATAGGTATGAGGTTTTGATCGTATTGATGGTTTCAGAAGTGAAAATGTGGTTCTATGGTTTATGGGCTAGATTGGATTGTGTAATTTTAGATAAACGGTGTTATCGGACCTATATGAGATAGGGTGACGTGGGATCACCCCCGGCTATATGCATGGTAAGGTTATTCAGTGATTGGTGGGCTTTTAGAACAACTTTGGGTACGTTCGAGGACGAACGTGTGTTTAAGTGGGGTAGGATGTAACGACCCGACCGGTCGTTTTGAACTTTTTCACTTTGATCGCCAATTTCCAGGCATGACTTACCCCGTGTAATGTATTATGACTGATGTAGATCCTTGGTTTTGGTTTTCAGGAAAATCGGAATGAATTTGAAAGAACAGTCTCAGATGAAGGCTTTGAATTTGAAAGGTTTGACAAAGAGTTAACTTATTTGTATATGAGCTCAAAACGGAATTTTTATGATTTGGTTAGCTTCGTTGGGTGAATTATGACTTAGGAGCGCGATCGGAATGCATTTTGGAAGTCCGTGGAAGGTTTTGGCTTGAATTGGCAAAGTTAATATTTTGGCGAATTCCGGTTGATAGGTGAGATTTTGATCCGAGGGTCGGAATGGAATTCCGAGAGTTTCTGTAGCTTCGTTATATCATTTATGATGTGTGTGCAAAATTTCAGGTCATTTGGACGTCGTTTGGTCGACTTTTTGATCGAATTCGGATTTCGGAAGTTTTGGAATTCTTAGGCTTGAATCCGAGGGTGATTTGATGTTTTGATGTTGTTTTGAGTGTTTCGAAGGTTGGAACAAGTTTGAATTATGTTATGGGGTGTGTTGGCATGTTTGGTCAGGGTCCCATGAGGCTCGGATATGTTTTGGAAGAGTTTTTGGAAGATTTTGCCATTTTGAGCATAAGCATGTAATGATCCAAATGTCCATTTTTGAGTTCTAGAGATTGAGATTTGATTCTGAGACTTCCGGAATTTTGATAATGAATTATAGGACTTATCTAGAAAGTTTGACCTAATTTCATCAAGTCGTGATTGAGTTTTTGACATGAAACATGAGTTAATTGTTTAACAAGCAAAATGGGTATTGAAGTGAGCAAATGAGCTCCGAATTGAGTTTCAACTGAAGGACTATGTTCGTATTTTTATTTGTGACTCATAGGAACAAGAATCATCGAATTCCGAGTTCGTATGATGGAGCTAGAGCCTTTTTAGTGAAAAGAAAAGCTGCTGCAATTTTCTGGGCAGTTTCTGCATTTTTCGCACGTGTGAACACTAACCGCACCTGCGTGAACAGTATCCGTGTACAGTACCATGTACAGTAAACATGAACAGTGTCCGTGTACAGTACCTGTGTACAGTACATATGAACAGTACCCCCGTATACAGTACCGTGTATAGTACATATGAACAATACCCCGTATACAGTACCCATGAAAAATGTAGAGGATTAACCGGTTCGAGGTGAGTAATGATTGTAAATGATGTCCTGAGGGTTTGAAACCCCAGATTTGCACATCGTAGTGCTATATTGAGGTGAGACACGCGCTGGATGATGAGCGCGAGGTCTTTTACTACCGGGGATTGTGACTTGGTCCATCCCGATTGATGATTTTACCGCATATTTGATTGAAACTTATTTGTTATCATTATGATTTAGGCTGATTGTCATACTTGGGCTTCGTGCCAATTATTTGAATCCTTTGGGAATTTTTATCACTATTTCCTCACTGTTTTGACTTATATTTAAACTCAGTCCTGTTGATAATTATTGTTTTACAAACTCAGCCGCTTTTATGCAGATTTGAAAACTCAAATGATATTTCTAAATGGTATTTTGGGCTGAGAACTACTGTTTTACAAATGCCCGAGGGGCTTATGATAATTTTCGGACTGAGTGAGGCCGAGGGCCATATGTGAGGATATGCTGAGTGATATGATGCCGAGGGCCTGAGATACTATTTATGCCATGAGGTGGCTTGAGTGATGTGAGGCCGAGTGATATGAGGCCGAGGGCCTGAGATACTATTTATGCCATAAGGTGGCTTGAGTAATGTGAGGCCGAGTGATATGAGGACGAGGGCCTGAGATACTATTTATGCCACGAGATGGCTTGAGTGATGTGAGGCCGAGTGATATGAGGCCAAAGGCCTGAGATACTATTTATGCCACGAGGTGGCTTGAGTGATGTGAGGCCAAGGGCCTGAGATACTTTATATGCCATGCGATGGCTTGAGTGATGTGAGGATATGCTGAGTGATGATGCCACGAGGTGGCTTGATATAGCGCTTGGGTCGTAAGGGGCCCCTCCGGGGTCTGCACACCCACAGTGAGCGCGGATACCCATTGTTCTGAGTGATTGATACTATGCCCGAGGGGCTAATATGAGTGATTGTGAGGTAGCCCGAGGAGCTGATACTATTTTGAGAGTGAGCCCGAGGGGCTTTTACTGATCTGATATTGAGCCCGAGGGGCTAGCACTGTTCTGATATTGAGCCCGAGAGGCTGGTTCTGTTGATATTATGCCCGAGGGGCGGTTTGTTGTACATGTTTTGCCCGAGGGGCTGTTTACATTTCTATCATTTTTATTACTCACTTGTAAACAGCTTGCTTTACTTGTTGGAAAAAAGGGATTTTCACTTGATTTCTCACCACTTTACTGTTTAAAGTGATTTTACTGCTTCAGCATGGAATACCTTGTGTTTTTGCGTGATTTCTTGCCTTCATTCTTTATTTATTATTATTACTCACTGAGTCGGAGTACTCACATTACTCCTTGCACCTTGTGTGCAGATTCAAGTATGTTTTGGCTGATCAGAGGCAGAATCATCAGTGTTTAGCAAGGTAGCTGCCGGCGTTCGCAACACTGCTTTTCTCTCTCCTCATTTTATTAGTCTGTATTTGTACACTCTAGGCTTTCAGTTGTATTTATACCCTAGTAGATGCTCGTGACTTGTGACACCCCGGTTAGAGATGTGTCGGGTTGTGCTTCCATTAATTATATCATTAAATCATATTTAAGTTGTTTATTAATGTTTAACTATTTTTGAAAAGGCGATATGGGTTTGTTGGCTGGCCTTGTCTTCACGAGAGGCACCATCACGATCGGAGCGGGGTTTGGGTCGCGACATGTCACGACCCAAACCGATGGGTCGCGCGGGTGCCCGAGTCCTACCTATCAAACACCCCTAAGCATGCGTCTAAGATATAAACTTGAATAACATCTGCTGAATTATGAGAATAATATACATGAAGGAAACCTGCCCAAAAAGGCATACGTACATATACGTGCAACATACGTAGGGCGAGCCGATCAGGCTGCTATAGACAACTATGTACCTCAAAACTGGAAGACGGTAAGGCCACATACTATCCAACTAAACATACTATCTACAAACCTCTAATAGAAATATAAATGTACAAAGACGGGACTGAGCCACGTCATACCCATATATATACAAACATATCATACCAAAATCAAAAGCAGCTCCGGATCAAGTCGAGCACGCCAAGTCTCGCTAATCAAGGATCCTACGAAGAGGAACTGATAGCTTGCCTACCTGCACCTGCGGGCATGAAATGTAGGCCCCGTGAAATAAGGCATCAATACGAAAAATGTACCAAGTATGTAAGACATGAAAATCTGTACAAAAAGGCATATATGAAACATGGAATAAAGAAATCCATCTGTAAATCTGAATAACTTTGTAAATTCTGAAACATTTATAATGTTATGCACGTGCATATAAATGTCGTGTCATTCATGGGTATAGGTGTACATAACATCATCAAGCCACTGAGGGCATCCCATTATATCATCTCGGACACTATGGGCAACATCATCAACATATACTAACTGATCTGGTGGTGGTGCATATATAAAACCGTAACCTTTTTCCCATATCCATATATATATATATATGACCCATGACCAGATGACGTTATATATTTATACGTACATATATTATATATATATATAAATGAATGAAATGTATGAAAAATATGTAATAATCTCAATATTCCTTCCAGATAAATTTTGTCAACTACGTATTATTCTGAGACGCATGAACAGAAGATATAATAATATGTCACATGGGGAATCAAGAACACAGAGACCCCTAGTATTTCAGTGAATAGAGTCGTTTATGAAAATTGTGTATTTGTTGTTTCTTTTGTATAACTTGGATCATGCCAACAAGAAAGAAGAGATGACCTTAATATACCTGGAGTAGGAAAAACTCCGTATAATATTCTTGGCGAAGATTGCACCGTACTCTTTTAGAACTGCAAAATTTGGATGGAATTAAGCTTCTGTTCTTTGAAGTATTTGAACGAATTAAGCTTCTGCTTCTTTGAAGGGTTTGAACGAATTTTAGGCTTCAGCTCGTTGAAGTGTTTGAACGAAGTTTTAAGCTTCTGTTCTTGAAATATTTAAACTAATAAAGGATATGTTCTTCCTTTTGGATTGTTAACGTTATTTGGTTCCTTTATCCAAATGAAATAGGACAAGACTTCTTTACTTATTAAATTCAATTAAATCTTAGATAGACACCTAGGATTATTTGATTACTTAGTCATTTTATGTGGTTAGCTAGTGCTGCCACGTTTTATTTTCACACTTTAATAATTAACTAGGTAATGTCCCATTATCTGATAATTAACTAATTACCGGTATAATTAAGAATTACCTCAAATTATTTGAAAATACTATTCATTTTTTTAATATACTATCATGACCCAAACCGGACTCGGTCCTGATGGCGCCTATTATGAAACAAGGTCAGCCAATACAAACCCCCAATATCCATTAAACAGTTATAATAATTCAATTTAAGTCATTAATATGCTATAATCCCAAAATAAAGAGTGAAATAGAACAACTGCGGAAAACAACATAGCCCGACATCGGGGTGTCACCAGTCATGAGCATCTAAATATCCATCTAAATGTATGAAAAAGGACTACACAATCTATTACAGAGCTAGTACAAAGGAAAATAGGGATAGGAGGGAGAAGCACTGGGTTGCGAACGCTGAGCAGCTACCTAGTGAACTCCGAACAGCCTGCTGGAAGCAATCAGCCCTCGCTAGCGCGACCCAAGACTCATGGATCTGCACACTATTACATCTCGCGATTTTCGTACGTTAAAATTTCATTTTCAGTTAACAGACGTAGACTCGGGGATGAGAGCATCTTGACGTTAACGTATTTACGCTATTTATAACAAGCGATAAATAAGTGTTATGCAGGATAAAAGGGTACACGGTTTAAAGATAAACAAGTTTCGTTGGTGGCCAATTTGAAATAAATTATGGGTCGAATTAAAGAAAACGAGTTTCGTTGAAAGTTGCCAATTAGGAATAAAATACGGGTCGAGCGATAATACCCGATAATTATGAACTAGTACCATGTAAGGTACCATATGACCACGGTAGTATAATATATGAAGTATTTTAAAAATAAATAGAATTTTAAGTAATTTGTGATAATTTTTAAATTATACGGATAATTGATTAATTACCGGGAACAACAGAACATTACCTGATTAACATATGACTCATAGTCATATGTGTTGCATGAGAAAGTAACGTGTAAAGTTACTAAATGACTCACTAGAATGAGTCATTTTTAGAGAAAGACTTGGTTAACATTTCAAAGACTTGGTTTAAAGTCTGATTCTTGGTAACATTTTAAAGACATTTTGTCTTTAAGAAAGAACGTTAAATGTGGAAATCAAAATTCATCCAAAATTTTACAAACCAAGTCAAGTTCGTTCCAATTTCAAGGAATTTAGTGTAAATTTCGCAGAAGCAGATTTGTTCAAATAATTCCAAGAACAAGTATGTTAAGGCTCTCCCTTTTTTTTTGGCATGGTCCAAATTATACTGAAGAAACGAGCAAACACAACGTTTCCATAAATTACTATATTCATAGAATTATTAGGGGTGTCTATATTCTTGATTCCCCATGAAAATTATTATTATTTTCTGTTCATGGGTCTCAGAATAATACGCTGTTGGAAAAATTTATCCGGAAGGAATATTAAGATTATTACGTATTTTTCATGCATTTCATACATGTACATTGACCCATGACCAGATGACGTTATATACACGCATATATATATATATATATATATATATATATATATATATATATATATATATATATATATATATATATATATATATATATATATATATGTATATGGGATATGGGAAAAGGTTACAGCGTTATATACACGCCACCACCTGATCAGCTGGTATATGTTGATGATGTTGCCTACAGTGGCCGAGACAATATGATGAGATGCCCTCAGTGGCTTGATGATATTATGTACACTCATACCTATGCATGACACGACATTTATACGCACGTGCATGACATTATAAATGTTTCATGATTTATAAAGTTATTCAGATTTAAAGATGTGTTTCTGTATTCCATATTTCATCTATGTCTTTAACGTACTAATTTTCATGCCTTACATACTCACTACATTTTTCGTATTGACACCCTATTTCACAGGGCCTACGTTTCATGGTCAAGTTAACGGTCCCCCTTCTTAGGATCCCTGATCAGCGAGAGTTGGCGTGCTCCATTTGATCTGGAGCTGCTTTTGATTTTGGTACGATACGTTTGTGTGTGTGTATATATATATATATATGTATGTATATGTATATGGGTATGATGTGGCTCAGTCCCGTCTTTGTACAATTATGTTTCTATTAGAGGTCTGTGGACAATATGTCTAGTTGGGGTGTATGTGGCCTTGTCGGCTTTCAGTTTTGGATGTATAGTTGTCTATAGCAGTCTTGCCGGCTCACCCACTGTATTCTGCATGTATACGTACATATGCCTTGTTGGCAGGTTTCCTTCATATATATTATCTTCGTAGTTAAACAGATGTTATACATGTTCATATCTTAAACACATGCTTAGGGGTGTTTGACAGGTAGGACTCAGGCACCCGTTGCGACCCATCGGTTTGGATCATGACAAAAGTGGTATCAGAGCAGTTCTGTCCTAAGGTTGTCTACAGACCGTATTTAGTAGAGTCTTGTTTATGGGTGTGTCGTGCACCACACTTATAAAATAAGGCTATATGACATATAGGATGTTATCCTCTCTTTTTATCTCAGATCGTGCGATACAAAAATTCATGTTCCTAACGATATGTTATATTTTCAGTGATGCCTCTAAAGAGTACGGCCGCCCAGAAAAGAAAGTCTACGCCCCGCAGTATTATATTACGACAATGTTATGCTCTGCAGTAATATATTACGATGATATTACCCTCTGCAGTAATATATTACGATGATGTTACGTCCTACAGTATTATATTACGATAATGTTACGTCCTGCAGTATTATATTACGATGATGTTACGCCTTGCAGTATTACATTACGGTAATGTTACACTTTGCAGTATTAAGTTACGACGATGTTTCCTCCTATAGTATTATACGTTGGATTTGTCGTAAGGTAATTGACATCAGTCCAAGTAAAAGATTATTTGGACATTATAAAATCATGCTATTTTAAACAAGTGATGAGTAAATTCGTGAAGATGAAAGGGGAAGCAAGTCAAAGAAAATGAATATTACGTCAATGTTTGGCATTTTGGGGTAAAATATGGCCCAAGATAAAATACCCTATATTTATGGACTAGTGTCATACAAGATACTACATGACCATAGTAGTAAGGTATATAAGGTGTGTTAAAAGTAAGTAGTATTTTAAGTAATTTGAGATAATCCTTAGTTATGTGAATTATTGAATAATGGGGAAATTAACTAGTTAATTAATAAATAATGGTTGATTAATAAAACTCTTTGGATAAGACTAAGGTGCCAAAACGTGGCAACCCCCAAAGTCATAATATATGACTCTTCTATCATTATTCAAGGTGTCATTCTTAAAGAATTAGGTGGCCAACTAAGCTAAAAAGTGGGGCCCACTCCTAAAGGTTAAGAAAGCCTTTCAAATTCATATTTGAATCTCTAAAATGAAGAAGGAAGTTTCAGCAACTTATTCAAATGTTATCAACGTGACTTTGCAATCAAAGATCATACGAGACTACGTGATGTTATAGCAACAAGGTTTTGCGATTCTAAGAAAGTACGGTGCAATCTTTTTCAAGAATATTATACAGATTTTTTCCTACTCCAGGTAAGTTAAGGCTAAGCACGTCCTTCATTTTGGCATGATCTCGTCGTAACACAAGTTTGATAACGAGGCATAAAGAAAAATTTATATCCTGGAATTTACGTATATTTTGCTAGTCTCGCAAATTACGTATATTTTTCTTGTTTTGAAAGTTACAATATTCTCCTTATCAGGACTTCATATTCAATTGAGTAGTTCCTTCTTCCAATCAAGAGAGCAGAGAGTTTATATATACAGTATTAAAGTATTTTCATTACCATCGAGCTATAATCGATGGGCAGGCCCCTATTGGGCAACCTCTGATCAGATGGTAAGTTATATACCAATCCTACTATGGTCGAGCGCTTATGAGCGAGCCCAGTTGGTCGAGATACAAAGCCTAGTATGGCCGAGCGCTTATGAGCGATCCTACTATGGCAGAGAAGATATATATGTATACCGAGCCTTATAGGGCCGGGCAACTATTTTACTTACTATATTGAGAGAGTTGAGTCAGTATCAGCAGGTAAGCATATCTCCAGATTATCTTTGACTTCCAGCTACTTGCAGTTATTATATTATCAGTTCAGTTTTAGCTTTCAATATATTGCCTTACATACTCGGTACATTATTTCGTACTGACGTTCCTTTTTTGGGGGCACTGCATTTCATCCTTTCAGGTTCAGACAGACAGATGGGTAGGCCTCCTCATTAAGTGTTGCCCGAGTTCAGCTTGATCGGTAAGCTCCATGCCTTTCGGAGTTTCCGGGTCTAGAGCATTATGTACATCTTGTATATATACGTATATATGTTATGAGTAGGTCGGGAAGCTATTCCGATCACAGTATATCCATCAGTAGAGGCTTGTAGACATATCCTGTCAGTTAGTGCAATATGTTGGGCTTTCAGGCCTTGTATGTATATTTGGTTGGTTTGTCAGCTGTAATAATTATGACGGCCTTGTCGGCCCAGCTTTATATTGATATTCAGTCAGCATTCACAGTTGTCTTGCAATGTGGCCTATGGCCAAAGTATGACATCATACGTTTAGAGTCCCTTAGTTGCAAGTTGGTACGCAAGGATAGGTGAGGCACTGGGTGCCGGTCTCTACCCCCAAGTTCGGGGCGTGACAAAAGTGGTATCGGAGCAGTTCTGTCCTAGGGAGTCTACAAGCCATGTCTAGTAAAGTTTGTTTATGGGTGTGTCGTGCACCACACTTATAAGCAGGAGGCTACAGGGCATTTAGGATTATCACTCTTTCTTCTTACTCTAGATCGTGTGGTAGAGCTCACTTATAAGAATTCAAATTTCCGAATATTTTTTTATTTGTAATAAGACGATACCTACATCCGGAATGAAGGTTGGAAAGAGAGATAGTTGTGGACGAGCTAAACATTCGACGACGAATGTTTCAAAGGGGGGGAAGATGTTACATCATGCGATTTTCGTACATTAAAATTTCATTTTTAGTTAACCGACGTAGACTCAGGGATGAGATCATCTTAACATTAACGTATTTACGCTATTTATAACAAGCGTTAAATAAGTGTTATGGAGGATAAAATGGTACACAAATTAAATAAAATGAGTTTCGTCGAAAGTGGCCAATTTGGAATAAAATACGGGTCGAGCGATAATACCCGATAATTATGAACTAGTACCATGCAAGGTACCATAAGACCACGATAGTATATATATATGATAGTATAATATATAAAATATATATGAAGTATTTTAAAAATAAATAAAATTTTAAGTAATTTGTGGTAATTTTAAAATTATGCGGAAAATTGGTTAATTACTGGGTCACAAAATATTACCCGATTAACTAATAAGTGGATAAAAAATTAATAAAATAACCCAACCCTACTCCTCACGTGGCAGTGTGCCACCACTCAATATATGACTCATAATCATATGTGTTGCATGACAAAGTAATGTTTAAAGTTACTAACTGACTCGTTAGAATGAGTCATTTTTAGAGAAAGACTTGGTTAACATTTCAAAGACTTGGTTTAAAGTCTGACTCTTGAATTGAGTTTAAAGTCTGATTCTTGGAAACATTTCAATGACGTTTTGTCTTTAAGAAAGAACGTTATACAACAGAATTGGAAATCAAAATTCGTCCAAAATTTCACAAACCAAGCCAAGTTCGTTCCAATTTCAAGGAATACAATGTAAATTTCGTAGAAGCAGATTCGTTCAAATAATTTCAGGAACAGGTATGTTAAGGCCCTCCCTTCTTTCTTTTGGCATGATCCAAATTATACTGAAGAAACGAGCAAACACACAATTTTCATAAATTACTCTATTCATATAATTATTAGGGGTGTCTATATTCTTCATTCTCCATGAAAATTATTATTATTTTCTGTTCACGGGTCTCAGAATAATACGCAGTTGGAAAAATTTATCCGGAAGGAATATTGAAATTATTACGTATTTTTCATGCATTTCATACATGTGAATTAACCCGTGACCTGATGGCGTTATATACGCGTAGATATGTAATATATATATATATATATATATATATATATATATATATATATATATATATATGGAAAATAGGAAAAGGTTACGGCGTTATATACGCACCACCAGCTGATCAGCTGGTATATGTTGATGATGTTGCCCATAGTGACCGAGACAATATGATGGGATGCACTCTGTGGATTGATGATATTATGTACACTCATACCTATGTATGACACGACAATTATACACACGTGCATTACATTATAAACGTTTCAGGATTTATAAAGTTATTCAGATTTAAAGATGTGTTTCTGTATTCCATATTTCATCTATGTCTTTTACGTACTAATTTTCATGCCTTACATACTCAGTATATTTTTTGTACTGACGCCCTATTTCATGGGGCCTGTGTTTCATGACCGCAGGCACAGGTAGGCAAGCTAATGGTCCCCCTTCTTAGAATCCCTGATCAGCGAGAGTTGGTGTGCTCCATTTGATTCGGAGCTACTATTGGGTTTTGGTACGATAGGTTTATATATATATATATATATATATATATATATATATATATATATATATATATATATATATATATATATATGGGTATGACGTGGCTCAGTCCCGTCTTTGTACAGTTATGTTTCTATTAGAGGTTTGTAGACAGTATGTCTAGTTGGGTTGTATGTGGCCTTGTCGTCTTTCAGTTATTGGATGTGTAGTTGTCTATAGCAGCCTTGTCGGTTCGCCCACTGTATTCTAAATGTATACGTACATATGCCTTGTTGGCAGGTTTCCTTCATATATGTTATCTTCATAGTTAAACAGATGTTATACAGGTTCATATCTTAAACGCATGCTTAGGTGTGTTTGACAGGTAGGACTTAGGCACCCGTTGCGGCCCATCTGTTTGGGTCGTGACACACACAGGGTGCAGAGAGTAATGTGAGTATGCCAACTCAGTAAGTAATAAAAGTAAAAGGCAGCTAAGCGATAAAAAAACACGTAAATGCTACAACGAGGCATATAAAATCAGAGTAAGGCAATAACACAGTAAAAGCTCGTAGAAACACCTTAATTCAGTAAAAACCTTTTTAAAACATCTTTTAGCAGTTCAATGAGTGAATGAAAACAGGGAGAAAAGATAGAAAATCATAAATCAGCCCTTCGGGCAAAATACCAATAGAACTAGCCCCTTGGGCTATCTCACTATATGCGGTGAAATTGGAGGGGTCTATTTCTCGCCGATAAGGTGCATTCGGGGAGTCATATGAGCATCTTGAGGTTGCAGGATTACGATCGAGTTCCCTCCTTCGAGGTTCATCCGCGACCCAACAAAGATTCTAAGCATAGGCAATTTGTTCACCATCCAACGAAGGTTCCGAGGACGGGGGATTCCCGAAGCGAGCAGCTAGAATAGCAAGCACTAGCACCGTGCCTAGCCGTCCCATCTCCGTGCCTTTACACTTAATGCACTCTGTACTATATTGTATCCCATCTCCTATATAAGGGGAATCCATGCCACTTTGTAAAGGGATGATGTTACTCCAACTATTTCTCCATAAGTGCAATAATATCTCTCTCTCTCTTCTTTCTAACTTGTTTGCTCTCAGTGGCCCGAGGCCACTTTACTGTCTATTGCTTTCTTATTTGTTCTTCATTCTATCGCTTGGTATTGGTCATAAAGAGCTTTTTTTAATCATATCTTAACTATTATCCCATTCCTGACTGCCCCCGATAGCTCGAGCTTGACCCAGACGTCGTCCCCGAGGTCTCCCATCGACCAGTCCTACGCTCGGGCAGCAGGCCTCTCGGTTTGATTACTTCTTCGTTTTAGATTGAATTTTGTCATTAAACTTCATATTCATAGCATCGTCTGCTCTAACAACTAGCATAAAAATAGATCACGTATTTTTAGAATTCCATTTAAAAATTTAATTATTGTTACCATTTTTACGGTAAACAGTTTGGCGCCCACCATGGGGCTGAAAATAATAGCGATTATTTTCTTGTTGGTTTCATTGCACAAACGCAAGTTATCTTTCACACCTTTTCTTGTCCAATATCTCTTGATTTCAGGTCAAAATGTCTGGTTCGGTAAATAGAGTCGAGAACGACAACCTTGAAAACCACGGGGAAAACGGCGTGGCTGTCCCGGCCGCTGGAGCGCCACCACAGAATCCCGATAACACGCCTGGACTGATTCTTGCGGACGCGGATTCACAGGACGCACAACAGGTCGACAAAACTTCCCACACCGATAGGAGCATATGGCACAACGACCGATAGGAAGCCCAAAAGACCCCAGCCCGGGAAGAACAAGAAGTTAGTCTTCATGTTATTTTTGAAATGTTGCAGGCACAATAGTTGGCCATTGCTCAGTTACAAAGCCATCCGAAGACTCCCAGCACAGCAGCGCCGGAAACAGCTCCCCCCGCCAAGCAAGTACTCGAAAGATCAAGCAATAACGGGTCCATAGCCGACCCTGCCATAGTAAAGATGATCGAGGATCTCACCAAAAGGATCGAATTGGTAAGAAAATGATTACAACCAACGATAAAAAGGTCAAGACCTACAATTCTAGGGTCGACTAGATCCCGGGTGCGCCCACGATCCTCAAGGACTTGGATTCAAAGATGTTCGTACAGAGGTCGTTCCCTGAGGAAGCGGCCCCGAAGACCATTCCAAAAAAGTTCAGAATGTCAGAACTCCCTAAGTACAATGGTACCACCGACCCTAATGAACATATTACTACCTACACATGAATAGTAAAAGGCAACGATATAAAGAATGATGAGATCGAGTCCGTATTGCTGAAAAACTTCGGAGAAACACTTTCGAAGGGGGCCATGATGTGGTATCAGAACTTGGCTCCCAATTCCATAGATTCATTCACCATGCTAGCAGACTCCTTCGTAAAAGCATATGCCAGAGCCATCAAGGTAGCAACAAGACAATCCGACGTATTCAAGATTAAGCAAAGGGAAAACAAAATGCTGCGAGAATTCGTGTCTCGTTTTCAGACAGAAAAAATTGAGCTCCCCCCGGTCTCTGACGACTGGGAAGTGCAGGCCTTCACTTAAGGCCTGAATGAACGAAGCTCGGTGGCATCAAGGTAGCTGAAAGAGAATCTGATCGATTATCCCGCTGTAACCTGGTCGGACATCCAAAACCGATACCAGTCAAAGATCAGGGTCGAGAACGACCAGTTGGGAGCCCCTTTGGGCTCAGTATACCCGAGCAGCCTCTTGGCAAAAGAGTCAAGATCAAATAAAAAAGGTACCAGTCATACCCCAATGATAGGAAAAATGCTCCAAAGCGCAATCCGCCCCATAACGGCCGATTGGTAAACCAAGGACAGAACCCTCGGGGACCCCTCAACAGGGGTGGCTTCGACGAGTACGCAGGGCCAACAGGGTCACCCCACCTATCAAAGTGTAGCTTCAACGTCGATGTGGCAGACATCGTGTTCGCTATAAGCAAAATCAGAGATGCCAGATGGCCCAGACCGATACATTTGGATCCTTCCCACAGGAACTACAATTTCATTTGCGAGTTTCACAACTCGCACGGGCACCGAACCGAAGTTTAGGCTATACGTCGCGTTTGTAAGAATCCCGAAAGGGCATACCCTCGGTGTAGATGCCTAAACTATCACTCAGGATCAAAAATGGCTCCGGTCAAACACGTATGACTACGGTCAAAACGGTTGATACAGCCCAATTAATGCGACTCGAGGACGCCCGATCATCGCTAAACAAAATCACAGGCCACTACTTCGAATATACTTCGGAAGGAACGGGTTAAAACAGCCTTCCCTTAACAGGCAAAAGCGGGCTTCGACCATGTCAACTCCAAAATCACAAGGCTTCGACCTACTCAGCCTACGAGCTAAGAACCTTCCGAGGTGCTCAAACATTGCCAATAACGACTTGAAATTGAGGTTCTTCCAGAACCGACGTTAGGTCAGGCAAAATTATTTCAAAAAGACCTTAACGAGAGGAAAACAGAGCCTACAAAAAGCCCACAGGCAAAAAGCGTAAGAGCCATTGTCGCCAGCCAAACAAGCCGCCGGGCCGCACACTAAAAGGTCTCAACGACCAAACATCGTAAGAGCCATCATCGCCCGCTTGAAAATTGACAACTTGAGGATTAAAATGAGCTCGAGTCATAACCCGATTCGGAGATCGGATCCAAAATAGTTAACTACACATGCCTAAGGGCCACATATATAGAAGGTCACTCCAACCCAAGGCGTAAGAGCCACTATCGCCAGCCTATGCAAATGCAAAACTCGAGGCTAAATTTAGCTCGAGTCGAATCCCGACTCGGAGACTGAACCCGAAGACGGTTAAAGTACACAAGCCTAAGGGCAAAAAATGAAAGCCGCTATCGCCGGCCTAAAAAATATATTGAGGCCACATTGCAGGTTCAGAGGTTTCTGTCAATCCAAGGTCGAATCGACTCAATTGAAACTCCAACGAGCAGAAACACAGAAGATACAAATTGCGGGGTTCCCCCTCTTATTTTTACATATTGACGGTGGAGCGCAATCTCAACCTACGACATATGATGAAATCTATATACACAACGAACAAGGTAGGAAATAGACATTCCCCCTTTTTTCGGCAACTATGGCCTGGTGGTCTCCTCCTCATCGTCCTCAGCATCGGATAGAAGGAACTTGGCATCATATTGATCGATCTCCCCCAAGAGATCAAAGCCCTTGGCATGAATCTCCTTGAGGATTTCCCTCCGGGATCTGCACCTCACATACTCCTTGCTATTGTTTGCACGATCGAGTATCTTCTTCAGCTCAGCTTTAGCAGCGACAACGCTTCTTGAGTAAGCCGCCATTTTCTGTCCCTCCCTGGTATAATTCATCATGACCTCGGCCCGAACATTCACCACCTCAGTTTTCGCCCTCGAAAGCTCGGATGAGAGTCTTGCGATCATCTTCACCCGAGCAGAATCATTCACATGGGCAGTCTGAATTTGTGCCTCAAAAGTGGAAGCCCTGGCCTGAGCCCTCTCTTTGGACATAAAATGGGCATTCACATGTGCCTGCAGCTCGGTGAATTCACGTTTGGCTCTACTGACCTCGCCCTAGAGTTGTTCTAGCTCGTCCTCCTTATCCTTCAACTGAAATAGCAAAACATCAAGGTGACAAGACAAAAAGGGAATGCAGGCCGGCGTGAAATGCAGGGTACCAGTTTCTCCAATGGGGCCTCCCGGGCCCTGCTCTGGTCCACCTCATGCCGCAAAGAGATGAGCTTGCTTTCCTTTACTGCACAAAGAAGCTTGAGGGACTTCTCCCTATCTCGAGCCTCCTGTAACAAGGCCTCGCAACGAAGCAGTTCAGCTTTAAGCCTGTCAAAGGCCTGAGAAAGGAAGCCATGTAAATAAATAAAAAAAGAGGGGGGAGCGCAGGGCTAGAACATTGTTACAGCAGCCGAAACTCACCATCAGGCCAAACGCTAAGCCTCGCCAAAGGCCAAAGTGACGTCCGACGGTGTACCACTCCCGGAAGGTTTCCGATCGACCGAATCACCTCCCCTTAAACGCTGCAAAGTAGCCGCCTCACTACAAGCCTTCTTGCACCTCAGATCATCTTCCTTTTTACTAGTGTTCCTTGATCCCAGGGCCAGCAACCTCTCCTCCTCCCCCGGAGGACTCGACCTTGCCTCGAAAACACTCCCGACACCTACAGTAGATAAATCAGATGAGCTGGCAAGAGGGAAGCCATCTCCTAGGGGGCAGAACGCCAGGCACCTACCATGATGCTTCGCCTCCCATCTCCCTTTTGATAGATCTCTCCACCGGCGCCAATAATAAATCGAGCAAGCTGCCAACTTACGAGACCACTCGGCTAAATTAGGTACCTCGATGGTCAACCAGTGAGTTGCTATATACAAAGAACAGAAAGATATCGTTACGGGGCCAACCCCATGTTGAGATAAAAGTAGTTCAAACGGAGCACTTACGTGTGAAGTTCCACTTCTCAGGAAACGACAAAAAATCTCCAGGGATAACATCGGTTATTCAGATTCGAACGAACTGATTCATCCATCCACGGTCCTCATCCTCCTCACTGCTGATTACAGGAGCTCGGGTGGATCTACGCTAAAGAGCAATCAGGCCCCGATAGCACAATGACCGGTATGACCTCACGAGGTGGCTGAGGGTGAATTCTATCCCAGCCTTGTCAGCAAAATATCTCATCGAGTGCACTATTCTCCAAAGAAAGGGATGAACCTGCGCCAATGTTACTTGATATCTTCTATAGAAATCAAGCACGACCCAGTCCAGGGAGCCCAACGTAAGAATATGAATATAAACACTCAAGAATCCCTAAACATATGTCATGACACTCTCCTTGAGGGAAGGTACTTGCAAAATCGCGCTTTTCCCCCACCCGCATTCTTTTCTGATCATCTCGAGGTTTATCTCCCTCACCGATGAAATAATCCTCAATACGTGCTCTTAATGGCCCAGAACATTGGGAGGCCTCCCCAGTGTGATAGCCCTCCTCGAGGCAGGACACCCCGAGCCTCGGTCTCATGACATCGGAGGTGATCCGTTGGTACCGACCGAATGTAGAGCACAGGAGGAACTCCCTTGCGGCCGAGGATCGGGCATCGAAGCAGCGGCCATGACTACGGTAGAATAGGAGGGAGAAGATGAGGATCCAAGCAAAAATTTCTGAAACAAGGAAGCAGAAGGACTAGCACAAAGCGCCAGGCTCTACATAGGAGATAGGGTTATCAAGAACTGCAAAATCGCCATTTAAGAGGCAGATGAGAAAATATATAAAGGCAAAGCGACAACTGCCTGCTTATCCAAGGGGGCCAAATAATTCTGGCCGCATAGTCACCCTCTCCTAGGGGAGTGTACTGGCGGAATCACTCCGGCTCCCACATGACTCAGAAAACTGCGGGACCTCGAGAGACCCCTAACGTCATAAATATTGGTTCGAGAGGAGCTGTCGACTCAACCTCGGGACATGGCCAATTTCAGGGCCCCCGTTTGTCCAAAAAAAAGGCCCCGAAGGGCCAATGTTGGAGCACAAAAGCAAAAAAAAACTAGGAGAAGGGCTGACAGTATGAAAGCTCCTTTATACAAAAAAAAGCATCTTTACACTATCCATTTCCCGGGGGGGGGGGGGGGGGCAGCATACAAAGCAAAAAGGAAGGCATTCAAAAAAGACTCGGAGACTACTCCTCATTACTATTGTCTTCGCCGTTATCAGGGGCAATCAAGAGCGCTAATCTTTCCACCACTACACAGGCCTTCTCGAGATCAGCTGACAGGTCGATGGCTATGGCCCCGATTTCCTCCGGGGTCTCTCTCTTCGCCTCCGCTTTGGCATGCTCGATTGCTCGGATTAGTTTCTCCTCAGCTGCCATGGATATGTCACAAACCATTGTATGCACTGTGGGCGCATCCTCCCGATAAGTGTCAGCATCTCGTTTGGCCTCGAACTTAGCCGCGACCAAAGCAGCAATCTCCCTGCGAGTATCTGTGAGAATATCCCGGGATGTCACCAATTCCCCGGCCACTATTTCATTTCGCGCTCTTAGCTCGAAGATCTCTGCATTCAACTAATTAATCTGCAAGCCACTCTGCTCGACCTACGAGAGAAGGGCAAGTCAATGAACATACGAATACAAAACATATGTGGATACGGGGTAAAAATTCAGTATGAGCAAGGAAAAATACCTGAACAACAAGATTGGCCTTCTCCCGGATTGCCATCTCGAAAGCACCCCCAAGCTCTCCCCGCTCTTTATCTCCCCAGACAGAGCGAGCCTCCGAATCCTGTAGCTTCGAAGCAATTTTCTTACGCTCCTTTTCGTGACAAGAAAGCTCCCTGCGAAGCCAAAGGATGGCATGGTCGTACATCTCCTTACACTGCGGCACAATGAAAAAGTTAGAAAGACGACAAATGACGCCTGAGGATGAAAGAAATACGCAAGGAATGACTATCACCTACTGCATGGACTTCTCCATCGCTTTGACGGCGCTAGGAATATCGAGATCAGCTCTGTCGATAATGCCATCGATAATGTTGGCAATAAAGTCTACCCCTTTGGGAGGAGTCCCAGCTGTGGCACCGATCATCCCTTGGGCATTCCGCAGTTCCCCTGATGAAACTGGAAAGTTTGAAATAAATTCATTCAGTTCACCAATTTCTCCAAGTGGCACCCCACGTTCCTGGAAGTCCCCGAGCTCCGATCCCTAAGGATCAACGTCAACGGTCCCCCTAGAAGAAGTTGCATCAAATCCGGTTGCACGATTCGAAGCTACATCAACGTCCTCTTCAAGGACTTCCGGCCCACAAGCCCGACCAGAGCCAGCCGTTTTGGACTCAGCAGCCTCCGACCGAGGCGCCTACAAGTCTCTCGCATTGTACCTTGTTCTCCTCCTTTACGGAGTTCCATCATCGTCCCCTCCTTCGGTGTCAGGATTCGACCCTGAGGCTAGAGTAGAAGTCCTAACATTGGCTCGGTGCTCGAGTGACCTGGTTTTCTTTGCCGCAGGATGGGCAACGGCTGCCCTGCTTTTCCTCTTCTTGTTCGTGCTAGGCTCCAAGGCCCCTACTTCACCATCAGGGGGTGGCCTTATCAGCATATTCTCGCCAAGACCTACGACAGCACAATAACCACAATACGCTTTTGCTAAGGGCTCAGAAGGAAACACACAATACGAAGCATTGGCGGTAAAGGAACCTCACCATTATTCTTGGCCACCCAACGCTTCTTAGCCAGGCCGCTCCAAGACCGAACGTGGTATGGGAATTTCTCGCTCAATCTCCCGATCCATCTCGGCAAATATGGGACAACCTTTGGATGCCAAGCAGCGGCTGAAAGAACAAAGAGATTATTATGTCAAACGGAAGAGTAGTCGAAAAGCGGCTAAAGGGAAGATCACTTACGTCGGGCATTCCACCGCTCTGGAAAGGGCATCCTCTGGGCCGGGATGATATCCGAGGTCCTCACTTGGATAAACCTGCTCATCCATCCTCGGTCCTTTCCCTCATCAATGCTCGTGAAAAAAGATTTTTTGGACAGATGGCGGAGCTTGATTAAGCTTCGATACAGTCGAGGGATGTACATTCTGATCAGATGATTAAGGGTAAAAACCTCACCTTCAACCCCTTCGGTGAAATGTCTAAGCATCAACACTATCCTCCAAAAAGAAGGGTAGATCTGACCAAGTGTCACCTGGTATCGATTGCAGAAGTCAAGAATGACCAGGTCGATCTCTAGGGGAGGAGACTCGACGGACTTATTAGGGCCTAGGATGAATGGGTAAGTATATACATAATGGAAGCCAGCCTTGAAGTCAGTAATATTATCATTAGGACCGGGAATCTCCACCTCCACTACCTTATTCCATCGCCAGTCCTCCCTCACCTTGCTAATATCAATCACAATGCTAACGTACCGGGACACGTGCTCACACCGGCCCGGTGTAGACAAGGTAGTATCGACATCAAAATCCCTTGATGTGTCGAGATCAGGTGGGGTACATTTCTCCAAAGTGGGAATCGATCTATTTTCTTCCTTAGGTGATTGGGACGACGACGCAATGTCTCTCCATCGGGGAACCGTCTTAGAAGTCCTAGCCATGTCAATGATAAAAATCCTTCTACGAAAAGATGAAACAGTGTCAAGTACAAAATTCTGACTCGCGGGCTTGTAAGTGGGGTGAAAATGGGAAGTATCTAGCAACCGGTGCATTTATAGGAATCGCTGGAGAAGCCGAAAGGACGAGCCAATGGTAGTTCGTGGGTTTCTCGATTACTGCATCTAATGGCGGCCTTGCACGATTCTCTGGGGCATGGCATTTAATGCTCTTAGACAGTTGACGTCACAGGAATGATGGCCTCGAGATGATGGTTCAATAACGTTTCTAATTACTTCACTCTAGGAAACGCGGAGACTATCTGCATGCAGTAAAATCGGAGGGGTCTATTTCTCGCCGATAAGGTGCATTCGGGGAGTCATATCAGCATATCGAGGCTGCAAGATTACGGTCGAGCTCCCTCCTTCGAGGTTCGTCCGTGACCAGGCAAATATTCCGAGGATGGGAAATTTGTCCATGATCCAACGAAGGTTTCGAGGATGGGGGATTCCCGAGGTGAGCAGCTAGAATAACAAGCACTAGCACCGTGCCTAGCCGTCCCATCTCCGTGCCTTTACACTTAATGCACTCTGTACTATATTGTATCCCCTCTCTTATATAAGGGGAATCCATTCCACTTTGTAAGGGCTGATGTTTCTCCAACTATTTCTCCACAAGTGCAATAATATCTAACTCTCTCTTCTTTCTAACTTGCTTGCTCTTACTGGCACGAGGCCACTTTAATATCTATTGCTTTCTTACTTGTTCTTCATTCTACCGCTTGGTATTGTATATAAAGAGCTTTGTTTAATCATATCTTAACTGTTATCCCATTCCCAACTGCCCCCGATAGCTCGAGCTCGACCCAAACGTCGACCCCAAGGTCTCCTATCGACCAGTCCTACGCCCGAGCAACATCCCTCTCGGTTTGATTACTGCCTCATTTTAGCTTGCATTTCATCATTAAACTTCATATTCATAGCATCGTCTACTCTAACAACTAGCATAAAAATAGATCACATATTCTTAGAATCCCATTTAAAAATTTAACTGTTGTTACCATTTTTACGATAAACACTCAAAATCACTCGTATCGGCCCCTCGGGCAATAACATGGAACAACATTAGCCCCTCGATCTTAATCACATCTCACACTGGGTACCCGCGCTCACTAGGGGATGTACAGACTCCGGGAGGGGCCCTTACGACCCAAACGCAATAACAAGCCATCTCGTGGAATAATCAAACAGGCTCTCTGCCTCATATCAAGCCACCTCGTGGTGTAACAAATCAGGCCCTCGGCCTCATAATCGTGAATCAGTATAACATTGCTGCGGCGCGTAGCCCGATCCCATAATAACCTCAAAACACAGGCCCTCGGCCTCACTTAGTCAGAAATCGCTCAAGCCACTCGGGCACAGTAAAATATGATGCTCAGTCCAAATATCATTTAAGATGTCAAAAAAGAGTAAATATGGCTGAATTGCAAAAAAAGTAGAATACAGAATGACTAAGTACAAATATGAAGTCAAAACAGTGAGGAATAGTAGTAAAATCCCCTAAGGGTCAAAATAGTTTGCACGAGGCCCTAGTATGGCATTCATCCCAAAACATGATGATAGCAAACAATTTTCAATCAAATACGCGGTTAAACAGTCATACAGGACGGACTAAGTCACAATCCCCAATGGTGCACGACCCCACGCTCGCCATCTAGCGTGTGTATCACCTCATAGAAGCACAACGATGTGAAATCCCTTAGGACAACATTTACAATCATTACTTACCTCTATCCGGTCCAAACTCTAGCCCGCGATGTCTTTGCCTCTCGAATCGACCTCCAGATGCTCCAAATCTAACCAAAATCAGTACATAACCATCAAAATATGCTAAGGAAACAAAACTCATTCGAAAGTAATCAAATTACAACACAAATCCTGAAATTAACCAACCCCGACCTCCGGGTCCATTTCTCGGAATTCAATAAAAATTACATCAATGGAATTCTTATCACTCCACGAGTTCGTCCATATCAAAAGTACCAAAATTCGACCACAAATGACCCCTCAAATCCTTAATCAAAGGTCTCTAAAATCAAGCCCTAGTTTCTTCAATATTTACCCACCAATTTCCATAAATTTCAAGCCTAATCAATGAAATAACACCATAGGAACGAGTTTCATGTTCAAAAATATTACCTCAATAAAGTTCCCTTGGATTCCCTCTTCAAAATTCCACAAAAAGCTCCAAAATCGATTTAAAAATGGTGAAGAAAGGCTAAAAATTGCGAAGGAGGGTTTATATTCTTTCTAGACCAGGAATACCGCACCTGCGGTCCAAAATACGCTCATGCATGACCACATCTGCGGCCAAAGCACCGCATCTGCGGTTTTTACTTATCCTCCCTTTTCTGCATCTACGACCAAACGTCCGCGCCTGCGCTATCGTAGGTGCGCTCCAATAGCTGCTTCTGTGCTTCTAGCTGACCTCCCTCTTGGATGCTTCTGCGGCTTGCCTTCCACTTTTGCGGGCATCGCACCTACGACCTCCCAACTGCAGGTGCGGTTATGACAACCACAACAAATTTCAGATGCCAAACTCAACTCAAAATCACCCGTCAACCATCCGAAATCACCCCGAGGACCCCGGGACCTCATCCAAAAGCACAGACAAGTCATATACCACTATCCAAACTTATACCAATCTTCAAAACACCTCAAACAACATCGAATCAACCAAATAACATCAGATTCACGCCTAAGGTTCCAAAAATCTTTCGAATTCTGCTTTTGATCAAAAAGTCTATCAAACCACGTCCGAATGACCTGAAATTTTGCACACACATCCCAAATGACACAAAGGCCCTATTACAACTCCCAGAATTCCATTCTGACCCCTATATCAAAATCTCACCTATCAACCGGAAAATGGCAAAATTCTAATTTCGCCAATTCAAGCCTAAATCTACTCCGAACCTCCAAAACACATTCCGATCATGCTCCTAAGTCATAAATCACCTCCCGAAGTTATCCAAGCCATCATAATTCACATCCGAGCCCTTTTTCACATAAGTCAATATCCGGTAGACTTTTCCAACTTAAGCTTACTCAGAAGAGACTAAGTGTCTCAAGCCTTACCAAAACCTTTCCGAACCAGAGCCAACCAACCCGATAATACATAATACAGCTAAACAAGGCAATAAGAAGCAGAAGTGGGGGAAACAGAGCGGTAACAGATGAAACAACCGGCCGGGTCGTTACATATACTTTATATATTATACTACAGTGGTCATGTGGTACCCTGCATGGTACTAGTTCAAAATTATCGGGTATTATCGCTCGACCCATATTTTATCCCAAATTGGCTACTTTCAATGAAAATTATTTTTTTTAATTCGTGTACCCTTTATCCTTCATGACACTTACTTATTGCTTGTTATAAATAGCATATATACATTAACCTCAAGATAATCTCATCCCCGAGACATCAATTAACTGACGATGAAACTTTAACGTACGAAAATGCGAGATGTAACAACATATTTGGATTCGTGGGATTATTCATCAACGAGAACTGCCTGTAAACTCGAGTTTTGACTATGTGGGATCATGTTGACTTTTGTTGACATTTTAAGATTTAATTCAAGATCGAACCTTTATTCTTTGTGATTGATTTCTATAGCTTATATTGGCTCATTTAAGTAATATTTGAATAAAGCGGAGTCATTTGATGGTGGATTTTGAAGGAAAAATAATTTTAGAAGGTTGAAGGTGTTTTCGAGAGGAGGTAAGTCTTTTGTCTATTATTGTAATAGAGAGTTCTCCCCATAGATGATCTATTTGCTATTTGTTCCTTGATTTGGGAGCTATCTACATGCAAGGTGATGAACATATACGCATTAGCTAGGTTATGACCATTTCCGGGTAGATATAGGCCTGCAGTATGCCTTATTTGGACTGTGAATTATTTAGGCCTGCAGTATGCCTTATTTGGACTGTGAATTATTTATTGATGTTTTCTTGATTCTATTACAATGTGGTGAGTCTTAACTACCACTAAAAACTATGCTTATGGTTGTGGTTTGATTTGCTCATGAAAGATTTCTTTCACTTTGTTAGAGCTTTTTAATTAGTCATAGTGGTACACTTGTTTTATTTGATTTATGATTTAGTGGCTACTTGACTTATTTTACTCATGTTAGATATCATGATCAGACTTATCAACTTTGAATAAACATATTGAACTATTATGAAAAGTTGAATTACATGATTTGTCGTAGCCATCTCTTATCAGTGTGAACATTCATCTGGATTTTTGTTAATGTGTCATGGTGCATCTTAATTATATTGTTTCTTATGCATATGCATTCATTTGGAGAATTGGATATTGAGGAAAGTTAAGGGTTTTGGAATTAAGGAAACAATGAACGAATATCAATTATTGATCATTGATTGTGATATATATGACGCTTGGATATTGATTTATCCTTCCGAAGTCAATGATTACCTATGTTACTTTGGGCTCTTGTGAGTGCAGACACTGATTGGTGTATAGTTTGGACATGTGGATTGTGTCAGGCATATAGATTTGTACTATGAGGCATTGGAGTAGGCTTCGAGCATGCATATAGATATTAGACTTATGTAGTAGCTCTTATATTACAGCTGATTGATATGCATCACATTTTATGCGAGAATTTGTATATTTGACCTCGTATTTGATCTTTTAATCTGAAAAGCATGCCTAAATTCCATATTTAATGTATCTTTATCTTTTGTAGGTATTTGTGCATACCATATCCTATTTCATATTCTATTTATGCTCACACTTGATATTTTGGCTGTTAGTAATTGTAAAGTTCAACCCATACTTACTAAGTACTAAATTTTGTACTCATACTACACTTCTGCATCTCTTGTGCAGATTTTGAGGCAGGTACTAGTGGTGCCAATCTAATAGTGTAGGATCTTACTTGGAGACTTCGTGGTGAGTTGCCTTATTTAATTCAATCTGCAACACATGAAGTCCCCCTTCCCTACTTATTTATCCCTATCTATTTATTTACTTCTAGACAGATATTGTTCTTAAGTTGAGACAGTTTACTCTTGTTAGATGCTTGTGATGATGTGATACCGAATTTTGGGAGATTGTGAGATGTTTAGATCTTATCTTAGACTTATGTATTTATGATGTTGATTTGGGGATTATTCTTCTTTCTTATTTATACCATGACTCTATTAATAACTTAATAATCTACTTTTATAATTGTTGTCGGTTGTTGGCTTATCTAGCAAGTGTATTAGGAATCATCACGACCTTTGGTAGGTTTTTGGGTCGTGACAACTTGGTATCAGAGCACTAGGTTTTAAGGTTCTCTGTCTCGACCCCATTTTCCCCTCCTTAGGATGTCGTGATAGCATTTAGTCTTTAAGACTAGGTAAGCCTAACAAATGAGAGATTATGATAGAAATAAAAGCTAAAACATGGTATAAACTAACAATTCTAATAAATATCCTGATAATTGAAACACAACTACAATGCTCCCAAAACCTAGTGAGATTGAGTCATAAGCTTCTACAGAATGTTCCAAACACCTCTACAACACTATCTAATAGAGGAAATAACAACACTACAATGATAACAAAAGGTGACTCCAAGGCCTACGACAAATAGCTACAAACAAACACTAACGTTCAACACAGGCAGACGTACCTGGATCTGCATAAAAAGATGTGCAGAAGTGTAGTATGAGTACACCATAATGGTACCAGTAAATATCAAGCCCAACCTTGGTAGAATAGTGACAAGGACATGTCAGGACGCCTACTAGGGCATAATAAATAGAATGAAAACATAATAACGAAAATTAATGGAAGACACAAAAATAAATGATATGAAACAAGTTAATAACATTAACAAATGACAGAATTTTAAGCATAGAAATAACATAAACGAAGTGACTAAAGAGAACCCCAATATTCAAATACGGACAAAGTGATAAGACAGGGAAGAATAAAAGTAACAAGAAGTGTTCCACCAATAACTCTTTACAACATGAGACGGACAACAAGAATCAAAACCGAGATACCGCCTCATATACAATAAGAATCATAACTGATGTACCGCCTCGTTTACAACAAAAATCACAACCGAGGTACCGCCTCATTTTCACATTTCTCAATTTCAACCACGATCTTTACTTATTCCTCCACGTGAGCCTTACATTTAAATAGTTTTGAAAATACTTTTTTTCAAAATAGCTACATGCACTTTAGCTCACCTTATGACGCCGCGTGGCTTCAAGTAATTCCCTTACTAGCAACACGTACATAGGTCCTACCTTATGTCATCGCATGCACTTTAACCCCAAACTTTGTACCACCGCATGAGCATCGATATCAGATCACAACAGCAACTCGCACCACAAGTGCCCATATGACACAACTTGCCAATAATAAACAATATCAGTGTTTCCTAAATAATAGCCCATGGCTCAACCACAATGTGTACAAAAATATCAACAATAATAATGAATGTAAATTTCTCAACAAGGAAGATATCTCAACAATTAATGACTTTGCCTCAATGTGATAACGACTTTCACAACTTCAATACCAATAACTCAACAATGAGAGAGATATTGTGTAATCACGCTATCAAAAAAGAATAACTCACAATGAGAGGGATAACATGTAACGATGACTTCACATAAGGATAATTCGACAATGGGAGAGATAACATATATCAATGACTTCAAATAAAGATAAGTTAACTATGGACGAAATAACATATAATAATAACTTCAAATAAGCATAAGTCAACAGTGGAAGATATAACATGTAACAGTGACCTCAAATAAGGATAAGTCAACAATGGAAAAGGTAACATGGCAATAAAAGAGGGAACAACTTCAACTAAAGCATAAGAGCAAAGTGTAAAGTAAGATATAGAACAAGTGTTAAACAAGTCAAATAAGGCATGTAAAGATAGACAATCACAAGTAAGAGTAGATTGACTATGAGAATTAAAGCAGGATATGACTATTTAATTAAGGCATGGAAAGAGTCTAAGTAGCCCAAATCGTTCAAATACCATATATAGCTCGTGTACTCACTCGTCACCTTGCATACACAACTTTTACATAGAACAAATAACACAATCAATCCCAAATCCTAAGGTGTAGTTCCCCCACACAAAGTTAGGCAAGATACTTATCTCAACTTGGCCAACTCAACCCTCAGAAATAGCTTTTTACCCAAAATTCGCCTTCACACGGCTCAAATCTAACCAAAATTGACTTAATCTATATACTATATTAAAAGCACAAAGGCCCTTAACGAAATGTCGTTCGCCTTTTTTACCCTTTTAAAATAAATTTCATACTAGACAAAATAATAATTTTAATTATTTTTCTCATATTTAGGAATAATCATTTAATTATTTTCCTAATTAGGATTCCAAAATTAACTAAACTTATATTAATATTTCCTTACTTAAATTTTATAAAGTATTTATAATTCACTCAATCATTATTCTCTTGGATTACCTTTTAATAATACGTCAAACCACATTAACGTTCATACACCTAAAACAAAAACTTTTATAACTTGAAAAGGCTTAGTCTACAACAAACATATGAAATCCATTCAAAATACTTCATATTTTCCATCACACGAATTAAAAGAACAATTTTAACTTTTACCTTCAAAAGAATTAGATTGTATGGGCAATCTTTAACTCCAAATAACTTCTTTTTTGTAAGGGAGATAGAGTTCTTCTATTTTTTATTGAAAAGGTAAAAAAAATTCTACAAAAGTCAAAATGAAAAATATATATTGTAGTATAATTTAATGTCTTAAATATTTAGTCCATCTAGAGTTCGGTAGATGTGCACCGTGATTTTGGACTTGGGCATATGCCTGGAATCGAATTCAGAAGTTCTTAGGTTGATTTGTGTTGTTTTGCCAAAATTTGGCAATTTGAAATTGAAAAGTTTGACCGTATGTTGAATTTTGGCTATTGGGTTCGGAATATGATTTTAGGACTTGGAACAGGTCCGTTATGTTATTTAGAACTTGTCGGTAGAATTTGGTATTATTTGGAACTGATTTGATTGGATTCGAAATTGTAGTTGCAACTCTAGAAGTTCTTGAAATTTACTTTGAAATTTATGTATTTTTGTGTCCGATTCATAGTTCTAGATGTTATTTTTGTGTTTTGATTGTTTGAGCGATATAGTATGATATTTTTAGACTTATGTTGATGTTTGGTTTGGAGCCCCGAGGGCTCAGATGAATTTCAGACATATTTCAGAATGGTTTGAACTGAAAATGGAAGTGCTGGTGTGCTGGTGCTCTATTATCGCAATTGCAAGAACCAACCTCACAATTGCGAAGGTGACAGGGGGTGGTCAGATGTCGCAAATGTGACTTCCCCTTCGCATTTGCAAAGTCAGCACGCATGAGGGTTGGTTCGTAATTGCGACCAATGGTTGCATTTGCGATAATGGCCTGCTTCACAATTGAAACTTCTATTGAGTCTGTCAGGGTTCGCAAATGCGATCCATGATTCGCAATTACAAGGTTTCACAAATGTGAACCCTATATCGCAAATGCGACATCTACAGCTGGTTATAAAGGTTGGAGTCGTGATTTTTCAACATATTCTCTCATTTTAGAATTCTAGACTCAGTAGGAGACGATTTGGAAAGGGGATTTTCATCTACATACATTGGGTAAGTGATTCTAATCAACATCCAACTATATTCATGATTATAACTGAGTAAGTCATTCTAATAAATATCCAAATATATTCATGATTATATCTTAGATTTAACATCAAAAGCATGTGAATCAAAGAGGAAAAATTGGGAAATTTTGTCAAGTTTTGAAAAATAAGAAATTGAGTTTTGAAAGTCAATTTGGACTCGGATTTCGAAACTGATCATATATATGGACTTGTGAGGTTATGGGTAATCAGAATCTACCCTTGGACCTCGGTTTTAACCAGGCGGGCCCCGGGTTTATTTTTGTTGACTTTTTTGAAAAAATATAAAGATCATTGTTTTATTTAATGTAATTGTTTTCTCTTGCATTGTTTAATGATACAAGTCTTCACATACGTCCGTTGCGCGTGTACCCCGTCCCAATGAATATTTTTTTTTTAGTATTACATAAATACTATATTAATATTATTAGTTAAATAATGAATATTGATTCTATTAGTTAAATGAATAGCAATTTAATAACTATATCATATATAGTCGATTTTCTCTATTTTTTAAATTTCTTTCAATGTTGATTCTTTTCTTTAGGGCGCAAATTTATGTAAACTGTTGTGTAAATTTGAAAGACGATTAACTTATATGGTGATTTGTAACATAATTGGATTGGATTGGATTCTTTTGGCTAATCAATTAATTTAAACTCTTCGAATTCTTAATTTTAGCTCATTCCATCTTTTAAATGTTATATCAAATATGGATGATGCATAGTCACTTGCATTTTTATCATTAACTCCATAAATACTTGATCAATATTTTATTTTTGGATCTTTGTGTTTGAAGAACAATATTTTATCCTTAACAATTAGAATTACTGACTTTTGTCAATCACTCTTCTCTCTCTATCTCTCATATTCTGAACTATATCTTTTAGTTATTTTTTCTAATTGTTCAGCATAGTTTACAAATATTATTCAAAAAATCGATAAAGAGAAGAAGATATTGATTGAGTATGAAAAGAGTTCAAATTAATATGAAATTTTATTATAATTCATAAATATAAGTATATAACAAAACACCGTTTCGGGAACATTTTCACAAAAGCAAAAGTTGGATAAATATTTCTAACTTAAGCTTCTAAGGGTCTAAATCAAATCGAAATCTTCTCAGAGCGAAACTAATCAACCCTGTATGTCGTAAACCCATAAACACACATATGTTAAGCATCAAAAGGGGAAACGGAGTGCAATTATACAAAACAGTCGGTCGGGTTATCACATTCTCCTCCTCTTAAAACAAACGTTCTTCCTCGAACGTGCATAAGGGCATACCTAAAGTGATGAATAGATGAGGATAACGACTCCGCATGGCATGCTCGGTCTCTGAGTCATCTCCTCAACCGTATGGCCCCTCCATTGAACCTTCACTGAAGCAATATTCTTTGATCTCAATTTTCGGACTTGTCTGTCCAAGATAGCCACTGGCTCCTCAATGTATGTCAAATCATTGTCCAGTTGGATAGTGCTGAAGTCTAAAACATGAGATGGATCACCAATCCTCTCAAGGATCTGAAAAGGTCCGATATACGTAGGGCTCAACTTGCCCTTCTTCCTAAACCTCATCACACAAGCATGGGTGAAACTCAGAGCAGAACCATCTCCCCAACCATAAATGCTACATCACGAACCTTGAGATCAACATAACTCTTCTGTCTAGGCTGGACTGTACGAAGTTGATCCTGAATTAACTTGACTTTCTCTAAGTTATCTCGAACCAAATTTGTGCCCAACAACCTAGCCTCTCTCGGCTCAAACCAACCAAGTGGAGAACGACACCATCTCCCATATATGGCCTCACAAGGAGCCATCTGAATATTCGATTAGTAATTGTTGTCGTAGGAAAACTCCAAAAGCACCAAAAACTGATCCCAAGAATCCCTGAAATCCATAACACATGCATGAAACATATCCTCCAATATCTAAATGGTGTGCTCAGACTGCCCGTCTGTCTGGGGGTGAAATGATATGCTTTACTCAACCGGTGTGCCTAAATCACTCTTAGTTCTTCAGAAGTGCAATGTAAACTGCATACGCTGGTAAGAGATGATGGATATCGGCACGCCAAGAAGTCAGGCAATCTCCCAGATGATATAGATCCGAGCCAACTCCTCTGAAGAAAAAGTGGGTCATCACCGGAATTAAATGAGTCAACTTGGTCAACCTATTTACAATTACCCATACATCGTCAAATTTCTTCAAAGTCCATGGGAGCCCAACAACAAAGTCCATGGTAACAAACTCCCATTTTCACTCGGGAATCTCAAGTCTCTGAAGCAAGCCGCGCTGGCCTCTGATGCTCATACTTTAGTTGCTGACAAATTAGGCACCGAGCTACATACTCCACTATGTCTTTCTTCATTCTCCTCCACCAATAGTGATACCTCAAATTCTAATACATCTTATCAGCACCAGATGAATAGTGTACCGTGAACTGTGAGCCTCCTCATGAATCAACTCATGCAACCCATCCACATTGTGCACACAATAACCGGACCTATATTAGCAACACCCAGTCATCTCTAATATAAACCTCCTTGGCATCGCTTTTGATGTACCAAGTCCGTAAGGACAAGAAAATGAGGTTGTCATACTGACGCTCTCTGATGTGATCATACAAAAAAGACCGAGAAACCACGCAAGCAAGAACTTGACTGGGCTACGAAAAATCCAATCTAACAAACTAGTTGGCCAAGGCCTAAACATCTAGGGCTAGTGGCCTCTTTGCTACTGGATGATATGCCAAACTACACATACTCTCTGCCTTTCGACTCAAGGAACGACTACTACATTGGCCTTTTTGGGATGATATAGAATGGTGATATCATAGTCTTTAAGAAACTCTAACCATCTTCGCTGTCGCAAGTTAATATCTTTCTATTTGAATAGATGTTGTAGACACCGATGGTCGGTACAGACCTCACAAGGGATACTGTACAAGTAGTGTCACCAAATCCTTAATGCATGATTAATAGCTGCCAAATCCAAGTCTTTGATAGGATAATTCTTCTCATAGACCTTCAACTGCCGAGACGTGTAGGCAATCACCCTTTCATCTTGCATCAACATCGCGCCAGGCCCAACACATGACGCATATACACAGTGTAAGACCCCGAACCCATAGGCAACACCAACACTAGTGTTGTAATCAAAGTAGTTTTGAGCTTTTGAAAGCTCACCTCACACTGCTCGGCCCATCTGAAAGGAGCACCCTTCTGGGTCGACCTGGTCATACATGCAACAATAGTTGAGAACCCTATATGAAATGGCGATAATACCGGCCAAACCAAGGAAACCCCGAATCTCAGTAGCTGACGATGGTCTAAACCAACTCTGAACTGCTTCAATCTTCTTCAGATATACCTTGATTCCCCCACTCAACACCACATGACCCAAAAATGCCACCAAACTAAGCTAGAATTCACATTTTGAGAATTTTGCATACAACTTCATCTCTCTCAAGATCTGGAGCATAATACTTAAATATTGCTCATGATCCTTCCAGTTGTGGGAGTACACCAAGATGTCGTCAATAAACACAATGACGAATGGATCAAGATATGGCTAGAATATAGTGTTCATCAGGTGCATAAATGTTGTAGCGGCATTTGTCAGCCCAAATGACATCACAAGGAACTCGTAGTGACCATACCGTATACTAAAGGCAGTCTTCAAAATATCTAGATCCCGAATCTTTAACTGATGATATCTTGCCTGCAAATCAATCATTGAGAACTTTCTGGAACCCTGTTGCTGATAAAATAAGTTATCAATGTATGGTAATGGGTATATGTTCTTCACTGTAACCTTGTTCAACTATCGATAATCAATACACATGCGCATAAAACCATCCCTCTTTTTCATGAAAAAATTGGAGCACCCCAAAATGACACACTAGGCCGAATGAAACCCTTATCAAGCAACTCTTACAAATGCTCCTTTAACTCCTCAACTCGGTTGGGGCCATATGTTATGGTGGGATAGAAATGGGTTGAGTGCCCCGCAACAAGTCAATACTAAAATCGATATCCCTATCAGGCGGTATGCTCGGAAAATCTGCTGGAAATACATTTGGGAAGTCCCTCACTACCGGAACTGACTCAATGGTAGGAGTATCAGCACTGACATCTCTCACAAAGGCTAGATATGCATCACACCCCTTCTCAACCATCCCTAAGCCTTTAGAAATGACATAACCCTTCCAGGAACATATTCCAATGTACTCATCCACTCTAACTATGGAAAACCTGGCATAGCCAATGTTACAGCCTTGGCATGATAATATAGAATAGCATGATATGGGAACAACCAGTCCATGCCCCATATCACATCAAATTCTACCATACTGAGCAACAATAGATCAACTTTTGCTTCAAAACCATCAATAACAACTAAACATGATCGATATATATGGTCCACAATAATAGAATCTCAAATTAGTATGGCACATAAACATGAGAACTCAAAGAATCATAGGATATATTCAAATACAGAGAAAACTAAGATGAAGCATATGAATAAGTAGATCCCAGATCAAATAAGATTGATGCATCTCTATGACAAACTAGAACCATACCTATAATAACTACATCTGAAGTGACTGCCTTCGTCCTACTCGGAAAAGCATAGAATTTGACCTGGCTTCCCCCTCTAGGGTAATCTCTACCTATCCTTCCCCCACCCCTAGCTATTTGTGCGGGTGGAGCGGCAACTGGAGCAACAACCATGGCTTGTGAAGACTATGGACCTGACTAAATCCGTGGAGCCTGAGTAGTCTATGGAGGTGCACCCCTCCTAAATCTGGAGTAGTCCCTCACCATATGACGGGTATCACCACACTCAAAATAAGCTCTTTGTGGGGATGGCTTCTGGGACTGGCTCAGGCCTAGTAGGCTGGACTAACCACTGAAGGCACCATGTGCAGGAGGTGCACTAGAAAATGGCTGAGTAAAGTGTGCAACTTGAGACCTCGGGATAGTTGGAGTACCATTAGAAGGTTGAAGTGCTAAATGAACTACACGGCTCACATAGCCTATACCATGAAGGGCAGTACCTGCAGCATGGACACCAATAAACCCTCAAGTACCTCGAGCCCTTTTGGCCTTCATGTCCTCTCTCTCACGACCCTACATACCCTCCAACCTCTGTGCGATCTTTACCACCTGCTAATATGTGGTATATGTCTCCAATTCTCAAGCTATGCTGAATCTAATACCATAGTTGCACCCCTCGATGAATCAACAAACTCGCTCTCTAACTATAAAAACCAAAGTGGTGTATGTGGACAAATAACTGAATCTGATAACATACTCTGACAGTAACATAGTACCCTGGAGAAGCTGCTTGAACTCCACGCACTATGCATCCCGTAGGGTCTGGGGAACAAACTCTCTCAAGAACATCTCTGAAAATAGAGTCTATGTAAGTGAAGCTACTCGGTTGGGTTACCCTCCTCATAAACCTGCCACCACTGATATGCTGCTCCAGACAGATGAAAAGTAGTGAAAGCAACTCCACTTGTCTACCCAATACCCATGGTGCAGAGAATACAGTGGCACTTCTTTAGAAAATCTTGTGCATCCTCTGAAGCTAAGCTGATGAAAGTAGGAAGATGATACTTCTTGAACCTCTCAAGTCTAAGCTGCTCATCCTAAGATGCCACTGCCCTAACCTTAGACTAAAACTAGAATAATAGGTTATACTGCTATAACCTTTGGGACCTGATCAACATGGACCCTCTGCTCTGAAGTACGGGCAGTGGGAGTCTAAGCTCCTCTCTAGGACAAATCAAGGCCTAAAGTTGGTTTGTCGAGCAAGAAGAGAGAAGGATCAACAAGGATTTCATACCCTATGCTAGTTCTTTTTCTCTCTACCGCAGATATGGCTTTAATAAGTCCTCCTGAGATGTGGCTGGTGTAAGTGGAATCAACCCCCCTTGAGCTAGAGTACCTAACATGCTCAAGAACTGTGCGAGGGTCTCCTGAAATGCAGGGGTGGTAACAAGCACCTCGGGCGCCTGCTCCCCAACTGGAGCTACTAGCGGCTCCTTTATCGCAGCTCGAGCAGGTGCTCTAGCTACATCACGTGCCCCTCCTCAATCTTTGCTCGGCCCTAGCCACTTGCGGCTCTAAGGGGGGCACGAGTGTCTGATCATCAAATCCAATAGTGCGTGTCCTCAACATCTGTGAGAGAATAGAAAGTCAAAGATTTAGTTTTCGAAGTCAACCAATTCGCACGATAAGGAATCAAATAGTGGAGTTTTTCCTAGCAGTTCCGTAGCCTCTTGAAGATAAGTACAGGAGTCTCTGTACCAATTCGCAAGACTCTACTAAATGTTCTTATGACTTGTAACACCTATGAACCTAGAGAACTAATACCAACTTGTCACAAATCCAATTTTCCCTCCTTAGGATGTCGTAATGGCAACTAGTCTCAATGACTAGGTAAGCCTAAAAAAAGGGAGACTATGACAGAAATAAAGGCTAAAACTTGATATAAACTAACAATTTTCATAAATATCTCGATAAAAAAACATAACGACAATGCTCCCAAAACTCAGTGAGACTGAGTCATAAGCCTCTATAGAATGTTCCAAAACACCTACTATAACACTGTCTAATATAGGAAACAACACTATAAAGATAACGGAAGGTGACTCCGGAGACTGCAGACACCGAGCAAGTATACCATGAAGTCTTCGGCAAACAGCTACAAACAAACACTAACGTTCAACACAGGCAAACATACCTGGATATGCACAAAAAGATGTGCAGAAGCGTAGTATGAGTACACCATAATAGTAACCGATAAGTATCAAGCCTAACCTCGGTAGAGTAGTGACGAGGCCATGTCACGACACCTACTAGGACATAATAAATATAATGAAGACATAATAACAAGAAGTAATGGAAGGCGCAGAAATAAATGATACGAAACAAGTTAATAACATTAACAAATGATAGAATTTTAAGCATAAAAATAACATAAATGAAGCGACTAAAGAGAACCACAGTAGTCAAATATGGATAAACTGATAAGACAAGGAAAAATAAAGTAACAAGAAGGGTTCCACCAATAACTCTTTACAACATGAGATGCACAACAAGAATCAAAACCGAGATACTGCCTCATATACAATAAGAATCATAACCGAGGTACCTCCTCGTTTACAATAATAATCACAACCGAGGTACCGCCTCATTTTCACATTTCTTAATTTCAACCACGATCTTTCCTTATACGTCCAGTGAGCCTTACATTTAAATAGTTTTGAAAATATTTTTCCCCAAAATAGCTACATGCACTTTAGCCAACCTTATGACGCCTTGTGGCTTCAAGAAATTCCCTTACTAGCAACTTGTACATAGGTCCTACCTTATGCCGCCACATGCACTTTAACCCCTAACCTTATACTACAGCATGAGCATCGATATCACATCACAACAGCAACTCGCACCACAAGTGCCCATATGCCACAACTTGCCAATAATAAACAATATCAGTGTTTCCAAAATAATAGCCCATGGCTCAACCACAGTGTGTACAAAAATATCAACAATAATAATGAATGTAAATTTCTCAAAAAGGAAGATATCTCAACAATTAACGACTTTGCCTCAATGTGATAACGACTTTCACAACTTCAATACCAATAACTCAACAATGAGAGAGATATTGTGTAATCACGATATCAAAAAAGAATAACTCACAATGAGAGGGATAACATGTAACGATGACTTCACATAAGGATAATTCGACAATGGGAGAGATAACATATATCAATGACATCAAATAAGGATAAGTTAACTATGGACGAAATAATATATAATAATAACTTCAAATAAGCATAAGTCAACAATGGAAGATATAACATGTAACAGTGACCTCAAATAAGGATAAGTCAATAATGGAAAAGGTAACATGGCAAAAAAAGAGGGAACAACTTCAACTAAAGCATAAGAGAAAAGTGTAAAGTAAGATGTAGAACAAATGTTAGACAATTCAAATAAGGCATGTAAGGATATACTATCACAGGTAAGAATAGATAGACTATGAGAATTTAAAACATGATATGATTATTCAATTAAGGCATGGAAAGAGCCTAAGTAACCTAAATCGGTCAAATACCACATATAATCCGTGTACCAGCTTGTCACCTTGCGTACACGACATTCACATAGCACAAATACCACAATCAATCCCAAATCTTAAGGGGTAGTTGTCACGACCTAAACCGATGGGCCGCAACGGGCACCCGGTACCTTACTCAACCGAGTACCAACGTAACGTATCTTTCATATTACATCATCATATACACGTGACATACGGGCCTAATAGGCCAACATTATCATTTACAAACTCAAAACAAAGGCCGACAAGGCCGTACAATCTTTCACGTACAAGACATATGTCTACAAGCCTCTAAGAATACGTAAATGTCATAAAGGTTGGGATAGAGTCCCGCCATACCAAACAATACATGTCTAAATCATACTAACCAAACGAGCAACTCCGAAGCAAATGGAGCACACCAACATCTTCTGCTGAACTGATAGCCTACTTGGAGGGCTCTCGACCTGTCTATCGGGACCTGCAGGCATGAAACGTAGCATTCCCGGGCAAAAGGGACGTCAGTACGAATAATGTACCGAGTATGTAAGGCACACAAATAAATACATAAGGGACATGGAAGACATATAGAGTACATGACTCAACCTGTAAGTCTGAATAATTTTGTAAATCATAAATTACTTTTAGCGTCATGCATATGCGTATGAATGTCATGTCGTGCATAGGTACATTTTTCATAACATTATCAGCCTCTGAGGGCATCCCATCATATCATATCGGCCACTGTGAGCAAAATCATTATCGTATACCAGCTGATCAGGTGGTGATGCGTATATAACGCCATAACCTTTCCCATATCCCATACATATATATATATACATACATATATATGCGTATATAATGCCATTTGAATACATACATATATACGCGTATATAACGCCATCTGATCATGGGTCAATGCACATGTATAAATGAGTGAAATGCATGAAAAATACGTAATAATCTCGATACTCCTTCCGGATAAACTTTTCCAATGCATATGAAATACGATAAAAAAATATCTCGGTACATCATAAGACCATTATACCTCTGGTTAATATCATAAAATCATTTTACGTATTTTCTGAGACTCATGAACAAAAGATAATAATAATTCTCATGGGGAATCAAAAATATAGACACCCCTACTATTTCTATGAATAGAGTAATTTATAGAAACTGTGTATTTGCTCGTTTCTTTCGTATAAAGAGGACCATGCCAAAAGAAAGAAGGGAGGTCCTTAACATACCTATTTCTTGAATTATTTTTGAACGAAGCTTCTTCTGCGAAATTCTTGAACGAAATTTATACTTGATTTTGAAATTTGGAACGAAATCTGCTTCTAGCGTTCTTTTGGCTTTAAGACCCCAAAATAGAATGAGATATAACCTACTTCTTAGCTTAGTTCCAACGTTTGAAGTTGTTTCTGTTTTGTAGCTTTTGAATGAATTGATACCAAAATTGTTATATCATATTAAGGTTGTTCAGATTCCTATACGAAGATAAGACTTTGATAATTAGACTTTATGTATACCTTGGTGTCGACACCTAGCACAATTGTTATGAGTCATTATGTTAAATTGGTGGCCTTGTGCCACGTGGAGAGTGGTGTATTTTAGTTGATTTTCAGCCACTTATTAGTTAACTGGGTAATGTCCCGTTACCCGGTAATTAACCAATTACCCACATAATTTAAAAATTATCATAAATTACTTAAAATTCTATTTATTTATAAAATACATCATATATACTTTTTATATATACTACCGTGGTTATATGGTACCTTGCATGGTACTAGTTTATAATTATCGGGTATTATCGCTCGGGCCGTATTTTACCCCAATATGCCAAACTTGGATGAAAAATTTATTTTCTTTGACTTGCTTCCCCTTTCACCTTTACGAATTTTTTCATCACTTGTGAAATAGCATATGTTACATCCCGCATTTTCGTATGTTAATGTTTCGTCGTAAGTTAATCGATGTAAGTTCGGGGATGGGATTATTTTTGAGATTTTAAGTATTATTCTATTTTAAACAAGTGATAAGTAAATTCATGAAGGTGAGAAGGGAAGCAAGTCAAATACAATAGCGTCCAAGTTGGCATGTTGGAATAAAATACAGCCCGAGCTAAAATACGCGGTATTTATGGACTAGTGCCATACGAGGTACCACATGATCATGATAGTAAAGTGTATGAGGTATGTGAAAAGTGAGTAATATTTTAAGTAAGTGGAAATAATTCTCAATTATGCGGGTAATAGATTAATTACCGGGTAACGAAACATTACTCGGTTAACTAATAAGTGGATAAAAAAATTAAATATCTCACCCCTACCCCACGTGGCAACAAGCCACATTATCAAGAAATGACTAATTCATTCCTTGATTAGGTGTCAAATGGACACAAATCCCTTTGATTCTTTGCAAGACCTTGGATATCCAAGTATTTGGACGTGCACCTAACGTCTTCAGTCAATTCTCCATCTTATACATTTTAATTAAAAATTATTTCAAATGATAATTTTCCTCTTCTCTTTAATTTATTACCGTTCAACAATTAACCAACAATATTTACCGAGCTTCAGTCTTCGTTTTGTGTTGGTGATTTGCATTAGAGTGATCACTTGAACAAATATCGTTTTACCATGAGATTTGGTTTCACCATTGAAGACTTTGCATTTAAAGTCTTAAGTACAGAATATTGTTCTTGCTTTTTGAAATTCAATACCAAACGTTGGCCTCTTTTTCCATGAGATTTGGTTTTACTACATTGTAAAATATTCAAAAACAACAATTTGTCTTTGGTTTAAAACCAAAGAAGTTGAGGCAGAAGCAAGTAATTTCGTTCAAGTTTCAAATAATTCAAGGAACAGGTATGTTAAGGCTATCCCTTCTTTCTTTTGGCATGATCCATACGATATGAACGAAACGTGCAAATGCACAAATTCCAAAAGTGACTCTACTCATAGAAGTAATAGAAATATCTATGTTCTTTAATTTCCAGGTGTCATAATATTTTATCATCTGTTCATGGGTCTCAGAAAAATATGAAAGTTGAAAGGATGTTACTTTATGATATTGCTCAAGGGGCAAAATGGTCTTATGACATTCTGAATGATTTTATTGATTTACTTTTCATGCATTGCATCCACGTGCATTGACCCATGACCAGATGGCGTTATATACATGTATATATGTAAATATATGTATATGGGATATGGGAAAAGGTTATGGCGTTATATACGCACCACCACCTGATCAGCTGGTACATGATGATGATGTTGCCCACAGTGGCTGAAATATTATTCAAACGGCGTTATATATGCATATATGGGTATGTATTCAAATGGCTTTATATACGCATATATATGTATGTATTAAAACGGTGTTATATATGCGTATATATGTATGTATATATATATATATGGGATGTGGGAAAGGTTATGACGTTATATACGCACCACCACCTGATCAACTGGTATACGATGATGATTTTGCCCACAGTGGCCGATATGATATGATGGGATGCCCTCAGAGGCTGATGATGTTATGAAACATGTACCTATGCACGACATGACATTCATACGCATATGCATGACGCTAAAAGTAATTTATGATTTACAAAGTTATTCAGACTTACAGGTTGAGTCATGTACTCTATATTTCTTCCATGTCTCTTATGTACTTATTTATGTGCCTTACATACTCGGTACATTATTCGTACTCAGAGCAGTTCTGTCCTAGGTAGTCTACAAGCCGTGTCTAGTAGAGTCTTGTTTATGGGTGTGTCATGCACCACACTTATAAGCAGGAGGCTACAGGGCATTTAGGATTGTCACTCTTTCTTCTTACTTTAGATCGTGTGGTAGAGCTCACTTATAAGAATCCAAGTTCTGAAATTCTATTTTATTCGTAATAAGACGATGCCTGGTTCCCGAAAGAAGGTTGGAAAGAGAGGTTGTTGTGGAAAAGCTGAGTCAGAGGAATTGGAATTTTGTATGATGCCTATGATAAGTAAATGTGAGGTCTTTAGCAGATCATGGGTGTACTGAAAGGTACAAGCTTCCTGATAAGAAGCCTTAAGGCAATAATGTCTATCCATCTTTATGGTAAAAGACAATGGGAGATTAAGAAGATAAATACAGGTTTCAACAAGCAAAAGAAGCAAGATGAAGAAGGGTACGAGGCACCCAATTAATGAAGGCTAACAACGATTGTAATTGAGGCAGAGGAACATAAGCCTTTTGAGTTATAGTCAATAGTAACAGAGGTATATACAATTGGTCGCACCCCTTCCAGATATGCCCTATGGGGGTTAACAAAAATAGTATAATAAGATATGATGGATGAATTGATTGCGTCAGTTGACATTTTCGAAGGATATTGCAAATGTGTTAATAGATCTCTTTATGAGACGCCTAGATAGTGCACTCTAAAATAGTGCAGCCAGATATGAGTGCTACAAAGACATGCGCTATAAGCCTTGAAGGGATAAATATTACCTTAGTGTTGCTCGTGTCCCTAGTAAAGCGAGAACGTTAAGCAACTCGAACAACCACTGGATGGAGCAAAGGAAAGCTAAAAGCGAAAGAATGTCGTATTGAAGTTTTCACAAAATAAAGGATATGTAAAAATATTAGCAGAGTGATGAGAAGAGAGATAAGGAAGCATTATGAATAAGGTATGATACATGGATGAAAATGGTAGAGTGTTACATAACCTATAGTCAAATGAATGAAGAGACGAAAGGTGATGAGACTTAAGACAATAAAAGAATATAGGCCATAAGGTTATATCCTTATTTCGAGAAATAAGTTCGTGACTCCAACACGACTACAAGAGGGGAGAGTTAATCCCCAGAGTAACAGAAATCAGTATGGATTTGTAACCAAGATAAACTAAATATGAATTAGGGACTAAATGATCGGAAAGCACTCGTCATCATAGGAATTTCAAATTTTGTTCAGGCGGTAATAGAATGGACCACAGGAGAAGATCCATGATGAATTCAGAGAATGGTATTCAGGGAGACGCTTCCCTAGAGCAAGCAATGTGAGCAAAGTTAAGCTTAAGAGACTGCATGTGCTAGTTACGCTAAGTGTCACCCTAGCGAGTAACGAAATTTGTCATCCTTGGTACAGAAGGATTGCCGCAAGGCGAATCAGGATCATTGATGTTGAGAAACGACATCAAAGATGAAGAGGTAAAACATCTATAGGTAGATTCTCGTGGCTTCAGCTTTTAGTACACCCCTAAAGGGGGGAATATAGAGTAATGTGGCATTAAGCTAGAATTAAGTGGTTCTAGTGACTATGGAGTGGTAAAGGAAGAATGCCATAAATGAAATAAGAATGAGATGACACTTATCCAAATCTTACAGATACACTACGATTCAAGAATATTGTGCAAGCACAACGTTAAGGAGGGGAAGTAAAGGTTCCTACCCGAGCTGTTATTAATAAATAAGGAGCCAGTGCGAAACTTAAGTTAAGACAAAAGAAATAACCCAAGAAAGATTATGAGGAATATTCATATGAGAATGGGCTAACGAGTAGTTAGTAATTGGTCAGGAAGATCCCAGTTATGGATAAACAAGAGGTTACGGACAAGTCATCAGATCATGTAAGATAAAAGAACCCAACATGGAGAATTCAGCCTCGATAAATATCATTATAACACTTAAGAAGTATTCAAACAAGAGTCGGGGTAGCTAAAGATACCGTATGAGTGTTACAAGGCTAAAAGAAAGTGCCACTGAGAAGGCAATCAAAATATCAGTTCAAAAGCAACCATACGAGCACAAGGGCATGGAGGTAAGCAACTACGGATGATTACATGCAAGTAAAGAAATCAAAAAGGTTCCTAATAAGCTCACAACTTTACGAGAGTCAAGGGTTCTCCCTAAATACTACAACGAAGACTAGCTGAGGAGATACGAAAGAAGGCTTCATTCTAAGCACAATGACATAAAGAGGAAATAGTCGTGTAACAACAATCTCGTAACAACATTGTAAGCATTCCAAAGGAAAATGGCACTTAACGTGGCTGATGAACGGGAAGTAAGAATTAAAAGTAATATTCGAGATCATATGAGTTATATGAAAACTATGGCAAGTGTGGGCACTAAGATAAGCTAAGTATGGACGCAACAAGGGGGCAGAAAGACCAGTAAAAGTAATAGCTTACGTTGAAAGAAAGCTAAGACGGAACGAAAGAATTATTTGATCAAAGATCCAGAGTTAGAACGTTATGGATACACTCAGGATTTTGGAACATTATCCAGGCAACATATTTGTTGACAATCATTCAGCCATAGAAGACTCCGGTATAAGTTAAAAGAAAGAATTAAGACCAGAGCATAGACAAAGGATTGAATTGTTAAAAGATTGTATCAGGGATATTCCATAATGCCCATGAAAGGCTAAGGTAATAACTGATACCATGAGCCACGAATTGGAAAATAGCTTAAGCCTACGTAAAGGCTAATCAGAAGGAAGAGGAAACTAAAGAATTACATCACCTAAGTGAATCAGGAGTCTGACTATTGGACCTAGGATTTTTTTTTATAGAAGTTGTGCTTGAGAACATGACGGAATTAATCGCTCTTAATATCAGACGTTCAAGAGAAATAACACAACAACCATAACATATAAGGGCTCTACAAGGAAGTCAGTTAGAAGAAGTACCAGCCTCATAAGAAGCCGGTATGAAGCTCCCACCGAATTGTGTAGGTCCAAGAGGTGGAAGTATTATAATGGAGCTTCAGGTTGTGAACGTGAATTATAGCTATGTGGAAGGGAGGTCATGAAAGAGATAAAAGATACGATACAAGATTTTAAGGTAAGTAAGGTAAAGGTGAATAACGTACGAGATACTCAAATGTAGAAGGCTGTGACTAGCCCATACTTCGGATAGAAGGCTAGAAGCACGGGGATTTAGTATCCATGAATGATAGCAGCATCGTTAATGATGTATTTTCCAGCCTATGGTTTCGAAGTACTAAGGGGTCTAATTAAGGAATTAGAGGAAAGCTGGAGACGATGTGATGTATTGCTTGACGTTTCAAAATAACATAAGAAAATCTATGGTGCAAGCAAGTTGAAGGAAAGTTGCGAGTAGTATAAATGGATATGTATAGGTCGCAAGCTAAAGTACGGTAAAGCAACAAAATTTTAAGGAAACAAGAGTAAGGATAAGAAAGGGCAAGTGAGAAGGTAACCAAAATGGATAAGTCCTTAAGATTACGCCCATGAAAACAAGAAGAGTAGATGGTTTCTCTAAATTATACAAAACTCACTATAGCTTGAATAAACTCAAAGGAATCTAAGACTAATAACATTTAGAATGCCACCCTGGTAGTAGAATGAGGGTGTAATTGTGATAGATAAAAGATGACGTTTGGGACTTCGATTAAATAATGGTTCAACGAAGAAAAGAAATGGATCTTATGAATTGGACAAAATTAAGGTACCCACACAAGGTGAATCACATTGGGATGCTGTGAGGTACGGTTATGGAAGCATGGTATTGCCCCCAGGTGGATCAGTCTAATCATTTCAGATGTTTCCTGATGAGACGTGAGCCCTAGCGGCAGTGTTACATAAGAGTTCAAGTTATCGGTATTAAGGTGAATCAACAACGGATGGATAAAAATTACAAGATATGAGATGAGATTAAACAATAATAAGGAAGCATTAAAAGGACTTAAATTTATACATATGGAATGAGCAACGAGAGTAAGCTGGGACTTGGTAGCAGATCCCAGCAACGATAAATTAAAGTAAGAGTTATGGCAGTAAATTCATACGGATGGTTAAACGGACCTATGCGATGAGATTTAGCAATATTCGTAAATCCAACAAAATATCGAGCAGAGGACTTCAATATACCTATAGAGGCCTAAAGAGGCATCCTTTTAGCCTTGTATATACAAAGTAAGGCCTACAGATTGACTAAAAGATAAAAGGAAAAAGGAAAGATGAATCGCATAAGTGCACTTACAAAGCTATGATCATACAGGTTGCATGACGGGAGGTAACATAAGTTGCAAGATTAGGAAGATTTCGAACACAGGTCATGATATGAGCAAAAAGGCTAGGGGGGGGGAATACCCTAGACTTTGGATTTATTCACAGAGCAACTGCTTGAATGGCAAGATTAGTATTAATGTATTCACAAGAGCTATAAGTTAAGAAAATGATAAGAGCACCAGTCAACATTCGAGGACGAATGTTCCAAAGAAGGGAATGATGTTACATCCCGCATTTTCGTATGTTAATGTTTTGTCGTAAGTTAATCGATGTAAGTTCAGGGATGGGATTATTTTTGAGATTTTAAGTATTATGCTATTTTAAACAAGTGATAAGTAAAATCATGAAGGTGAGAAGGGAAGCAAGTCAAAGAAAATAACGTCCAAGTTGGCATGTTGGAATAAAATACAGCCCGAGCTAAAATACTCGGTATTTATGGACTAGTGCCATACGAGGTACCACATGACCATGATAGTAAAGTGTATGAGGTATGTGAAAAGTGAGTAATATTTTAAGTAAGTGGAAATAATTCTCAATTATGCGGGTAATAGATAAATTACCGGATTACGAAACATTACCCGGTTAACTAATAAGTGGATAAAAAAATTAAATATCTCACCCCTACTCCACGTGGCAACAAGCCACATTATCAAGAAATGACTAATTCATTCCTTGATTAGGTGTCAAATGGACACAAATCCCTTTGATTCTTTGCAAGACCTTGGATATCCAAGTATTTGGACGTGCACCTAACGTCTTCAGTCAATTCTCCATCTTATACATTTTAATTGAAAATTATTTCAAATGATAATTTTCCTCTTCTCTTTAATTTATTACCGTTCAACAATTAACCAACAATATTTACCGAGCTTCAGTCTTCGTTTTGAGTTGGTGATTTGCATTAGAGTGGTCACTTGAACAAATATCGTTTTACCATGAGATTTGGTTTCACCATTGAAGACTTTGCATTTAAAGTCTTAAGTACAGAATATTGTTCTTGCGTTTTGAAATTCAATACCAAACGTTGGACTCTTTTTCCATGAGATTTGGTTTCACTCCATTGTAAAATATTCAAAAACAACAATTTGTCTTTGGTTTAAAACCAAAGAAGTTGAGGCAGAAGCAAGTAATTTCGTTCCAGTTTCAAATAATTCAAGGAACAGGTATGTTAAGGCTATCCCTTCTTTCTTTTGGCATGATCCATATGATATGAACGAAACGTGCAAATGCACAAATTCCAAAAGTGACTCTACTCATAGAAGTAATAGAAATATCTATGTTCTTTAATTTCCAAGTGTCATAATATTTTATCATATGTTCATGGGTCTTAGAAAAATACGAAAGTTGAAAGGATGTTACTTTATGATATTGCTCAAGGGGCAAAATGGTCTTATGACATTCTGAATGATTTTATTGATGTAATTATAATGCATTGCATCCACGTGCATTGACCCATGACCAGATGGCGTTATATACGCACCACCACCTGATCAGCTGGTACATGATGATGATGTTGCCCACAGAGGCTGGAATATGATTCAAACGGCGTTATATACGCATATATGGGTATGTATTCAAATGACGTTATATACGCATATATATGTATGTATTCAAATGGCGTTATATACGCGTATATATGTATGTATATATATGTATATGGGATATGGGAAAGGTTATGGCGTTATATATGCACCACCACCTGATCAGCTTGTATACGATGATGATTTTGCCCACAGTGGACGATATGATATGATGGGATTCCCTCAGAGGCTGATGATGTTATGAAACATATAACTATGATTGACATGACATTCATACGCATATGCATGACACTGAAAGTAATTTATGATTTATAAAGTTATTCAGACTTATGGGTTGAGTCATGTACTCCATATGTCTTCCATGTCTCCTATGTATTTATTTATGTGCCTTACATACTCGGTACATTATTTGTACTGACGTCCCTTTTGCCTGGGGACGCTGCGTTTCAGGCCCGCAGGTCCTGATAGACAGGTCGAGAGCCCTCAAAGTAGGCTATCAGCTCAGCGGAAGATGTTGGTGCGCTCCATTTGCTTTGGAGTTGCGTATTTGGTTAGTATGATTTAGACGTCTATTGTTTGGTATGGCGGGACTTTGTCCCGACCTTTGTGACACTTATGTACTTTTAGAGGCTTGTAGACATATGTCGTGTATATGAAAGATTGTACGGCCCTGCCGGCCTATATTTTGAGTTTATAAATGATTATGTTAGCGTATTAGGACCATATGTCACATGTATATAATGATGTAATAAGAAAGGTACATTACGTTGGTACTCGGTCAAGTAAGGTACCGGGTGCCCGTCGCGGCCCATCGGTTTGGGTCATGACAACATAATCCTTATAATCTCCAAATAATCCTTTACTTGGACTAATGTCAATTACTTTACGACAAATCCAACGTACAATACTATAGGGTGCAACATCGTCGTAACTTAATACTGCGAAGTGTGACATTACCGTAATGTAATATTGCTAGGTAGAACACTGTCGTAACTTAATACTGCTGGATGTAACATCATCGTAATATATTACTGCAGAGGGTGACATCATCGTAATATAATACTGCGGGACGTAATATTGACGTAATATTTCGGGGCGTAACATCATTCCCCCTTTTGGAACATTCGTCCTCAAATGTTGACTAATGCTCTTATCATTTTCTTAACTTATATCTTTAGAATACTTTAGAACTTTCCTTGCCATCTAGGCGACTGTTCTATGAATAATCCAAAGTCTAGGGCATTCCCCCCCTTAGGCATCCTTCTCACACCACAACTTGTAGTCGGAATCCCTCCAATCTCGTAACTGTTGCTACTTTTCATCATGCAGCATGTACAATTTTAACCTTGTAAGTGTGCCCAATCTCCAGGCTTCATATGTAGAGCTTTCTAAGATGTCCCTTTGGGCATCTATGAGTATACTGAAATTCTTCGCTCGCTACTTTGTTGAATTCACGAATATGTATCTCATCGCATAGGTCTGTTTAGCCATCCGTATGAATTTACTGCCATAACTCTTACTTTAATTTATTGTTGTTGAGGTCTGCTACCAGATCCCAGCTTACTCTCATTTCTTATTCCATATGTATAAATTTAAGTCTTTTAATGCTTCCTCATTACTGTTCATCTTTAGAATAACGTCTAATCTCATCTCGTACTTTGTGACTTTTGTCCATCCATTGTTGATTCATGAGGTACAATATACCACTGATAACTTGACCTCTTAGGTGTAACACTTTCTTTAGGGCCCACGTCTCATCAGGACATCTGAAATGATTAGACTAATCCACTTGGGGTTATACCAGGCTTTTATAACTATATTTCATAGCATCCCAACATGATTCATCTTATGTGGGTATTTTAATCCCGTATAATTCATGAAATCCTCTTCAAATCTTTACTCAATCGAAATCCCAAACTTCATCCTTTATGTTTCGCAATTATATCCTCATTCTATTATCAGGGCAGCATTCCATCTTGTCTAAATGCTATGAGTCTTGGACTCTTTTGAGTTCATTCGGGTTATACTGAGCTTTCTATAACTTAAAGAAACCATTAGCTCTATGGGCTTAATCCTGAGGACTTTATCCATTCTCATCACCTTCCCACTTGCCCTTTCTTATCCTTATTCCTGTCTTCCAGAACTTTGTTGCTTTACCATACTTTATCTTGCGACCTACACATATCTGTTTATACTACTCGCAACTTTTATTCAACTTACTTGCACCATATATTTCCTTATGTTATTCTAGATATCAGGCGAGACATCACATCATTTCTCACTCTTCTTTACTTTCTTAATCATGCTTCTCGATACCTAGAAAGCATATGCTGGAAGATATGCCACTAGCGACACCGCTATCCTTCCTGGATATTGAATCCTTGCGCTTCTAGCCTTCTATCCCAATTATGGAATATCCTCAACCTTTTTCTTTTGAGTATCTCATACATTGTTCACCTTTACTTTACTTTCCTTAAAGCCTCACATCATATATTCTATCTCTTTCGCACCTCTGATTTTTAAGGGAGATCCTGCAATGTTCTCGATCACGATGTTTCTATTTTTCTGGGTCCAATAATCAAACTCCTAATTTGCTTGGGTGATGTAACTCTTTAGTTTCCTCCTTATTCTGATCGACCTTAACATCGGCTTAAGCTATCTTCCGATCTGTGGTTCATGGTCTTATTTATTCTATTTAGCCTTTTATGGCCGTTGATGTATGTGCATGATACGATCGTTTAACAATTTAATCCTTCGTTTATGACCTGGGCTGAATTCTTTCTTTTAACGTATACCAGAATCTTCTACGGCTGTATATGCTGCATATATATAAAACTCCAAACCCTTAAGTGAGTTCTTAATACAACCAATTCTGGACCATTGATCAAATAATTCTTTTGTTCCATCTTAGCTTTCTTTCAACGTAAGCTATTACTTTTTCTGGTCTTTCTGCCCCCTCGTTGCGTCCATACTTAGCTTATCTTAGTGCCCATATATATTGAAATTCCATACAACTCATATGATTCTGAATATCACTTCTGATTTTACTCCTTGTTCATTGGCCACTGTAGGTGCCACTTTCTTAGGGAGTTCATACAATGTTGTTTTGAGACTGTTGTCACATGACCATTTCCTCTTTAGGTCGTTGTACTGAGGTTGAAGCCTTCTTCCTTATTTTCTCAGCTAGTCTTTCATTGTAGTACTTAGGGAAGACCCTCTGACTCTTGTAAAGATACGAGCTTATTATCCTGTATTCCCGATTGAATTTTTGATGTTCGTGCTCACTTGTAATTATCCTTAGTTACTTACCTCCATACTCATCTGCTCGTACAGCTTCTTTTGAACTTAAGTTTTGACTGTCTTCCCAGTGGGACTATCTTTTATTTCCGCAACACTCATACGGTACCTTTAACTACTCCAACTCCTATTTGAATATTTCTCAAGTATTACAATATCATAACTGGTTTTACTATCTTTATCTTGCACGATCTGCTATCTTGTATTGTATTCTCTTGACTAGCCATGGCTAGACTCTTTTTGAATCAACTACTAACTTCAGGAGGCCTTTAGCTCATATTCTGACTGCGTGTACCAGTCTTGCTCAGGCGGTCCTAACGTCTCGCATTGGCTCCTCAATTATCAATAACATCTCAGGCAGGAACTCTTACTTTTTCTCCTTGACGTTGCATTTGCATAATGTTCTGGAATCATAGCATATCTGTAGCATTTGGATAAGTGCAATATCATCCCTTTCTTATTTTTATCGCATTCTTACTTTTATCATTCCATATTCCCCCCTTTAGGGGAGTACTAAGAGTTGGAGCTACGACGACCTGCCTATAGATGTTTCACCTTTTCATCTTTGCCGTTCTTTTACATCATCGATGGCCCTTACTCGCCTTGCGGTAATCCTTATGTACCAAGGATACAAATTTCCTTACTCACAATGGTGATACTTAGTGTAACTGGCACATACATTCCATTAAGCTTAACTTTGTTCCCCTTGCTTGCTAGGGAAACGTCTTACTGAATGACCATTCTCTGAATTTCCCATGAATCTTCTTTTATTGTCCATTCTATTATCGTCGTAACGCGATATGAAATTCTCATGACACCGACCGTTATAGAATCACTCAGTACCTAATTCATGTTTAGTTTATCTTGTTTACCAGTCCATACTGATTTCTGTTACTCTGGGGATTAACTCTCCCCTCGGGTAGTCGCGTTGGAGTCACGAACTTATTTCTCGAAATGAGGATATAACCTTATGGTCTATACTGTTTTGTTGTCTTAAGGCCCATCACCTTTCGTTTCTTCCTTCATTTGACTATAGGTTCTGTAACATTCTACCGTTTTCATCCATGTATGACACCTTATTCATAATGCTTCCTTATCTCTCTTCTCATTACTCTGCTAATATTTCTGCATATCCCTTTTCTTGTGAAAACTTCAATATGACATTCTTTCGCTTTTAGCTTTCCTTTGCTCCATCCAGTGGCTATTCAAATTACTTAATGTTTTCACTTTACTAGGTCCGCGAGACACACTAAGGTAATATTTATCCCTTCAAGTCTTATAGTGCATGTCTTTGTAGTACTCATATCTAGCTGTACTATTTTAGGGTGCACCATCGAGGTGTCTCACAGGGAGATCCATTACCACGTTTCCACTATCCTTCAGAAACGTCAACTAACTCTACAAATTCGTCCACTATTTTGGGTTACTATATCCCTAGTCGGATCCTGATAACTCGTCCTTTTCTTAAACTATGTCTATTAGCCCCCATAGGGCATAACTGAGATGGGTACGACCAATTATACATACCTCTGTTACCATTGAATATAACTCAAAAAGCTTACATTCCTCTACTTGAAATATAAACACCGTTAACCTTCATTAACTGGGAGCCTCATACTTTTCTTCATCTTACTTCTTTTACTTATTGACACTTGTATTTACCTTCTAAATCTCTCATTGTCTTTCACTATTAAGGTGGATATGTATTCTTGCCTCAAGATCCTTACTAAGAGGCTTACACCTTTTAGTACGCACATGATCTGCTGGAGACCTCATATTTACTTATCATAAACATGATGCAAAGTCGAGTTTCCTCTGAATCAACTCTCACATAACTATATCTCTTACCACCTATCTTTTTGGGTGTAAGTGTCACGACCCGGATTTCCCACCATCGGGTGTCGTGATGGCGCCTACTATCGGAGCTAGGCAACCAAATATTTAAAACACCTTTCCTGCTTTCTTTGAAACAATATAATAAACGAGACAAAATTTAAGCGGAAGACGTTAAATCTAAAGAAACTGAAAACCAAAAGTGCGGAAGTTTAATACACATCACTACCCAAGGTCTGGTGTCACTAGCTCACGGACTACTACAGAATACTACAAACAACGTCTGAAAGGAAATACGTCATGTTTGTCGGATACAAGATGAACAAACGAAAAACATGGAAAGGGGCTTCAGCCTACGAACGCCAGCTAGGCTACCTCGAGAGTCCCTGGACTGAAAATAGCTCCCAGAAGTCCTACTGTTATGGTCCGCAAGCTGCTCCCTGATCTGTGCACAAAAATGCATAGAGTGTAGCATCCGCACAACCCACCCCATGTGTTGGTAAGTGCCTGGCCTAACCCCGGCGAAGTAGTGACGAGGCTAAACAGGACCTACCACAATTAACCTATACAGATATATATACAAGTGCAAGAAAACAATAACAAGATAATACAAAGTAAAGCTAGGAGGGGACATGCTATCGGGGAGTAACAGATAAAAATGAAATTTCGGAAATAAACAGAAGAAACACGATCCCATAATATCATATATAAGTGGACGGCGTGCCACACGATCCCATAATATCATATATAAGTGGACGGCGTGCCACACGATCCCATAATATCATATATAAGTGGACGGCGTGCCACACGATCCCATAATATCATATATAAGTGGACGGCGTGCCACACGATCCCATAATATCATATATAAGTGGACGGCGTGCCACACGATCCCATAATATCATATATAAGTGGACGGCGTGCCACACGATCCCATAATATCATATATAAGTGGACGGCGTGCCACACGATCCCATAATATCATATATAAGTGGACGGCGTGCCACACGATCCCATAATATCATATATAAGTGGACGGCGTGCCACACGATCCCATAATATCATATATAAGTGGACGGCATGCCACACGATCCCATAATATCATATATAAGTGGACGGCGTGCCACACGATCCCATAATATCATATATAAGTGGACGGTGTGTCACACGATCTCATAATATCATATATAAGTGGACGGCGTGCCACACGATCCTATAATATAATTCGAAACATCTGATTTTGTAAGGAGAGTCCCATTAAGGGAAATCAACAACATATCACTCTAACCAGGCAAGGGTACAACTAACAGCCCAAAATATCCCGACAAGGGAGAGTATATATATCGGTCTACACATCCCGGCAAGGGAGTAATCACAACACATTCTCTTTTTAAATCCCTTCTTCCTCAACTAACACATTCATGTTCGAGCTAACACTCCAAAAGTACACCAATCACAACTTTACCTCAACCGTTCACATTATATGAAACTCATCAAATAAACAAGGAGATTGTGTCACGTTATTCGAATTAAAAGCAATTAAGACTCATGGTCATGCTAGACTCCGGTGCATAGATAACCGTCACCATGCCTATACACCGTACTCCACATTAGCAAGTAGAAAATAACATCCTAATCCTATTCCCTCAAGTCAATGTTAGAACAAACACTTACCTCGAATGCTCCAAACTCAACTCACACTTCTAGTATAGCTTTACCTCTTGATTCCACCACCAATCCGCTCGAATCTAGTCATAAGTTACTTAATCACATTAATAATTACTAAATGAATCACTCCCCATGCATGAAAAATAAATTTTACAAGGTTTTTCCCAAAATGGTCAAAAATACCCTCCGGACCTGTCGAAACTCGAGGTTCGGACCAAAACCCGGTTACCAATTCTCTCACGAATCCAAATATATGATTTGTTTTGAAATCAGACCTCAAATTGAGGTCTAACTTCTCAATTTGTAGAAAACCTAGGTTATACCCAAAACACCCAATTTCCCCCATGAAAATCTTTGATTTGAATTTGAAATCATGTTAAAAGATGTCAAGGAATAAAGAAATTAAGTAAGAAATCACTTACCAATCGTTTTGGAGAAGAAAGGTTGTTTGGAAAATCGCCTCTTAGGTTTTGGGTTTTTGAAAAGTGGATAAAATGACTGAAAATCCTGAATTTATATATATGCTGGGGGCTGGCGCGGACCGAGCAGAAATACACCGCGGCCGCGTGGTTGCCAGTGAGGACCGCGCGGAAATGTACCGCGGCCGCGCCGAGGGAGGGAAGACGTGGGCTCTCTGAACCCACCCAGCGCAGACCTCACTGATTTGGTGCGCGGCCGTGCTGGTCGACCTGGCTACAACCCTCTGAACCCCCACCACGCGGACCGCACAGAAAAGCACTGTGGCCACGGGGCTTCTAGCGCGGACCGTGCGGAAACGGCCGCGGCCGCGCTGGGCCTGCAACACCTGAACCTACATTTTTTTTAAGTCTAAGACCTCCCCGGCCCCACTCAAAACTCATCCGAGCCCTCGGGGTTCCAAACCAAACATACATATGATCTTAAAAACATCTTACGGTCTCATTTGTGCAATCAAATCGCCAAAATAACATTATATACATAGAATCAAGCCTCAAAACATATGATTTTCTTTCAACTTTCATAAAACTCAAATTCCCCATTTTAAGTCCGAAACACGTCATATGACGTCTGTTTTTAGCCAAACTTTACAGATAGTGCGTAAAACATATTTAAGACTCATATCGGGCGTCGGAACCAAAATACGAGCCCGATACCACAGTTGTCTGATCAATTTCCTTCTTCATTTTCCTTAATCAATTTCAGAAAACAATTTCACACAAAATTTCATTTCTCGGGCTTGGGACCTCGGAATTTAATTCCGGGCACACGCCCAAGTCCCATATTTTTTTATGGACCCTCCGGGACCGTCGAATCACAGGTCCGAGTCCGTTTATCCAAAATGTTGACCGAAGTCAATATTATGCATATTAATATCAAAATCCATCAAATTTTTCACATAATTCACATATTCTAACATAAAAACTTTCCGACTATGCGCCCGAACTGTGCACGCAAATCGAGGCAACTAAAAGCGAGGTTTTCAAGGCCTTGGAAGTGCGGAACAAGGAAGAACTACGGTGATGACCCTTTGGGTCGTCACATTCTCCACCTCTAAAACAACCGTTCGTCCTCGAACGGACAAAAGAAAGAAGTACCTGAGTCGTGAAATAGATGAGGATAACGGCCCCGCATATCGTTCTCGGACTCCCAGGTCATGCCTCAGGAGGCTGACCTCTCCACTGAACACGTACCGAAGGAAAACTCTTCGACCTCAACTGTCGAACCTGCCGGTCTAGAATAGCCACCGACTCCTCCTCATATGACAGATCCTTTTCCAATTGGACAGTGCTCAAATCTAACATGTGCGATGGATCTCCGCGATACTTCCGGAGCATAGATACATGAATCACAGGATGCACAACTGACAAGCTAGGTGGCAAGGCAAGTCTATAAGCCACCTCTCCCACATGATCAAGAATCTCAAATGGACCGATAAACCTAGGGTTGAGCTTTCCCTTCTTCCCAAATCTAATCACGCCCTTCATAGGCGATACATGGAGCAATACCCGCTCCCCAACCATGAAAGCAACATCTCTGACCTTGCAGTCTGCATAACTCTTTTATCTGGACTGAGCTGTACGAAGTCTATCCTGAATAATCCTGACCTTGTCCAAGGCCTCCTGAACCAGATCCGTACCCAATAATCGAGCGTCTCCTGGCTCAAACCATCCAACCGGAGACCGACATCGCCTACCATACAACGCCTCAAACGGAGCCATCTGAATGCTGGACTGGTAGTTTTTGTTGTACGCGAACTCTGCTAAAGGCAAAAACTGGTCCCACAAGCCTCCAAAATCAATGACATAGGCTTGGAGCATGTCATCAAGAATCTGAATAGTCCTCTCGGACTGACCGTCCGTCTGGGGATGAAATGCTGTACTCAACTCAACTTGGGTGCCCAACTCTCGCTGAACTGCTCTCCAGAAATGCAAGGTAAACTGCGTACCCCGATCCGAAATGATAGATAGCGGCACCCCATGAAGGCGAACAATCTCCCTGATATAAATCTCGGCTAACCTTTCAGACGAATAAGTGGCTGCAACAGGAACAAAATGCGCTGACTTGGTCAGCCTATCAACAATGACCCAAACTGCATCAAACTTCTTCCGAGTCATCGGAAGCCCAGTAACTAAATCCATCGTAATCCTCTCCCACTTCCACTCGGGAAGTGAAATCCTCTGAAATAGACCACCAGGTCTTTGATGCTCGTACTTAACCTGCTGACAATTCAAACACCGAGCCACATGCACAACGATGTCTTTCTTCAACTTGAGCCACCAATAGTGCTACCTCAGATCCTGATACATCTTCGCGGCGCCCGGGTGAATAGAATACTGAGAACTGTGGGCCTCCGCTAAGATCAACTCTCGAATCCCATCAACATTGGGCACACAAACTCGCCCCTGCAATCTCAATACGCCATCATCATCTAAGGTTACTTTCTTGGCACCTCCACGCTGCACCGTGTCTTTCAAGACACACAAATGGGGATCATCGAATTGCCGATCATGGATATGCTCCAATAACGAAGAACGAGCGACCGTGCAAGCTAATACTCGACTAGGCTCAGAAATGTCCAACCTCACAAACTAAAAGCCTGAATGTCCAAAGCAAGCGGTCTCTCACCGACCGGAATATAAGTAAAACTGCCCATACTGGCTGACTTCCTACTCAAGGTATCGGCCACCACATTGGCCTTTCCCGGGTGATATAAGATAGTGAGGTCATAATCTTTCAACAATTCCAACCACCTCCTCTGCCTCAAATTCAACTCCTTTTGCTTGAACAAATACTGAAGATTTTTATGATTTGTGAACACCTCACACGCCACACCATACAGATAGTGCCTCCAAATCTTCAATGCGTGAACAATGGCTGCCAACTCCAAATCATGCACTGGATAGTTCTTCTCATGAACCTTCAACTGCCTCGAAGCATAGGCAATGACCTTGCCATCCTGCATCAACACTGCACCAAGTCCAATACGAGATGCATCACAATAGACTGTATAAGGCCCTGAACCTGTGAGCAAAACCAACACCGGTGTCGTGGTCAGAGTTGCCTTGAGCCTCTGAAAGCTCGGCTCACACTCATCTGACCATCTGAACTGGGCACCTTTCTGGGTCAATCTAGTCATAGGGGCTGCAATGGATGAAAACCCCTCCACGAACCGACGGTAGTAACCTGCTAACCCCAGGAAACTCCGAATCTCCATAGCTGAAGCTGGTCGAGGCCAGTTCTTGACTACCTCTATCTTCTTCGGGTCTAGCTGAATACCTGCTGCTAATACGACATGACCCAGGAATGCGACCGAACTCAGCCAAAACTCGCACTTCGAGAACTTAGCATACAACTGACTACCCTCCAGGGTTTGAAGAACCGCTCTGAGGTGTTGCTCATGCTCCTCCTGACTGCGGGAGTATATAAGAATATCGTCAATGAAGACTATCACAAACAAGTCCAAATAATGTCTGAACACTCGGTTCATCAACTCCATGAACGCTGCTGGGGCATTAGTCAATCCAAATGACATGACCAAAAACTCATAGTGCCCATACCGAGTGCAAAATGCTGTTTTAGGAACATCAGACGCCCTAATCCTCAGCTGGTGGTAGCCAGATCTCAAATCTATCTTTGAAAACACCCTCGCACCCTGAAGCTGGTCGAATAAATCATCGATCCTCGGCGGTGGGTACTTGTTCTTAATCGTCACCTTGTTCAATTGCCGGTAATCAATGCACATCCTCATCGAACCATCCTTTTTCTTCACAAATAGCACCGGTGCGCCCCAAGGTGAAACACTGGGTCTAATGAAACCCTTCTCAAGCAAATCCTGAAGCTGACCCTTTAACTCTTTAGATTCTGGCGGCGCCATATGATACGGCGGAATGGAAATGGGCTGAGTGCCCGGAGCTAGATCAATACAAAAATTAATATCCCTGTCGGGCGGCATGCCCGGCAGGTCTGAAGGGAAGACCTCAGGAAACTCCTGAACAATAGGAACAGAATCAATAGACGGGACCTCAGCGCTGGAGTCACATACATAAGCCAGATAAGCTAGACACCCCTTCTCGACCATACGTCGAGCCTTCACATAAGAAATAACGCTGCGAGAAGAATTATCAGGAGTCTCTCTCCATTCTAAACGGGGCAAATCCGGTAAGGCTAAGGTCACGGTCTTGGCATAACAATCCAAGATCACATGATACGGGGACAACCAATCCATCCCTAATATGACGTCGAAATCTACCATATCCAAGAGCAACAAGTCAACACGGGTCTCAAGACCCCTTGAATACCACGACATATGAACGATGAACCCGGTCCACCACTATAGAATTCCCCACTGGCGTAGACACATATACAAGAATACTCAAGGCCTCACTAGGCATAACCAAATAGGGTGCAAAATAGGACGACACATATGAATACGTAGATCCGGGATCAAATAGCACAGAAGCATCCCTATCACAGACCAGAATAGTACATGTAATCACAGCATCTGATGACTCAGCCTCTGGCCTGGCTGGCAAAGCATAACAACGGGGCTGGGGCCCACCTCCTTGAATCATATCCTTGGGACGATCTGCTGCTGGCTGACCCCCGCCTCTAGCTGGCTGGGCAGGCTGTGGGGCAACTGGTGCCTGGATCATCGGGCGAGGACCCTGCTGCTGCGAGCTGCTGGAAGCTCGAGGGCAATATCTGGCAATGTGACTCACATCGCCGCAAGTATAACAAGCCCTCGGCTGCTGAGAATAACGAAGTGGTGGTGCACTGATAGGTGTTGATGGTGAACTGAAGAGCTGCTGGTCAGAATACTACGGCTGAGAACCACGACCACCTGGTGTACCATGAGAAGCCTGGAGAGCTGACTGAAAGGGCCTCGAAGGATGGCCTCTACCATAAGAATCCCTACCTCCAGACGAGGTACCACTGAATCTACCAGAATGGTGGAGCCTCTTATCAAACCCATGACCACCTCCCTGAGTAAGTGCCATCTCTATTCGGCGGGCATCATCTGCCGCCTCCTGAAATGAAATATCACTACCGGCATTCATGGCCATCTGAACACGAATCGATTGGGCCAACCCATCAATAAACCTCCGCACCCTCTCTCTATCGGTGGGGAGTATCACAATGGCATGACGAGCAAGATCAATGAACCGGGTCTCATACTGGGTGACCGTCAAAGGACCCTGCTGGAGACGCTCAAACTGTCTGCGAAGAGCATCTCGCTGAGTAACTGGAAGAAACTTCCCCAGAAATAACTCTGAAAAATGATCCCAGGTCAATGATGGCGACCATGCTGGTCTGGCTAAACAGAAATCCTTCCACCAAGTCTTGGCGGATCCTTCCAAGCGAAAAGTGGCAAAGTTGACCCCATTGGTCTCTACAATGCCCATAGTCCGTAGAACCTCACGACAGCTGAATATGAAATCTTGAGCATCCTCTGAGGGGGTGCCACTATATGTGGTTGTGAAGAGCTTGGTGAAATGATCAAGCCTCCACAAAGCATCCGCGGACATAGCCGCACCATCGCTGGACTAAGCCGCAATACCTGGCTGGACTGCCATAACTGGCTGAACTGCCACGACTGGCTGAACTGCTGGAACCTGAGCCTGAGGAGCTATCGGCTCTGGAGTACGAGTATCGGGAGTTTGAACTCCTCCCCCAGCCTGAGATGTGGCTGGAGCTACGGGAAGCAAACCCGCTCTAGAAATGCCCTCCATAAAGCCTACTAGTCGGACCAAAGCGTCCTGAAGCACTGGAGTGGCTATGAAACCCTCTGGGACCTGAGCTGGGCCCACCGGAGTTGCTGGAGTTGGGACCCCTTCGTCGTAGTCAACATGAGGATCCACCTCTGGGACTGCCGCTCGGGGCTGAGCTCTGCCCCGGCCTCGGCCTCTGGCACGGCCTCGGCCTCGCCCCTTTCTGCCTCGCCTTCTACCCCTGATAGGAGCTGCTGCGCGGTAGAAGAGGAAGCACGTGTCCTTGCCATCTGCGAAAGAACAGAGTGGAAAGACAATCAGTACTTGAGAAACAGAATCGCACGACAAGAATGAACAAGGTGAAGTTTTCCTAACTCGGTAGCCTTTGCGGGATAAATACAGACGTCTCCGCACCGATCCCTCAGACTCTACCGAGCTGTCCGTGAGTTGTGAGACCTAAGTAACCCAGGGCTCTGATACCAACTTGTCACGACCCGAATTTCCCACCATCGGGTGTCGTGATGGCGCCTACTATCGGAGCTAGGTAAGCCAAATATTTAAAACACCTTTCCTGCTTTCTTTCAAACAATATAATAAACGAGACAAAATTTAAGCGGAAGACTTTAAATCTAAAGCAACTGAAAACCAAAAGTGCAGAAGTTTAATACACATCACTACCCAAGGTCTGGTGTCACTAGCTCACGGACTACTACAGAATACTACAAACAACGTCTGAAAGGAAATACGTCATGTTTGTCGGATACAAGATGAACAAATGAAAAACATGGAAAGGGGCTTCGGCCTGCGAATGCCAGCTAGGCTACCTCGAGAGTCCCTGGACTGAAAATAGCTCCCAGAAGTCCTACTGTTGTTGTCCGTAAGCTGTTCCCTGATCTGTGCACAAAAATGCACAGAGTATAGCATCAGCACAACCGACCCCATATGCTGGTAAGTGCCTAGCCTAACCCCGGCGAAGTAGTGACGAGGCTAAACAAGACCTACCACAATTAATCTATACAGATATATATACAAGTTCAAGAAAATAATAACAAGATAAAACAAAGTAAAGCTAGGAGGGGACATGCTATCGGGGAGTAACAGATAAAAATGAAATATCGGAAATAAACAGAAGAAACTCTGGTTCCCATGATATATATATATATATATAGTGTAGTGGACGGCGTGCCACATGATCCCATAATATCATATATAAGTGGACGGCATGCCACACGATCCCATAATATCATATATAAGTGGACGGTGTGCCACACGATCCCATAATATCATATATAAGTGGACGGCGTGCCACATGATCCCATAATATCATATATAAGTGGACAGCGTGTCCACACGATCCCATAATATCGTATAAAAGTGGACGGCGTGCCACACGATCCCATAATATCATATATAAGTGGACGGCGTGCCACACGATCCCATAATATCATATATAAGTGGACGACGTGCCACATGATCCCATAATATAATTCGAAACATCTGATTTTGTAAGGACAGTCCCATTAGGGGAAATCAACAACATATCACTCTAACCCGACAAAGGTACAACTAACAGCCCAAAATATCCCGACAAGGGAGAGTATATTTATCGGTCTACACATCTCGGCAAGGGAGTAATCACAACACATTCTCTTTTTAAATCCCTTCTTCCTCAACTAACACATTCATGTTCGAGCTAATGCTCCAAAAGTACACCAATCACAACTATACCACAACCGTTCACATTATATGAAACTCATCAAATAAACAAGGAGATTGTGTCACATTATTCGAATTAAAAGCAATTAAGACTCACGGTCATGCTAGACTCCGGTGCATAAATAACCGTCACCATGCCTATACACCGTACTCCACATTAGCAAGTAGCAAATAACATCCTAATCCTATTCCCTCAAGCCAAAGTTAGAACAAACACTTACCTCGAATGCTCCAAACTCAACTCACGCTTCTAGTATAGCTTTACCTCTTGATTCCACCACCAATCCGCTCGAATCTAGTCATAAGTTACTTAATCACATTAATAATTACTAAATGAACCACTCCCCATGCATGAAAAATAAATTTTACAAGGTTTTTCCCAAAATGGTCAAAAACACCCCCCGGACCCACGTGGTCGAAACTCGAGGTTCGGACCAAAACCTTGTTACCCGTTCTCCACGAATCCAAATATATGATTTGTTTTGAAATCAGACCTCAAATTGAGGTCCAACTTCTCAATTTGTAGAAAACCTAGGTTCTACCCAAAACACCCAATTTCCCCCATGAAAATCTTTGATTTGAATTTAAAATCATGTTAAAAGATGTCAAGGAATAAATAAATTAAGTTAGAAATCACTTACCAATCGTTTTGGAGAAGAAAAGTTGTGTGGAAAATCGCCTCTTAGGTTTTGGGTTTTTGAAAAGTGGATAAAATGACTGAAAATCCCGAATTTATATATATGCTGGGGGCTGGCGCGGACCGCGCAGAAATGCACCTCGGCCACGTGGCTGCCAGCACAGACCGCGCGGAAATGTACCGCGGCCGCGCCGAGGGAGGGAAGAAGTGGGCTCTCTAAACCCACCCAGCGCGGACCGCACTGATTTGTTGCGCGGCCGCGCTGGTCGACCTGGCTACCGGCCCTCTGAACCCCCACCACGCGGACTGCACAGAAAAGCACTGCGGCCGCGTGGCTGCCAGCACGGACCGCGCGGAAACGGCCGCGGCCGCGCTGGGCCTGCAACACCTGAACCTGCTTTTTTTTAAGTCTAAGACCTCCCGGGCCCCACTCAAAACTCATCCGAGCCCTCGGGGATCCAAACCAAACATACATATGATCTTAAAAACATCTTACGGTCTCATTTGTGCGATCAAATCGCCAAAATAACATCATATACATAGAATCAAGCCTCAAAACACATGATTTTCTTTCAACTTTCATAAAACTCAAATTCCCCATTTTATGTTCGAAACACATCATATGACGTCCGTTTTTCGCCAAACTTTACAGATAGTGCTTAAAACATATTTAAGACACGTACCGGGCGTCGGAACTAAAATACGAGCCCGATACCTCAGTTTTCTGATCAATTTCCTTCTTCATTTTCCTTAATCAATTTCAGAAAACAATTTCACACAAAATTTCATTTCTCGGGCTTGGGACCTCGGAATTTAATTTCGGGCACACGCCCAAGTCCCATATTTTTCTACGGACCCTCCGGGATCGTCGAATCACAGGTCCGGGTCCGTTTACCCAAAATGTTGACCGAAGTCAATATTATGCATATTAATATCAAAATCCATCAAATATTTCACATAATTCACATATTCTAACATAAAAACTTTCCGGCTACGCGCCTGAACTGCGCACACAAATCGAGGCAACTAAAAGCAAGGTTTTCAAGGCCTTGGAAGAGCGTAACAAGGAAGAACTATGGTGATGACCCTTTGGGTTGTCACAGTAAGCATCATCGTATTATTATTAAGGTAGAGTTTAGGAAATTGAGTTCTTACAACTGAGCTCTACCACACGATCTAGAGTAAGAAGAAAGAGTGACAGTCCTAAATACCCTATAGCCTCCTGCTTATAAGTGTGGTGCACGGCACACCCATAAACAAGACTCTACTAGACACGGCTTGTAGATTTCCTAGGACAGAACTGCTCTGATACAACTTTTATCACGACCCAAACCGATTGGCCACGACGGGCACCCGATACATTTCTCAACTGAGTACCAACATAATGTATCTTTCATATTACATCATCATATACACGTGATATACAGGCCTAATAGGCCAACATTATCATTTACAAACTCAAAACAAAGGCCGACAAGGCCGTACAATCTTTCATGTACAAGACATATGTCTACAAGCCTCTAAGAATACATAAATATCATAAAGGTTAGGATAGAGTCCCGCCATACCAAACAATACATGTCTAAATCATACTAACCAAACGAGTAACTCCGAAGCAAATGGAGCGCACCAACATCTTCTGTTGAACTGATAGCCTACTTGGAGGGCTCTCAACCTATCTATCGGGACCTGCGGGTATGAAATGCAGCATTCCCGGGCAAAAGGGACGTCAGTACGAATAATGTAACGAGTATGTAAGGCACATAAATAAATACATAAGGGACATGGAAGACATATAGAGTACATGACTCAACCTGTAAGTCTGAATAATTGTGTAAATCATAAATTACTTTTAGCGTCATGCATATGCGTATGAATGTCATGTCGTGCATAGGTACATTTTTCATAACATTATCAGCCTCTGAGGGCATCCCATCATATCATATCGGCCACTGTGAGCAAAATCATCATCGTATACCAGCTGATCAGGTGGTGATGCGTATATAACGCCATAACCTTTCCCATATCCCATACATATATATACATACATATATAAGCGTATATAATACATACATACATATGCGTATATAACGTCATTTGAATACATACATATATATGCGTATATAACGCCGTAACCTTTTCCCATATATATATATATATATGCGTATATAACGCCATCTAAGTCATGGGTCACTGTACATGTATAAATGCATGAAATGCATATGAAATACGATAGAAAAATATCTCGGTATGTCATAAGACCATTATACCTCTGGTTAATATCATAAAATCATTTTACGTATTTTCTGAGACTCGTGAACAAAAGATAATAATAATTCTCATGGAGAATCAAAAATATAGACACCCCTACTATTTCTATGAATAGAGTAATTTATAGAAACTGTGTATTTGCTCGTTTCTTTCGTATAAACTAGATCATGCCAAAAGAAAGAAGGGAGGGCCTTAACATACCTGTTTCTTGAATTATTTGAACGAAGCTCTTCTGCAAAATTCTTGAACGAAATTTATACTTGGATTTTGAAATTTGGAACGAAATCTCCTTCTGCTTCTAGGGTTCTTTTGGCTTTAAGACCCCAAAATAGAATGAGATGTAACCTACTTCTTAGCTTAGTTCCAACGTTTGAAGTTGTTTCTGTTTTGTAGCTTTTGAATGAATTGATACAAAAATTATTATATCACATTAAGGTTGTTCAGATTTCTATATGAAGATAAGACTTTGATAATTAAACTTTATTTATGCCTTGGTGCCGCCACCTAGCACAATTGTTATGAGTCAATATTTTAAATTGGTGGCCTTGTGCCACGTGGAGAGTGGTATATTTTAGTTTATTTTTATCCACTTATTAGTTAAATGGGTAATGTCCCGTTATCTAGTGATTAACCAATTACCCACATAATTTAAAAATTACCACAAATTACTTAAAATTCTATTTATTTTTAAAATACATCATATATACTTTTTATATATACTACCGTGGTCATATGGTACCTTGCATGGTACTAGTTCATAATTATCGGGTATTATCGCTTGGGCCTTACTTTACCCCAATATGCCAAACTTGGACGAAAAATTTATTTTCTTTGACTTGTTTCCCCTTTCACCTTTACGAATTTATTCATCACTTGCGAAATAGCATAATCCTTATAATCTCCAAATAATCCTTTACTTGGACTGATGTCAATTACCTTACGACAAATCCAACGTACAATACTACATGGTGCAACATCGTCGTAACTTAATACTGCAAAGTGTGACATTACCGTAATGTAATATTGCTAGGTAGAACACTGTCGTAACTTAATACTGCTGGACATAACATCATCGTAATATATTACTGCAGAGGGTGACATCATCGTAATATAATACTGCGGGACGTAATATTGACGTAATATTTCGGGGTGTGATAGTAGTTCCCCCACACAAAGTTAAACAAGATACTTATCATAATTATGCCAATTCAAACCTCAAAAATAGCTTTTCCCCTAAAATTAGCCTTCACACGGCTCAAATCTTACTAAAATTGACTTAATATTATTAAACAATGCAAGGGGAAATAATTACAATAGATAAAGCTATGATTTTTACACTTTTCTCAAATATTCAACAAAAGTCAACCCTGGGCCCATCCGGTAAAATCCCCGGTCCAAGGTTAGATTTTGATTAACCATAACCCCACGAGTCCATATATATGAATAGTTCAAAACCTCAAGTCCAAATCGACTCTCAGAACTCAAAGTCTTATTTTTCAATAACTTGATAAAATTTCCCAATTTTCCTCTTTGATGCACATGATTTTGATGTTAATTTAAGATATAATCATGAAATATATTGGAAATTAATTAGAATTACTTACCCAGTATTTGTAGATTAAAATTCCCTCTACAAATCGCCTCATGCTGAGTCTAGGGTTCTAAAACGAGAGAATATGTTGAAAACTCCCGACTCAACCCTTATGACCAGCTGTAGATATCGCATTTGTGACACAGGGTTTGTATTTGCAAACCCTTGCAATTGTGAATCAGGGATCGCATTTGCGAACCCTAACAAACTCAAAAAAGTCGCAATTGCGAAGCTGTCCATTATCGCAAATGCGACCAATTACTCGCAATTGCGAAACAACCCTCATGCCTGTTGATTTTGCAAATGCAAAGGGTGAGTCGCATTTGCCACATCTAACCACCCCCAATCAGCTTCGCAATTGCGAGTTTGGTGCTCGCAATTGCGATAACAGAGCACCAACATACTAGCACTTCCATATTTAGTTCAAAGCATTCTGAAACATGTCTAAAACTAATCCGATCCCTCGGGGCTCCAAACCAAACATCCACACAAGTCTAAAAACATCATACAAACTCATTCGCATGATCAAAATTAAAAAATAACTTCTAGAACTACGAATCGGACACCAAAATATATGAATTTCAAAGTAAATTTCAAGAACCTCTAGAACTGCAACTAGAAGCACGAATCCAATCAAATCAACGCCAATCAATAGCAAATTATTCAGACAAGTTCTAATAACATAATGGACCTGTTCCAGGTGCCAAAATCACATTCCGAACCAAATAGCCAAAAGTCAATCTACGGTCAAACTTCTCAACTTCAAATTGCTAAATTTCGGCAAAACAACACAAATCAACCTATGGACTTCTGATTTCAATTTCGGTATATGCCCAAGTTCAAAATCATGGCACAAATCTAATAGAGCCAACAAAACACCATTACGGGGCCGGTTTCACAAAAGTCAAAGTTTGATTAATATTTCTAACTTAAGCTTCTAAGTCAAGAATCAAAGGTCTAATACCCTGTTTGGCCAAGCTTTTTTCGGGCCAAAAGTTCTTTTTTAGCCAAATGCACTTTTTGCCGAAAAATAAGGTGTTTGGCCAAGCTTTTGTAAGGAAAAAAGTCCTTTTGAGGAGAAGTAGAAGCAGTTTTTGAGAAGCAGAAAAAAGTAGCTTCTCTCCAAAAGCATTTTCTGAGAAGCACTTTTCAGAAAAATACACTTAGAAGCAGTTTTCAAAAACTTGGCCAAACACTAACTACTACTCAAAAGTGTTTTTCAAATTAATTAGCCAAACACAAACTGCTTCTTACCAAAAGTACTTTTAAAAAAAGCACTTCTCAAAATAAGCTTATTTTAGAAGCTTGGTCAAACAGGCTATAAATCATCCTAAAATCATCTCCGAACGAAACTAATCAACGTCATACGTCATAAAACCATAAAATACATGTGTGAAGCATCAAAATGAGAAATAGGGTGCAATTATACAAAATAATCGGTCGAGTCTTTACAGTCTCACAAATCATAAGTAAGCCTAGTTGAGTCTTGGGGAAAAGTATAGAGTCGTTAGTAACTATATGAGAGAGGTTATAGAGTTTTAGGAACTTTACCCTTTCTTGATTCCTTATTGTGTGTTGATTAAGATCCAAATCTAAATATCTCTCCTACTCTCTCACAAATGGTTAGAATGTTGGTGATGGATAGGCAGCACCACTGGCCAGATCCAGGAGGGGTTGGACCAAAGGCAAAGGCTCCACCAGGGTCTGCACAGTTGCAGCTAGAGGTGGGACACCCATCGGAGCCCGTGAGCGCCCCAAGGCAATGTTGGAGGACCTACCATCATATCATGTGGAGGATCATATCGGTGATGATCATGTTGAGAATCCACTACCAGCTTAGCAACCAAAGGGTTTTGTTTCCACACTGTATTTTAGGACGCTATGGCCAAGATGGTCAGTTTCATTGATGCACTAACTGTAGACATGTGATTTTTGACCCTCCCTGAAATTTCACCCATTTTAACATGTAAATATTTAATTTAGGCCTAATATCGGTATTTCAACTATTTTTGACTCTTTTACTTTATTTCGTCACAAAAAATAAAAATTACAAAAATATTTTAGTTTACGTATCTTTCATAAATTTAAATAAAAAATATACAAAAATAGTGCCTTATTTTATCTTTATATAATCTTGAAAATACAAAAAATCAAATAAAAATAGTTTCATATTTTGATATAGTTTAATTTAGTTAGTTAGGATTAGTTTTGCATTGTGTAGTATTTTTATCTTATATTAAAAGGAGTCAATTAAGGTGTTGGACCATAATTTTAGGAGTCTTAGAGCCCAACTATTGGCCAAATTCGGATTAGCCCTGTAGACATGTGATTTTTGACCCTCCTCAAGATTTTTTATATTTTAGCACGTAAATATTTAATTTAGTCCTAATATAGCTATTTCAACTCATTTTGACTCTTTTACTTTATTTTATTACAAGAAAAATGAAAATTACAAATAATATTTTAGTTTATGTATTTTTCATAAATTTAAAAAATATATAAAAAATAGTACCTTATTTTTATCTTTATATAATTTCGAAAACATAAAAATAGTTTCATGTTCAATTTAATTAATTAGGATTAGCTCTGGCATTGTGTAGTATTTTTATCTTATTTTTAAATGCATTGTGTAGTCTAGGGACCCTTCTAGACTTTTCTTTGGGACAAAAATAAATAAAAAGACCTTAAGGATTTAACACAAAAGGACCTAGGGACTAATTGGCAAATACACAAATAATACACCTAAAACCTAGACCTATAGGTAATGCCTACAATGAGCTAGGGGGATAATAACGCCAAAAATTCTGAAGGTAGGCGCAGCTTTTCCAGGAGACTCACCCCCCAAACTTCATCTTCCTCACCCCCATTTTTCAAAAAAAAAAAAATGCAGCAGACATAAAACGCCCCCCTCCCCTCTTGAAAAATGATCGAGCTCTCATCTCCTTAAAAGAAAAAAAGAGAAAAATGAAGCACTCCTAAGCTCCAAGAACTAGCTTCCACTTTCTCAAAATTAAAGGAATATTTGTAGATAGGATAATGGAATCACGTCGGAAATGATTCAATCTTCATCCCCTTCATCTTCTGTTTTCTCTTGAAAAATCCAGCGGTTTTTTTTCTTTTTCATTGTCACTGTTGAACCAAATTTGTACTAGCTTAATCATTTGAGTTTTCCGGCGATGTCTGCGATTTGTCAAGACTCTAGGTCGCCGGAAGTGTCGAGGTTCTGTCCATTGGTTTTTTGGTTCGAGGTTCATCATTAGCTCGCTTTGGTTTGTTGCATTGGAGGTTTCTTTCGTTGTATGTGTTTAAGAATACGCAGTAATAAAGGTCCATCTCTTTTCCCTACCCATTGTTCCTTTTGATCTCCCAAGTTTAACTGAAATTGGTTTGTGTATATTTAGGCTTGCATATTGTTTATATTGTGCTTATAACTGTCAAAGCTCTTAATTTGTATGTTGGAAGAGGATTGTGATGTTAAAGAGAATTCTCGACTGCAGTACTATATATATGTGATGCTAAATTCACTAGTGTTGCTTTGTTTAGAGGTGTTGCTTGTGTTTATGGCAAATTTGTTTGTACCAGTGAACATGTATTTCACCTTGGCAGAAAGACCACCAGGAAATCCAATTTTTAATATTCAATATTTGTCTTGGAAAATTTGTGCTTTTAGTCACATATTTCAATTTTGATCCTTGTGATTTAACATTCACATAACTGAACTTGTGCACATATGATTCCTATTGAATCTTCATAAATTCAATGCACATTAATTCATTTTATTTTAGTTTTTGTTGTCCTTATAGTTAGCCTTTCATGTAGCCAGATGTGGTTTAAATCATTACAAAATGTCATTGAATCGTATAGGTGAGCTGTACTAAATAAGATAAATAGATTATGTCCTTCCAAATGTAATTTGAACTACCTTTTTAAATTAAAATCGAGGCGTGCCATGCCAAATAAAATCTTTAATTGCATGGCCCTCGTTTAATTGAATTTTTTTGTTTTATCCTTAGAAACCGAAGCGTGCCATTTAGCGAATTTTTTGTGGTCCTCGCAAAGTTGCAAACGCGTAGTTGCCTTAGAAACGTTATTGTAATAATTTACCTTCCTAAACTCTGCTGCGCATTTATGTGACCCAAATCCAAATCTCAACCATGTTAGATAAAATATGTCGAGAGTCGCGGGTACATTTATGTGACATGGTTCGAAGTGTATTTTAAATGACATTGCAATTTTCCTTAAAAAAATAATTAAAAGCGGCTAATAAAGTTAAAATTAAACCATAGGCTAAACATGTATTAAAATCAGATAATAGGCTGATTATAATAATTGAGCGACCGTGATAGAACCACGAATTCGAGAATGCCTAACACCTTCTCCCGGGTTAACAGAATTTCTTACCCGGATTTCTGTGTTCGCAGACTGTAATACAAAGTCAATCTTTTCCTTGATTCGGGATTCGAACTGGTGACTTGGGACACCATAAATTATCCCAAGTGGCGACTCTGAATCTTTAACTGAATAATACCGTTTCGATTGTCACTTTAAGTTGGAAAAAACTCCTTTATACCCTCCCTTCCAGGAGTGTAGGAAAAAGGAGGTGTGACAGCTACGGCGACTCTGCTTGGGATCGAACCCAGAATCTCTGGTTCAGAGTTCAGAATTCGATCTTAGAGAAATTGTTATATTTGGATTTATCTGATTTTGTTACATATTTGGGCCTAATATACTAAATGTTGCTTTTTTTTACCGCTTTGATATTATCTGAACTGTATATATAAACTGCTATGAAACCCATCTCTTCTCTCTCCTGAGGAGTGCACGCTGGTCGTGACTTCTTTCTGTTAGTGTCATATCCTAAATAGGACGAGGTTCGGACAAGTTACAAAGCCGGATGATCTTTTGGTTACCGGTATGCAGCCCCCCTCGGCTCGAGTTGTCCGCTCGGGTAAGCCAGGTCTAGAACAAATAAGCCCAGGTTTTTAAACCTAGTATAACAATACCTCATGCCGGATCCCAAGTAGGAACGTTTGTTTGTATCATGTGCATTTTGATTTTGGAGACTCAACATAGGGGTTGGGCCTGTCTAGGACAGGTGTACCAAAAATGAAAAGGACCATCCTGATGCATCTTACTTGCTACTTGTGCATTTATTTGCTTCGGATTTGCATGCTGACCAGCTTTTGAATAAAAGGAGATAGTTTAGAAAAGAAAAAAGCGGTGTAAGGGCTAAGGAAGGCAATTACCTGTTTTGAAAACCAATGTCCCAAAATATACCGAAACTCTACCGAGATTTTGAAAAAAAACAAAAGAGAATTTTTTTTATTGTTTTCAAGGAAAAAGAAAAGTTGTTTTTTGTCAAAATTGGCCAAACTACGCCAATTTAATTCTCACAGGGTGTGGGATACGTAGGCAACCCTCATCGGGTCCAACTTCCCTTTTGCAAAAATAGCCTAAAAGAACAAAAAATTTACTTTTATTTGAAAATAATTAGGGTGATGTCATTCTTGTCAAAAATAGCCGAATGTTCCTAAAAGGGCGCCGGAAGGCTGCTTTTGCAAGAACAGCCGCCTGTGGTCATTTTTCAAGGTTTTTGCCGGTTAGCCAACACAACCTTAAAATCTTCGTCTTCGAGGTGCTGAAAGGCCGTATTTGCAAAACCAGATTTTATTTTTAATTTGAAGAAAAAAAAAGAAAAAAAGTGTCAACTTTGTCTTTGAGTCAAATGAGTCTTGATTTTTTGCTTAATCACCCTAATAAATGTGCAGAATGAGCACGAGTCAAAGTTTGCCAATAACAGTCATGAACAAGGTCCCTTTGGAGTTGCATATGTGGTGGGAGGATTTGGGTAAATTAGAGCAAGATAAGGTCAATCTACATTTGGGAGGCCTCACCGGGTTGTTGAAGATAAGTCCTAGAGGAGATATCATAAAGGCGTTGGTTACGTTCTGGGACCCAGCTCACAACGTCTTGCATTTCTCAAATTTTGAACTCACACCCACCTTGGAAGAGATAGCAGGTTATATGGGAAGTACTGAAGGTCTGAGGCATAAGTATCTGATAACTCCAAGAGCCGTTAACTCTCACAAATTCATGGATTTGCTAAAAATTAGCAAGGGAGTCCCGTACTCCGAGTTGGAGGATGGTTTTTGCACCCTACGTTTTATATACCAGAGGTATGGACATGTAGGAGGATTCAACAACCCAGAAAGAAGGGTTTGTAGTAAAGGAAACCGAGCAAAATGGGATGAGCATAGGCGTTTCGCTTTCATAGTAGCTTTCTTAGGCCTCGCGGTGTTTCCCCGCAAAGATGGGAATATCGATCTGCGGGTGGCCGGAGTCGTCAAAGTCTTGATTACCAACGCCAAGAGCACCCTTGTCCCTATGATAGTATCTGAGATATACCGAGCTCTCACACCTTGTAACGCTAGGGAAGATTTCTTTGAGGGATGCAATTTGCTACTACAAATGTGGATGATCGAACACCTGTGTCACCACCCTCAGTATATGAGTTATGGGTATGCAGAGAAAAGTTGCATTGAAGAGTTCGACATAAAGATTTCAGGGTTACCAGAGGGGTTTGGAGATTGGGTATCCCGCCTTCGCTCCATCACTGCGGGGCAAATAGAATAGACACTGGGTTGGCTTTCTGTTGAAGAAATTGTGTATATGCCCGCCACTGGTCCTTACTTCCTCCTAATGGGTCTTCGAGGCATTCAGCCTTATGCTCCATACCGGGTGATGAGACAGTTGGGAAGGTGTTAGGTGATGCACCTAGATGAAGATCTTAGTGTTTATGCGGTTGAGGTTAGCTCTGACAGCCAATTTCATGAAGAAACAGTTCGTTCTATTTGGAACGAATGCCAGTATTTGACAACGAACACTCGAGTGCATGACCTATCTAGAGGCGAGGTCTCACCCGCCTATCTTGCCTGGTATAGAAAGAAGAACGCCTCAAGGGTTGAACCTGAAAGACCTGCCAAGAAGCCTCACATTCAGGGATTCGTTGAGGCGTCGCAAGAACAGTGGGTTTGGTTGGCCAAGGAGAATGAGTACAGGGTCATGATAGGAAAACTGGTAAAGCAAGTCAGGGATCTCCAATTCGAGAATAGTTTGCAAGCCGTGGCAGATGAGAGTGAAAAGAAAAGGCTAGCCAAAGAAAATGAGGCCCTTCGAGCCTAAATTCGGAAAATGAAAATAGCAGCTGAAAATCCCGCCAGAAGTGCAAAAGATGAAAAGCTTATAAAGAACCTTAGGCAAAAGGTGAGTGAGTATGGCTTCGATTTGAACAAGGCAGAGGGCGAATTAGCAAGGGCTCGAACAAAGCTAGCTAAAAATGCGGAGAAACGAGAGCGTTTGGTTAAGCAATTAAAAGAGAAATATGATAATGAGATTGTGGGGTTGAAGAAAAGGGTCACCATCTTTGAGAACAAAATGATCAAGCAGGCAAAAGACTTTAAGGCAGAAAGGGAACACTGTTACGCAACAATGGCACAGTTAGAGAGAGATTTGCAACAACATCAAGAACAGAATCATGTAGCCGAACAAACTTTGGAAGCCAGGGCCTAGTAGATTGGGCGTTTGTTGCAAGAAAAGAGGGTCATAAGAGAGAGAGTCAGAAGGATCGCCGACTACATCGCAATGAAGTGCAGTAGTTGTGAGGATATGACTAGATCCATGTTCTTTGCCACTGTGATGACCTTTGTCCGCTAGATAATGGAAGATCTCTACCACCTCGAAGGGGATTTAGCGCGTAGGCCCGTGGCAAGACCGAACAATGTCCCACAGGCCCCAGGAGCAGTTGAGGCATTAATGTATTCATGATTTTCATTGGAGTCTATTAGTCTGTTTGCGAGTCTGTATTTTCTTTTATTGGAGTCTGTTAGTCTATTTTCTAGTCTGGATTCTCATCTTTCTGCTAGGGATCGTTAGTCTATTTTGAGTCTGTCAGAGTCTGTTAATCTCCCTTTTCGAGTCTTTAGTTTTATAATCTGGTAGGATGAGTCGTTGTAATCAAAATTGTTTTATTTTATGGGAAAATATTTGAAAATCCCAAAAATGTTTTTGTTTACTTTTACATTTATCTCCCAGAACTACGCTTGATCTGATTCATGCGGGGTCATGATACGTAGGCAATCTCCATAGGATCCGACCATAACCAAAAAAAAAGAGAAAAGAAGAGAAAAAGAGAGGAAAGACAAAGAAAAAAAAACAAGAAAAGTAAAGAGAGAAAAATAAGAAACCATGGGGAGGAAACAATGGCAAAACAAGAGAGAGAAATGAGAGGATACAAACAAAGAGAAATCAAGCATAAAAAGGCATGAGTGAAAAGAAAGGAGAAGAAGTTGCAAATGGAAATAAGGAAAAGCCGGGATGACGCAAGCAACCGATCAAATGCATAATAGAAACGGTTAACTGCTTAGGTGCATTCATTTCCTAAATGTGCGGTTGCCTATCTGTTTAGCTCTAATCACTAACAAGTTTGTTGTTGACAATTTAGCACAGAAAGGTGGTTGGTTTGTTGTTCCCGAAGTAGTAACTCCTCTCCGCAACATAAATTCAAAAGGCAACGGTGGACAACAACAAAATTGGGTTGGTTGATACCGGTGCCAGAAAGCAGTTGGCTGAATGGGACACTGGTTTGGCTGATGAGGTAAAGATGTTAAGACAACACATGACGAACATGTATCATGCTTGGATGACTGGGAAGGCAGCACCCCCGCCGCCTCCTAGCTTCCTAAATGCTACCCTTACCCAAACACCGGTCACAGTGCCAGATGATCCCCCATACTCTCCAGATCCACCCACTTATTATGGCTTTCCCATCCACCCTAGTAGCTCCATCACTCATCTTCCAATTACATTTCCCAAAAAGTTTCCTCCTGTCTTATCCACCATCCCTAACAATGAACACTCGCTCAAAGCTCACGATGCCCAATATTACCCCTCAGAGGTTGCCCACAAGGTTCCCAACTCATACAAGCAGGGCCCGCGGGATGAGCCTCATGTTGAAAATGAAAAGTTCACAGGAAGAAAAGGGCGAGATAGGATACCCAGGGGGGCTGAAAGGCATAGAATAGTCCTTAAAAGACAAGCAAGGAATAGGAGACCAGGGTAGCATGTCTTACAAATAATTGTCTATGTCCCCCAACGTTCGTCTGCCTACGGGGTTAAAAGTGCCAAAGTTTAACTTGTATGATGGGTGTGGAGATCCAGTAGCCCATTTGAGGGATTATTGCAGTGAAATGAGAAGTGTTGGCGAGAAAGATGATTTGTTGATGGTGTATTTTAGTGAGAGCCTGACTGGGGCAGCTTTGGAATGGCATAATCATCAAGATGTCGGTAGGTGGCCTACATTGGGTGACATGGCTCAAGATTTCTTTCAATACTTTCAATACAAATTAGGCGTTACCCCAGATCACTCCTCCCTATCTAAAATGGAAAAGAAGCCGGAGGAAAGCTTTAGGGATTTTGGGCTCAGATGGAGGGAGCAAGCTGCTCGAGTCAGTCCCCCGATTGGTGAAGAAGAAATGGTTGAGCTTTTTCTACAAGCCTAGGGGCCCACCTACTTCAGTCATTTGATCCCAGCCTTGGGTAAGCCTTTCAATGATGTGTTAAAAATGGGGGAGATGGTAGAAGAGGGAATCAAGTTAGACAAAATCATGAGTTATTCGGCATTGAAAGATACCACGGAAGACATTCAGAACATCCCAGTAAGCTTGGGTGGAAGAAAGAGAAACAGAAAAGATGATTCGATGGACCTTCCTACTCAACACTTCCAGCGTCGATATTGTCCCTGTGGATATCCTTGTGCACCAAATGACCCTCCCTAATGCTACTTCTCTCACAGAAATACCAAAGTCATACATCACTTTCCCAGTACCCAGCTCCACAAAATTCCTATCCACCCCCACGAGCCTACCAAAACCCCCCTAGATCAGGTTTCCGGCCCAATCAAGCATTTAAAAATGAGAGGTTGAGGAAGAAAAAAACCTTCACTTCATTGGGAGAGTCATATGCCAGTCTGTTCCAGAGGCTAAGGAAATTGGACATGTTGAAGTCGATCCAGATAAAAATGCCAAACCCTATTCCAAAGAAGTTTGATTCTTCTCAAAGGTGCGCATATTGCTCAGATGCCCCGGGGCATGACATAGAGAAGTGTTGGAATATGAAGAATGCGATTCAGAAGCTTATTGATGCAGGCGACATTGTCGTGCAAAATCCAAATGCAGCAGACACTAGCCAAAGTCCGTCACCTGTGCATAATGAGACGCATATGGTGGGTATGATTTATTTTGAAAAGGAATGTGAGAATTCTTCTAGGATCCTCGGAGGTCCACGTGCTACAAAGCTTTCAGCACTATCGGAGGTTGATCCTAAGAACGAGCAGGCAAATGGAACCCAAAGGAAATCTGTTAAGAACAATATGATGGAGACTTGTGAAGGTTCTAGTATTGTTGATGCAGAAGTCAGTGGCTAAGATGTTGAGTTTGATGATTGGAAAGACACACTTTTCTTGGTTAGCCAGGGAGGAGTTTTGGTGGTTTATTTTTTTGTCATTTCTGCTATCCTGGTTATTTCAGGGTTGTAATCTGGTTATTGTCTTGTGACTCAAAGCCTTCTATCCTTTTATTTTGCCTAGTTTGTTTAGTCATAGTAGCCCGTTTAGTGTTGTCTAGGTTTGTTCTAGGTTTGTAACCCCAGTTTAGTTAGTTTGTTTTGTTGTCCAAACCCTTTCACCATTTGTCTAATGCAATTTTCTGTTTTTTTGTGATTTCTAGTCATTTTCGTGTAGTTCTTTTTTTTTATATACTTCTTTTCCTGTTGACTCTAGTGACATGACATACACGCGTAATTCTCAGCCTGGTTTTTAAAAGTCAGTTTAATCACGAAGCAATGAAACAATGTTGAAGATGTAGGGACATTTGAGGGAAATAAGTAAAGGCATTTTGAGGTCACTTCAAGCCCGAATTGTGTGAAACTAGGACAGATAGAACATAAAGAAACACTATTGAAACGCATCCTATCGTATCAGGTTGAAGCTAAATGCAAGTTTGCCCCAAATTGGCAGGGGTCGTTCATTGTAACGAGAGTGTTGTCCAATGGTGCTTTGTATTTAACAGATGTAGAAGACAAATGTGTAGATATGGTTATCAATTCTGATGCAGTTAAAAGATATTATGTATGATTTCTTTGGTTTATTTAAATGTGTTGTTTGTGTTTGGCATGCTTTGAAGATTGGAATGACGAAGGCATTTTATTCTGCTATCTAAACACTTTATCCTTTGTTACCCCTTTGAGCCTTATTTATTTTCTTTAATATCCCTCTTTTGGAATCAGAAGCAGAGTTTAGAAATACAGATATAGAATTAAAAAAAAGAGAAAAGAGGAAAAGAGAAGAGAAAAAGAGAAAGAAAAATGGGAAAAGAGTAAAGAAAAGAAAAGAAAAGAAAAAAAAGAAAAAAAAAAGAGAGAAAAGTACAAAAACGAAGAAATTCCTATGTCATAAACTACGTTCGACCTGATTCCTTTTAAAGATAGGTAGGCAGCGATACGGTTCGGTCCCATCAAAAATAAAAATCCAAAAGTCCCCAAGCAAGAAACTGGGGCAGAAGTTGTGGTTTTTGTAAGAAATCTGTTTCCGAAAGTTGTAATCTTGAACCCAAATGAGTTGTTTTGAGCCTTTTGATACCCTTTCTTTCTAACCCCATCCAAAAGTCCACGTTACGGTCCAAAGAAAGACCTTCCGATCAGTCTTCGAGAGATGCCAAGGCGAGCAAGTAGAGGTGAATCATATCAATGGCACCACTCTGATCCAAACAAGGGAAATGAAAAACGAGAGAGTCTTATTGATGAAAACCCTCACAGGTACCGCAAGGTGATGAAAGCTGAGAAAAATCAAAATGAGAGAGTCTTACGGGTGAAAACCTTCACGGGCATTTTGAGGCGACTGTAAGTTGAGAGAAAGAACAAAATAAGAGAGGCTTGATGGTGAAAACCCTTCAGGCACTACAAGTCGAATAAGGATTGTGAGTCAGATTGGATAATCGAAGCATTGAAGCCCAATTTCACGGTTTAAGGATACAACAAGAGCTGCATATCAGATTTGCGTAACAGAATAGACCTCAGGTGCATGTCATGGTCATTAGAGTTGGTATCCACATCTGATAGGTTTCTATTTTGTAGTTTTCTTGTTAGGAATCATCTCTTTCCATTATCCTTTACTCTTGTCCCTTTTGTCTTGTTTACTTCCTCTTCATGAGTCTGTTTGGTCGGAACAAGTAAGAAATGACTTCAAAATCTGCCACCAGTTTTCCAATTGCACAAAACGAAATCTGGCTAGCACGTCACAGTGTCAAAAGTCAGGAAAGAACAACTAGCGCACTGAGTGGGTAACGATCAACATGCTTTGGGGTCCATGAGAAATACAAAGGTCTGGTATATTTCAATTCGTGAATAATGCAACAGATAGAGGATTTTGGGTGAACGGGTCAAAAGTGTTCGCTGTGATGAGATCAACAAAGAAAGTGGTTAACTAGTGACAAGCGAGGTCTTCCAAGCAGAAATCAAAGTTATCGTGACAAGTGAGGGAACAATTGACTTCAAGGCCAAGGCCAGTGATTTAAGTCAAGAAAGAACAGCATGCGCACTAAGTGGATTGAAATTAACGTGCTTTGGAATTCATGAGAAACACAAAGGTGCAGTACATGTCAACACAAGAGCACCATGCAACAGACGGAGGGTGTTAGGTGGACGGATCAAAGGATTTTTGGTGAAACACAAAGGTTGGTAAATGTCAGTTCATGAGCAATGCAACAAATAGAGGGAATTGGGTCTGAACGGAGAAGGGGTATTTTCTGTGATAAGGACGACAGAGAAAGTGGTTAGCCCATAAACAAGCAAGGTCCTCAAGTGGAAATCAGTTATCATGGGAAGTGAAGAAGCAATCGCCCTCAAAGTCAAGGCCACAAACCAACCACCACATTTTAAACTGACAAGATTTTTCTTTGATTAAAACAAGGGCAGAAAATTTCGTTTGTTTCGGAGAAACCCACCGTAAGGAAAGGCAAGCGCCAGATAGGTCTGACTGTAAATTTTCAGGACCCTCCAGGACCCAAGGAATATAAGTTAGTTTCAAAGTTTGCATGTTTAAGATAGGATTCGATTAGAAGTTTTCAGGACCCTCCTGGAAAATGGGAGCTAGTTTAAAATTCAAAACAATCATGAGTAGCAAAATCTAGCATAAATGTACCCCAAAGGAATATAAATTGTCTTCAAAGTTTTCATGCTTGAGATAGGATTCAATTAAGAGCTTTCAGGACCCTCCTGAATAACGGGACCTAGCTTTAGGATTTTCATTAGATAACAAGGTTTAGAGTATGTTCTGTTGTAGGGTAATATAATTTAGCCGTAAAATTGTCACTTTTAAGATAATACTTGATTTTTGATTTTCAGGAACCCTCATAGATAATGGGACTTAGCTTTAAGACATCCATTAGATAACGAGATTTAGCGTAAGTCACACCTCTTGAAGACATAACTTAGATTTTAAATTGTTGTTTAATTAAGAGTTGTCAAGACCCCCTGGATAATGGGACCTAGCTTTCAAGTTCTTAGTAATATTTGGTAACATGATTCAGTTTAACACTCACATAAGTGCCCAGCTACCCAACTGGGGCAGAAAATTTTCTTTGTTTTGTCTATTTTTGTGGAAATCAGGCACCCACTTGGAGAACAGGGAGAAGCAGTTTAAGTTCAGTAATCAGGCGCCCACTTGGAGAGCACGGGAATACAATTCAGGTTCAGCAGTCATGTGCCCACCTGGAGAGCACGGGAATACAATTCAAGTTCAGCAATCAGGAGCCCACCTGGAGAGCACGGAATACAATTCAAGTTCAGCAGTCAGGCGCCCACCTGGAGAGCACGAGAATAAAAAGGAAATGATCTTTGATCTTGTAACAGCAGTCTCACTATAATATTGGATGCACTCCATAAGAAAGTGGAACCTATCATGTCTAATGAATAGAAAAAAAAGGGAAAAAACATCAAAGGTGATACTTGAGAGCATACGAGTTACAGGGAATTCCAGTGTTCGTGGGCACTATGATAAGCCAAGTATCCATGTAGAAAGTGGCAGAACGACCAGAAAAAGTAATTATTTACATTTAAAGACAGTTGAGAATGCGCAAAAGGGAATCTAAGGTGCTAGCAAGTTAAAGGAAGGTTCTGGGTAGAATAAATAAATATGTGTAGGTCGCAAGCGAAAGTATATTAGAGTGAAAAGATGATTTAGAAGTTGATAAGAATATGTAAGACCTCGGTATTAAGCCCATCAAACAAGAGAGCTGATGGTTTATATATGTTATAAAAGGCTCAGTATAGCTTGAATTAACACGGAGGAGTCTAAGACTAGGAGCATTTAGAAGAGATGGAATGCTCCTCTGGTCGTAATGTAAGGATGTAATAATGGTAAATTATAAAAGGATGATATATAGGCCTTCATTTGAGTAATGATTCAAAAAGAAGAGATTTCATGGATGGCACGGGACTAGGATACCCCCATAAGACGAATCCCATTGGGATGCTATGAAATACGGTTATTGAAGTATAGTATTGTCCCTAGGTGGATTAGGAAAACCACTTCAAATGTTCCCCGATAAGACGTGAGACTTGTGACAATGTATTACGTAAGAGGTTTCAAGTTATCAGTGGTGGATTATAGATTAACATTAAGGTAAATCAATAATAGATGGATAAAGATTCCAAAGTATGAGAGGAGATTATGATGTCATTCTTTAGATGAACAGTAATAAGGATTATACATATATGATAAGCGGTGAGAGAGTAACCTGGAGTTGGGTGGCAGACCTCGGTAATAGTAAACCAAAGTAAGAGTTATTGTATAATATGACCTACCTAGTTGTATTAAAGCCATAAGCATAGATAACTGAGGCTATGAAACAAGATATAGCAAAAGTCGTAAGTTTAATAAAGTACCGAGTGAAGAACTTCAGTATACCCATAGATGCCCAGACGGACAACATATCAAGCTTTGTATATGTTTACAACGTGCTACCTAGAGATTGGATAAAAGCTGGAGAAAAAAAAAGAGTCGCATAGGCACACATACAAGGAAAAAGTCGTACAGGCTGCATGACAAAAAGGAGCAACAGTTACGAGATTGGAAGGGGGTCGACCACAAGTCGTGGTATGAGAAGAAGGACTAAAGGGGGAATACCCTAGACTTTGGATTTATTCAAAGAATAGTTGCCTATATGTCTAGAAGAGTATTAAAGTGTTCACAAGAGCTATGGGTTATGAAAATGATAAGTGGATCAGTCAACATTCGAGGACGAAAGTTCCAAAGGGGGGAATGATGTTACATCCTATGTTTTCGTATGTTAGAGTATCTATAAGTCAATTGATGTAAGCTCAGAAATGAGATCAACTTTGAAAGTAAGTAAAGTAAGTTAATCCTTTTATAATGGAGGTTACAAATCTTTATGATCATGAATAACGAGTACCAAAAGGGTTGGAAAGCTTAGGCGCTAAATGAATTAAAGAAAATAAGTTTCGTCGAATGTCAACAAGTTTGGAATGTTATAACCTATACTTTTGGGGTGACACAAGGGTGATTAACATGATGATGAGGTTATGTTATGAGTTAGTTTAGTCGTATGATAGTCATGTGTTATGTTTTTAAGTCAAGCAAGTTGTGGAACAAAAGTTGGAAAAGGTCATCACAAGTTACATTCAAAAATGAGTTTAAACTTAGGTTAAATGTAGCTGAGCTTTTATCCCAACATACTTTGAATAAAGGGATGATCTACATATTGAATTTAATATCTATGAGTCTAGTTTTCAACTCATTAAACCGTTTATAAATACGATCTCGGAGTATAGAGATATACGCATTTTCGCGAGACCGCGCAGCTAGTAGGTGACAAGTAGGTGCATCACCTATTTGCCAAAAAGAGAGGCCTCAACTAAGTCGGTCAAGAGGGGACTTTTAAGGGATTATAAACTCAGTTATTTCACCTACAATTCATACCAAGAAAAACTAATTGAACCCCTGCAAATCCTCCCCAAAAATTCCACACAAACCCTAAGGTATTCCGGGTGTTACGACGCGATTCTAGTGCTGAAAAGTCCGGACAGCTTGCTAGTTTCTCTTTCTCCTTCTTGTAGCCATGTTGAGGAACTTATTTTTGATGAAAAATGGCCAGGTTTCGTGGGTTATACTCATTACAAGGTAAGTTTATGCTTCTCCTTCCATTATCTATGCGTTTGCGAGTTGTAACTCGATCGTAAAGAATAGACCTAGCTAGTTTCGAAAGAATGGTATGTTGTTTGTTCTTGTGTAATGGTTGTCTGGTTGTAAACTTATTTTTAAGTTGAATTCATGTCTGTTTTATTGGATAAGAGGTATAATGATGTACTTTTTGCTGTATTTCCTAATTTTAAAGAAAAGACAAGTCAAAACGTGTTTAAGTAAACTGAAAAATTATTTTTGAGTTGATGAACTTGTGGGAATATTTTTGAGTTGTTTCATGTTGGTATTGGGTTGTATCTTTTACTACTATTTTTATGGAGTTGAGAGGAGGAAGGTTGTGGAGAAACACCACATAATGGCAAGGTTGTTTGTTGGTCGTTCGTCGTAACATTTTCGGGTTGGTTGACACTATTATGGTTGTCGTGTTGTGTATGAAGTGATAGTGGTGTGTTGGGTTGTTTGTGATTGTTTTGACTAGTGTGAAGTCATATATATAGGGGAGGTTCTGTCCGTTTCATTGTAAAGTAGGTTGTGGTCGATACATAATAGTTATGACGCTTAAACGATAACGAGAGTGTCATTTCTCTTATTGTAGACTAAGGAGCCATGAAATTGCATAGCTTGAGGTTGGGAAGAATATACAAGGTATGTTAAGGCACTTACTTCTTTCTTTTGGCATGATCTAAAGTGACATGAACATAAACGGTATGCTAATTCATAATGGATCTACTCCTAGAAACTAAGGTTGACCATGTTATTCCTTCCTTAGAAAGTTATTCTAAACAAGTGTGTATGATCCTTAAATCCCACTAAGGTTCATATTGATGGTTGGGATGTCCATAATGTTAATCGAAGGT